>NC_137083.1:80147443-80815033 GCF_951640355.1 Cnephaeus nilssonii | reverse complement strand
CCCGGCACTCCTCCCAACACTCCTCCCGGCACTCCTCCCAACACTCCTCCCGGCCCTCCTCCCGGCCCTCCTCCAGGCCCTCTCCTGGCCCTCCTCCCGGCTCTCCTCCCGGCCCTCCTCCCAGCCCTCCTCCCAGTCCTCCTCCCAGCCCTCCTCCCAACACTCCTCCCAGCTCTCCTCCCAGCCCTCCTCCCGGCTCTCCTCCCAGTCCTCCTCCCGGCCCTCCTCCCAGCACAGCCACAGGAACCCGGCCCTCCCGCAGAGGCAGAGCAGCGGCCTCCTCACAGGCCACGCGGAGCGAGTGATGGGGGAGGTGGGGGCTGGCCTGGAGGACCTCATCATTAGAGGGTTTTGACCCGGGGGATGGGGTTGGACTCAAGGGCTGAGGGCACCCTGAGAAGAGCCACACTTGGTGGCTGGGAGGGCCAGCTCCCTGAGGACAGGGAAGCCGCTCGAGGGACCTGCCCCAGCCTTGCCCAGCGTCCGGCCTGTGGCTGGTTCTAAGCTCCATCCTTTCGCTATAACGTAACTGAATCAGAAGCAGAGCGCTTTCCTGAGTCCTGTGAGCCTTTCCAGTAATTTTGGAACCTGCGTGAGGTCCTGGGAACCCCAGAACTTGCAGGAGAGAGGGCAGTCCCAGGACCCCCACACTTACCACTGGGGTCTAGCGAGGGCAGCCTGCGGAGCCCGGTTCCTGCTCCTGCAGTCTGTCTAACTGGTCCCAATGCAGGTTTTTTCTTTGTTTAATTCTTAAGTGTCTATGTGGCATGTTTTTCTTTTCTTTTCTTCTTCTTCTTCTTTTTTTTTTTTTGTAAATCCTTAGCCAAGGATATTTTCCCATTGATTTTTAGAGAGAGTGGAAGGGAGGGGGAGAGACAGAGAGAGAGAAACATTGATTTGAGACAGATGCATTGATTGGTTGCCTCCTGCACGCACTCTGTCAGGGCCGGAGCCTGTAACTGAGGTCCGTGCCCTTGACCGGAATCGAACCAGGACCCTTCAGTCCGCAGGCTGACGCTCTGTCCACTGAGCCAAACCAGCTAGGGCCCAGTGAAGGTTTTTATAACTGTCCATCAAACATAAACGCTTTCGCAGCTGTGACCACTGTCCTTAATGGCGCTCAGGTTCCCGGTTTCTGAAGCTAGGAGCCTGTTCCCTGGCTGCCGGGCCATGGGCGGCCCCACCACCTGGAACACGGAGATATTCCAGGCTCAGCTTTACCGAGTCCTGCCTGGTTTTTGGCAGAGCCCATGTGAATGTATTCTGACGGAAATGCAGAGATGCTGTTGAAATAAGCAGGTTCTCTCTCTCTTATTTTTCTTAAGAAATATTGCAAACACAAGTGCTGAGCATACGATACCAGTACACACCACCCAGATTTAAGAGACATTTCCCACCCTTTTTTTTAATGTTTTTAAAAAATATTTTTTATTGATTTCAGAGACAGAAACATCAATGATGAGAGAGAATCACTGATTGGCTGCCTCTTGCATGCCCCCCACCCCACTGGGGACCGAGCCAGCAAGCTGGGCATGTGCCCTGACTGGGAATCGAACCCAGGACCCTTCAGTCCACAGACAGATACTCTATCCATTGAGCCAAACCAGCAAGGGCTTAAATGTTTTTTTATTATTGACTTAGAGGCCCGGTGCATGAAAATTCATGCACTGGAGGGGGGGGTCCCTCAGCTCAGCCTGCCCCCTCTCACAGTCCAGGAGCCCTCAGGGGTGAGAGGCGACCTGGCGATCAGGGGAAGGTGACGCTCCCATCACACCTCTGCTGCTGCCACTGCCGGCAGCACAAGCCTCGGCCAGCCCTGGTTACCTGCACCTCAGGCCGGCCCTGGGCGGCTGGGCAGCTGCCATCCAAGGCTTGCCTGCGCCTCGGGCCGGCCCTGGGCGGCTGTGGGGCTGAGGGGACTGGAGGACTCCGGAGGCAGGCGCACATAGTGGCCGGGCCCACCTGGGGGCGGGCCCAGCCATGCCATGTGCCTGCTGCCCTGGCAGGGCTGAGGGGACTGGGTGCCACCATCTTGTGGCTGTGGGCACCACCATCTTTGAGGGCGGGGCAGCAATTAGCATATTTCCTCCTTATTGGCTGTGGGCACTGCCATCTTTGAAGGCAGGGCAGTCAATTAGCATATTCTCTCCTTATTGGCTGTGGGTGCCGCCATCTTTGAGGGCGGGATAGTCAATTAGCATATTCCCTCCTTATTGGCTGTGGGTGCTGTCATCTTTGTGATGGCATGAGGGTCAATTAACATATTCCCTCTTTATTAGATAGGATTTTTAGAGAGAGAGAGGGCGAGAAGGTAAAACATCCATATGAGAGAAAAACATTGATCAGTTGCCTCCTGTACTCAATGGACTGGGGATAGAACCCACATGGGTATGTCCCCTGAACCGGCGACTCTTCACATCGATGTTTCTCTCTTTCCCTCTCCCTTCCTCTCTCTCTAATATCAATAAAAACATACTTTTAAAAAATACTTTTGATAGATTTCAGAAGCACACATGGACTTTGAAGGAAGAAGAAAACACCTCACCCCTGTCTGTGGCCGGCCCGCATCCCTGAGCCGCCTGGTAGGGTCACTGACCCTTTTTAAAAGAGTTTCATTTTCAGAAATTATTTTTAAAATCTGCGAGCTTTTCCACGAGTCTCAAAGCATAAATCATGCCTTTCAGGAAAACCCATAAAATACACTCAGCCTGTGAGATTAAATGAAATCAAGACAAACCTAACCTTTACAGCTGGGCCTGCGCTCCTGGACGAGCAGCTCATAAAGCACAGTAACACCCTCACCGGGTTGTGGCTCTAGAGCAGCCATTTTCAGCCTTTTTCATCTCATGGCACATAAACTAATTACTAACATTCTGTAGCACACCAAACGTATAGATGGCCAATCTGACAAAAGTAGGTGTGTTTTGATTCATTCCCACTGGGCGGCTGTTGTCATGCTGGCTGTCGCCATTTTTTAAACCTGACAGTCTGCGGGAAGCGAGCCAGTGGCCCGACTTGGGAGCCAGGTGCTGTGTGTGTCAAAACTCCTTGCAGCCCCAGCCAGTTTGGCTCAGTGGCTAGAGCGTTGACTTGCGGACTGCAGGGCACATGCCGGGTTGTGGGCTCGATCCCCGGTGTGGGGGGTGCAGGAGACACCCGATCAATGATTCCCTCTCATCATTGATGTTTCTACCTCTCTCTCCCTCTCTCTCCCTCTCTCAAATCAATAAAAATGCATTATTTAAAAAAAACCTCCTTGCGGCACACTGGTGTGCCGAGGCACCCTGGGTGAAGATCGCTGCTCTAGAAATTGCCACCCCTATACCTTAGAGCTGTCCCTGCTCTGGGACACGTCCTCTTGCTGCACCTGGGATGTGTCTCACTACAAAGCCAGTGTCACCTCGTTTCTTATTCACACGAGGCCACGATTTGTCCTGGCCTACCTTCTCACAAGTTGAAAGGCTCTTTGTCACCGAAGCAGTCCTTGTTGGAGACTTTCCCATGGTATCTGTCGTGCTGAGGAGTGGCACGGCCTGGCACAGTGCTCTCCTGCCCCGAGGAGCTGCGGTGATAGCCAGTAGATCCGGCGTGTGGTGGCCGTCACCCTGTACCGCAGCCGGAAATCTGTACTGACAGGGCGCCATGCCTGAGCGTGGGAAACCCCAGAACTGTCCCAAGGAATTCAGTCTGAAACACAAGCTGGAAAATTCTCAAGATTATAAAAAAAAAATGTTAACTCTCTTTGGCTTAAAGCAGAAACATCAGATTACGTGGCTGAGTGAGAACACTGAGTATATCGTGGAGGTATATGGAATTGAAAACAAAAAGTATTCAATGTTGCCGGGCCGATGTGCCCTTTGAACCAAGAGGTCACAGGTTCTGAGCTGGATCCCCAACAGGGGGCGTGCAGGAGGCAGCAATTGATGATTCTCTGTCATCATTGACAGTTTCTATCTCTCCCTCCCGCTCCCTTCCTCTCCGAAATCAATAAAAACATATTTTTACCAAAATGTATACAATGTCACAATCCAAGAGCAAGGAATGTGCCATCTGTGCTGCCAATGGCTCCGCTATTTGAGTAACCGATCGGTTATTTCCACATTAGGGCTCTTCAGCTGGCTCGTGAGTTGCTTCAGTCTTAGAGCAAACAATCGAGTACCCCACAGAAGCCAGTTGGGGGCTTCCTCCAACGCTGGAGTCTGATAAAGCGGCTGAAAACAAAACCTAAGGGGCGACAGGTTGGGGGTGGGGCTCGTCTCCCAGGTCCTCAACTGGTCTCCCTCGGGGGCTGGTGGCGGCAGGTGCCGGCCCCGCCCGTTGGCTGCTCTGTTCCCTGAGCTGCGAGACCATCACCTCCCAGGGATTCTGGGTGCACTTTCTTGATTCTATTACACTTTGCTCTCTGGAGCAAGGAAGGCTCGAGTCTCCAATCGCAGGAGATGAGAATGTGCTAATGTATCGGTGTCCTGTGATGGCGGAATACATCACCGCACACTTCGCTGCTTGAAAACACACAGTGGTGCTGCTATCCTTCTGAAGCACAGAGCCCAGCATGGTCTCTGGGGGCTGCAGGGAGTGGCCAGCAGATGTATTTTTTAAAAATAATATCCAGCCCTGACCGGTTTGGCTGAGTGGATAGAGCATCGGCCTGCAGAGTGAAGGGTCCCAGGTTCGATTCCGGTCAAGGGCATGTACCTCGGTTGCGGGCACATCCCCAGTAGGGGGTGTGCAGGAGGCAGCTGATCGATGTTTCTCTCTCATCGATGTTTCTAACTCTCTATCCCTCTCCCTTCCTCTCTGTAAAAAATCAATAAAATGTATTTAAAAAAATAATAGCTTCATTTTTTAAAATTGACTTAAGGAGAGAGGGAGAGAGAGGGAAACATCAACATGAGACACATCGATTGGTTGCCTCCCACACGCGGCCCCGGTTGGGTGTGGGGGATTGAACCTGCAACCAAGGTCTGTGCCCTGACTGGGAATCAAACCCACAACCCTTTGGTCCTCGGGCCGGAGCTCTAACCACTGAGCAAACAGGGCCCAAGTGTATTTTTTATTTAAAGTGTTTGGGAGGCTGTCGTGTCAAAGAAGAAGAGAGCTTTCTATGGGGCCTTGGGAGGGCGGGGGCAGAGTAAATGCCTGGTGCCACTGGGCCCAGCCAGGGGACAGCAGATGATTCTGCCCCCAACTCCTGTAGAGTGTTTCACAGCAAAGTCTCCCCGAAAACGGGCGCATGGTGACGTCACCCTGTGAGGACCAGGCACAGTGCCATTCGGATGACGTCACTGAGAAAACCCACTGCGTGCGATGACCCAGGAGCACCCTGTCCTGAGGAAGCTTACTGTCTGGTTCAAGGTCACACAGTATCCCAAGAACCACCCTGAGAGGTGAGGTGCGGAGGACTGTGCGGAGACACGCACACAGCCAGAAAGGAGCGGCAGGAGCAGACAGAGGGCAGCCTGGCCTGGGGTCCTCCCTTGGGCCCTGCCCCTCCCGTCCTGGGCACCATCACTCTTTTCCCATCTCCACCCGGGGCTCCCCATCTGCTTGTCCAGCCCCGGGGTCTCTGAGCTCCAGACACAGCTGCCCACCTGCTGGACGTTCCACAGGCCGGGACTCAGCGCTTGGGCGCCGGGGCTGACCAGCAGCTGAGCCCACATCTCCCACCCACCCCGCCCCAGGAGTGCTGCTCTCACAGCTGGAGGCCTTCCTCCAGACAGCCCCAGGCTGGGGAGGCCAAGGTCAACACCGGGCGTCCAAAGGGCTCCCAGAATGGTCAGAAAAAAATGCCAAGTGCCATTAAAAAACTTTCATTTTGCCCGGCCAGTGTGCCTCAGTGGTTGAGCGTTGACCTATGAACCAGGAGGTCATGGTTCGAATCCCATCAGGGCATATGCCCAGGTTGCAGGCTCAATCCCCAGTAGGGGGCGTGCAGGAGGCAGCTGATGGATGTTTCTCTCTTATTATTGATGTTTCTATCTCTCTTTCCCTCTCCCTTCCTTTCCGAAACCAATAAAAATTTATATTAAAAAAAACAAAAGTTGTGGGGTTTTTTGAAATAAAATTTCACTGCATGGCAAGAGGAAGCCACGCATGCCTCCTTCCTGGAGCGCAGGCTGGGACGCCTTGAACCCTGGCAGCTCTGGTCCAGGCCTAGACCATGTCCCACCACCAGGTTCCGAGCGGCCTGCTAAGGGCCCTCTGCCAGTGGGACTGGGGCGCACAGTGCAGCCTCCCGAAGCGAATACACTCACACCCTAACGACAGACGGGAATGCCAGGCCACGGATTAGCGTGGCACTGCCTGTGGGACCACACAGGCAGAGGAGTGACGATGAGTGGGCTTAGTCTCCCATGCGGGGCCTTGGCGTCCGCGTGCTGGGGCCGCCCACTGGCCTTCTCTTCGCCCCTCAGTGGCGCGGACGCACCTGGAAAGATGCCACAGGTGTGGCCCCTCGCCGCTCCCGTTCTTGCTGGGCAGCATGGTTTTGATGAAATCCAAATTTATGAGGTGATTAAAATCATTAATTATTTGGCACCATCTACATTTCATTGGCTTCATCCTTGATGAACACTGACAGCTTTATATTTTTAGGTGTAAAAAGTGGGATTCGTTTATAATGCTTCCTGTCCTGTTCTGAGGGCTGTGGCTCCCACCTTCCCCCATGTCCCCTCATTCCTACCCCTCACCTCTGCACCCCAGTACTGATGTTTATATAGCCTTTTCCCTGGACCAGTGGGTACCCAACCCCAGGACAGCGTTTCCTCCAGCAGCCGGCCCTCCAAGGGGGCGGGGGGGGGGGGGGCCGAGTCCGCAGCCTCCGCCCTGAGAGGGGCGCCCCTCCCCCACGCCTCACCTGGGCCATGAGGGGCCACTGCCACACGCTGGCGGTCAGCCAGCCGCCTGGGCTCTGCTCCCAGACCGCGCTTGGCAAACGGGGGTGAATATTGCCGGGGCACCTGGTCGCAGGCTGGCTGCGGCTCCTCGCCCAGTTTTTCTCGGGGCCAGCGAGGGGAACTTAGCGCCGGAACCTGAGATCAATGTGGGGACCTCCCAGGGGGAGTGTGGGGGGCAGAGCGGCCTCCGCGGGCTCAGGACCACCGTTCACGCCAGCTCATCCCGCTTCACCCGGGGTTTGGAAGGACCAGAGATTCAGGACAGACTCAGGGTCCCTCTCCACTATAATTAGAAGTTGGTTCTGGGAGGAGGTGGGGAGCCGGTAAGGAAGCCCTAAAACTCGGGAAGCTCTATACACAGCCGTTTCTCACTGCTGAAGTGCAGGCTTAGTCAGCGTGGTGGCCCCTGTGCAGGCAGACGGACAGAGGGACAGTAGGGAGAGGCAAGGGACACTTCCAGAGGAAAAGGTCCCCTCTCATGGTCTTCGCAGGAAAAGGGAGATGAGAGGAGCTCTCTGTACCATCGGGGCAGAAAGTACTGTGAGGAGGGAGAATCCGAATCAGGATGCTCAGCCCCCCAGGGCTGGGGTGCATGTGCGTGCGTGTGTGCGTGTGTGTGCGCGTGTGTGTGCGTGTGTGCGTGCGTGTGTGTGTGTGTGTGCATGCGTGTGTGTGCGTGTGTGTGTGCGTGCACACAGCATGACTTTCTTCCTCTCCTCCCACAAATGATCAGGAGGCCTAGATGCCCTTGACCAGAGGGAGAGTCTCTCCAGTTAAAGTGCAAGACGCTGCAGGAACGGGGTTGCATAGGATCTCCTAGTGCACCAGGATTTCTCAGCCTCGGGAAGCAATCAAACGGAAACGTTCCAGACTGTTCCGGGATCTTCAAGCTTGTCACACCACAGAGCATCTTTGGGAAGGCGAAAGTCCAGGAGAGGAACCCAGGCGCCTACGACTGTCCCAGGCACCAGGCACCACCCAACACGGGGCTGGCACGGGGCGGGCTTGCCTTGCCGCTGGTGACCAGACTCGGGAACTAACCACCGTTGGCCCCCGAACCGCCCGCAGCTGCCAGAGAGCCTCTCTGCTGAGCTGAGCCTCTGCCAGGCCTGCCCTTCAGGCGCTTCCGCACCGGCAGCCCCGCCCGGTTCGGTCCTGGTTCGGTCCCGGCAGGTCCACGCCAACGTCAGGAAGTGCTCAGCACACCTTCCTGCCACCGCAGGCCCGTGGCTGAGACGGAAGCCAAAGGCTGGAGAGCGATTTTAACCATTTCATCTCGTGGCACATAACTAACTGCTGAAATGCTGCGGCACCGCAAAACATGGACGGTGTTTTTTTGCCGACCTGACAAAAAAATTAGGTATACTTTTGATTGATTCACACCAGACGGCTAGTGTTGTGTTGGCTGCTGTCATTTTTTTTTAATATATTGTTATTGATTTCAGAGAGGAAGGGAGAGGGAGAGAGAGAGAAACATCAATGATGACAGAAGCACTGATCGGATGCCTCCTGCACGCCCCCTACTGGGGATTGAGCCTGCAACCAGGGCATGTGCCCTCTCCAGGAATTGAACCTGGGGCCCTTTGGTCCACAGGCCAATCAATGCTCTATCCACTGAGCCAAACTGGCTAGGGCTGTCATTTCTTTATTGGACCATCTAAGGGAAGTCAGTGCCCCTGACTCAATAGTCAGGTATTGCATGTCCTAAAAATTCTTGCCCACACAGTTGAACATAGCTGGGCTAGATCAACATGTAATACACTTTCTCTGCTTATTCTCAAACTAGAGGCCCGATGCACAAAAATTCATGCAAGAGTAGGCCTTCCTTCCTTCCTTCCTTCCTTCCCCCAGCTGCCGGCACTGGCTTCCCTCAGGCACCCGGGATCCGGGCTGCTGGGACCCGGGCTTCCCTCCGCCGGCCGCCGGCAGGCACCTAGGACCTGGGCTGCTTCCCTCCCGCCCTGGCTTCGTCAGGAAGGCCATCTGGAATGACATCCGGAAGACATCTGGTCTAGTTAGCATGTTAACCTTTTATTATTATAGATACCCATATATTTTGTTATGCCACCTTAGAAGAGTCAAGAAGAGAATTTAAATGTAAATTTAAGTGAAAATCCAGTTCTAGGTTTTTCTATGGGTGAACAGTGGGCCAAATCCAGGCCACGACTGTGTTTCTTTGACCTGTACAGTGTCCCATCATCCCACCTGTTATTTTGTTGTTATTGTTAATCCTCATCCGAGAATATTTTTCCTTTTTTTAGAGAGAGAGAGTGGAAGGGAGGGGGAGGGACAGAGAGAGAGAGACATAGATGTGAGAGAGACACATCAACTGTTTGACTTCCGCATGTACCCCACACTCTGACTGGGGCCCAGATTGAGCCTGCAACCAAGGCATGGGCCCTTGACCCTTCGAACCTGAGACCTTCCAGTCCACTGGCCAACGCTCTATCCACTGAGGCAAAGTGGCTAGGGCCCACAGAAAACGAAACAAATACTACAGTAAACACCTAGATTCACCAATTGTTAACATTTTGTCACATTTTCTATTTTTCCCGATGAACGTGGGTGCCTGTGTGCAGGCATGGTATGTATCTGTAGATATGTGTGTGTCTGTGGATGTGTGTGTTTGTGTGTGTGTGGGTGTCTGTGGATGGGTGTGTGTGTGTGTGTGTGTGTATTGTGGATGGGTGTGTGTGTGTGTGGGTGTGAGTATGTGTCTAGGGTGTGTGGGGTGTGTGTGTGTGTGGGGGTGTCTGTGGATGGGTGTGGGTGTGGGTGGGTATTATGGATGGGTGTGTGTGTGAGTGTGTGTCTATGGGTGTGTGAGTGTGTGTCTATGTGTGTGTGTCTTGGATGTGTATGCTGTGGATGAATGAGTGTGTATGTCTGTGATGTGTGTCTATAATTGTGTGTGTGTGTGTGTGTCTGTGGATGTGTGTGTGTGTGTCTGTGGATGTGTGTGTGTGTGTGTGTATGGGTATTGTGGATAGGTGTGTGTGTGAGTGTGTGTCTATGGGTGTGTGAGTGTGTGTCTATGTGTGTGTGTCTTGGATGTGTGTGCTGTGGATGAATGAGTGTGTATGTCTGTGATGTGTGTCTATGATTGTGGGTGTGGGGGGTGTGTGTGTCTGGGTGTGGGTGTCTGTGTGTGTGTGTGTGTGGATGGATGTGTGTGTGTTGGATGTGTGTGTCGGTGTGTGGGAGGTCTGGCAGAATTCGTGTGGCACAGCCGAGTTTACACTGCAGTGTCTGTGGGAGGCGTTGGCAGAGACAGCGCCCCAGGTATGCGGGCGGGGCCGGAGCCCCCTTTCCCTGGCACCCAGTGGCTGGCCTGGGAGGGGACACACAGCCTGGTGCTTTCTCTCCTTGCGGGGGGCTGGCTGAGTCCACACCCCCACACCAACCCCTCTGGAGGACTTGTCGGGGGGTCCCCAGCCCTGATGGCCCCACATCTGGGGGTTCCCAGAAAAGCCACGAATCTGCCAGATACCCCAGAAACCTCAGACGAGTCACATAGGACCCACCTTCTGTGTATAACGCTGCCTTTCCTGAACGCCTGCTCACGGACGAATCTTCAGAACCGTCCCGGCAGGTGAACGCTGTGAGTCTCGTTTTACTGATGGGTGAAGCCCCGGGCGGCAGGGACCTCCCGGACAGAAAGGCGGGCACGCAGGTGGCAGTGGGAATGGGGCTGCGTGAACACTGGGCGGCGTTCACACGGATGTTCACGTGACAACGTCCTGTGGCCATCCATGTACAGACAAGAGAAAGACCTTTCTAGATCTTTCTACGTAGATCTTTCTAGACTGGGCCTCAGTGTGGCTGTGTCGATGGTCACTTAGAGGAGCGTGTTCAGTCCCAGCACAGCCATGAACAGGCAGTGAGGACAAGCGCAGGGGAGCCTCCGGCAGCCCGGACGGGGCCAGGACGGGGGGCGGCTCTCAGGCGGCCTCAGGAGGACGTGTCCGCGCTCCGCGGCCGGACTGTGGCAGGTCCACACTGCGCTATCTGCTCACCTTAACGGGAAAGAGAAAAGGTGGGGGGAGGGGAGGGCCAGGAGGCTGGAGGCAGCCCAGACACATGCCGACCCACCTCCCGGCTTCGCCCCAAGCCTGTGCTGCGTACCACGGAAATCAAGAGGTCCAAGGAGCATTCCCACCCGCGCTTCCCCGCGGATACCCATGCTAACCTGGGCCAGCTCTGGGGTCCGGCTGAGCGCGCTGGCCCGGAGCCTGAGGGCTCGCGCCCGGCAAGCCGGCCCGAGACTGGAGCCGGGCAGGGGCAGGGGCAGGGGCAGGGGCAGCCTGACTCCGCTTGGCCTCATCAGTGCAACAAGAGCAAGGAGCTGAGCTGTGCATTTTGTGATAAAGGGGGGCTGGGAAGTTAATTCGATGTGATACTGAAGTAATTAGGTTTGCAAAAACAACAACAAAAACCATCGGTGGAACGTGTGCCCTGCTCCACCCCACGGAGGCCAGGCCCCACGTTCCCACCCGCTGTCTCGGCGCAGGGGCCTCCAGGCCTCCCACCATTCTCAATTAGGTGGAAATTTTAGGAGCAGCAAAAGTTATGGGAGCAATGTAGTCCATCAGTCATTTTCCCGCCAGAACAGCGGCAGTTTGAGGAGTTCTAGCACTCTGGAGGTCAAGATTAACACCCCCGTCGTTTAATACCACTGATTTAGAGATTAACGTTGTGCCAATTAATCAATTACTCACTGTGATGAACTGACAATTAATTGACATTCCAGTTCCCACCTGGCAAAGCTTTTTGGTTTCCACAGTGAATCATAAAAAAGCTCTAAATAGAAAGGGTTCCTTCCAAGATCAAAACGAAAAGGAATAAGAGAGAATATGTAAGAGTTACTGTCACAAACTTTAAAATGCGAAACCTACATCACCGCTCTGCCGGGAGGAGACCTGCCTCCACACACACCAGCCTGAGCAGCGCGCCGGGCCCACCCGCTCCCGCTGCGACGGCGCTCGTCCGGGTCTGTCCGCCCCCACCCCCCCCTCCCCGCACCACTGCTCCGGGAACCAGGCCCCTGCGATCATGGAGTCGCGCCAGGCCAAGGTGGGGACAGCCACATTCCAGCCACCCAGCCAAGGTCGCGCTGCTCCCTCAGGGCCGGGGACAAGGTGTCTGCAGCTGGCCAGGGTGGGGGTTCTGAGACCTCGGCAGGTCACGGCCAGGACCAGAGCCCAAGGGCTGCAGTGCCCACCAGGGCCGACAAACTTGAGTCTCCGCAGACAGGCAGGCTGCATCCAGAAGGTCACGTGAGAGAGGGAAGCGCAGGGAAGCCGCCCGGCTCGGAAAAGACCTTGCCTCTCCTGCCTGTCCCCGCTCACCTGGTTCCCCAGCTTGCCAGGCAATGCCTGTGCGACCTCTTTGGCTCCTGACCTTGACTCGTGCCGGGAGCCTCCTGGCCACAGCATCTCAGTCCTGTCTCCCACCTCAGCCTAGACTCGCTTCTGCTCTTTATTGGAAGGAATTGAGGCCCCAGACTCTGAAGAGGAGACACAGTGGGGCAGGTGCGGGCCGCAGGGGGCCGCCACCGGGGGAGGCGAGGTCGGAGGGAAAGGAGCGAGGCCCAGCAGGCCTGGCCCCAAAATGCCGTCACCTGGGAACCACAACTGGAATGACAGTCAGCTTCCAAGAACCCGAAGTCCAAGAAGGCAAAGGGATGAGGAGCTCCATTGCAGGGAAAACTAAGTTCTTGGTAAAAACAGCAGGTAAATACCACGGAGAGGCACGTTTTTCAATGTGCCCTGCAGTCAACACAGTCCTCCCACCCTCCCACCTCTGCCAGCGAGGACGCACGGCCAGCGGCCCTCGGCCCCTCGGCACTCCGCTCTTGTGGGCTCCTTCCTTTCCTTCCGTGAGCTCAGCAGAGCAAGCCAGCGCCCAGGCCGAGGCCTCGGGAGGGAGGAGCTGCAGGAGGCGATCCTGGTTAGTGGGGCGCAGCTCCGAGCCCCACGGTGGCTGCCTGGGGCTTCTGCTCCTCCTCTCACTTCTTCTCAGTCCACAGCTTGGTCTTCCGGTGGCTTGGCTGCGGGAAGGCAGAGATGGGGCCGCACCTCCCTCAGTTTACAGCCGGGGCTGGGGCCGGGGCTGGGCGGGGGCGGGGGCAGGAGCGCAGAACGCGATGCTGAGGCGTGGGAGAGGCCCTGGCGGCTCAGTCAGGGCTCCAGAGGTCGGTTACTGGCAGGCAAGCTTGGGACAGGGCGACCGGGACAGGAGGACGGAAGGCCAGGAGAATCACGTTTGTGCAGAGCCCTGGCAGTGTGGCTCGGTGGATAGAGCTCTGCCTGCGGACCAAAGGGTCCCAGGTTCGATTCCGGTCAAGGGCACGTACCTCGGTTGCAGGGTCCTCCCCAGCCTGGGCCCTGGTCAGGCATGTGCAGGAGGCAACCAATCAATGTGTTTCTCTCACATCATGTTTCTCTGTGTCTTTCCCTCTCTCCCATTCTCCCCTAAAAATCAATGGAAAAATATCCTCGGGTGAAGATAAAAAAAAAAGCTTGTAGCAGAGTGGACCCTGGCTGCTACGGGGTCCTGTGTCTTGTCCAGCCATGTAAGATGGCCACTGCACATGCAGCCCAGGTCCCAGCCCTGGCTGGTGTGGCTCCGTGGTTGAGCGTTGTCCTGTGCACCAAGAAGTCATCGGTTCGGTTTCAGTTCCTGGTCAGGGCACATGCCTGGGTGCAGGTCTGATGCCCAGTAGGGGCGTCCAGGAGGCAGCTGATTGACGGTCCTCTCTCAGCAATGATTCTCTCTCCCGCACCGTGGGACTGTCTCCTGTTACGAGAGGCAGGGGGCGTGCGCAGGGGCCGCAGCTCAAAGGTGCTGCCAGGACTTGGCTCTCTGTCCCTGCTCCTTCCTCCCTAACGAGGGAGGCCCAGACTCAGGCTTCTCACCAGGGGTTTCACGGTGCAGGCAGCCTGTCCACAGTGATCTGCCCGCCTGCCAGGCAGGAGGAAGGGGCAGGGCGGGGAAGGAAAGGGAGAAATAAGTGCTTTCTGTCAGGCGGGTTGAACTTTGCCAGAAATCACACCCATACTTCTCCTTGCATCTCATTGGTCAAAACCTTGTCACATTGTCCCCTGAAATTCCTCAGAAATCACACCCATAATTCGTTTTTTAAAAAATATCTTTATTGATTTCAGAGAGGAAGGGAGAGGGAGAGAGAGAGACAGAAACATCAATGATGAGAGAGAATCACCAATTGCCTTCCTCCTGCATGCCCCACGCTGGGGACCGAACCCGCAACCTGGGCATGTGTCCCAACCAAGAATCGAACCCTGACCTCCTGGTTCATAAGTCGACACTCAACCACTGAGCCATGCCGGCTGGGTGACACCCATAATTCTTGCATCTCATTGGTCAGAACTGTGTCACGTGGTCCCCTGAAGTTTCCCAGAAATCACATCCATAATTCTTGTATCTCACTGGTCATGTGGTCACATGAACTTTCCCAGGAGTCTCCTCCTTACTTCTGTTCACATCCACTGGTCAGTGCTGCCACATGGTCACCGTAGCTGCAAGAGAGGCTTTGCAGAGCTGCTGCATTTGTTGGGCACCTTCCCCTCCTTCAGACTCGAGCTCTTTCTGTAAGGAAGGACCTGGGTTAGGTGTGCTGGAATTAAAGAGACTGACTAAAGCTTGCATGGAGGCGGGAGGAAGTTACAGAGGAGAGGCGGAGACAGGCAGCCTGTGTGTGTCCCTCCAGCTGCTCAGCATGCGAAAGATCCCAGTCATGTCCAGATGGACTGGGACCTGAGAATTCGAAGTCTCCCCGGGACACTTAGCTTCTAGATCAAATTGTTCCTCAGGCAAATTAGAGATGGAGGCCAATTGCATCATTTCTCTTAATTAGCAAATCGCTTTCAGAGACTAAGAGTCCAAAAGTGAAATCCGTCATTCCAAGTTCTCCTTCAGCTTACTCCCCGAGCAGAGAGGGGTGGATGGATGTGCCGCGCAGTGCCTGGAGGCGGGCAGCATTAGCGTTTCTGTGGCCTGGTGATGTCTGTAAACCCCATGGCAGCAGAACAGCCATAAAGGAGCTCTTCAAGTGTACTGGAGGGTGTCCATAAGGAGGATATAATGAAAAGGACTGCCCGAGTGTGCAAGGATAATATAGTTAATGTATTACTCCTTTTATTATTTTATCATCTTTCATTAATTGCTGGCGGCGTGCCTGCAGGAGTTGGTTCTCTGGAAAGGGCTTTTAGTTAAATGTCTTAAATGAAACGGCCACTTAGAACCTGCGCACAAGGTTGAACCAAGGTTCACCGGCTTCAGTAAATCTTGTCGGGCTGGAGGGCTGGGGAGGGGCAGGCGGGATTCATTCTGGGACAGCCTAGCAGAGCAAGGGCTTGGACACCCCAAGCCGCTCAGGACCGACTGCCTCCAGATTGGAAGCACAAAGGCCTCCCCACCATTGCCCCAACCTGCTGTGTGGCCCTGGAGATGTGACTTGCAGTCTCTGAGCCTCAATCCCCACTGGTCCGCACCTCACTGACACCAAGCCAATTACCCAGCTATTTAAGGGTCACCAGATCACTGTTAATTAATGGGAGGCTGGAGTGGTTGGGAGGGGCATGGGGTGTCACCCTAGACCAAAAGACAACCCCAGAACATGGATGCGGCTGCTCAGGACAGCCAGGGATGCTGTCCTTAACGCCACGCCGCCCCCTCTGCCCATGTGCTCCAGCACCTCTGTGGACAGCAGGGCTCCAGGAACTGGGCACGCCCTCAGATGCTCCAGCCGCTCTGGACTTTGGAACCAGCAGCTTCCTCTTCCCACCCGCCTGGAAAAGTGTATGAAAATGCTGCCAAGTCCTAATTTCAGCAACTTAACACTCGCCTCTGGGCACATCTTGGATCCAGTTCCCTTTCATTTAAAGCAAACATTTCTGCAGCGGCCTCACGCTGGGAGGGAGGAGGAGAAGACAGTTGCAGGCCAGAGGGTCGGGGCTGGACCCAGGAGGTGGCCATGGAGGGCGGGCGGATCCGAGCTGGCTTGTCCGGAGGTAGAGGTCACAGCCCCATGTGCTCCCATAGAAGAGGAGGTGGAGGGGCCGAGGCTGCTTCTGGAATCACTGAGCCCTGCGGCCGGGCCCGCATTGAGGTCTTCATTGCCATGTCTCCGATGGCTGGTGATGTTGACCAACTTCCCACATGCCCGTTGGCCACCTCTACATCACACAGATGGATTGTTTAAAAATGTGTGCACGTCACCAGGACACCTCTGTCCCTGGCCCCACCCTCCTGCAGCTGGTGCAGCCACTGTGGAATATCGGTTGGCATTTCCTTTTAACATTCTGGATCTTGGGGTTGTTTTCTTCTAAGGTCACCAAATGACATCCCGTTGTCTAACCCTCTCCCACCGACCCCATTTCTGCCCAAGCCCGCCCCCTGCCCCTTGGGGGGCCCAGGTGAGGATGAGCTGCTGGTTGTACCTGAATGTTGCTCATAGACTGGCCAAGGTCAAATTCGTTCAGGGTGGGCTGTGTGGACCTGGACGTGGATTTCTGTTTCTCTTCCACAGACCATGTCCCTGGGAGCCCGAGGAAGCCCTGGATGCTGAGGTCTCTCCTGAGGAAAGCGAGAGAGGCTCAGAGGGCGCCTCCAGGGCGGGGGTCCACCCAGGACCATCCAGAGCCTGGGAGCGGTTCTGACAATTCTGAGGTTAGCAGGGAGAGCTGAATTCCCAGGTAGCCAAAGTGATGCGCCCGTCTTGCCGATGCCTCTGCAAGGTGTCCTGGCCCTGCACAGACGTTACCCCGTTTCTTCCCCGGTGCAGCCGGCCAGCAGCGTCTCGGTGAGAGCCACTCCCATTGCTACTGCCCTTTGTGAAAGAATCCAGAACAGGAGTAATAATCCAGGGGGCTCTCGGGGAGAACCAGGCCGACCCCAAACTCAAGGTTAACCACCTGTGCTCGTCCCTCCAGGCCCAGAGCCCGGGAGGTGACATTTCCCAAGTGTCCAATTTATGAAGCTGAAAAGTGGGCCAGGCTCATTTGTTTGTGCGGTGTTGACCGCCAGCGGTTAATCACCAAGGGTAAGTGCAGGCAGCATTCCTGTTCATTTGCAAATGGAAATCAAATGAGGACTGAGCTTAAATGCATCAGCGTTTTCCCTTCCAAAGGACCGGGTTTCAGCAAGACGGCTGACCTTGGGCGCCTCCAGACAGGCCGTCCTGCTGGCGGGAGGCAGACCTACTGAGTTTGGAAAGTACGCCGCCTTTGGGAGGCTGTGAGTTCCCATGTGCCCCTCGCAGCCGCTTCTCTTTAAAGTGTCACTGCAGAGACGGGGCTGTGTGAGGAGCCCCAGCAAATTATGCTCAAATCCTGCCAAGGGTTGAAATATGTTTATAAATTCTCCTTTCTCAACCGCTGGCCCCAAGAAATCTTACAACAAGCGCTTACGTGTTTGGGGACTGGTTGGGGTCTCTCCTCTGGGCCCCCCAAGTGTGCAGCGTTCTCTGTGGACAGGCGTGTGAACACTACCTCTAACACCCGTGAGGGTGGGAGCCCGAGTGGGACTGTGATGAGCCCTCTCCCTGCTGGCTGCGGCGTCTGGGACTGACAACTGCTTTACTGGGCACAGCCTCTTAAACAAGACGGGGCTGTGTGGGAGCAGATCCGGCCCCTGGGGCCTCCTGGAGCCGTGCTGTTGTTCCAGGAAGTTATTGGTGTCCCTGGGCAGGTAAACAAACCCCATCAAAGGCTGTAGGGGAGCCGCCAGCACAGGGCTGAGCCTGGGAAGCCTTTCAATGGGGCTCGGGGCTCAGCTCTAAGGACCTTTCAACCCCCGCAGCCCGGAAGCACAGAGTGAGGCCCCCATGGCGTGGCGCTCTCCTCTGGAAAGCTCAGGGCTGAAGGAGGGGGCGCTCCGGGCCTTCTGGGCTAAGCAGGCCTCTCCGTGTCTCCCCGGAGGCCAGGCAGAGGGCGAGCAGAGCCAGGACTCCGCTCAGACTGAGCCAGCCTGGCTCATGCGGGTGCAACAAGGCCCCCTTCGCTGGGACTTAATCAACGTCAAAATGGCTTTAAGGCACTGCCCACAATTTCAACCTAAACCAAGCACTTGCTTGCAGTTGGGACTTTAGCACAGGGTTTTCTCAGAAGGTGGAATTCAGAGCCCCTGGGGGGTTGGGGTGTGGAGGGGCCGGCTGGCTCCCCAGGGGCAAGACAGGTGAGCCGTCGCGCAGAGAAAAGAAGACTCCAGAAAGGAGTGCAAGCGGCATCAGGGGCCCCATCCAGTGGGAGGCAGGGATGGTGATGTGCCCTGGGAGGAACTGCCCACCTGTGCCAGGTGAGGGCCCTCAGCCCCTGGATTCTCCAGGGAGGGCCCCAGGCCTTTCTGTGCGTCCTCCATTGGGCCTCCCGGTGAAACGTCCGCTGAGTTAGCAGCTGCCTCCGTGTCTGAGACTCGGGACTTTCTGAAGGACCAGGATTGGTTGAACTAAGAGGTGCTGAATTCCCAGTTCTATCTCTGTAACAAGTTCTGTATCTTCCTGTTTTTTCTGGGATCCTTCATGGACCCCTGGTCTGTGTCCCGGTTAGACCGTCGGTAACTGACACTGGCTGAGTGTTGTTGTATTGCACCCGGATTTACTGTCACAGAGACCGGGAGGGGCTCATTGCTGATGGGAAAGCGGGCAGTGGAGAGAAGAGATAGCGTGCCTGAGGAAGCACACAGGGCTGTGTAGACATGAAAAGATCCCCTTCCTCCCTGATCATAAAAACCAAGTGCCAATTTGGTGTAAACTGAGGCACTGCTTCTCACCTGCCTGCCTGGCAAAGATGACACGTGGGGTGAGGGTTGAGAAGTGCCCTTGGCACACAGCTGGCGTTGGGGTGCACCGGTAGGTCGCTTTGGTGTGCAATTTGGTATTAGCCTCAACATGTAAATGAGCACACCTCCAATCCAAAACTCTGCAAACACAGGCCAAGGCACCGGTATCGGGCTAGCCACCCTGGCCCTGTTTCTAGTAGCATTTTGGCTGAAGGCCCTCATCTTTGCTCGGCATAAGACACGCCCTCGATAAATATTTGGGGTTCACAGCCTTACCGTGGAGGCAGCAGGCAGGAGGGAAGGGTCAAAGCAGAGTGTGGGGGCTGAGGACAATGGCCACCTCCCTCACGGCCGGCCCCAAGTGAGCGCTGCCCTCTTCACCGAATGGCAGCAGGGCCTCAGGGGCCCCGTGCGCCAGCCGCCGGCCCAGTGACCGGCTCGGAGGACCCCGCTGCCAGCCCGCGCCCCCCCCCCCCCCCCCCACTCCTTACAACCACACTTTCTCTGCAGTCCACCTGGAGTTGCTCATTCACACAGCCCTTGACTGAATGCCAATCTCCTGGGGGTTTGGCTATAGGAAACAGGAGCTTTGGTTAACTGAGCAAAAAAGGAATTTATTGGAAACACATCGGGTAGTTCCTGGGGTGAACAGGAGGCCCCAGAACAGGCTCAGAACATAGCAGGAAGCTGAAGGGGCCACAGAATCCCGGCCAGTCAGGGGCAGGGACGGGCTGGGCTTCTCGTCACCCCAGGATGCTGCTCTGTGAACGAATCTTGACCTGTCCCTCCGTCCTTGTACCACCTCCACCAGGCTCAACACACGTGGGAGCATCCGTTGGACCAGCCTGGGCACGGGGCTGGGAAGAGGGGGGCTGGGCTTGGGGGGCTCCCACAGGGCCAGGGGGAGCCCTTCCCCCCAGACGCAGGAGGGTGAGAATGCAGCTACAAGACAAGTGTGGGGCATCGTGGTCCTCCCTGGTCACCGCACTAATACCTGTGTGTGCGGGGCCACAGACACAGGGAGGGAAGAGATGAACTTGTGAGAGGTGCACGGTCATCCACCTGCCGGCAGCCGGACTGAGGGTGCAGTGAATGGCGGGGGGGCCTGTGTGAGTTAGCGTTTGGCCCAGAGCCGTGGGATTGATGCCGGGGTTCCCTCCTCTTATCTGTTTTACAAGCCAGCTCTTGGCTTCCCAGTTCTGTAAGAATCACAGCTTTACATCAATTACATTTCCATTAGCGCAGAGATAGCCCGCAGGATGGGCTGCGGCACAGTGTCACTTCTCTGCGTTCCATCAGGCTCCTCGGCGCTGCCGCTCCGCCCTGAAGGCCGCGCCTGTCTCCGCGCCCACGGCTGCAGAAGTGCGCCTGGCGGGTGGCCCGAGGAGCGGATGTGTCCGCCGGACCTGAGTGACCTTCTCCCCACCGCGGGGACTAGCACCTGCCACGGGGTCACACGGCTTTTCCTCTGCAGACTCAGCTGCCTCCCCCACTGCAGTCAGAAAGCGCTCCTGTAGCCCTGGCCCCGTGGCTCTGTTGGTTCGAGCTTTATTCCCAAAGAGCCAAGGTTGCAGGTTCAATCCCCGGTCGGGGCACATATAGGAATCAACCAATATCAACCAATGACTGCATCAATAAGTGGAACAACAAATTAATGTTTCTCTCTCTCTCTCTCAAATCAAAAAGAAAAATTCTGAAAGTCCTCCTGTAAATGACTAAGGAAGAGAGAATGACAATGTTGGGTCGTAGCCAGGGACTCCATTTTTGCCTCGTGTTCCATTCTTGACCTGCTCGCCCTGTGGCTGGAATCGGTTCACCTGCGGAGCACAGCCGTCAGGAGAGCCCGCCATCGCCATCAGCCGCTCACACAGATGCCCTCTGACTTCCTTAGACAACCCAGCCAGCCGCTGTCTCTCGCTGAGCCCCATGAGCACCAGTCTTTGTAAACAAACAAACAAGATTCTTCTTAAAATACTGATGTATGTTTTAAAAATAACAAAATTAAATAGCAAAGGAAAATATTTGCAACATGTATGATCATGAAAGGGTAAGGTCTTCTGTATGTAAAGAGCTTTGATAAATCAACTCGTGGCCCTGCGCACGAATCTGTGCACCAGTAGCTCTCCACCTCCCGCTTGTAGCTCGCCGCCCCACCCTCCTGCTGATCTGTGATCCGGTCAGTACACGTCAGTCATTACGCTTCACGGAGTAACGACCATTTGCATATTACATCTTTATTATACAGGATAAAGTTGAACATCCCATGGGGGAGAAATGGCAAGACATGTTACCTGAGAATGTGCTTTTTAAACACTTTTTTTTTAAAAGAGTGAACTATTGATACATGATACAACATGGTTGAATCTCAAAATAATTATGTTGAGTAAAAGAAGTCAGACAAAACAAAGTCCAGAAAATGCCAACTAATCTACAGTGACAGAAAGCAGGTAAGTGATTACTTGAAATGCGAGGGGGGGAGACAGGGCTTACAGGGGAGCATGGGACACTTGGGGGTGACACATATGTTCATTATCTTGTTTGTGGTCATGGTTTTACCACATATGTATACCTTGGTCAAAACTTATCAAATTGTACACTTTAAAGATGTGCACTTATTGTGTACAAACTATAATAATAAAAGCATAGTATGCTAATTAGTCTGGACGTCCTTCCGGATGACCTTCCAGAGGAAGCTTGGGCTGCGAGGGAAGCCAGGGTCCTGGGTGCCAGAGGGAAGCCGGTGCCAGCAGCCCGGGGAAGGAAGGCCTACTCTTGCCCAAATTTCGTGCATCAGGCCTCTAGTGCCTCAATAAAGCTCTTACAGAAGGAGGGGAAAGGGCATTCTCTAAGAGAAAATACAAGTGGCCATGATGTACATATTTTTAAAATTTTTTATTGATTGATTTTAGAGAGAGAAAGGAAGGGAGAGAGATAGATGGTCATGGATTTTTGTTGTTCCACTCATTTACCCTTTCATGGGTTGATTCTTGTATATGCCCTGACCAGGGATCAAACCCCCAACCTTGGTGTATCAGGATGACACTCTAACCAACTGAGCTACCCAGCCAGGGCAATGTACTAGTATTTGGTTAATCCTCACCCAAAGATATTTTTTCCATTGATTTTTTAACAGAGTAGGAAAGAGGGAGGGTAGCGGGGGGAGAGAGAGAGATAGAGATAGAGATATATATATATAGAGAGAAACATAGATGTGAGACAGACACATCAATAGGTTGCCCTGACCGGGGCCAGGGATCGAACGTGCTCTTGACCTGGAATCGAACTCTTGACCCTTTGTTGCGTAAGCCGGTGCTCTAACCACTGAGCACATAGAACTGTACATTAAAAAATATATCCTATCTAATAAAAGAGCAATATGCAAATTGACCGTACCCCACCACACCCACAAGCCATGCCCACCAGCCAATCAGGAGTGAGTATGCAAATTAACCAAACCAAGATGGCTGCGGCCACAGAGAGAGCAGGAGCCTTGGGTTCCCCAGCAATGGAGGAAACCAAGCTTTCCACCAGCCCTGGCCAGCCCAGGCCTCCGCTCAAGGCTACAAGGTTTCAATTATAGAAGATAAGTAAATCCCAACAAAAATGGCTGCAGCCACGGAGCGAGCAGGAGGCTTGTCTCCACTCAAGGCTACAAAGTTTCAATTGTAGAAGATAAATAAATCCCAGATACCAGGGCCTCCGCTTGGGTCGCCAGGGGGTGTGGCCAGCCTGCAAACCACCACAGGCCCTTCACCCAGGCCACCCCACACCCCAAGGGAATCCCCACCCTGATCTGGGACACCCTTTAGGGCAAACCAGCCGGCCCCCACCCGTGCACCAGGCCTCTATCCTTTCTAATCCTATCTAATAAAAGAATGATATGCAAATTGACCATCACTCCAATACACAATATGGCCACCACAAGATGGCCAGCAGGGGAGGGCAGCTGGGAGGAACCAGGTCTGCAAGGGAGGGCAGTTGTGGGTGATCAGGCCAGCAGGGGAGGGCAGTTGGGAGGGACCAGATCAGCAGAGGAGGGAAGTTGGGGGCGACCGGGCCTGCAGGGAAGGGTAGTTGGGGGGGACCCAGGCCTGCAGGGGAGAGCAGTTGGGGGGGACCAGGCCTGCAGGGGAGGGCAGTTAGGGGCAAACAGGCTGGCAGGGGAGCAGTTAGGCATCAATCAGGCTGGCAGGGGAGTGGTTAGGGGGTGATCAAGCTGGCAGGCAGAAGCGGTTAGGGGCAATCAGGAAGGCAGGCAGGTGAGCAGTTGGGAGCCAGCAGTCCTGGATTGTGAGAGGGATGTCCGACTGCCCGTTTAGGCCCGATCCTACCAGGGATCGGGCCTAAACGGGCAGTCGGACATCCCTCAAGGAGTCCCAGATTGGAGAGGGTACAGGCTGGCCTAGGGACATACCCCTTCGTGCACGAATTTTGTGCACCGGGCCTCTAGTATAAATATATATACATACATACATATATACATACATATATATATATGTATATGTGTGTGTGTGTGTATGTATATATGTATGTATGTATGTATATATATCTGTATTGATTGCAGAGAGGAAGGGAGAGAGATAGAAACATCAGTGATGTGAGAGAATCATTGACTGGCTGTCTCCTGCACACCCCATACTGGGGATCGGGCCCACAACCCATGCATGTGCCCTGACCGGAATCGAACTGCGACCCTTCAGTCTGAAGGCTGACGCTCTATCTGCTGAGCCAAACCAGCTCAGGCTGTACATATATTTTTAAAGCTCCACATCTTTGGTAAGTAAAGACAGAGAAAACAAGGAGATACTACTTGTTACTCACCATGCTGGCGGAGATTCTGCGCCCCATCCGGTTTGAGTTGGCATGAGCTCCAGGGGCGGGCAGGCCTGCAGGAGGCTAAGCTCTCCTTTCCACGAGGCTTCCACACCCACAGGAGGTGGCCAGCTCAGCTGGTAACGCTGGTGCACGACGCGGGTCACGTGACGCGAGCGTTGGCTGCCCTTCCGGGAGTGGGTCAGGGCCGGGCTTTATCCCAGGAGCCATTCCCAGAGCAGAGGAAGGCGGCCATCCCTGACCCCGGGAGCCCCACCACTGGGTCAGGAACCGGGCAGAGCAAGGACGTTTGGTGTGAACCCAACAATCATCAGAAAAGCAGCCGGCTCTGTGCCCCTGGACTCCAGCAAGCCTGACTTCAAGGAAACAAAAGTCACTACCTCCTAGCACCTTCTAGCACCTTCTCTGCCACCGTCCGTGAGGCAGCGGGAACAACAGAGTATGACTTTCCCGCACAGTAAGGATGGTCCAAAAGAGCCCACCAGCACAGGCATGGCCACTACTTCAGGTCGCGCTGACACAGACGATTTTACAAGGACCAGACCCATCCTGGGGCGAAAGACCTGTGTCTGTAAGGAGGGTCCTGCCCCCACCCCCCCACCCCCGCAGGAAGCGGGAGGGGGCGGGGCTGGTAGAGGGCCCACCTGACCAGCCCCTCCCGCTGGAGAGCCAGGAGTTGCAGGGCCCAGCTAAGGGCAGGGATGACTTGCCCCCACAGCCATCGACCCGGACCACGGAGAAATGACGACAGTAACGTTGGCAGCCTCGCTAATAATGGTAAGTACACGCGGGCCTTTCTGATAAATGCTCGTGGCCCCCAGCGGAGGCACCTGCAGCCCACACACTCCCGCTCGCTCCGAGGCCTCTCTGCGGAAATTGCCAATTAACAGAGTGCCCGGAGAGTGTGCTTGGCCTCGGCTCGGCGCCTGGAACCAGCGTGTCCGCCAGATGCCAGCGGAGCGGCTACTGACCTGCTTCTGACCCCGGGAGCATCGTGGGGAAATGCTCTCCGTCCTCCGTGCCAGTGTGGCTGCGGGCTCAGCATCCTCGCTGCCGGGCCTCGGCAGCTCGGAGAAGGCATTTTGGCCCCGGGCACTCACCCGTCTGTCCCCAAAGCGAAGAGCAGCCCCGCACGCCTAGAGGTGCCGCCAGGGCGGGCCTGTGCGCACCTGGCCCCGAGCCTCAGACTTCATCTAACCACCATCTACGCCCCCACATCTAACCACCATCTACGCCCCCACATCTAACCACCATCTACGCCCCCACATCTAACCACCATCTACGCCCCCACATCTAACCACCATCTACGCCCACGTAAGCCGGAGCCTCCGGGGCCCCAGGACGCCCATCCACAACAAAGCCCACGCGGCCAAGCCTCCTGCCCAGCCCTGGACTCTCCAAATGTCAACCTCCTAAGAACAAAACCTCCCGAGCTGGAGGCCAGGCGCACGCCCCTCCGGGCTGCTGGGACAAACTGCCCAAACCCAGTGCTTCCACACAAACGTTTATTGTCTCCAGGTCTGAGGCCAGGAGTGTGAGGCCACGGGGTCAGCAAGCCACGGCCCTCCCACTGTGCCAGGAACCAGACTGCTCCTCGCTGCTCCCAGCCCCCAGGGACCCCGGCCTGTCCCCACGGCTTCTTCCTGTGCACGTGGCAGTGTCCAAATGTCCCCTGGCCCTGGGACACCAGGCACGTTGGATCAGGACCCACCTAAGGACTCGCCTTCACTTGATCACCTGTCAAGCTCTGCTTTCTAAATGGGTCACATTCTGCGGCCCTGGAGGTAGGGATTAGGATTTCAACAGATCCATTCTATTGGGACAAAAAAAAAAAAAAAAAAGCCACTAAATGGTGCAAACTGTAGACATTTTTTTGTTGCTAATCCTCACCCAAGGACATTTTCCCATTGATTTTTAGAGAGAATGGAAGGAAGGAAGGGAGGAGAGAGAGAAGGGAAAGAGAGAAACATGGATGTGAGAGAGACATGTTGACTGGTTGCCTCCCGCATGAGCCCCCACAGGGACCCGGGATGGAACCTGCAACCCAGGTGTGTCCCCTTGACCAAGAATCAGACCTGATGCCGAAACCGGTTTGGCTCAGTGGATAGAGCATCAGCTTGCGGACTGAAGGGTCCCATGTTCGATTCCGGTCAAGGGCATGTACCTTGGTTGCGGGCACATCCCCAGTAGGGAGTGTGCAAGAGGCAGCTGATCGATGTTTCTCTCTCATCGATGTTTCTAACTCTCTATCCCTCTCTCTTCCTCTCTGTAAAAAATCAATAAAATATATTTTAAAAATAAATAAATAAATAAAAGAAACACAACATGTTATGATCCAGATGAATTTCACGGCGAGGACGAGCAGGCTACAGCATCACGCAAAGGTCAGCCAGAGTCCATGTTCACAGAGTGTGCTGGGCGGGCCAGTACCCCGTGCAGACCTCCGAGGAGAGCCGGACAGACGCGCCTGGCCCCACCCAGCAGGTTCGCTCACAGAATTGAGGTCATCGATTAGCTTTGCAGCTTCAGAAAAGCTCAGTATTAAACTGTCATTTTGTCAATAAAACGTCATTTCATCAATATAACGTCTGTGCGCCTGAATGTTTCTGCATAATTAATTCTGCGGATGCATTAAGGAATGTTATACACAATATTAATCAAAAAGTCGTGTCGATGGACGGGTAATATATAAGCCCAGACAGAAAGATTACAAACCTCCCTGAAAGCTGTACTCCCACCGACACACTTCTCGTCTTGAGATATGTAGATATTTTTTGCATAAAACTGCTATTTAAAAAATTAGCCAGTCAAGGAAAAGCAATTCAAGTAAATAGAGAAACCTCTTGGGAAATTAATATTTTACAAAACATTTTTTAATAAATTGCATTTAGTGTTTAGAAAGTCCTCTAAAGACGCAGGGCCCTGAGCCGCCCAGGATGTCTGTGTGCCGAGCTGCGGTGCCTGAGGCCCCATCCCTGCCCCGCGCCCAGCCACGCTAACCCTGGAGCCTTCCTCCTCCGGCTGTTTCAGAACAGACCAAGTGTTACCACCTTCAGAGGGTCCTGAAGGTGTCTTCCCTCCCAGTCTGAGGTCAAGGTCGAATGCTGAGCCCGAATGTCTTGGCAGGTACCTGGAAAATGCCCAACTTGGCCACGGGATCCTGCCCGGTGACAGGAAACTGTGAGGAAGAAGCAACCCCACCCCACACACAGCCGGCCCCGCGGTGTCCCCTCCTGGCTGGGCTCCCAGCTCCTGACTCCATTAACCTCCGTCAGCCTGCCTCCTGTCCCGCTCTCCACGGCCACGGCTCTGCCAGGTCCTCATCAGTGCGCGCGGGACCGCTGCTCAGAGAGCAGGCGCCCTTGGGCAGGGGGCGGAATGGGGAGTGAGAGCCCAGCAGGCAAGCAGAGAGGCCCTGCTCAGAGCTCTCGTGCCTGTGTTCTTGGTTAATACGTCGTTAATACAAAGGCCCCGCTCTGGCCAGGCCAGTGTGACGCCATCAGAGTGCATTCGAAGCCCACCTGGCCAGTGGGACCTGGAACTGGGTCTTGCTGCCGCCAACCCAGCTTTCCCCGGACACCTGTGGCCCACGGGCCAGGGCCTTCCCTGCCATCACGGCTTCCAGCCGGGATCGGCTCTGCTCAGACTCGCAGACGCTCACCGTGGGAGCCGTCCTGGGTTTGGATCCGGCCGTGCCACCTGCAAACTGTTACTTTGGGGAGTTCCTTCCCTCGGTTTGCGCCTCCAGGAAGCAGGGGTGCACAGGGTGCCGCCTCCCGCAGCTGTGAGCGGAGGAATGTCATCAGCGCCTCAAATGGGGCTGGTGCAGCGAGTGGCACCGGGCACTGGCCTTCCTCTGGGTCGGGGCTCAGACCCTGATCCAGCTCTTGCTCCCCAAGTCACCCTGGGGACCCACTCCCTGCCCAGGAAACAGAAGACTGTGCTGCTTACAGCCCATTCCAGTCCTGGCTCTGCCCCCACAGCCCTGTGGCTGGGATAGGTTAGCTCCCCAGCTGCTTAGTCCAAGGGAAGTGTTTGTTGTGACTTTTTGACCTTGGAGAGGGTGAAAGGTCATGGCCAGTGGTCAGCTTCCTGAAGATATGCGCCCCGGGGTCGGGTCCCCTGAGAAGGATGCGCAGGGACAGGTGACGTGCTGACTCGGGATCACCTTCCAATCGCGCCTGAGTGGCCCGACGTGGAAAGGGAGGCTCAGCCCCACCAGAGCTGGGCCCCCGGGCCTGCCCAGGCCCCTTCGTCTCCAGAGGCAGCCCGACTCTCCCACGGACGCCCCCCGGGGGCCTCATCACCTCCCTAGCCCCGCTCACACCCCATCACGCTGCGATGGAGCTTCGCCGTGAACGTTCAGTCGGTAACAGGTGCACATTCATGCAGGTCCCGCCGCTTCCCTGGTCACAAGGAGTCAATACCGAGTAGCTCACGTCCCAGGGGCTGGCTCCGCTCCCCCGCCTGTGGCGGAAGCTGTGGGGGAGCTGCGCGTGTCCTGTTGACAGGTGTCATTGTCCCCATTTTGCAAATAAGGGAAACCTGTGGCTGAGAAGGACCAAGTGACGCTCCCAGGATCCCAATAACACGCGGTTCAGGAGGTGCCCCAAAGCCAGGCCCCTTAGAATAGACCACCCGCCTCCCGGCCACCCCCTGCTGCATGCACACATTACATGTGAAGTACATGTATCTGTTTTCTCAACTGACATGTCACTGGCTTGTCAGACCTGCTCTCAAACACAGCCCTGGCTGGGTGGCTCAGTTGGCTGAGCATCGCCCACGCACCAAAAGGTTGCCAGTTGGATTCCCGGCCAGGGCACACACCCAGGTTTCGAGCTCGATCCCCAATCGAGGTGCCTGTAAGAGCCAGCCCATTAATGTTTCTCTCTCACATCAATGTTTCTTTCTCTCTCCCTCTCCATTCCTCTCTCTCTAAAATCAATAAAAACATTTAAAATAAGATAAAATGCTTTTAACATAGATATGATATTTGTACCTTTATTTTGCCACGGATCCCTAACATTTAAAAAGCCCTACTTTATGGACAATTACATAATATGTTTTAGCTACAACAGTCAAATGAGGATATTGTCATGAACTATTTCCCATTTGTTTTTTGTTCAATACTTCCAGAGGTGATGTTTAAATGCGTCTTAATCTAAAGCTAATGCTGCATTAATAAAGGCAGGTAGGTGGCCCGATACGGTCTTTTAAAACCTCTTTAGCTGACAAGACGAATATTATGAACTGTATATCATTAACAGGCCTGTGTTTGAATCAAATAGTTCTTATTAATTTAATTATTTAACCAAATTTGCAATCATTACAACCCCTTTCCAAAGAAAAATTGTATTATCAATATCTTTTCCATCAAGTCTTCCTAGGAGCTTACTATTACCCATAGATACATGCATGCTCTGAATGAGACCTGCATGCTGAACATTCCATCTTCTTCGCCCAGTATCCTCTATCCCCCAAAGGTGCTTTATGGTAATTTGGGGAAACTCTCTTTCCCTCTTAAGTGGTAGGGCATGCGGCATTCCTGTGCATGCTGCGTCTGTGCAGGAGCCCAGGCAAGCACTTCCCTTGTGCTCACGTGAGTGTGAGGGAGTCACTAAGTAAAAGGAAGTGTGGCTTGCTGGTCATTTGAATGATGTGGAAAAGGTGAGGGTGATGGTGCTGCTGACGATGAGATTATTAATGCAACAAGGAGCCCCACATTGCTCTCGTTAACAAAATCCGTCAATCCCAACCTAGAAACTCCAGGTCCCCAGGCACGGAAGGAGGGAGGCGGGGAGGAGAGGGGCGGCTTCCCGGTCATTTCCTTGCAGCAAGAGCCTAACAGTGACCTGCATGTCCTCCCCACGAGGCTGCCCAGCCCCGGTGGGAGCCGACACGCCTAGCTCACCGCCACTCTCCTGCGGGCTGGAAGCGCACGGTGTATTGGACGAGTTCGAAGGAAAAGCAGTGTGTTATTTCAAATACAGTCTGGTAGACAAGGATAAGGTTTACAGGGAGCTCTCATGTGGCAAAGTTTAAGAAGCAGCAGACTTAATAAATGATAGGGAGGTCATTACAGATAAATCTATGAAAATAGATGTCCAATGAACACACCAAAATGCTCAGATGACAAATTCTCACTAGCAGGTGTTTGGTTAGGAACCAGAGGAAAGGAATGTACACATTCACAAGGACCAACTAAGACGGGCCGTTTGTGTAGGCCCTGTCCCAACAAGTCGCTGCTCAGAAACGCTGGCTGGCACCGACAGGCGGGCACAGCGTCAGAACCACACGCTGTAGGCTGCTCTAGACTCAGAGTGACGCCCGGCAGACAGCGACAGGAAGACTGGACTCCAGTCTAGAAGAAGAGCTTCCAGGATGCGTCACCATCTTCTTCCTTCCTGGCAGCCTTAAAGATAAGGGACGCCCTGGCTAGTGTCGTTCCGTGGGTTGGGAGTTCTCTTGTGCACCAAAGGACTGCTGGTTCGATTCCCGGGCAGGGCACATGCCCAGGTTCGGGGCTCGATTCTTGGTAGGGTGTGTGCAGGAGGCAGCCGATTGATGTATCTCTCTCACATGGATGTTTCTCTCTCCCTTTCCCTTCCACTCTCTAAAAATCAATTTTAAAAATCTTTTAAAAACAAATAAACAAGGGACAGCACAGAGAGACTGAAATTTGCTTTAAAACTCTGCCCCGTGTCCACCAGCACATGAGAATGAGCTGAGTATTCCGGAAGGAAGGAGAGATGATGCCTTTAAGAATTTCCCGTGCCATTTCACCAGCAAAGGGGACCAGCCTGGGAGAGGTGGTCCCTGGGCACAGACGCCAAGGCCATGGGCCCCGTGATTACCTTCCCTGAGGATAACCTTCTAGCTTGTTCTACGACAACAAGAAGCCCAAAGAGAATGCACATCCATAAGGACCTACTGGGCTGTTTAATGGCTCAGAAGGTCTTCACATAATTCTGAACTCTGAGTCCTAGAAGCTAAAGATGAACCCGGCCTAGCTGGCGTGGCTCAGTGGTTGAACATCAACCTATGAACCAGGAGATCACAGTTCGATTCCCAGTCAGGGCACATGCCCGGGTGCGGGCTCAAACCCCATTTGGGGGCATACAGGAGGCTGCCCATCAATGATTCTCTCTCATCATTGATGTTTCTCTCTCTCTCCCCCTCTTCCTTCCTCTCTGAGATCAATAAAAAATATATATATAATAAAAAATAAAGACAAAACTGCCAATGCAGTCCCTGGCTGGCTGTCTTCTCTGGCTCTCTCACGCCCCCTCCCACCAGGTGGTTGAGGCTGACAACCTGGTGGCTTCAGGTGAAAGGCAAAGTCATGCCAGGCTGACTTGGCGCACTATTGGCTGTTGATACGACACTGAAGCGGCTCATGACGGATGAAAAACGACTTTCCGATCTCAGGGGAATAAATCAGGGCCGACGAGTGAGTGTACTTAATAGTGAACTGTAGCCAGTAAAATATTACACCTGTTATTATTCAGGGCAAACACCACTCCTTCCATTTGTTTATTGAGGAGACAATTTATTTGAGGACATTTAATTGCAATAGTGAAGCCCGACTTGGGGGTTAATCCCGGTTTATCGATGCAATTAAAAGCGGTGTGTGCGGCACGCCGCGTTTATTATCCCCGGGCAGTGTTGACACAACCCTGCGGGCGCGGGCAGGCGGTGTCTACACTGCCTGTGCTCCTGCCCGCATTTGCGGAGTCTAATTGAGGCAAGGCTTCTAATTTGATTTTGCTTGGAACAATAGGGCTCAAATTGCCCCATAGACCCAGCACTGTTTGCTTTCTCCTCAATGGCAGGCCTGGTAACAGCAAACAGCTCCTCCTCACACCTCTGGCAGCATTCCACAATGACCTGGGCCCCAGTCCCACCCCTCCTCCTTCCCCAACTGCGGGACCTAGCACCCCTCAGAGCTCACTAGCTCCAACCTAAGTCAGCCCCTGGGTGCCTGCCCCTCTCACCGGCTGACAACCTCCCCACAGCTTGGGGGACCTGTCTCGGGGGGAAATGCCCCGAGTGGAGAACAGGGACCCCACAGCTCCCTCACCCCGCTGGGTCCATCCTGAGACATGGCCGGAGGAGGCACTTTGAACATCTTACTCTCTTACTTACTCTTTTATTGTATTTTGTTAATCCTCGCCTGAGGATATTTTTTCCATTGATTTTTTTTGTGTGTGAGTTTTTTTTTTTGTTTTTTTTTTGAGTCTGGAACAGGAGGGAGTGGAAGAGAGAAAAACATCAATGTGTCCATGTGAGAGAAACACATTGATTGGTTGCCTCCCACATGCGTCCCCCCCACGGGGACCGAGGATCAAACCTGCAACCCAGGTACAAGCCCTTGGCCTGGAATTGAACCCCACACCCTTCAGCACATGGGGCAACATTCCAACCGCTGAGAACCACCAGCCAGGTGCGACATCGCTTTTTCCCCTATTGGCTATGGTTTTCTTCTGGTCATTTGTCTGTTGTTGTTGTGTTTTGTTTTTTTAAAAATATATTTTATTGTTTTTTTACAGAGAGGAAGAGAGAGGGATAGAGAGTTAGAAACATCGATCTGCTGCCTCCTGCACACCCCCTACTGGGGATGTGCCCGCAACCAAGGTACATGCCCTTGACCGGAATCGAACCTGGGACCTTTCAGTCCGCAGGCCAACGCTCTATCCACTGAGCCAAACCGGTTTCGGCTTGTCTGTTGTTTTTATTTTGCCTTTTTAAATGTTCTCTTTAATTGTCACCATGGGTAAGACAGGGTGTCCCAGGAATGCGTAATCACTGCAATAGGTGATAGTTCAATGGGAACCACACAGGGCTCAGACTCACCCACCGACAGCCAAGGCGTGTGTCCACTCTTGGGGACACGCTGCATTTGGCCACCTTATCGGGGACCGCTCTGGACGGGCTTGGAGACTCTCCTCTCCTCTGTTCTTCCTGACGGCCTCCTCCCCACCCTCTGCACCACCTTCCTGTGCCCCAGGCAGCCCTGGCACCCGCTGTGTCTCTGCACGTGGCCGCTGGTGTACAGCGTGCTCTCTGGGTGTCCACACTCCCCCTGGCTCCGTGCCGGGAGGGAACTTGAACTCCAGCTCTTGAGGGACAAAAGACTGGCTGATGGAGCAGCGATGCTTGGCGTTTCATCAGAAACACAGAACTTCATCTCGCTGACAGGCCGAATGTCTAGTGTCCCCGGAGCTCACAGGCTGAAGGTGGGCTTCGGTCGCAGAGGTACTGGCGCCCCTGCCCCGGACTGCTGCAGGAATAAGGTGACAAGGAGAATCTCAGGCCACGTCGGTCTGCATTCAAATGATGCCTCTGCCACGTGCTGGGTGTGCGATTTGTAGGCAAATCACCCAAACTTCCCAAGCCTCCACTTCCTCCCTGTAAAATGGGCACAAGATTGCAGCTGGCAGCTGGCCTGTACTGGGTCCCCCTTTTCCGCTGATGGCAAAAGAACGAGTTCACAGATCTGAAACTGAGACCCAAGGAGATGAATCAAGTGGCCCAGGTGATAGAGAAGATGACAGAGCAGCTGGAACAGGACTCCTCTGTTGTGTGACAGAAAAATAAGATTCCGACGCTGTTTGCTGTTTGTGGCAAGCCTGGGGAGCTTCCTGCGGGAGGATCCCGGGAGAGACGCTGTGCTACACCCACGCGGGCACGTGCAGGCCCGGGTCAGACTGCGCGAAGCATTGCTCTGTCCTCGCTCGTGCGCCCACCACACGTGGCTTGGTGTGCCCTGCGGTGTGTGATGTCCTGTGTGTTCCTTGAGCAGTGAGCTGGTCAGCAAAGCGGCCGAGTAAGTACTTGCTGAGCTGTATCCTGTTGCACAGCCTGTGTGGGACCGAAGGGCCAGCCTGCGTGTCACTCCCGGCTGGGGAGGGGACACCGAATTCTCCCCCAGCCCCAGGGAGACAGGTGCCCACACGGTGTTTCACTCGTCTGGCAGGTGACCCACGTGGGAGCCTGTGGCTCCGGGGCCTTTGCTCTGACCATGCTCACTCTGAGCAGCGGAGACGGAGACGGAAAGAAAGCCCATCCCTCTCCGGGGCGGCCGCATCCTGACCACAGGCGCACAGGGGCCCGGCTGGCGCTGCTCCCGAGGGCTCTCTCTTCGCTTACCCTGCCCTCAGTCCTAGCCAATAACCAGAGAGAGGAGGTGGGAGAGCTGGGGTCTGTCCCGCAGGCAGGGTCAGCAGGCAGGGTCAGCAGGCAGGGTCAGCAGGCAGGGTCAGCAGGCAGGGTCTGGGTGAACAACGAGCCCAGCTGGGGAAGCGCCTGTGGCTAGGGCTGTCTCAGGTTTTTAAAGGTGAACAGTGTCACTCAGGTTGCAGGCTCCTCCCTGCCCTCCGGGGCACAGGTGGGAATGGGCTGCCTGCGTCATGGACCCCAATCCTCATCTCCGCCCCCCCCCCCCCAGAGGATTGCATGCAAGACCCCACCTTCCCAGCCGGCACCAGCTGGGAGCCGCGGGCAGGTCGCCACCTGCCAGGACACTGGGCAAGACCCGGACTTCCTGTGCCCTGGCTCCTGACCTAAAAAGCTAAAACCTCCCCCTCTTCCCCAAACCAGCCCCACCCGCATCAGCGAGGGGACCTGGAGACCAGGGCAGGGACAGGGACAGGGGCTCCGGCTCCTGCGAGAGTGGAGGGGCTGGGACATCACCGCGCACCCCACCCCCATCATCCTGCCTTCCCACCGCGGGCGCAGGAAATGTCCCAGGACCTCCCCACTCCAGGGAGGCTGGGGCGTCTGGGGAGGGAAGGGTCAGCAGGCCAAGCACAGGTTTACCACTTCCATCGGCTGGGAGGGCGGCCGCGGAGCTGGCTTCCAGGATCAGCCACTGGCCAGTGTGAGCGCAGGCGGGTCTCCCCACGGAGGCCGGAGGGCAGGTGCGCCAAGGGGGCCACGGCCACGCCCCCCCCCCCCGCGGGGAAGGGCTGGAGCCACTCGCCCGCATCAGGCTCTGACCGCCTTGCAGGGCGCCAGGGGCCGAGCCACTGACCCTGGGGGCAGAGCGCCTGTCGGAGCAGGGACTGCGGGACCTGGAAGGGGAGTGGCCGCCGCCGCCGCCACACTCCACCCCACCCCACCCCACCCCCACCCCCACCCTTACCCTCACCCCCACCCCCACCCCCACTCCCACTCCCACCCCCACCCCTACACCTACCCCCACCCCACCCCCACCTGGCCCCCGCACCCGCTTCCCTCTGATGGAGGTGAGGGAGTGGGGAGTGGGGAGTGGGGAGTGGGGGTGGGGAGTGGGGGTGGGGAGTGGGGAGTGGGGGTGGGGGTGGGGGTGGGGGTGGGTCAGGGGCGGGACCCGACCGGCTGGGGGCGGGTGCCAGCACAGAGCCGCAGCCCCATAAACCTCCCCGAGAGGAATTAGTTAATTTGTCAATTAATTAAGGAAAGGGGGGCCGGTCAGCCTGCGGAGGAACCAGTGACCTGGAGGACAGGCCACCCGGGGGCGGGCCACCCCTCCAGCCGGGACTTGGAGGCGGGCGCGGCGGGGACAGAGGCTCGGAGGCCCGCCCTGCGCCCGGCTGGCCGGCGCCCCCTCGGCCTCTGGCCCCGGAGGGAGGGGGCTGCGTGGAGGCCCGTGTCCACCTCCGCGGTGGCGGGGTCCTCCCCGAGCCCCTGCTGGGGCAGATTTTTAAACAGAAAGAATCTACGAACACAGGCGGGCCCTGCCTGCTGCCCGGGGGCCCGCGTGCCCCGCCCGCCCGGCGCCGGTGGAGACGGAGGCGCGCGAGCAGCCGAACCCACACGATACACTCCTGTCGGGCAACACGGCACGTGCGGACCCATATATTCCAACTGGAAACGGACTCGAGTCACTTAAAATACGGCAACGTCGATAGGACTAATTAATTGGAAATAAGAAACGAAAGAATACAATTAAACGAGAACAGAATCATTTTCTAATTTAATAGAGGGACATTTATAAAGATCACAAGCTAAAAGGCATCGAATGATTCTATCGACATGCTATTAAATCAGCCCGCACCGGGCGAGGAGGGGCCTGCGGCGCGTCCGGGGCGCTGGGTGGGTCCCCCCCCCCCCCCCAACCCTGGACCTGCGCGGGCTCCGCAGACCCCGGGCTCCCAGACTCTGCCGGGGCCGGGTTCGCAGATATATTACAACAAAATCACTAATTGGAAAATGAAATTGTCAATAAAGCATCGCGCCCCCCACGTATACAATATCCTTAAATATTAAGATATTTTATTAGGTCCATTTCCTAACAATAATTTATTGCAATAAAACAGACACCACAGGTCCCCTTAAATTGTCTTTTCATAATGAATAAATTTAAGCAGGCTAATTAATATATAAACTAGCCCAATTTGTCAAGTTGATTTGTATTTTCGTTAATTGTGAAAGTAATTACCACATGGTCAAATTAACAGCTTTCTGGAAATGACCGAGCCTGTCGTTTTATTTCCTTCCTGGGTGAAGAAAATTCATTTTTCCAAGCTCTTGATGTGATGAATAAAAGTCATAAATCTGGGTGATTGGTGCAGGCAGAGTCTAAATGGCTTCATATTTCATTTTAGGTTTAATAGAAATATTCATGCTCTGTTTTAATGAAATTAAATTGAGGGGGGATGGGGCCAGGAGGTGGCGGTGGCCCGGGCTTAAAGGGACAGAGCACATTTTCCTCCCCTGCCAGGCGGCAGGCAAGCAGGACGCCCAGGTCACCTCCACGCTCCTGCTGCCAGAGTCCAAGGCCTGAGGCCAAGGCCTGGCCAGGGAAGTGGAGGCAGCGACTCAAGAGCCCCTCCCCCGCCTGCTGAGGCCACCAACAGGGCCAGGTCACCTGGGTGCCGGGCACCTCTGCCTGTTGTCAGAGCTCAGGTCTGAGCTGCAGGGTGTGTGTGTGGGGGAGGGGTCAGTCCCTTTCTGTTGCCTGGTGGGGACGCACAGGAGGACATGCAGCCTCAGACAGATACTTTGTGGGGACCCCCAGACCCCTCACTCAAACCCTCTGCTCCCCACCCCCTGCAACTTCCCGCTCAATGCTGCTGCAGAGTCCCCCTTCCCTTGAAGGTAACCAGAGGGAAGGAGACCACCAGGGCCCGGGACTGTCACCTCACAGCCGGCGCCCAGACCGTCCCCCACAGCCGGGGTGGCAGAGGCCTGCCCCCTTGGTCCTCCGAGAAGGAGGAAGGGTGTCTGCAGACCCAGAAGCTTTGCTGTGTCCATTCCAATCGAGTTGGGGGTACATGCTGTCAGCCGCTCTGGGCACCTGGTGCGGGGTGTAGGGGGTCCCTCAGCATACCTGACCCCCCCCACACTGTCCTGGCCCCAAAGCCCCTTAATGGAACTGACCTGTGACTTGTTGATTTCCCCTGAGCAAATAAGGCTTTGATGCAGTTCCAAGCAAGAGTGGTTAGCTGATGAATTGACAAAAACTAATCAGCTTTATTGGGAAACAGGTTAAGGGCACGGGCGTGTCAATAATTCTCAGCCTGACCCCCTCATCCATTAGCCAGAGCCGGCTGATTGGAGTAAGAAGACCCTCGCACATTTTGCTCTGAAATTGCTTTCATAAACTCGCCATTATTAGCAGTCGGTTCGAGCAGCTAATTTAGAGAAGACATCCCAGGCATGTCACATCTATCACCCGGGTTTATGTATCATTATCTCATTTACAGAATGTCGCAGTGTAATATGTGTTTTTGGCAATAGGCTTGGCCTGGTGCCTGGGCTGCGGCTCTTTTTAGCAGCACAGCGGGAACCTCCTGCCCCCTTTGCCACCACCAGTCCTGGGGACCCAGGAGGGCCAGGGCCCGAGCTGAGCCTCTTCCCTGGTGCGCAGGGACGCCCGGGGTCCACCCGCCCATACACACGCGCACACAAACACTCAGGCACAGATGTAACACCCTCGTGCCCGCTCCCTCTGGTGTGGCCCTGGATCGAATCCCAATGTCAGGATTTACTCCACCTGGGAGCCGGCAGGGTGTGAGTTCAAGATTCTGCCCGGGACCCCCTCCCTGGAGCGGGGCAGCGGCAGGTGGTGGGGTGTGTCCGCCTCCCCTGCTCCAGGGACCATGGTCTCACTGAGCACCAGGGACAACCCACCCACCAGAAGGTCTGGCTCCGCCCCCACCCCCACCCCCGCCCCCGCTCCCTGGGCGGGGAGCCTGACCTTCCCTGCCCTGGGCGGCCCCTGTCCCCACTGTGGGCCTGGGTCTGCAGCCCAGACGGAGTGGCCACCTGTTCCGCCCTAATTAGTTTAATGTAAAGCCCCGCCCAGGGCTCGCCTCCTGCAGTGACAGCCTCCCGAGCTGGAGCCTGGCCTTTCAGGGGAATTTCCCAGATGGGCTGAGGGGCGGCCAGGGCCGTCACCAGGGGCCGGTTAACGAGTTCATTAGCCAAATTATCTTGCCCTCAGCACTGGGCCCAGGAGAGAGGGCGGAGGGGTTGGGAGCGGGTCTTCCCCACCCCACCCTATAACCTCCACCCTCCTACCCCCACCCAGCAAGGAGTCTGTGTGCAGGGGAAGGGGGAAGACACACGGACACACGCTCACGGGCACGTGGGTGTCAGGAGGAGGGGACCCCGGTCGCAGTGCTTTCGGCTGCCTTCCCACCTCCTGTCCCCTGAGCTTCCTTAGGAGGAGCCCAGCAGGGTCCAGGCCAGGAAAACAGTGGTTAGTGGCGCAAGGAGGAGATTAGGACAAACGGAGACCGTGGGACCTGAGTCAGCCTGGGCTTTGCTGAATGTTCCCTCTGCAGCCGGGCGGGCATGCTTCCCGCAGGTGCCCCAGCTGCTGGCTGCGCTGGAGGGGCCCATGGAAACACGCTCAATGGGGTGACCGACCGCTTGGGGCATCCTGGGGGTCCCGCAGCTTCACTCCCCTCCCCACTTACTATGTGTGTGTTTGCCGCTTCGGGGTCTCGGATTCCTCTTGGGTGAAGTCCTCCCTGTTCACTTGGTGGGGCAGCAGACCTGCCCCTTCCGCCCTTCAGACCCCACTCCCCCAGCCCAGGAGGAATAAGGACCTGGCAAACCGGCAGCGCTTGCATATAGGGCCCTCCCAGGTCCCCCAGCCTGAGGTCTGTCCCTGGGCCTGGTGTGTGTCTGTGGGAAGAGGCAAGGGCAGGGTTGAAAAAGGCGAACTTGACCTCTTTTGCCCATCTCGGGAGATCCAGTCCCAGTCTCCCTCTCCAGTCCCCTTCACTCTCCCCCTCTCCCTCCCCCACCCCTCCCCCTCCCTCCCTTCCGCAGCCACTGCTTCTGCCGCCTCAGCAACTGCTAAATAGACCAATTAGCCGCGGCTTCCTGCCATCACCCGCCGCGGAGCCGCACATTAGCGCGACCATTCGGCCATAATTTCGCGTCAGAGGCACTAAAAAGTCCAGGCACTGGGGCGCGAGGTCGGCGGGACCTCGGCTGCTGTTACCGTGTTTCTTCCCGGTGTGCCCGCCCGGCCTGCAGCCCGGGCCCCGCTCGCGACCGTCCTCCTCCCGCTGGGGGTGGGGTGGGGTGGGGTGGGGTGGGGGCAGAGAAGCCCCGCCCAGGCTCACAAACGCCACCCTCAGCCCGCATTTTCGCTGGTGGCCCGGCTGCCTGGGGCCCTCAGAGAGGGAGTCCTGGGTCTTAAAATGAGACGCGCCCCTGGACAGTCCAGATTCCCGGGACTGTAGGTCAGGGCGGGCGCTGGGGAGAGGGCCGTCCCGCGGCGGCTGAACGCCCGGCCTGGGCGGGTGTTGGAACCTTGCTCTGACAGCAGCGTGAACCTGCAATGAATTACATTAAAGCCCTGCAGCAAAACGTCTTCTCCCGGGGTTTCCCGAATTCTTGGGGGCACTTGTTTCTCTTTGGAAGCCGGGAACTTGGGAGCCGTGGCTGGGAACGCTTTGGGGCTCGTGGGTCAGAAGGGAACCTGCAGACGGTGGGTGCTGCCTCCATCCCCGGGGCCCAGCGCTGGGGCGCCCGCGCCAGGCCTGCCCTTGCCTGCGTGTCCAGGGAAGCAGGGCGCCTGCCCAGGGTCTGAGCAGAAAGCAGATGTTTTGTAATTGGAGGAATTTTCCCAAATTAGAAAGCCCGTAGATGGATTTTTGCATCTAAATCCTGCAGCAGCCACCAGCCCCAGCAGCGAGCCCCCGTGTGGGCTGGTTGTCTGCAGGGAGGCCTGGGCCGGGGCAGAGGACAGGCCCAGGACAGCGCGATCGCGGTGACCCGAACCCAGGCGCACAGGGCGGCCGACTAGAGGGGGACTGGGGGCGGAAGCCTCGGGTGGGAGCGTGGGTCTGCGGGCCCCACCCTTTCCAAACCCTTCAGAAGCCCAGCGCCCGCGGGTCAGGGAGGAGGTCAGCAGATCAAAGCGCATCGCTAACCAGGTGGTGCCTCTGGCCCTCGGGGCGAGGGGGGCGGGGACACCTTGGCGGGCCTGCCCCGCCCCCGCCCCGCGGGCGCCTTCCGGTGACCCCGCCCCCATCGCCCAGCGCGCGCGTCGCCGGCCTCTGCTCCGGGCGCGGAGCAGCCTTTACGCGGTTCCCCGCGCTCGCCTCCGCCGGGACGGAGCTATTCCGGCCCCGCAGGCCCGCCGCGCCCTCAGCCAGCATTTTCGCTGGTAGCCCGCCCGCCTGGCCTGGGGGCCAGTGCCACCGCCGCCCTGACCCCCGGGGCCCCTGCGCCTCCGTTTCCCGAGCCAAACCCTAGAGGGTAAACTGCAGTTCCGTGAATCACACCTCCCCACCCCCAGGACGGGGCTGCGGCGGGTGCGGGGGCCTGGGTTCGGGTGGGGAACCTCCGCTGGGGAAGGTGAGTTCTTCCAAGGAGCCTCTCCCAGCCCCAGCCCCGGCGCCTGGGGGTGCCTGTGTGCGCCGGGCGCCCCCACGTCACGCGGAACGAAGCTGGTACACGCGGTAACGATGGTGCCGCCTCCCATCCTCGGCGTGTCGTACACGTCTTATGCCCACCTTCACAGAGGGGTGTATCATCTGGACGACAGTTCCAAAAACAGAAGGCTCCTAGGTTGCTAGACTTTTACACATTTAAATTCTGCAGCATCCCCCTGACCTTTTAAAGATATAAATATAAATATAATCTTTCCAGACGGGAATAGGCGTGGATTACAACAGCTTTTTCTTTTGCGATTGTTTGTATAAACCTCCTTCCTGAGCAGCGGGAGAAAGGGCGCTGCAGGAGGCGCTCAGAACCTCAAAGGAAGACCGTGGGGAGAGAGGGAGGCCGCGGCGCGGGCGGGGGGCTGGGGGACTCAGCAGGGGCGGGCCGGGGCCGGGGCCGGGGCCGGGGCCGGGGCCGGGATGGGGATGGAGCCGCCTGCCCAGAGGCTGCCCCGAGAGAGGAGACCTGGGGCGGCCCTGCCGCTGGGCCCGACCTCAGCTCTCCCGCTGCAGCCCTGCTCCGAGGCCCCGAGCCTTCCTCAGAGCAGCGGGTTGCACCATGCGGGTGCTGGACCCCAGAGCAAACCCCAGCTCCCCAGAGCTGCCTCTCCCCACCGCTGCACACAGCACCTCCGCAGGCGTTCCCTTCTTCTTCACAGGGGCGAGTGCGGCCACGTTAAAGTCCTTTAGCACCACCGAGCCCATTGGGCCTAACACCACCACCTTCTCTAGACAAAGAAATACACATTCACCCAAACACAGGCGCTGCCGGCCATCGGGTAGCCTGCAGCTGGAGGGCGGCCAGGCCCCTGGCGGGCAGGCTGGGCCCCACCACTGAGGATGGGGTTGAACCAGATGAGCCTGAGCTGTGGCCTCCTGACTGCTCTCAGCTGGACCCAGGGGTGGGGAGAGGGTAACGGGGGAGAGGGGATTTGGGGGTCTGAGAGCGAGGTCACTATGAAACAAAAAGGATGAATGTATTCCTCTGCGAGTTATTAAAAACATTGGCTTTGTTGAGGAAAGGGGTGTATGGTGAGTGTAGACCGCACACCCTTTCCCAACTAAATTGGCCCAAGAGTGGTTGTTTGGGTAGGAGAGAGGGCGGTGGGCTCCAGGTTCAATCTGCGGGGGGGGGGGGGGGGGGGAGGGGGGAATTCAGTTGGCAGTCACCCCACCCCAGCCCCAGAGTCTGTGCCCTTGGGACAGCTGCCGTCTCAGCAGGTGGAGGAGGGGGGTGATCTTGGAGCTAAGGCCTGTCTGAGGGCCCCCACTGCCCTCTCCATCCTGGGGGGCAGGGAGACACTCTCCCTGGAGAGTGAAGCGTGTCCTGCCCAGAAAGGGGAGCTTGGAACCCCAAAGGCAACAAATGGAAGGAAAGGGGGAAGCAGGGATGGGGACACTGGAGGGCAGAGGCAGAAATGTGTGGCCCCTGCTGTCACATCTGGGCCCAATCCCACCTCTGAGCCTCTGAGGCTTCGTTACCTGTGGGGGGTAGTTACCTGTGGGGGGTGGTTACCTGTGGGGGATGGTTACCTGTGGGGGGTGGTTACCTGTGGGGGATGGTTACCTGTGGGGGGTGGTTACCTGTGGGATGGTTACCTGTGGGGGATGGTTACCTGTGGGGGGTGGTTACCTATGGGGGGTGGTTACCTGTGGGGGGTGGTTACCTGTGGGATGGTTACCTGTGGGGGGTAGTTACCTGTGGGGGGTGGTTACCTGTGGGGGGTGGTTACCTGTGGGGGATGGTTACCTGTGGGGGGATGGTTACCTGTGGGGGATGGTTACCTGTGGGGGGTGGTTACCTGTGGGGGATGGTTACCTGTGGGGGGTGGTTACCTGTGGGATGGTTACCTGTGGGGGATGGTTACCTGTGGGGGGTGGTTACCTATGGGGGGTGGTTACCTGTGGGGGGTGGTTACCTGTGGGGGGTAGTTACCTGTGGGGGGTGGTTACCTGTGGGGGGTGGTTACCTGTGGGGGATGGTTACCTGTGGGGGGTGGTTACCTGTGGGGGATGGTTACCTGTGGGGGGTGGTTACCTGTGGGGGGTGGTTACCTGTGGGGGGTGGTTACCTGTGGGGGATGGTTACCTGTGGGGGGTGGTTACCTGTGGGGGATGGTTACCTGTGGGGGGTGGTTACCTGTGGGGGATGGTTACCTGTGGGGGATGGTTACCTGTGGGGGTGGTTACCTGTGGGGGGTGGTCTCAGCCTCTCGAAGCTGGACTCTGTAAAGCGGAGGTGACAACATCCTTCTAGTGCCACAGCGAAGAAGAAAGGAGATAATTGTAGACCGTCAAGGCATGCAGTGGGTGTTCCCCTCTGTCCACTTAGCGGCTGGCTGCATTCTTATTTGCTCAGAAAGCCCTCATCTAACGACAAACACCGGGTCCGTTCCATGCTGTCACTCCTGTCTGCACGTTGGCCCTGGCTTCTGCAAAGCGCTCTCTCACTTGCCCGGGTTGCTGCCAGCCACTGCCAGCCTCCTCCACCCTCCTGGCTCTGCTGGCCCGGGACGCCCCTGTGCGAGTGGAGAGAAACTGGCTCTTGACCATAGAATCCTGCCACCAGCTCTCACGGAGGCAAAGCCTTTGGAAGAAACACAACAGGGCCCCACACAGTATTTACCTTTTTAAAAAACACCTCTTGTAGCAACCTGACCTGCTCATTGACAAATTTCCTGGCCGGGATTGTCCTGTGCTCCGCCCTCCTGCCCTTTACTCACCTTCCAGCTGCCTGGGAAGCCGGACCTCAAGAACCTGAAACTCCTCCCGCATTCCCACACCTGTCTGGGGAGATAACTGGGTCTAACCGAGCTATTGACAAAGCCTGGTGTTGGGGGCCGCCTGCCTGTTGATTCTTTCCGCTTAAAAAAAGCCCTTTGAAAGTGCTTTTACTGTAAATATTTGAGGCGTGTGGGGGGGGGGGGCGGGAGGGGTCTGGACTCTCACTCCACACCTGGCCCAGCCTGGGCTGATTTTCCAGGGCGCTGCGGGCAGGAGGAGAACGAACAAGGACAGCATTTTCGTGCCAGGGTCCAAGCGACCAGCCTCAGGATAAGCACTACCCCCCCCCCCCCCCGTGGGTACTGGCTCCTGCATGCCCGCTCCAGGCAGGACAGGTCTCCACGCCTGCGGTCCTGGGCTCTGCAGCCGCGGGGAAGGCACACTCGCCCGCACACGCACACCTGGAACGCAGGGCACTTTCCAGAGGAGGTAAGGAGTTTACACCTGCAGGGGGTTGGCCACAGGGGCACAGACCGCTCCTGCGCGCCGCGGAGCCCCTGGAGCAAGGCTTGGCGACCCCAACGGTCCTCTTTGCTCTGCAGTCACTGGGCAGAGCGGCTAGTTCGGGAAGCAGCGTGGGCTCCCCACGGAGAAGTGGGCAAACTCAAGTGCTGACGAGGAGGCGGGGGAGGAGGCTCTCTGCAGGCTCTGGGTGGCCCGAGCCCAGAGCGGGACAGCGTGTCTCGGGGGCTGTAGTCGCGGGGGGCCCGGCGGGGACCCAGGATCACCAGCGCCCGCCATTCTGCTCAGCACCCCAAGGTAAGAGAGCAGGAACCCTGGACTGCGCCACAGAGCTTCCCAACCCTAGTCGCTGCTCCCTCCCTGCCACCGCTGCTTGGCACCCCAGGCTGTTTAGGACCTTGCAGCGCAGGGGCGGGGCGGCAGGCGGCTGCGACGGTGACAGGTGCGCCCAGCGGCCAATGGCCAGGCCCGCGCCCCTCCCCGGGTCCCCGCTGCGCGCGCCAATCCGCGGCCGCGCTGCGCTTCAAGTGCGCGCAGGGGCGCGGGTCTCCGCCACGGCGCCAGCGGCCTCCGCCCCGCGCCCCATACTCGCGTGGAGTTTGTGCGAGCGCGTGTGAGCGCGGCCCGGGGCGGGGCCCTCGTGGCGGAGGCTTCGGACATGGTCCCTCTTGGCTGAGTTTGCGGCGGCGACTTTGATTATTGGCAGATAACCACCCTAACAACACCGAGCCCTGGGGCTTGCCACGCCACGCGACGCTCCGCGAGCCGCACACGGCCGCGCCTCACCACCCGGCCCGGTCGCCAGCCCCTAACGAGCAGATGGAAAAATCCAAAAATTTCCGCATCGACGCGCTGCTGGCAGTGGACCCCCCGCGAGCGGCCTCCGCGCAGACCGCGCCTCTGGCCCTGGTCACGTCGCTCGCGGCCGCGGCATCCGGCCCTGGCGGCGGCGGGGCGAGCAGCGGGGCGAGCGGCAGCTGCAGCCCCGCGTCCTCGGAGCCGCCCGCAGCGCCCGCCGACCGCCTGCGCGCCGAGAGCCCGTCTCCTCCTCGTCTGCTCGCCGCGCACTGCGCGCTGCTGCCCAAGCCGGGCTTCCTGGGCGCGGGCGGCGCGGGCGGCGGCGCGGGCGGCGGGCCCGGGGGTCCCCACCACCACGCGCACCCGGGCGCCGCCGCCGCCGCCGCCGCTGCCGCCGCCGCCGCGGGGAGCCTGGCGCTGGGGCTGCACCCGGGGGGCGCGCAGGGCGGCGCGGGGCTCCCAGCGCAGGCGGCTCTCTACGGCCACCCGGTGTACGGCTACTCGGCGGCGGCGGCGGCGGCGGCCCTGGCAGGCCAGCACCCGGCGCTCTCCTACTCGTACCCGCAGGTGCAGGGCGCGCACCCCGCGCACCCCGTCGACCCCATCAAGCTGGGCGCAGGCACCTTCCAGCTGGACCAGTGGTTGCGCGCGTCCACCGCGGGCATGATCCTGCCCAAGATGCCGGACTTCAACTGTGAGTACCGTGCAGCCCTCGGCGGGGAAGGAGGGGAACAAACGGGGTAGGAGATTCCTGGCAGATGGTTCTCTTGCGCATCCATCCACCTCCACGGGGCACCTTCCTCCCCTCTTTCTGCTCCGATGGAGCCGTGGAAGCGCCGGGGAGCCGCCCCGCTCCGCCCGGGGCCTGCGAGGACTCGGCCGGCTGCGCGGTTGGGATGGGCGCGAATCAGTAAAATGGCCACGCGCGGGCCTTGCCTTCTTTCTCTCAACGGTTCGGTGCAGCTGGAGGTGTGAGACTAAACCTAATGATTAACTGGCAGGCTAGGGGAGAAGGGAGTGGCGGGGGAAGGAAGGAGCGCCCAGAGTCAGGCGGCCTGGGGGTCAGGAACCAGGCGCTCATAACCAGGGAAACTGACTTAATTTTGTCCCACATTCTGGGTTCTGGAGAGACCCCCGGGCCTCGGGCCCCTCCCAGGAGAGGGAGAGATGGGGAGCAGCAGGAGAGAAATGGGCTCCCGGACCCAAAGGCCAGAGCCCAGGCCAGCCCGGCCCTTCCCTGGCTCTGCTGCCTCTGGAAGGGCACTCGTCCAGGTGCAAAGCCCAGGAGGTGGTGGCCTGACTGAACGGAGTGGTGGTGAGTGGGCCCCTGTGGGCAGGGGGGTGCACCCTTGGTCAGGAACCCCATCACAGGGACTCCTAGCAGCAGTACCCACTTTGAAGTGGGCCCTTCCTCTAGGAGAGAGGTGCTCACCATCTCCCAGGGCGGGCGGTTCCCTGCCGCCTGGGCCAGCTCGGGCTTTGGTGGTGAGAGGCAGGGCTGCACGGGGAGAGTTTGGGTCTCTGTCCTGGGACCCCACCCCATCGGCTCAGAGGAAGATGCATGAGGCTTTATGCCTCCCAGCACCCAACACCCAAACAAAGAGCCCCCATTGTTTCTGTCTGAGTGGATTTGTTTAGACTGAGGAGATGCAGGCAGGGTAGAGGGGGAAAGCCAGAGAAAACAGAAATAAACACTGGGCAGAATTCAGATTCCTCTGTTAGCAGCCATGGCTGTGACTAAACAGAGAAAGGCTAGGGCCACAAGGGCCGCAGAAGTCACAGCCGAGTGAGAAAAATCCCAGCAGGGCACTGCTTGCCGCCGGCCCTGCCTCAGCCCGGCTCCCAGAGGCCTAATGACCACCCACTCCGTCCGGTTGGAGTTACTCCAGCCCGAGCCCCCACAAAGCAGAGGGCAGGCTGGCTCTCACCTCTCACTGGGGCGCTGCCACCGCTACAGACACAGCTGCTCAGGGTCAGTCAAACCCAGGGCCTGGCCCTCCCCCCAGCACACCCCTTCTCATTGTGGTCTGCACCCCCCAGGGCCTGAGACGCTGTGTGTGTGTGTGTGTGTGTGGGGGGGGGGGGGGTGATGAGGAGGTGCTGGCTTCGGAGCCCAACATCGCACAGGAAACGGATAAAAGCTCCATTTCTTTGCAACACACTTTGTCTATCTCTGGTTCCAAATTTTGACCCAGAGGCAGCCAACTTAGATCCAGGCAGTGTGACGTCCAGAAAGAACGCGAGCACTGAGCCCAAAGGGCCAGGGGGCCTCGCATCCCGGTCCCCCTCTGGCCGCCAGAAGGAAAACCTGTTTGGTTCCTTTAATTGGTCGTCTCTGCTGTCGGATGGCATTTTCCAAATGGTCCTGTGGGAGCCAGTGTTTTAATTAAAGTTCTAATGTAGTGTCACGTTGGGAATTCGGGGCCTTGTTTAACTAAAGCGGGGGGCGTGGGCCTCCCATAAAGCAAATTGCCGGTCCCTGGGGAGCTATCCTCCGGCCAGCCAGCCTCCTTTCTTCTCTTTCTTTCTTTTATTGTCTAACACTCGTCAGGCTCCTGGGAAATCAAGGGAAGTCTTGTTTTGAGGTCATAAAATTCTCTGATGTAACCGTGTGAAATTATGTAAATAAAGAGAGACCTCCTTGAATGCATAGAAAGCGAAGTCCCTTCTGCCCAGGCCTTTCATTTGCATAAAGAGAATGTCCTGGGAGGCGACCAGTTCCCCGTCCCCCGGCCGGCCCCTCCGTGCGGGGCGGTTGGAGGAAAAGACATTTTAAATGGGGGGAGGACTCTGATGAAAACTGTTTAGGCCCAGGATTCAGTTCCTGCCCCGGCCCGCCCTTCCTCCTCCTCCCTTTGTACCCGAGGAGCCCGCTCCGCGCCGCCGCCGCCCGTGTGGGAAGGAGCGGGGGGAGCCGCGCGCACCTGAGCCAGGGGGGCAGCCTGAGGCCAGCGGCGGTGGCTCTCCAGGCGGGGAGGGCGCCCCGGGGACGGGCTCCCAGGGTCTGTCCGAGAGCGATGGGGTCCATCGTACCCACACCCACACCCACACCGTCCGGTGCCGCCCGGGCGTGGGGCTGGGAGGGTAGCTGGCACTGAGGGGCGGGCAGCGGCTCCCAGGACCCGCGGGGGTGGGCGGAGGGCCGAGCCGGGCTGCGCCTCACGCCGCTCCGCCCGCAGCCCAGGCGCAGTCGAACCTGCTGGGGAAGTGCCGCCGGCCGCGCACCGCCTTCACCAGCCAGCAGCTGCTGGAGCTGGAGCACCAGTTCAAGCTCAACAAGTACCTGTCGCGGCCCAAGCGCTTCGAGGTGGCCACCTCGCTGATGCTCACGGAGACGCAGGTGAGGCCCGCCGCCCCCGCGCTGCCCGGGACCGTCACCTCCGCCCGGAGCCTCCGCCCTGGGGGCGGATTGACGTCGGAGGGTTCCCGCCAGGGACCTGCACCCGGGCCGGAGGTCTGATTGGGGGGGGGGGGGGCAGGACCCTGCATTTTAACGACCCTCTGCCCCATTCCGAGGCAGGTGGCCCGGGCACAGTCAGGAAATTTTGTTCCAGAAAGAGGAGGGGACACCTTGAGCTTCACGGGCGCCCCCAGCTGCCCTGGTCCCCGCCCCCGCCCCGCCCAGCTCCTCCCGGTCCCGGGCCGCCCGGAGCCTGCCCTCGGGTCCGAGCCCCACTCCCCCCGGCGGGCGGGGGCCGGGCCGGGGCGGGAGGGACGGGAGCGGATGGAGGTGAGCGTGTCTGGCCCCCTGTGCCCTCAGGTGAAGATCTGGTTCCAGAACCGGCGGATGAAGTGGAAACGCAGCAAGAAGGCCAAGGAGCAGGCCGCGCAGGAGGCGGAGAAGCAGAGGGGCGGCGGGGGCGCGGGCAGGGGCGCCGCCGAGGACAAGGGCGCCGAGGAGCTGCTGGGGCCGCCCGGGGACAAGGGCGGCCGGCGCCCGCGGGACCTGAGGGACAGTGACCCCGAGGAGGACGGGGAGGACGAGGACGCCTTCCCCTTCGGCAACGGCGGCGCGCACGCCGCCTCCTCCGACTGCTCCTCCGGGGCCGACTCCCCGCCCCCGCGGCCGGGGCACCAGCAGTAGGTCCCGGGCCCCGCGCCCTTCGCAGCCGCCGCCCCACGGCCCGCCCGGCCCGGGCTGCAGTCTGGGCCGCAGCACCGTCTGCTCTGCGAGGGACCGAGCGAGGCGGCCCAGCGCGTGCAAACTTGAACTCCGGTTCTGACCCATTGGATTCCGGGCGGTGCTGGGGGCGGTTTTGTGAGGAGAACCGACGCCACCAGGGTCGGCGCGCGGCTCCCCTTCCGGCGTGAAGGCGGCGGGGCCATCCAGGGGGTTCACCCGGGGAACCGGCCCTCCGTGGGCGCCGCTCCGCGGAGGCGGGAGGAAGACGGAAAGCTGCGGGCTGTCTTCGGGGTTCTGTCCGAGCGTCCCCCCGCGGGGACCTAGAACTGTACTGTCTATTTTTGTACGCTGTATTTATATATAAAAGAAACGTCTACTTATGCATGCTAAATTATTACTCAGCTTCTCCCACCGTCCGCGATGGGATGTAAAATAAATTGTTTTTTACCGGAGGAGCGGGACCATCTCTTGGGGGGAGTATGGAAGCAGCTTTACAGTTCTTGTCGAAACGACGGGGGTCCCCCCGCCCCCCCACCCCCGGCAATTCACGGCAGAAGGTGAGAGCCGGATCCGGAATTGCAACTGGGTGTGAGGCCCGCCCCGCCGCGGAGCGCCCCGCCAGCGGGGAGCTGGGCGCCGCTGCTGGGAGTCGCTGGTGCGAAGTTTTGGTTTAAAAAAGTACCCGAGGCCAGGTGTGCGCTCGCCCCGGTGCCCGGCTCCCGTCCGCCCGGGAGCCCCACCCGGAGGGCGGCTGGGCCCGGCTTATCTTCCCGCTTCACGGGGTCCAGAGTGAACACCCTGCGCGTTTCGGAAAATACGCTCCCGCCGCCTACACGGGACGGGCCTTGGGGTCCGCGCGGCCGGGCGCCCCTACGCACGTTTCCGGGTCGCGGGGCCTCCCCACGCACAGCGCGGGAGCCGGCCCGGAGCGGGGTCTGGGGTCTGGGGGACGGCCCGGGCCGAGCGCACCCCTCCCCGCGGCGCCGGTGCAGCGCACAGGCCCGGCTCCTGCCGCCGCGCGGGGCCTGGAGGAAATCGCCGCGGGGACGCTGCTCGCCCTCCTTGGTGCCGCCTTCCTCCTGCTGTTTCCACTCTCGGCCCGGGGCGCGGGGCGGGCGCCTCCCCTCCTCCCGCTGACGGATGGGTTCGGAAGGGCCGGCGTTTCATTCCCGCGATTCCGCGCCGGCCGGCGGGGCCCCGCCTCCCCTTCCCGCCCGGCGACATTAACATCCTCCCCGGCAGCTCATTATCACCCGGCTCCTCCATAAAACCCAACCCGCCGAGCCGGGGCCGCGACCGCGGGAGCAGCTGTTGGGCGCGGGCCTGGCCGCCTCGGGGTCCAAAGGTGCTTTGGGGGACAGGACTGGGTTTGCAACCGGTGGGACGGCCCGGGCCCCGAGGAAGGGGGCGGGGAGAGGAGGGAGGCGCGCCTTTGGGTTAAAACCGATCTGCAATCTGTGTGTGTTAATTTCTCACACATCAGTGGGTTCAGCCTGGAGCGACCACTGCCCGGCCGGCTGCACGGCCGTGTGTTCCGCGCCCGCGGCCCGCCCTCGCCCCCACCTGACCTGGGCGCGGGGCGTGGGGGGCACCCGTCCTGGAGTCGGGCCTCAGGCCCAGCGAGGTCCTGTCCCTTCACCCGGCGGGCAGGCCCGCTCCCTCTGCGACGGGAAGGGGGCGCTGAGGGACGGCATTGCGATGCCCCCCCAACCGAACCGGCCCGGCTTGGCGCGGGGACTTGGCGGCGGGAAGGCCTGGCCGCCGCGCCCTGGCTCCAGCCAGCGGCTTAATCGCGGCGGAATTTATCTCGCTAATAAATTTAATGATCAATTCGTTCTTGTCACAGTTGCTCTTCCCCAAATCAATTATAGCAAATTTAAATATAATCACTGGCTGGTCCTCACCCACTCCGGCACAGCGAACAATCCATCCCGCGGAACGAGCGCAGCCAGCCCCGCGGGCCGGACCCCAGGACCCCGCCGCGGCCGGTCCACGCAGCCCCCGGCGCCCGGAGGGAGATGAGAGGAAACGCGGGTTTCAGACCAGCCCAGCTCTTCCCGGTGGTGGTGGCAGCCGCCGGGCCTTCGGAGTGGAGCCCCTCGAGGGTCCCACCTGAGGCCTGAGGCGCCCCGACCTCTGGGACCCCGGCCAAGCCCCTCGGTCCGCGCTCTTCTCTGTCAAGGGAGGCCCCCCTCAGTTTCCAGAACAGGGTGTCCTGCCTGTGCCGTGTCCCCAGCAACAGCGAGAGGATAGAACGGAAGGATAGAGAAGAGAGTTTGAGACAAAGAAACCAATCTTCACGCACCCCCACCCCAGCCCACGGGTCTCCTGTCTGATGGGACTAATGTCCAGAAAGAATGCAAGCGCCTCGGCAACAGCGACAAAATCCAGTTTAAAAACAGGGAGAGGACTGGACCAGACACTTTTCTAAAGAAGATTCGCCAGCGACCCACCGTGTGAAGGCGAGCAACGCCACCGCTCCCTGGGAAATGCCACAGCCCACCTGGCCGCCAGAGGACGGCTGTCATCGAAACCAAAACCAGAAAACACGCCTCCTGAGGACCCTGGTGCGCTGTTGGTAGGATGGAAACAGTACGTGGAGCCACTGTGGACAAGGGAAGGCGGGCCGTCAGGAAGTCAAACTGGAAGCGCCACAGGAGCCCGCAGGGCCCCGGCCGGTCCCGGAGACTAAGCTCGGGCCCTGGGAGCGCCTGTCTCCGGGCAGCATCCCTCCCAGAGCGAAGGAGGGGAGGCAACCCAAGGACCTTCAACAGGCGATGGACGGAGGTGGGCCAGACACGGCGTGGAACATTACCCAGCCTTAAACAAGAAGGCCGCCGCGAGAGCCTCCAGGACCGTCCGCTGAGCAAAACACAGGCACCACACGAAGACCGCACGATCCTCCCTACACTGGAGTCTGCATAGTGGGTCTGCTAGAGCAGGAGGCAGAGGGAGGTTGACTGAGTACGGAGTTTGTTTGCAGAAGAAACAACTGCAGAGATGCTGCCCAATAACGTAGGGAGCTAGCATTCTCGCACCAGACTCTGCAGATGGTTAAGGCGGTTAAAAGGCAGGCAGGCCTTTCCTCCTCCCTCCCTCCCTCTCCTTCCCCGTCTCTCCCTCCCTCCCTCCCTCCCTCCTGAAGGAAGGGCAGGCTAGGTGGGGAAAATCCACACCCAGGGGGCACCGGAAGGGGAACCTGGCGCCGCCCAACGCGCAGGACCGGAGCCGCTGTCCCACGCAGCATCGGGCGCGGGACTGCGCTCTGGAGAGAAGTGGCCCCGGGCCCAGGCGGAGGGGCGCCGCGGGGCGGGCCCTGGGGGGGGGAGGCCCTGGGGGGGGAGGCCCCTCCCGGAGGGAAGCCCTCCTCGCAGCAAAGGGCTGGGGTGGGGTCCCCGCAGGACGCGGTTCCCACCCCAAATCAAAGTCCTGCGTGCGCGGCGTCTCCCGCAATAAAACTGATCCCTTCGAGGCGTGACTTCACCAGGAAGGCCGCCGGGCCAGACCACGAGGGCAAACATGTTTTTCAGATTTGGTTTTTACGGTCGGATTAGAGTTCATCTCCCGGAACAAGGCGCCTAATAAGCCCGGAACGCGGCCGGCTCCGGCCGGCGGCCTCGTTTACACTTTCACTTCGTAAATCACTTCGCAGCGGCCAGGTGTCCGCCGCCGAGCGGGCCGCACCTGCGGGGCTGGGTCCGGGGAGGGTCCGGGCTGGGTCCGGGGAGGGCGGGCCAGGTGGGTCTTTACTCGCGGGGCTCGAGCCCCAAGCCCCCCTGTCCCCGCACCCGAGCGGCCGGGCCCCCCTCGGCCGGCCCGCGGCGACCCTGCATTCCGCGGCGGCGCACCTGCCGCCCCGCCCCCCGCGCACACAAACGAGGTGTCCGGCTCCCGGGGCCCCGCGGGCCATTGTGTGTGGCGCTGGCCGGACAAAGGTGCCGCCGCGAGGGGCGCGGGCGCGTTTACCCAGCTGGGGCGGAACAAAGGCCCCGCCCGGTCCCGGCGGCGGCGCGGGGTCAGGCTGGGGGCACCGCGCGCCCCTCCGCGCCCCCGATGCGGCGACCTGTCCGCGTCCCCACCCGCCGAGGGGCCGCGCCCCCGCCCCGGAGGCCGCAGGGGCGCCTGCGGTGAGGTCCGAGCTCCGGCGGCGGGAGCGGAGGTCGCTGTTCTCCGCGGAGGTTGGGAGCGGAAGGAGCGGGAGACGCGGAGAGAAACGGGACTGGCGGCCCTGCTCCCCGGGGCGCTTGCAACCAAGGAACGCGCCCTTGGCTGGAACAGACCCCGGGACCCTGCAGTCCGCAGGCCGCAGCCCTACCCAGTGAGCAACCGGCCCGGGCCACGTTGGGCGTTCTTTGAGATTCCAGTTCACCTTCTGGGTAATATTCTTTCTGCAAGCATAAACGCCATGCTCTGTGCTGGAGTGACTCCTGAGGAGGAGGGAAAGCAAAGAGGAGGGAGGGCTCCCCGCCTCCTGCAAACTGGGCCCGGAGGCCCCGGAGGCCCCGGAGGCCACAGAGGCCACAGAGGCCAGCGCTGTGACAGGGCCGGCGGCTACTTTTTAGTGGCTAAATCCCTAACGGAAATGCAAATGGCGTTTTCCTGGGTCTGCAACGCCTCCCCACCTTTCTCCACCTGCGGGGTTACCGTGAGGAGTGTTCCACAGGGTGCCCGCCAGGTCCCTTCTGCCCGGGGACTAGCGACCCGTGTGGCCCCGCAGCCTTTCCCCCCAACAAGACAGCAGCAGCCCTGGGGGCGCACGGAGCTGGCTCCCTGCTGCGGCTCCACCAGGGCTCACACTGTGAACCAGCAGACTCGTCCACCCGCTGGGCTACGGGTGTACCGGTTACTAACGCGGATTTTGTCATCACAGAAAACACAGTAATTTCAGGAGAAACAGCAAAAGTGCTTTATTCAAAGTAATGTCCATCACTAGCTACACATTTCCCCCATGTTTCAGGTAATTTGTGGGTACCGTCCCAATAGAACTTTTCTTGTTTTGAGGCAGACCATTCAGAGACCCAATTTTCCACTTCTTCGTACGTTTTGAAGTGCTGCTCAGCAAGTGTGTGTGCCATCGATCAGAAAGAGTGGTCATCTGAAGGAGCAAGGGCTGGTGAATACGCCGGGTGGGTTCATACTTCCCAGGCAAGATTTTTAACGTGAAACAAAATTACTTTGCAGTGTCTTCTGGAACATTCTGGTCATTTCACGATCAAAGCGTGGTTCAAATTGATTATTTGTTGTTGGTAGCGATCAGTATTAACAGTTTCACCTGGTTTTAGAAGCTCATAATACACCACACCTTCCTGATCCCACCAAACACAGAGTATTGTCTTCTTTCCGAATGATTTGGCCTTGCAGTTGATGATGATGGTTGACCTGGATCAACCCATGATTCTGTGCATTGGGATTCTCAAAATAAATCCACTTTTTATCGCCAGTCACAACTCGATGCAAAAAAGACTTTCTTTTGTGCCATTGAAGCAACATTTTACTGATGCCTTTTCAGTTTTCCATTTGTCTTTCATTCAGTTGATGTGGCACCCATTTTCCTTCCTTCAAAATCTTTCCCATTGCTTGTAAACGATCAGAAATTGTTTGTTGAGCAACGTTTAATCTTTCTGCAAGTTGTTTTTGAGTTTGACACGCATCTTCATCCAATAATGCTTGTAATAGTTGGTCTTCAAACTTTTTCAGTTGACCTGGCCTGGACGTTCTTTGTCTTTCACATCGAAATCATCACTTTTAAAGCGTTTAAACCAGCGTTCACAGTATCTTGAGATGGAGCATGTTCACCATAAGCTTCCCAAAGTATTCAGCAGCACTTTTCTTCAAAATAATGAATTAAAACTTTCTGCAAATACTCTTTTTTTTGGCACGAAATTAGACATTTTTAAGTGCAAAAATATCTATGATGTTAAAGTCTTCAGCAAATTTGACATATGAAATTTTGAAGCTTGTTGTCAATACAACAAAATAGCATACATGTCAAATTGCATATATATCAGCATATGTGTGACTCCGTCTATTGAAAAAAATCCGCATTATTAACCGGTGCACCTGGTACATGCAGCGGGAAGAGAAAGATGTGAATAACACACAGTAACCCCTGAGCTCACAGTAAGGGCGCACCAGCACCCCGGTTATGTGTGGGACTGTTCCTCACCTGAAACAAGACTAAGGGGAGCCCTAGCCAGTGGCTCAGTTGGTTGAGCGTCCTTCCAGGCAGTAAAGGGACTTCCCGGGGTGTGTGGAGGCGGCCGACCGGCGTTTCTCCCTCATATTGGTGTTTCTCTCTCCCTCTCCTTTCTTCTCTCTCTAAAATCAACAAAAACCTATTTTTAAAAAGATATTAAAAAATGGCTAAAATTGTAAAAATACAACTAAGGGGGGAGGGGTTCTGAGGCATTTAGACGGTCCCCACCATGTAGCTGCCATCCTGTCCCCACCAGGCAGGACTCTGGCTGTGCTGGGTCAGGAACAGAGAGACTGGTGCCGCAGGCTGCCTGCCTTTAAGGGGTTGGTGGAGAGGAATTGGGGATTTCTTTTTCAAACATTAAAAAAAAATCTCACCCAAGGGTATGTTTTTATTGATTTTAGAAAGAAGAAGTGAAGAGAAACAGTCATTGGTCGCCTCCGTATGTGCCCCAAGTGGGAATCGAACTCACAACCCAGGTATGCGCCCCGACCAGGAGTCAGACCCGAAACCTGTTGGTGCACTGGACGATGCTCCAACCCACTGAGCAGGGGACCTTTAAGAATTGTGGGGTATTTATCCTGAGTGCAAATGATGGAACATTCACTTACTGATTCAAATGTCCCTAACCAGACCTAACCGGTTTGGCTCAGTGGATAGAGCGTCGGCCTGTGGACTGAAAGGTCCCAGGTTCGATTCCGGTCAAGGGCATGTACCTTGGTTGCGGGCACATCCCCAGTAGGGGGTGTGCAAGAGGCAGCTGATCGATGTTTCTAACTCTCTATCCCTCTCCTTTCCTCTCTGTAAAAAAAATCAATAAAATATATTAAAACAAAACAAAACCAAATGTCCCTAACCATTATGGTGGGATAAATATTCCAGAAGAGAGAACAGACAGGCATGTTTGGATGGTGGAAGTGGGAATTTTGAGACAGAACTAGATTAGATGTATGATTTATTTCCCCTTTTATTGAGGTACTAGCTCTCCGCCGCTCATAGCTCTCTGCTGCGGGTAGCTCGCGCCCCGTCCCGCCCACTGCTCGTTTGGTCACAACGCGGTTACGGCGTCACGACCACAGGCCTTTATGATATAGATAATTCACATATAACATTGTATTAGTATTTAGGTGTATGATTCCTTAATTTTATTTATTATTTATTTATTTATTTTTTAAATTTCTTTATTGATTAAGGTGTCACATATTTGTCCTCATCCCCCCATTCCCATCCCACACCCCTCCCCATGGATGCCCCAACCCCCTGTTGAACTTAACCATTGGTTAGGCTCATATGCGTGCACACAAGTCCTTTGGTTGATCTCTCCCCCCTTCCCCCACCCTCCCCTATCCTCCCTCTGAGGCCCGACAGTCCGATCGATGCCTCCTTGTTTCTGGTTCTGTTCTTGTTCATCAGTCTATGTTGTTCATCATTTCCCCTAGATGAGCGAGATCATGTGTCACTAGAGATATACTTATATGAACTGAATGTGCGACGAGCAATAATAGTTATGCTGACAGGCAAATGAATCAGTCTGTAGTGAGTTTCTTTCTGGACCAACAGTTCTTTTGAGACCCAATATCAATGTCCACCAGTTCCTTATGTGTACATGTCGGCACTGACCCCTCAGCTCTGGATGGTGGACAAATGGTGGTAATGCAGGTTCGACTCCCTCTGGTTTGGTCTCGGCCGGACCCAGGGGCACGGCTTCATCCGGACCCAGGGGCACGTGGCCTCCCCCGGACCCAGGGGGTGCGTGGCCTAACCTGGACCCAGGTGCGCGCGGCTTCCCTCGGACCTGGGACCCAGCCTCACCCGGATCCAGGGACACATGGCCTCACTTGGACCCGGGATCCAGCTTCACCCGGATCCAGGGGCACATGGCCTCTCCTGGACCCGGGATCTAGCTTCACCCAGACCCAGGGGCGCGTGGCCTCACCCGGACCCAGGGGCGCGTGGCCTCTCCCAGACCCAGGGGCGCGTGGCCTCACCCGGGCCCGGGACCCAGCCTCACCCGGATCCAGGGGCACATGGCCTCACCCGGACCCAGGGGTGCATGGCCTCACCTGGACCCGGGATCCAGCTTCACCCGGACCCAGGGGCGCATGGCCTCACCCGGACCCAGGGGCGCGTGGCCTCACCCGGACCCAGGGGTGCGTGGCCTCACCCGGACCCAGGGGCGCGTGGCCTCACCCAGACCCAGGGGTGCGTGGCCTCTCCCAGAACCAGGGGCGTGTGGCCTCACCCGGATCCAGGGGCACATGGCCTCACCTGGACCCGGGATCCAGCTTCACCCGGATCCAGGGGCACATGGCCTCTCCTGGACCCGGGATCTAGCTTCACCCAGACCCAGGGGCGCGTGGCCTCACCCGGACCCAGGGGCGCGTGGCCTCTCCCAGACCCAGGGGCGCGTGGCCTCACCCGGGCCCGGGACCCAGCCTCACCCGGATCCAGGGGCACATGGCCTCACCCGGACCCAGGGGTGCATGGCCTCACCTGGACCCGGGATCCAGCTTCACCCGGACCCAGGGGCGCATGGCCTCACCCGGACCCAGGGGCGCGTGGCCTCACCCGGACCCAGGGGTGCGTGGCCTCACCCGGACCCAGGGGCGCGTGGCCTCACCCAGACCCAGGGGTGCGTGGCCTCTCCCAGAACCAGGGGCGCGTGGCCTCACCCGGATCCAGGGGCACATGGCCTCACCTGGACCCGGGATCCAGCTTCACCCGGATCCAGGGGCACATGGCCTCTCCTGGACCCGGGATCTAGCTTCACCCAGACCCAGGGGCGCGTGGCCTCACCCGGACCCAGGGGCGCGTGGCCTCTCCCAGACCCAGGGGCGCGTGGCCTCACCCGGGCCCGGGACCCAGCCTCACCCGGATCCAGGGGCACATGGCCTCACCCGGACCCAGGGGTGCATGGCCTCACCCGGACCCAGGGGTGCGTGGCCTCACCCGGACCCAGGGGCGCGTGGCCTCACCCAGACCCAGGGGTGCGTGGCCTCTCCCAGAACCAGGGGCGCGTGGCCTCACCCGGATCCAGGGGCACATGGCCTCACCTGGACCCGGGATCCAGCTTCACCCGGACCCAGGGGCGCATGGCCTCACCCGGACCCGGGGGCGTGTGGCCTCTCCCAGACCCAGGTGTGTGCGGCCTCACCCAGACCTGGGACCCAGCCTCACCCGGATCCAGGGGCACACGGCCTCGCCCGGACCCGGGATCTAGCTTCTCCCGGACCCAGGGTCGCGTGGCCTCACCCGGATCCAGGGGCCCACGGCCTCACCCGGACCCGGGACCCAGCCTCACCCGGACCCAGGGGCACACGGCCTCGCCCAGACCCAGGATTCAGCTTCACCCGGATCCAGGGGCGCACGGCCTCACCCGGACCCGGGTGATTCCTTAATTTTAATAATTAACACTCATACCTAAGACCATTATGAGAAATAAAAGAGAAAAACAAAATTTTCACATAAAAAGGTGTGCTGCAAATTTTAGAGACTGGAGGAGAGCTTTGGAAGAGGGGGCTCGGGCCCACCTGGCACAGGACACTGCGCCAACTTCTTCACTTCTCTGACCTTTCAGTGACATCAGATGCCCTTGGCCTGCCTGGCATCTTCACCGTCCCCTGCACGCAGTGTGTCTACATCCACACATTTATCATTCCCCCCTTCCCTGGTCCTCTCTATCCTTCCAGACAGGAGGCAAGCCTGCCACCCCAGGAAGTTCCTGTGCCCAGAGCAGAGGGTGTGGAGGGTGGGACCCTGAGCCTGGCCGCCCAGGACTGGGCCCGCCTCACCTGGTGTGTGTCTGGGACAAGTTTTTTGACCTGTCTGTGCCCGAGCGTCCCCATCTGTGAGTTCCTGGCTCCCAGGGCTTGGTGAGGGTTAGACATAGGACGCCGTGGCGTGCCAAGTGTCACGTACAGGCTCCTGGAATAATCCGACAGGTGACTCCCTGCCCCTCCATACACACCTCTGCAGCCCATGGCGCGCAGACCCGTGGCTCTCAGGACACCCACTCGCTCAGGGGGGTCGGGGGGCCATGCAGGTGGGCTCAGGCTGGCCTGGGAAGATGTGGTGGGTGGGGGTACTTTTTGTAAAGATTCCTTGGGAGGCACAGGGATCCAAGCACAGGAGCTGGGGGCCGCAGTCCTGGCTGGCGGCTCTGGGCAAGGACTGGAGCTCCCTGTGGGCCAGGGTCGCCCTCTGTCAGGTGAGGACAGGCACCTGTCCCGTGCACACCTGTAACAGGAGGTACCCCACACAGCAGCACCTCCTGCCGGCCCCTCGGGAGTCTCGGGCCCTCTGGTCCTGGTCTCCTTCTCCACTCACTGCTCCTGGGCAGGCGGCTCCTGTGCCCGCACCTGTGCCACTCCTCCGAGGCCGGCCTCCTGTGAGCTCTGCCGCGGTCCCCGCCCTGAGCGCCTCGCACGTGGACACGTCTCCTGTGTGACCAATGGGACCTTCAAAAGTGGGACCTGACTGGACCTTGTAAAATGTGCACGAGGGTCGTCATGTGGAGAATCATGGTGCACTGGACCCGCGCCAGCTGACCCGCAGCCCCGAGTGAGGAGCTACCGCCTGCTGCTGGGCTCGCTGCGCGGGGTGCTGGTGGCAGAGAAAGCTGTCTGGTCCCACGCGCAGCCCTGGGCCCAGCCCACCCTCAGGCCACTCCTTGGGCACCTCTCCCGTCTGCGCCCGCCCTCCCAGCCGAGGACTGTTTACTGAGGAACTCGGGGTGCTGGGCGCTGGACCGCAGGTGTGCGCTGTGCCAGGCCCCGAGGCCCCAGGGAGCGGGCTGCAGGCCGTGGAGGGGCCTGGCAGCCCCTGGCGAGGTCCCCGCAGCTCCAGCCCCGCACTGACTGTGCCCCGGCCAGGAGCAGAGTGGGCTCGAAGCACAGGGGAGCCCCACCACAGTGGCTTTCACAGAGTCCGCTCCTCTCCACGGCCCCGGGCCGTTCCGGGCAGGGCCCAGGCCGCTTATCCCTGGCTCATCTTAAACGCGCCTTCCCTCCTCCCTCCTCGGTTGAGGGGGCCCACATCCCACCAATGGGACCAGGAGCACAGTGCGCACCTTCCCAGGGCACTCAATGAGTGGAGCTCTTCACGCAGAGCCGTGAGCTTCCTGGGTGGGAAGGGGGCTCCGGGGGCCAGAGCCTACCTGAAGGTGGGGCTCAGTTCTGAGGGAGCCAAGGGGACTGGATATTGGGAAACAACTAACAAATCGCTAGTGTCTGCTTTGGTCCCTTTTTAAAAAATCATTTTTGTTACTCCTCACCTGAGGATATGTTTTCCATTGATTTTTAGAGAGAGTGGGAGAGAGAGGGAAAGACAGAGAGAAACATCGATGTGAGAGAAACAAATCGACTGACTGCCTCCTGCACGAACCCTGACCAGGGCCCGGGCTAGGGAGGAGCCTGCAACCGAGGTACGTGCCCTTGAATGGAATCGAACCCGGGACCTTTAGGTCCACAGGCCGACGCTCTATCCACCGAGCCGAACTAGGTCCCTTCTTAATTGTGGTAAAATCTACACAATATCGGTCATGTGAACCATTTATAAGTGCACAATTCAGTGGCATGAACCGCATCCACATGTATGTGCCCATCCCCACTATTGCACTCCGTCCCCAGCCCCAACCCTCCCAGTCGACACCACCCTCGCTCCCCAGCCCTGGGCACCTCCAGCCTCTCTCTGTCCAGGTCTAACTCCCCAGAGTGCCCAGCAGAGATGAGCACCTAAAAAGGACCCCGTGCATGACCTTTCTTTCTTCCCCACCCCAGCGAAGGCACCCCACCCACCCAGGCGCTGTGGCTGACAGCCCGGCACCTGTGCTCTCCTCACCGCGCATCGGGTGCCGCAGACACACGCACGCTCGGCTCCGGGCTCTGGCCACCACCGTCCCTCCCCTGACGGTCCAGCACTCTCCCAACTGGCCGCTGCAGCAGCCGGGTGACTGCCAGCACCTGTCCTCAGGTACACGGCACGACCAAGAGTTCAACAAACCAACGAGGACACATGGGCTGGCCCTGCTGCAGGCTCTCGCGTTCCTCAGTGCGGCTCAAACCAGTGACTCCTGACAGGACAGCCCGAGCCCGGGCGGCGGGGGCGGGGGGCTGGAGAATTCTCTCTCCTGCCCCCAACTTTCACTTTGAACACGAAGCTAGGGCGGCAACCAGAGGTCCTCTGCTCTTTTAAACCCAGAAGCAGAGGCCACTTCGCAGCTCTCAGACCCTCCCCTCCCAGGTAAAGCAGACACCGGCTCTCACACATGTACTTTTGGCTGCTTTCAAAACTGCTTGAAAAACCCGAATTTCGCCCTAGCTGGTTTGGCTCAGTGGATAGAGCGTCAGCCTGTGGACTGAAGGGTCCCAGGTTCGATTCCGGTCAAGGGCACATGCCCAGGTTGCGGGTTCGATTCCATAGGGGGCGTGCAGGAGGCAGCCGATCAATGATTCTCTCTCATCACTGATGTTTCTATCTCTCTCTCTCATTCCCTTCCTCTCTGAAATCAATAAAAATATATTAAAAAAATAATCATAGTGAATATTAACTGTAATTGAAAAATAAAAATAAAAAACTTTATAAAAAAAAGGAAAAAGAAAAACCCGAATTTCCCCAGAAGCCGCCAGGGAAGCCACCAGCTGCCCCATGGCTGATGGCCCCGGCTCTCAGCAGGTGGGCCTGGCGTCCCTGCGATCCTGCCCCCCAGGCTGCGGAGCCTCCTGTGTCCTATCTTCATAAAACACTGTAATTCGCTTTTAACGAGCCCGGTGTGTTCGTTCCCAGTTCTGCCTGAGCAGATAATGTGTCAGAGGCCTTCCCACAGGGTTAAACCGCCGCGACCTTCCCAATCAGAGAACAGAAACAAATTATGTTTACTCATACATGGCACCGCGCCTCCGCGCCAGCTGCCTCCTAATCGCAACGCGGTGATACCGTTGTGCTTTATCGGGCGGCGCAGGTAACAAAGCGCGTATTCTTCCACCAGGCAGGCGGGGCGCGGGCTGGCGCCGCTCCCACGGAGGGAAGCTCTAGGAGGCAGCGGGGAGGCAGGTGTGGGAAACAGGCTCTCTGCCAGTGGCCTGTTGGTCCCGAGAGCCCAGAGCCTGGAGAACGGGCTGGTGAGGATGGGCTGGGAGCGACCCATAGCCCCCGGATCCTGAAGAGGCTGCGCAGTGGGGCCAGTCAGAGGCCGGGCTCTCTGGGGGGGGGGGGGGGGGGCAGCGAGGTCATTCTCTACTGACTGTCCCATGGGATCCGCTGCCCAGCACACACATCCCCACGCCTTGGGTGGCTTGTTTCTCAGCAGCTCAGCCCGGGAGCCAGCAGCAGGAGGCCCCCAGCCGCTGGTCCCTGAGAAAGTGCGGTCTCCCAGGCCCCACAGTAAGCCAGCCCAGGCAGAGCAAGGCCAGGGAGAGGCAGCCCCAAAGCCACGATGGCAAGTGGGGACCCCGCCCTCCTGACAGCACAGCCAACGCTCAGTGCTGGGCAGGCTGGACACTGCGGAGACCAGGCTCCTGGCCTGGAGGACTGCGCCAATAGGACCAGGCTCCCGGTCCATTCCCACAGCCCGGCTCCGTCTGCCTGCACTTCAGGGCCGTGCCACAGCTCTGGGAGGGCTCTGTGTGGAAGGAGCTCGGTGCCCAGGCCCAGGCAGCAGTGTCGGTCTCCCCAGGACGCCCCTCGCCGAGGCTCGTTAGTCGCACAGCTGCTCAAGTGGAAAAGCAGGCGCCGTCTGCCCTGTTAAGTCTGACTTAGGAAACAGGGCTTTCAAAACCTGATCGTCCATCTGAGTCAAAAAGTGCAAGGGTGCTAATGACGACGGCATGGCCTCGCTAGCCAGCTGGGGCCACACTGAAATGTACTTCCTCACTCATCAGGAGTTGGAGGGCTAGGACCAAATAAATCTCAAATAATCACGCTGTACTTTTGCTGAGGAAACAGGTGTTTTACGCCCCAGACACAGGAGCAGGCTTCTCTGCTCGGCGAGCCCTGGGCAAGCACTTTACTCCCAAACCCGTGGCTGCAGCGTCTGGTCGGATGGTCACACCCTGCGCACAGCCGCTCAGACTGGACTCCAGGAGGGGCTCTGGCAGAGGCTGGCCGAACGGGGTAACATACCAGACCCAGTCTGAGCCCTGTTCTCCCGGGCGCTGCCGTGCTGACTCGGAGATGCTGGAACCACCTGGCCCTCAGTGCCCTGGTCCATTTTGAACTATTTTGAAAGCCTTGCTTTAGTTTCACGAAAGGTAATTTTCCCAGACAGCGAAAACACTGTGGATTCCCCACCAGCTCCCAGGAGTCACACGGGCCCTCGGCGGCACTCCCGGCCGGGGCCTGGGAGGAGGGGGCCTGGGAGGAGGAGGCCTGGAGGCCCGTTCGCACGGGGAGCCAGGCTCTGCTCTCCTGGGTCTAGATGGGAACCTGCTTTTGAAGGACACAGAACTCATTAGCGGTCGTACACTGTGACTCAGAAATGCCCTTTCTTGCCAACGTCGGGTTGCCAGCAAAACTGATAAGCAAATGCTCTATCTCCTTGGCCAAGTTACTGACAAAACTATGAGAAAACTCAAACACTGGAGCCTGGACCCGTCCCCGTCCCCGTCCCCCCAGGCGTGTGGCTATGGGATGGTGACCAGCCAGCTTGCCCCAGGCCGTTGCGCCCTGAAGACCTCACCAGACCCGGCGTTTGAGGCTGTGCAGTCTCCCGGGGTGTCCACCCAACCCGTTAGAGGACATCCCGTTTGAGCACAGAGTCCTCCCTCCCGAGAAACCCCGGCCAACCAGGTCAGCCGGTCACCTCGCCTGGCCCTCTCAACGGACAGAATCACCCCAGTGTGAAGTGAAAACATGACCTTACGCTTAGGGAATGCGGCCTGGAGGCTGCACTATCGTCCTAGGTGCTCACAACCCTGAACCACAGAAAACAGGTGCTGACCTGCTTCACAGCGATTTCCGACAGAGACCATGGAGGCGACAGTCCGTGGAGGCCGCCTGGAGCCGCTGCTGGTCAGCGCTGGGAGGTCTGATGCTTCTGGTCCCCTGCACCTCATGACTGCCAGCGGGCATGCCCACCAGGACCCCCCTACCCAGTAGAACCGGGACTGCACAGGTGTGACGCCATGGGCGATGCAACACAATGTGCTGATTGATGATGTAAGAAACTACCCGAGCCGGATACTGCCCCCGACGGGTAACGAGGCTGGTCCAGGCCAATGCAGCGGGAGTTGGGGAAGCTTGGGAGCGCACCTGCGGGGAGGCGCAGGCTCGGGGGCCGGTGAACCAGGCCGACACCTGCCCAGTCTGGTGTCTCTGGACAAGAAGTGTCCCGGCACGGCCTCAGCCAATGCCGTGATTCTGGCTCCCTTGGCCCCACCCTGGCCGCCTAACGTGGCTAGTTTGGTCTTTCCCGGGAAAAGCAGAGAGGGACACAGGAAGGAGCGTTTTTAAAGAATGCAGCTAGCAATGGAGAAGCGGCGGGATGAGAAAACAAGCATTGGGCAGCCACCAGCAATGACTGACTGGCAGGATCGTCAGGGGCACCTGAACCACAGGGAAAATATTGGTGGAGAATAGGAAGTCCACATTTTTTCCCCTTGTAAAATGTCCTGAACTCTTGGTGGTTAATTTCCCTTAAAAATGACAAAGGCGGCCTGGCCAGTGTCGCTCAGTGGTTGGGCATCATCCCATTCACCAAGAGGTTGCTGGTTCAATTCCTTGTCAGGGCACTTGCCAGGTTTCAGGCTCCACCCCCAGTAGGGGGAGTGCAGGAGGCAGCCTATCCATGTTTCTCTCCTATCAATGTTTCTATCTCCCTCCCTCTCTAAAAAACAACAAAAAGCAAACTATTCCTAAAAACACAAAATCAAGAATGACCAAGGTCAAAAGGTGCCTTTACGGTGAAGCCTGGCAGCCTCCCTGGACGAAGTGCTTGACCCCCAACCCTGAGCTCTCCCAGGCGTGCTTACTCGGCAGCTCACCACACACCCAAGGCTCGCCCACACCCAGGGATCACGGGCCGGCGGCCAGCATTGCCCAGAAACTTGCGTGAGGAATGGTAAGTACCAGGGAGGGGTGGGGGTTCTGTATTAAAGAGAAACAGCAAGGAAATGGCATGCTTGAAGCTTGGTGGTATTCTATCCAGGGAAACAGCTGTAGAAAATTGACTTTGGAACAAGGGGTAGCGTGAACCTGGCCTGTCTGCAGACGGGGCGGCGAGTGCTGATGTCTGTCCTCGGAGAGATGATGGCACCGAGTCATGGGAGGGTGCCCTGCCTCAGGAGACACAGGCCAATGGTTCAGGAGTTCGGTGTCACCATCTCTACTTTCTGGTGATTACAGCCAAAACGTGTATGCAGGTGCACGTGTCTGCACACACAGAGAAAAAGTAAGCGTGGCAACTGTTAGCAATTGGCAAAGAAAGAGGAAGAATTTGCCCTTTCTCTGGAAACAATGCTGACAAGTAGAATGAAAGGAATATTCCATCGAGTCTCCATAGAGGATCATTTTAAAACACCTTCAACCACTTTTACTTGGGCCAGAGTCTGTATTTCACTCCGCCTTGTGAGGGGCAGGAGGCCAGGAGGTGGCCCAGGCAGATGGACATGGGAGGTGAGGGGGTCAAGAGCCGGCCCCTGGAGCAAGAATAGGGCAGAGACTACGAGGGGTCGTCAGTATTTGTCAGACACCTCGCGGAGTGGGAAAGCGTGGACCTGATAACCCGCGGGAGGCCAGCTCATACATCCTCGCTTGGACACGCTCAAGGTCAAATCGCTTGGCTCCAGGGCCCCGGGACACAGGAGACATTGTTTTCTAATGTACAGGCCTTGGTGTTCCCGAAGGCACCTTACAATATGCAAAGCTGGCCCCCACGTTTCCTTTCATCATCTTATCATGCAAACACCATTTTTCATCATTATCCAGCTCTCACCATAAACGTCACCTGTGAACTCCCCTCCGGTCGCCGTCCGTGCAGCATCCGATACGAAGCGTCAGACTGAGAAAAGGCGAAGCTCCCACTCCCAGGCCAGTCTCACTTCCCCAAGACAACCCGTTGCACCAACCTTTCGTGACTCCCCGGACCCACTGTGCACACAGCCTGCACCGTGTGTTCAGGTATGAGGCTCTCCAGAGGCTCCCAGCGTGGCGCTGCCTCCACGGTTACAGCTGCAGAGCCAGGGTGTGTCTTGGAGCAGATGCTACATGATCCCCAAAGCCAAGTTCACGTCCGTTTCCAGCCCCTTTCGTGGCTCCGCTGTCTCAAGGTCGGAGGTGCCCTCCTTCCCCCCACAACTGCCCTCCAGGCACTTAGACTGCACCTAGAGCTGGGAGGGCTGCACCCCAACCCCGACCTCTGCAGGCTCCACTGACCCAGATCTGGATGTTGACAAAAGCACCACCAAGCTTCCCAAACTCCTGTCCGCCCCCCTCAACCTCTTCATTTAAAGGTACCACCTCCTGATGCGTACCCATCAGGTCGTCTCTTCACTCTCACCGCTGCTGAGCTGCGGGCGGCACTGCTGACCTGGCAAGTCGCAGGAACCACCAGCCTGTGAACTGCCTGGTGAGAGGGGTCAAGAGCCAGCCCCCTGGAGCAGGAATAGGGCAGAGAGGACCAGGGGCGGTCAGGAGCCTGCGTCAGAGTGAAAGGTCTGCCTCTAGGTGGACCTTCTTCTTGAGGTGCTGACTGACAGCCCAGCCCCTGCCCTGCGAGTGGCACTGCTCGCACCCTGACCACCACCCGGCGGACGTTTCCTGTTGAAAAGCCCCTGAATGCAGTGCAGGCTCCAGCACACTCGACACCTCAGCCTTCTTTGTTGTCCAAGTTCGGAGCCCGCTGGGGGACTCGGAGCAGGAGGAGCATGTCCGAGAGGCGTTACAGCTAACCCGGAACTGAGTTCTCCACGTTTCAAAGCTTAGCCCATGCCCTGGCCGGTCTGGCTCAGTGGATAGAGCATTGGCCGGCAGACTGAAGGGTCCCGGGTTCGATTCTGGTCAAGTGCACATGCCTGGGTTGCAGGTTCAATCCGCAGTGTGGGGCATGCAAGAGGCAGTCATTCAATGATTTTCTCTCATCACTGATGCTTCTATCTCTCTCTCCCTCTCCCTTCCTCTCTGAAATCAATAAAAGCATATTTTAAAAAAGAGTTCTTACCACAATAAAATAAAATTAAAAAACAAAAGAAACTTAGCCCGTTAGTTTAGACACGTGGAGACACTTGGGACTGCACACTGTGTTTCTCGTCACGAGCTGCTGACACTATTTGACAGTGTGTGGCGAAGGGGAGTCTGACCGGGAGGGGCCTCCCTCAGGTCCGGCAGCTTCCCGAGGCGGCCATGTGGAAGGACAGCGCACTGGGTTTGTGGGAATGTATCGTATACAAAGTCATGCTCTCCACACAAGTCTTGGTGACTTTTCTGCAACAAGTCACCTTGCAAAAATGAAACAGAGGTCTTCAGGGTGACATTTAAAGCGAGCCTCCCCATTGAAGAGGAAAGCACATTCTAAGGGTGACTCTGTGGCAGGCCGCAGGCACGAGGACATGCCTCTTCACAGTCAGTCTGCGTATCAACAGGCGGCCCCATGTCTCACTCTTCCCAGCCCCCAGCTCAGCAGGAGCCCCAGGAAGTTCCTCAATGCTGTTTAGAAAAGTGCATCACAACCTGGAATCGATGGGTGTAAGTGGTCAACACGGACAGGGAGCACGTGCCGCACCGAGTCACAGCTTCAGAGGCATCACACGAACAACCCACACACACTACACGGCACCATTTCCTCGGCTCACTGTTCTGGAACACCTGCATTCCAGATACTTAGAGTAATCAATTACGTATCAGGCACCATATTTAACTGATGGCTTCTGAACTTTTAACGAACGTTTAGAAAGATAAAAAACATGTCAATTTCTTTATGACTGCACCCTCTAGTGGCCCATCTTATCTATGAAAAAACAAGAACCACACAAGTGCCCACTTGCACACTCACCCCAGTCTTGTTACTCAGAGAACACTGTCCAGTGTATCTGCCCATGCCTCCTACACACACACACACACACACACACACACACACGCGCACACACACGCGTGCGCAAGCCCTGACAAAACTGGTATATAACACACTCAATATAACATTGGATCAAAAATTATCTCAAAATATATTACTGTAAATACAACAGACCATGATATGGCTCTCCCCATCCTTTACAGTCAGCAGAGTAACAGGCCTTTGGGTTAAAAAGGGCACCTGGCAGACAGGCCCCTACATTCTCAGCGAAGGCCTTCCTTGCAAGGCCGTGGTGGCGAGCTCGGCTCTCTCCCGCAGCGCACCAGCCTCCTCGGCACTGCGGTGCGCCTGCACGCTCTTCAGCAAGAAGTGGCTGATGAAGAGCTTCAAACCTTCGCGCAGCACACCCAGCTTTGGGTTGTCGGACACCCTGGAAAGAATTGTACGAACTGTCAGGCACGAGTCGTCCGCCTAGCTCTCCATTCTAGAAGTCTTGGATGGAGAGAAGAAACGATTTCTCTTACAAAGAGAACTCTGCCCAGGCCTGTGTGGCTCAGTTGGTTGGAGCGTCGGTCCCGTACACCAAAAGGTGGCAGGTTTGATTCCTGGTCAGGGCACATACCTAGGTTGTGGGTTCAATCCCCAGTTGGGGCACATGTTGGAGGCAACTAATCGATGTTTCTCTCCCTCCCTGCCTCCTTTCCTCTCTAAAAAATAAAAATAATTTGCAGTGAAGAATTTAACATATCCTATTTATAAGAAATCATTATTGGTTTGCTATCAGGCAGGTTTCCTGTTCCCGAAATCGAATGTATAACATACTGTACTAGCTTAAACTAAAATGGGAATGGACATAAGCAGACGCCCGTACAACCACCTTGCTTTTACGAGTGACGTGTGAGTGGGAACAGCCCCCCTCTTTCCCATGATGTGCCAGCACGGCTGGGACCATACCTGGCGAAAATGAAACGGAGGTCTTCAGCTTCTGTTCCCATCAACAGCACATGTAACACTTCTCGTAAAAAGTGAATTCTGGGCTTATCCAATTCACTGAATTCAATCACCTAACAGTCAGGATAGAAAGAAAAATAAAGTTACACTGATACAGTCAACCTTTCCAATAATTCTAAGTAGAGTAACAAACAACCCTCCCTTAGGATGTATCTAGCTTTATAACGTGACGGAGAGCCTACGCGTGCTGGTGGGGGCAGCAGGCACTTCACTTCTAGACTTGAGTGAGCCGAAGCACAAGCGTAATCTTAAAGCACAAACACAAACAGCGGTCACCATTCTCACTGCTTTCCGTAGTTTCACCCATTACACAGACCTTTAAAATGGAAAGTGGGAGTGATTTTGTCTTCAACAAGTGAGCCACCAGATAAACCAAATTGGAGAAGTTGGTGGCTGGTAAGTTCTCTAAGTCTCGAAATTTGTCCCATATGCTGAATTGGAACGTCATCTAGTGTAAGAATGGAAAAGAAGAAAAGTTTAAATGCAACAAGTTATTAGAACAAATGACTAAGAATACGATCTAGCCCTTGCCGGTTTGGCTCAGTGGATAGAGCGCAGGCCTCTGGACTGAAGGGTCCTGGGTTCAATTCTGGTCTGGGCACATGCCCAGGTTGTGAGTTCAATTCCTAGTGGGGGGCGTGCAGGAGGCATCCGATCAATGACTCTCTCTCATCATTGATGTTTCTATCTCTCTCTCCCTCTCCCCTCCTCTCTGAAATCAATAAAAGTATATTAAAAACAAAAACAAAACACAATCTAAAGATACTCTGCTTATCTACTCATTTGTAGTATCTTAAAAATCAAGACCCTGAGTACAACTCCACTGTCCTTTCTGATGCACAGCAGGTGACAGCAGACAGCCACACAGCGCCCTCACGGCAGCAGGAACGTTGGTGCGGCACCAGAGGCACTCTGCGGTTACTGGGCCGTGACAGCCCCTCACCTGTGACCAGAAAGGTGACAAGGCGGACATGGCTTCGGTTGTGGTCAGCTACTCTCCCCGTGACCTGACTCAGACCCCACCTGGGGTGGGCCGAGTCTGACAGAATGCTTAGAGGCCGGGGGAGCGCGGGGACCTGTCGTCCTTCTAACAAGTTACCTGGAACCTCCTCTCATAGTCGCAGAACTTGCCGGCCAGGAAGGCGTAGAAAGGGTTGTACGTTTTCTCCTGCAGGCAGCAATCCATGAGAACGTGAACTATTTCCCTTTCCTGCTGATCCTTAAGCCCAAGCCTACAAAACACAAACAGCAACGGGGACATTTCAATTCCAAGTCTGAACAGGTTTCAGGCAGAGACCTTTCCAGGGCCACACCTCTCTGGCAGTTTGGTTAAAAGGGAGTGGAGCAGAGGTGGGGTAAAAGGCAGGAGTGACAGGCCGGGTCCTGTCCCCACCCTCCCTGGTCTTGGTGACCATGGAGTCGACACCGATTGGTGAGTCTTGTGCCAGCTACAAAGGCCTGTCACTGGTTCCTGAGGGACAAGAAACAGGACGAGCACTGGACCGTAGCCTCAGCGTCAGGTTCCTGCCACCGTCCGGACTTCCCACAGAAACACGCTTCCTTCCAGTGCAGGGCTGAGTTCAGACAAGTGTTTAGTCCTGTACTATTTCCCTCTATTTCCTTCTGAATTTGAAGCAAATAAGGAAAATTACTATCACTCTCTTTAGGAGTACCTTGTACAGGCACTTTTAAAATCTTATTGCAACTAATTACAGAAATGATACCAGACCATTTTAAATTAGAATCAGAAAGGCCTTTAATCTGGAGATTTTAAGCAATTTGTGACAACCAGCAGCCACAGATAACTGCCAGCTGGTCACCTAAAAAATTTTAATTAATCCTCACCTGAGGATACATTTTTTCATTTATTTTTGGAGAGAGTGAAAGGGAGGGAAGGAGGGAGGGATAGAGAAACACATCGACTGGTTGCCTCCCACACGTACCCCAACCAGGTACGTGCCCTTGACAGGGAATCAAACCCTAGACCTTTGGTGCTCAGGCTGATGCTCTAACCACTTAGCAACACCTGCCAGGGCTCACCTAAGTTTTAATAAAATGTATTATAACCTGGAAGTACTAGCGGCCAGTGGGGAAGAGCAAGGTTGCTGAGCCCAGACGCTGGGTCCAGGGGAGGAGCAGGCCAGCCCAGCAGCCTGATCCCAGATGCAACCTCAGCTCCTCTTACTCCCTCAACATCTGTTCAGGTGGGCCAAGCGTTCACACAAGTGCTTACTTTAGAAGCTTCTCAAATGCGTCCAAGAAATCTTCACTAGTCATAATCGTACAAAATATGTTTCTCCTGACGTCGGTGTTCATTCTCTGCTTTCGGGCGAGTTCCAGCATCTTGGCGCTAACCTGAAAGGGGGGCGATTGAGATGTGGGTCACACAAGTTTTAATGAGATCAGTGACTGTGGTTTAGCTGCAGTCGCTAGAGTTAGGTTTCTAAACAATAACGTGTATCATTCTGTGGTTGCCCTAAGCATAACTGTAAACTGTAGGCGCATGTATGTAAATGCAACATCTTTATTCTTGGGCAACTCCCCAGGAAGAGAACACACCAGGAAGGACCAAGTGAGGCCAGGAGAGAACACACCGGACGTGGGAGACTCCCACGGGGCAGGCCGGTCAGCCTGAGCAACAAGGAGACAAGACAGAGGTGGGTGGTCATAGCAGAAGAGCCGCGTGTGTGGGATCCTGAGACAGAAAAAGGGCCTCAGGGGGAAAAAGAAACTGAAGAACATGTGGCCTTCAGTTAGTATAAAGCACCAAGAAGTGCACAGAATGTAGCTCATCTGAGTTCCGGGTTTGTGCCCAGCGGCCACATTTCCTGGGAAGCAATGTGTCTGTCTGCAAAAGTGTTCTAATGTTCTGTGCCCTCATCCAGTCAGCTTGTAACTCTTTCATGTAACATGTTTTGGGACTTGAAACAAATCCCTTAAAAAGTAACAACAGAAACTGAATTAAATTGTATCATAAAACAGCAACAATTCTACAAGGTCTGCAAATAAGCCATGGCTGCCCATCTCAATAATCCAACAAAGAGGAAGGCGGCCACTCCAGGGGAGCCAGGGAGGTGCCGTGGGGACACAGCAACACGCCTGGTAGCGGTGAGCACGGGTGCGTACCGTGCCCGCAAGTGGCTTCTGCAGGGCCTTCTGCTGACTGCTGTCGATCATCGGGGCCCCGCTCCAGGCCGACCCCACGATCCACCAGCGCCCAGTCTGCTCGGCATTCAGGACGCTGTCCCAGGACACGCGCAGCTGAGATTCTGTACCCGAGCCGGCGCCACGCACCTAACAGAAGGAAAAGGAGCTGGTCAAACGCTTCAGATGGACCAGTCTGTCTACCTCCCCCCTCCCCCCACCCCCTCTGTTTCTGACAATGGCATTTCTGCTGCGTGCACACTGTGATGAGCCATGGACAACTGGGACGTCACCATGTGGAATAAGGCCAAGAGAGAGGCACTCTCCCAGGATCTGTGTCTGAGGTCGGCGGGCCCATCCCGAGCCCGCTGTCTCTGGAACGTTGTCACAGCAGAGCAGGAGGCTCAGGCCACAGGGAAGCCGCGTCTGGCTGGTGGTGGGAACGCAGCCTAGAGGGGCCTGGAGTTGGCTGACTCAGCGGTTCTGGATCTGACTAAAGAAAGGGCAGAGACTCGCCCTGACTGGGTCTCAGGTAACAAATACCCAGGGAGCGTAAATTACTAAACAGACAAGCCCCCCTCCTCCGTGCTGATGGGGCCCTCTTCCAAAGTCATCAGAAGGTTCTATTAGGTTCTATTGTGATTCTGATGTGCAGGCGAGTCCAGCACCACAGGCTCAGTCTCCGGGATGCTTAACACCCAGGGACTCTCTGCACACAGCCACTCACAGGCTCTCACCTCACAAACTCCTGCTGACCAGGCCAGGCACCTGACTCCCAGCTCCCAGCCTTCCATGGTGGGCTCACGTCCACATAGGCCCAAACCAGTCACAATCAAGGTGACTTACCAAAGCTCTTTGCAATTTCCTCAGTTTCTCTACAGGCTCAGGGTCATAACCCGGAATCTTCCGCATGTCATTGTTCTTCAGTGCCAACATTGTCTCCAGCATAAATCGAATCTTTAAAAAAAGAGAGAAAACATCATTTCAAATGGTCTAAACAACTGACCTTTCTTTTCTTTTCTCCATTTTTTTATTAAGGTATTATATGTGTACATATCTTACCATTGCCCCCCCCCGCACTTCCATACATGCCCTCACCCCCCCGAGATTTGCGTCCATTGGTTATGCTTATATGCATGCATACAAGTCCTTCGGTTGATCTCTTATCTCCCCCACCTCTCCCTAACCTTCCCGCTGTAATTTGACAGTCTGTTTGATGCTTTACTGCCTCTGTATCTATCTTTGTGTTCATCAGTTTATAATGTTCTTTATTATCCACAAATGAGTGAGATCATGTGGTATTTTTCTTTCATTGACTGGCTTATTTCACTTAGCATAATGTTCTCCAGTTCCATCCAGGTTGCTGCAAATGGTAAGAATTCCTTCTTTTTTATGGCAGCATAGTATTCCATTGTGTAGATGTACCATCGTTTTCTAATCCACTCATCTGCTGACGGGCACCTAGGCTGTTTCCAGATCTTAGCTATTGTAAATTGTGCTGCTATGAACATAGGGGTGCATATATCCTTTCTGATTGGTGTTTCTAGTTTCTTAGGATATATTCCTAGGAGTGGGATTTACTGGGTCAAATGGGAGTTCCATTTTTAGTTTTTTGAGGAAACTCCATACTGTTCTCCACAGTGGCTGCACCAGTCTGCATTCCCACCAGCTGTGCACAAGGGATCCTTTTTCTCCAACAACTGACCTTTCAACTTGGGAATAAATAAACCAACTCTGCAAGTGGCCATCACTGGAGATGGTCTCAGGCAGCCTATCTCCACTGCAGCCTCTGCAGTATTTTAACAGAAATTGGATCCAGCACGGACCTCCACTGGGCTCTGACCACTACCCACAGATCTCGCTCCCTCTCCTGCTCCGCTGCCCCAAACTCCTCCCACCGATGCCCCCTCCTGTGCTCCTCCCTCCTGGCCCTGTGCTCTGAGTCACTCCTTCTGTTACCATTCCTCTTTATTTTTTTCAACTTTTAAATTGAAATGTTATACTTAAAGAAAAGTTGCTAGAATACTACAGACACTTCCCAGATATCCTTTTCTGAGATTTCTCCAATGTTGACTTTTAAAAAAATAACATTTTTATCGATTTCAAAGAAGAAAGAGGGAGAGATAGAAACATCGATGATGAGAGAAAATCATTGATATGCTGCCTCCTGCACACCCCCTACTGGGGATGGAGCCTGCAACCTGGGCATGTGCCCTGACCAGGAATCGAACCGTGACCTCCTGGTTCATAGGTTGCCGCTCAACCACTGAGCCACGCCAGTCGGGCAAATGTTGGCTTTTTACTGATATAATCCACATACCACAAATTCACTTATTGAGAGTGTATGCTTAGTATATATTCAGGATTGCGCAACTATCTCCACAATTTTAGAATTTTCATCACTCCTCCCCCTCAAAAAGAATCTCAAAACACATTAACAGGCACGCCCCAATTCCCCCAACCCCCAGCCCTAGGCAACCACGAGTGTACTTCCTATCTCGCTGACTTCAGTGCTTTAAGTTTGACCTCTGGGCATGCAACGTGGGGGCAACTTCTTTTTCGGAACACTCCTGCCTGGCTCCTGTGACCTTCCTCCTGCTCTTCCGCCCCTCAACCGTGCAGTCCCAGTGTCTGACTGTCAGCTTTGCAACCACGGCCTCAGGACCTCCTCCCAGCGAATCCAGGGACCGTCACTGCAGGATTTCAGAAACTAGCCAGTCTTCCCTTTGAGCTGACCCCAGCAGGGGCATCTCCCTGCCTGATCACCTCCCTCTTGTGCGTTGTAGCCAAAGCGACATTAGTGCGAACACTTCCCATGTTATTTTCCCACTCAGAACCCTTCAGGTGCCTCCAGGATAAAAGGCAAAGTCCTTGCAACGGCCTCTGCCCTGTCCCCTGTGGGCCCCACACGAACCGAGGCTTCTCCTCTATCTTTGAATCTGCAGGACAGAAAATGAGGTAGGAACCATGCTCAGCCACTTTTTCTAGAAGGGGAAACTGAGGCTTGTAAGATTCAGGTCACGTTGCTGGTCAGTGGCTGAGCCTGAACTCCAGGTAAGCTAACACCTGAGCCCAGAGGCCTTTCTCAGTAAGCATTTTTTGAATGGATGAGTGTTAAATAAATTGATTCTTAAACTCACAAAATACCTAAGTTCTTAGTAAAGAAACAAGGTACGTTCACATATTAAAGATAAAACCATCAAATCACAGGAGCAGAAGGTAACAGATTGCTAGGACATGAAACATAATATTTACCCCAAACACTTATTTTTTAAGTGCTGGTCAGTTTCTGAGCATTAGGCACTTAGGAAGCAGGTCGAGTGACCCCTCGTACCCTGGTCTGGTCCTGGAATTTGCCGCCTGCCTTGCTGGCTTTGGCCTGGGTCTCTGTGATTAGTTCCTTAAGTGACAAAGCATCATCTTTTCTCAAGGAAAAGCCCACATTTCTCAGCATTAACAGGATCAGTTCGATATCTTTCTCTGTGAAAGTTCCAATAAGTTTTTTCAAAATGTCGAAGATGAGGAGAGACTGTACCACGTGGAAGTTATACAAATGGGCAATGATGGTGAACAGGTTGTCACACTCTTTGCCCTCGCTTCCCTTTTTATAGATGTCATCAAACTTCCTCACCACAGCCTCCAGAAAGTGAGCTCCAACCTGCACAAAGAAAACAGACCAGATGTCATCGCCAACACCTGACAATCGTGGCAGCAAGTTACTCTCAGGGATCCTTCTTTTCAACAAGCTGAAATGTTTATGCTGAGCCAGTACTTTTAAACTTAATGCGTAAGTATACACATGGTAGGGTACACACTCCCACAGGGCACGTGCTTTAAACCCAGCCTGAGTGTGCAGCACTGACACACACGGGCGGGTGAACGAAGCACGATCTGTCACAGCACCCAAACCTCCCCTGAAGTACTCTCTTGCTTCTAAACCGAGGTGGACCGCCTCGGCCAGCAGCCATCTGGTTCCTGGGAAAAGTGGCACGACACCTCTGTCTGCAACGCTGCACAGATAACAGCACTCACTCTGAAGCGCAGGCTGAGCCTGGAGGAGGAGGCGGAAGCAGGAAACCCGGGGGGGCGGGGAGGGTGCAGGTTAGTGGGGCTGGTTAAATTGTGGGTGCAGGTGAACTCAACTAGACAGGTTAGAGTCAATACACTCATGTCATTGCCAAAGTGCAAAAACTAAACGCTAGAAGACTCCAGAGAAAAGCACTGATGGGCAGGGGGAACGATGACTCCACAGAGGCGAGCGCCGATAGGCTGGGGATGTTCTTTAGTTAATAAATAACTTTAGCCCTACACGGTGTGGCTCAGTGGATAGAGCGGTGGCCTGCGGACTGAAGGGTCCCAGGTTTAATTCCAATCAAGGGCATATGCCCGGGTTGCGGGCTTGATCCCCAGTGGGGGGGGGGGGGGGGTGTGCAGGAGGCAGCCCATCAATGATTCTCTCTCATCACTGATGTTTCCATCTCTCTCTCCCTCTCCCTTCCTCTCTGAAAAAAATGAAAATATTTTTAATAAATAACTTTAACCTGTCAATTCCTCACTCAAGCTCCGTCACTAAAGATCAACTTGAGGAGCATACTATGACTACTACATTATGTCCAAATATAACTTAAAAACGAGAAATTAGAATTCTGAAGACATCAAGAAAAAACCAACTTTGCACGTGGCCATCGCTGGAAATGGTCTCAGGCTGACCATCTCTACTGCAGCCTCTGCAGCATTTTACAGAAATTAGACCTGGCAGCGACCTCCACTGGGTGCTGGGTCTAATTTATGTTATGTATTAAATACACTCAAGTTGAATGTTTTCAACCCAGGAATGGAATTATTTAATTATATCAAATTTTAAGCTTATTTCATGTCTTCAAAATAAAATATAACTTAGTGTACATTTAAAAATAGCAACACTGTTCATGTTGCTGAAGTTATTTAAGCACATTCATGAATTCCAATGGGATTTTAACACAAATCTGCAGAGACCTGATGTTTTATTTTTTTTTTATTATTTTTTATTTTTTTCTGATGTTTTATTTTTAAGTGCCTCAAGAGCAATTCAGTGACTCACGCCATGGGCTTCGTGACTCACTCTGGACTCCGCGAAGACCTTCCTGGCCCCACAGAACTGGCGTTTAATGGGCGTAGCATCGGAGAGCTCATCGCTGGGGCACAGGCTTCAGGGATGCCATTAGCTGAAGCACCATAACGGCTGCCCTGGAACGAGTCACGTCTGGTGTCCTTCACGCCATGGTGAAGGCTGAGGAGTGGACCAATAACCTCATGTTTTCACGCCCAGTGGTCAGGGTCTACGGCTTTTACGACTTGGTGAAATTCTGTCTCGGCCAAAACCATCTGGTTTGTGGGGATCCCGGTCAGACACAGGAGGGTGGGGGGTCGAGGAAAGTCCTGGAACAGCGCGGAGTCATGGCAACACAGGACAGAAGGCAGGCGCCCGGGCTCCGTCACACTCTGCAGGGAGGAGCGGGACTCGCCGTGGTGAGGGTGAGTTGCTCTCAGAAATGAAACCCTGACTTCAGAAGGCCGACTCCCTCCACATGAAGCCTGAGCCTGTCCTCTGTCCGCATCCCTGGCGCCCACACGTCCTGCACGTGCCACCTTGCCGGCAGAAGTTAGCTCCCTGTAATGAGCACGCACCCAGGCTCCCGAGGATGCTCGCTACTTGTAAAACTCACTAGACCAGTGGTCGGCAAACCACGGCTCGCGAACCACATGCGGCTCTTTGGCCCCTTGAGTGTGGCTCTTCCACAAAATACCACGTGCGGGCGCACACGTACAGTGCGACTGAAACTTCGTGGCCCATACGCAGAAGTCGGTTTTCGGCCTGGGCGAGTCTATTTTGAAGAAGTGGTTCTAACGCCGAGCCACACTCAATATGCCAAAGAGCCGCATGTGGCTCGCGAGCCGCGGTTTGCCGACCACTACGCTAGACCAACTGCAGAGGCAGAAACAGAGGCAGGAGCTGAGCTCTGGCCTCGGGTAGCGTCTGCCCCACACTGCTGTCACTGTGGGACCCTAACACCACAAAGGAGACTCATTGTGGAGAGTCTGTGTGCAGTATAGTAAGAGCCCCCTCTGTAAACCCCAGTGATTCTCCAGACGGACTGAGAGAGCCAAGTTCAGCACATGAAATGGCTGGAAGACCAGGGCCATGAGCAACAGCTGGCCCCGGAGCCAAAGCAGGTCCCTCCCCTGCCCCAGCTCATGGGCTGGGACATCACACAGCTCCTCTGGCTTTGCTGAACTTGCAAAGTGGGGTCCAATCAACATCTGCTCTAAGTATCTCGCTGGGAGACCGCAAGGACCCCGTAGCGAGGACACGGAGCCTGGATCACACTGGCCTCCTGCAGCGGTGCTTGGCGGCCAGGCCTGTTCTTGGGAGAGGGCTATCAGAGGTAAAGAAACAAAACCCGCCATTAAGACTGTCCCACACGAAGACCCAAGTTCTTCCTTGAAAAGAAACTCCACCCGCTAAGTAAGCACCATGGCCGACTTGCCGCCCATTTGCCTCCCCTTGTCTGCACTCTGGAAGTAGACCCCTTCCTTCAACAGCCCTGGGAGCGGCCACACGGAGGGAATGGGGTACTGACTTGGAGGGTGATGAAGGGGTGGGGACAAGTACACTCAGCGGCGCCGATTAGGCACCAGAGTTGTGCAGGACCCCACATGTCATCTGACAGAGACCCCACAAGAAAAAGCTGCCGCAGCCCCACCCCAGACGAGGACACAGCACCGAGGTCTGGGCCTGCCTGCTGGCTCCAAGCCTAGGCCTGTCACTGTCTCCTCACGGCGTCCAGCTTTACCTGACATTCTGGTGGCCTTCTTAGTTATGAAAGAAAAAAAGAAAAAAGAAAAAGATCTTCCGATCAGTACAAACACCTCGGAGGTAAGATCACACCTCCACTGCCTTCTGAACTCCTGAAATAAGTCAGTGTTCAAGAGGAAACATGAAGAAAATGAAGGCAAGTCTGAGACATAAGCCCAGAGGAAGATAAACTAATAAATAACAAAGACATGTTAGAATGAACCCCGCACAAAGGCAACAGTTGACCAAAATCAAGTATGTACTGGATGTGGTTTAGAATATGACCCAGGCCAGGCTGTGTGAGCCGTCTGTGGCTGGTACCACAGCAAGCACCGCTCAGAGCCACGGCAGCCTACCTCGATGCCCACTGTGCGGTGCAGAATGCTGACCAGGAGGACGTGCTCCATCACCAGCCTGCCCGGCATGGCCGTGCCCGGAGCGCAGGCGCTCATGAGGATGCCCGTCAGGGTGTCGCTCATGTCCTTCCTGCTGTGGGCCATGTACAGCTCCTCCAGCTGCCCACTGATGGAGGCCATGTTTGGCTCACTCAACCTGCAGACAGTTGTAAAGACAGAGCTGCAGTGACATTTCAAATTAGGAATTACTTTTTAGGTCAATTGAAAAAAACAAACAGAAAAAGCTATCAATATCACCGATGCCCACGTCCCGTTTCATGGACACACAGCCTCATGAACAATGCCTACCTTGCCGCAACAGCCCAGCATATACGAGGAGCACACAATCCTCTGGAACCTGCAATTCCGTGACTGCGGTTTTTCCTTTCCGGCTGAAATGCAGCCACAGTGAAGGACACACAGGACTCCCCCTTAAGATCGATGCTCCACTTGTACGCTAACCCGACATGCCCAGTGGAGGACACACTGGGCCCCCTTAAGACCAGGGACGGTGCTGAGGATGCTGCACGGGAACGCTGCCCCAATGCCCCCAGGGAACCACCCTTGCACGTCAGTATGTGCTGTTGGGAAAAATTCCAACATCCCAATCTTCTGCCGGTAAGAAAACCTTGGGCTCCTCAACATGAGGAAAGGTCGCCCTATTTCCTGGGTGGAGAAGGAAGGAACCAAGTGCACACGGAAGCTGCACACTGCACCTGTGCTCACAACGAACTTTAAAACAGCTTGTCTAGCCCTGGCTGGTAAGTCTAAGTACCAGCACAGAGGAGTTGTGAGTTCGATTCCCAGTCAAGGGCACATAAATGAGTTGCAGGTTCAATCCCCAGCCCTGGTTGGGGCACATACAGGAAGCAACCAATCAATGTGTCTCTCTCACATTGATGTCTCTCTCTCTCTCAGTCTCTCTCTCTCTCTCTCTCTCTCTCTCTCTCTCCCTCCCTCCCTCCCTCCCTCCCTCCCTCCCTCCCTCCCTCCCTCCCTCCCTCCGCTCTCCCTTTCACTCTCTCTAAAAATCAATGGAAAAAATATCCTTGGGTGAGGATTAACAACAAAAAGCAGAATTTCAGGATACACCATGCAAACAGTGTTTTGTTTTCATCAGAAAGAAAAATTTTAAAAAGCAATGGGGGGGCTGGGGGGTGATGATAGGGGTAGCAGGAGAGCCATGGGCGCTGGCTCTGCAGAGCTGTATGTACACACGTACACACGTGTACACACACACACACGCACACACACACACACACACACACACACACACACGGAATGAGCTTGGGATGGAGGACCACGCTCCTGACTGGAGGGCCACCTTGGATCATGAACTCGCTCTGCAGGGAAGAGGATCAATCCTGCTGCCCCTGCTCCAGGACTTCTCAGAATAACCAAGTGGGCACCTGCATTGCTTTCAGACTCTGACAGGTTCAATGTACCAAAGAGAAAAGGTGAGGAGTAAAAAAAAGAAAAAGAAATAAGCCAATCAGTGGCCACAGTCCTGCCCACTCACTGTGTTTTAATTCCTGGGATAGTTTCTGTATATTTATTTATTTATTTATTTATAAAATACATTTTTTACTGATTTCAGAGAGGAAGGGAGAGGGAGAGACAGGTAGAAATATCAATGATAAGAGAAAATCACTTCTTTGTGATAGCTGCCTCCTGCACACCCCACACAAGGATCGAGCCTGCAACCCAGGCATGTGCCCTGGCTGGGAATCGAATTGTGACCTCCTGGTTCATAGGTTGTCGCTCAACCACTGAGCCGTCCTGGTCGGGCTAGCTGTATTTTAGAAAACAGACAATCTCTTTAAGTGACAATGTAACAGTGTTTCGAGGTTACCTGTTAATTAGGCCTTGGACATGCTTCTTTAGCCGTTCTCTCTCTTCCTTTTTCCGGGCATCCACTGTCTCCTCAGCTCGCAGCACATGAGGGGGGATATACTTTCCCACATTCTCACCAAGACTCTGCTAGAAAGGACAGAAGTTACAAAAATGTACACTGACTCTGCTATACTCACAGTTAGATGTTAAACCCCCAGAACTGGCAGAGCTGTAACCATTGACTACAGCTGCTTACTAAACATCAGCATCAGTGGAGCGCCCCTCAGCATCTGTGGGGTCACCGTTTGCGCTGATGTCAATACATTTCCCCATTCATTTGGTTTTTCCCTCTATAGTTCGACCTGGCTGTGGCCCTCTGGGATCTGCGGACAGAGCCCTATATTCTACACTTGACCTAGGTTTAATTTCCAGGGCTAGAGCACACAAACACCAAATGTACCACCAGTTTTGGAGGGAAAGGGTTCTAAAATAATTTCAAACTGCCCTGGCCAGGTAGCTCAGTTGGGTAGAGTGTTGTCCCATATGTCAAAAGGTTGTAGGTTTGATTCCTGGCTGGGGTGCATGCATCGATGTTTCCCTATCACATTAATGTTTCTTTCTCTCCCTCCTTCCCCCTCTCTAAAAATCAGTAAAAAGTGGTAATTTCAAACTTGTTGAAAACTAGGATCTAAATTTACATGCTAAAATAAAAATAAATTCACTGCTCACTAGCTCCTAGCAAGGATTACAAATTGTGATCACTGGCCAACACTCCCTGGGCACCCGAGTGACAAGCCTTTGGGAAACATCTATACCAGGTATACCAGATAATAATGCGGATTTTTTTCAATAGATGGGAGTTACACATATGTTGACATATATGCGATTTGATATGTATGCTATTTTGTTGTATTGACAACAAGCTTCAAAACTTCATATGTCAAATTTGCTGAAGGTGTTAACTTCAGATATTTTTATGCTTAAAAATGTCGAGTTTTGTGCCAATAAAAGAGCATTTGCGGGAAGTTTTAATTCATTACTTTGTTTTGAAGAAAAGTGCTGCTGAATACTTTGGGAAGCTTATGGTGAACATGCTCCATCTCAAGATACTGTGAACGCTGGTTTAAACGCTTTAAAAGTGATGATTTCGATGTGAAAGACAAAGAACGTCCAGGTCAACTGAAAAAGTTTGAAGACCAACTATTACAAGCATTATTGGATGAAGATGTGTGTCAAACTCAAAAACAACTTGCAGAAAGATTAAACGTTGCTCAGCAAACAATTTCTGATCGTTTACAAGCAATGGGAAAGATTTTGAAGGAAGGAAAATGGGAGCCACATCAACTGAACGAAAGACAAATGAAAACTGAAAAGGCATCAGTAAAATGTTGCTTCAATGGCACGAAAGAAAGTCTTTTTTGCATCGAATTGTGACTGGCGATAAAAAGTGGATTTATTTTGAGAATCCCAAGCGCACAAATCATGGGTTGATCCAGGTCAACCATCAACATCGACTGCAAAGGCCAAATCGCTTCGGAAAGAAGACAATGCTCTGAGTTTGGTGGGATCAGGAAGGTGTGGTGTATTATGAGCTTCGAAAACCAGGTGAAACCATTAATACTGATCACTACTGACAACAAATAATCAATCTGAACCACGCTTTGATCGTGAAACGACCAGAATGTTCCAGAAGACACGGCAAAGTAATTTTGCTTCATGATGATGCACCATCACACACTTCAAAACCAGTTAAAGACACGTTAAAAGATCTTGCCTGGGAAGTATTAACCCACCCGCCGCATTCACCAGCCCTTGCTCCTTCAGATGACCACTCTTTCTGATCGATGGCACACGCACTTTCTGAGCAGCACTTCAAAACGTACGAAGAAGTGGAAAATTGGGTCTCTGAATGGTCTGCCTCAAAACAAGAAAAGTTCTATTGGGACGGTATCCACAAATTACCTGAAACATGGGGGAAATGTGTAGCTAGCGATGGGCATTACTTTGAATAAAGCACTTTTGATGTTTTCTTTGATTATAAAATCCGCATTATTAACCAGTACACCTAGTAATCACGGCCCTTGGTGTTAATGACTTAAACCTAGTTGGCGAAAGCACTGATGTACATGGAAATGGTTACACTTGAGAAACCCTTAGTTCACACTGTATGCCAATGACCTCAACAGCCTGGGGAAGATAACCAGGCAGAGTAAAAAATAATGTTCTAAGAGAGGAACTACAGCACTCAGGAGCTGCTCACAAAGGGCTGGGTCAAAGGTACTAGGGAGAGAAGGAAAGCAGCTTGTTACCTAAGATGGAAAGAGTCACAGAGATGCTGACGTGGACATCACTTAGATAAACACCACAGGGAGAAACTGAGGAAAAGCCATGCAAGCAGAAGTAATATATTTGGAGGAAGATGATAAAATACAGCGGCCCTTTATTGGCAGGGGATACGTTCCGAGCCCGTCGATGCCTGAACTGCAGATAGTACTAACCTTTACACTTAAAGGAAGCATATGCATATACTGGGGGGCCATTATTAAGTGAGGTAAGGGCTATTTGAATACAAGCGGTGCAATGCTATGACAACTGATCTGAAAACTCAGACGCTATGGCTACTCAGTGACTCAAAGGCGGGTAGCAAATAGTGTGGATGATTCCTGGATGGAGCACAGCATGAGATTTCATCACCCTTCTCAGAACATGGCACCATTTAAAACTTATGAACTGCCCGGTGGTGGTTGATCGTCGACCTATGAACCAGTAGGTCATGGTTCAATTCCTGGTCAGGCACATGCCTGGTTTGCGGGCTTGATCCCCACGGTGGGGCGTGCAGGAGGCAGCCGATCAATGATTCTCTCTCATCACTGATGCTTCTACCTCTCTCTCCCTCTCCCTTCCTCTCTGAAGTCAATAAAAATATATTTTAAAAAACCACTTATGACGTGTTTCTTTGTGTAACTTTTCATATAATTATCTTTGGACCATGGTTCACAGCAGGTGACAATCCACAAAAAGCAAAATTGTGACAATAATTTTGCTGTGAGAAGCAAGCAAGACTTCCACGGGCTGCCTGCAAGGTGCCTGTGGGGGTGAAGCTGGGGCAGGGGAAGGCTGCAGGCCTGGAGTGCTGTGTCCTGGCTTGTGAACTTGACCTTCAATGTCAGACTATGGACGTGAGTGCTAGAGTTTCAGACTCACTCCATGAGCAGCCGGAGAGGAAAAGGCTAGGTGAGGGAAGAGGGGGTCAGGAACAAGGCCAGGGGAGGGGTCACAGCCAGGTTGGAGACCGAGGCAGGACACACGAATGGAGATGTCCTCTTAGCGCAGCCGGTGGGCCTGGCCATCTAGTCCCTGGGATGAAAAGCCTCTAGAGAGCTTTTCTCCCTGACTCTTCATTATGGGAACTGACGGACATAAAAGTAGGTAGGTAGAATAACCGCGTTACCCTCTCAGGTCAAATACATCCCTTGTGCCTCGTGTTCCACGCCCTGTCCTCGTCACTTCGAGCAGTGCCTGTTCACACGGTACCTGATCTGCTGCGTCCACATCCTCCGGGGAGCTGTCAGTCCTTTCTTCGTCTTCTGCAAACCGGACTCGCCTCCCCCCGCCTTTCTCCTCCGCTCTCCCCTCTGCCGCTGCTTTTCTCAGCTCTTCCTCCGGCACATCCTCCTCCTGCTCGCCCTCGTCGCCCTGCTCCCCGCTTCCGTCCTCCGAGTCGCTCTCCACGTCGCCTTCGTCCTCGGCCTCACTCTCCACGTCGCCTTCGCGGGCGGTCTGTCCGTCCTCCTCCTCGCTGCTGCTGTCGCACAGGCCACTCCCCGCCCCCGACCCCAGGGCTCCCAGGATGTAGTCGAGTCCGTCGCGGGCGAAGCTGAGCGGCACAGAGCTGGCGTCTCCCTTCCTCCTGCGCTTGTTCAGGCCCAGGCAGCGCTCCAGCTTGCGGATCTCTCGGTCCTCCTCCTCGTTGGCCGCCAGAAGCGCCCGTCTCCGGGCGGCGTTGGCAGCGGCGGCGGGCCGGGTGCTGCCGGCGGCGGGCCGGGTGCTGCCGGCGGAGGGCCGGGAGCTGCCGACGGCGGCCCTGGTCGGGGCCCGGGGAGGCGGCCGTGGGGCCCGCCCGCCCCGCCCCTCGGCGCCGTCCGCCCGGGGCCCGCTCCCCGCCTCGGGTCCGCCGCTCGGGCCCCGTGCGGGGGCTGCTGTCCCCTGGAGCCGGCGCGCCTTCCTCAGCTGTCGCTTCTCCTTCCTCAGCTCCCTGCGGCTCTTCCTCCCGCCGGGACGCGCGCGCCGCTCCGCCCGGGGCCCCTCGCGGCCGCCGGAGGGCTGGCCCTCGGAGGTCGCCTGCACGAACTCCTCCACCGCGAGCTTCAGCCGCTTCAGGGCCCCTGCCCCGCCGCCCCCAGGCCCGCGCCCTCCTCCGCGCTTCCCGCGGCCCACGCGCCGCCGGCAGCCGCCCCGGCCCGACGCTCCCGCGCCGGTAGACGCCGCCATCTTCCGGACGCACCGACGCTAACTTCCGGGAGGGAAGGGACTTCCGGGTGGAAAGCGGCGCGCTCCGCCGAGCAAGGCGGGGAGGGGCGGGGCAGCGACCCCTGGCGGCGGGAGGGCGGTAGCGCAGGGAACTGCGCAGCCGCAATGTGTCATAGTCTCAGAACAGATTGTAAACTGAGGAGGTGGTGGTGCAGAGAGGCGTCCTCACTTCATACACGAAAGCCCTGAGGCCTCTGCACGCCCTGCCACAGAAGGAGCGTCGCAGGGCGTGAATCTCTTCACACGTGGGTGCATTTACCTGGGTGAGAACATGCCCATAGGAAACTGTGTCCTGTTGTTTCTACGTGTATTTATGGGGATCTTCATACTCAGCTGGCTGTTCTGAGACATGTTTCCACTCAACCCCCGGCCTCAACGTCTCCGTGTGCTGTATGATACGTCTCCTGGGGTCGTGCTCCACCGTTTACTCCTCTGTTGATAGACATGCACCCTGTGAACCAGCGTCCCCAAGTCCATGCCTATGGGAAATCATGACCGTGACCTTATTTGGGAATAGGGCCTTTGCAGACGTAATCAAGTTCAGAGGAGGGCTTGGATTAGGTGGGCCCTAACTGCAAGTAGGGTGTTCTTATAAGAGGGAACATGGACTCACTCACAGGGAGAAGGCCATGCGATGGGGACCGGGTGGGGGATGTCAGTTTCCAAGCCAAGGAAGCAAGGATAGCTGGCCACCAGCAGCAGCTGGGAGAGACCTGGGCTGATTTTCTCTTGCAGCCCCAGAAGGAGCCCACCCCGCCCGCACCTGGGTTTCTGGGAATGAGTATTTCACAGGCTGAGGTGGGAGCCCCGTAGGCTGGACGAGCTCCAGTGTGGAGAGCTCTGGTCGCTGCTCACCTGCCTGGACCACAGTCTCCTAAGCTCCTGGAGAGAAGCGCCAGGGAGGGGGGAAGGGACTCCCAGCCGCAGCCCGCAGTCTGGGGGTTTGGAGCAGGAGGAGGGGGTGCCTGGGGCACTGTCCTGCCCCTGCATCCCTGGTACCTCCCATCTCATGCCGACTGGTGGGCCTTGGCTGACTTCTGCCCAGAGGACCTGGGGACCAGCATGCAGGGCTGTGCAAGGGAGAGGCAAGAATAGGCGTGACAAAGCTCATCTTCCGCCCTAGCTGGTTGCTCAGTGGTTAGAGCATTGGCCTGGGGACTGAAGGATCTCGGGTTCAATTCTGGTCAAGGGTAACATACCTCTGTTGCAAACTCGATCCCCAGCCCCATTGGGGCTCGTGCCAGAGACAACCAAACAATGTGTCTCTTGCACATCGATGTTTCTCCGTCTCTCCCCCTCCCTTCCACTCTTTCTAAAATCAATGCGAAAAATATCCTTGGGCGAGGATGAACAACAACAACGAAAGCTCATCCCCATCTGTGCCCACTCCTCCAGTGCCCATACACTCAGCACCCTCGCCACCCCACCCTGTCTCTGCAGGGTCTGCCTCAAGTCGTTGCACCCAGGAGCCCAGGCCTCTCTCTCATTCAATGATTTCTCTGGTGCTAATTGGGAAGAGGGAGTCAGTCACCCTTTCTGCCACACCATTTGACAGGAACCAAATGAATTAAGCCCATTTATTCCTACAGAGGGCTTAGAAGGGGTCTGATACACAGTAGCTGCTCAGGAAATGAATGTCAGCGCCCTCCCCGGGGCCCCTCTCCAGGCATTCGGGGCAGTTGGTGGACAGGAAGTTCTGTTTCTCTGGTCCTGGTGAAAGGGCTGGTTGCAAACATAAAACAGTCCATTCATGACACGGGCTGACAGGTGTCAACAAGGCAGGTGGCAGAGTGCTGGTGTGCATGCATGCGTGCACGAGCGTGTGTGTGTGTGTGTGTGTGTGTGTGTGTGTGTTCCTGTGTCTGTGCATGCAAGAGATGGCTGGAGAGGTGGGCAGGGCCAGGGGTGAAAGGTCACTAGATTTTGTGTTTTTTCTGGGAGCACTGGGAACCTCAAAGTGTTTTCAGTGGACAAGTGGGTAAGAGTGTGGGGGGCAGCAGCCTAAATGGATCTGCATTTGGAAAAGATCGCCCTGCTGCGTGCAGGACTGACCCAGGTGGGTCAGAATGACGGACAGACCGAAGGCTGGGGCATCAGACACTTGTTCTCCAGCCTGGAAAGAACTGTTGACTGTGGCTTTGCCTGATGGCTCTTTAACAATAATAGCATGAATGCTCTGTTAAGAGTAATATAATATACAATGTAAAGTGTCACCTTTACTCAGTGTCTTAGTCCATTCTGGCTGCTGTAACAGGCACCACAATGTGTGGCTTACACAGCGGACATTCATTTCTCACTGGAGGCTGAAATCCGAGATCAAGGCGCCGGCAGATTCCCTTTCTGGTGAGCACCCGCATCATGGTTCATAGACAGTGTCTTCTCACTCTGTCCTCATATGGTGGAAGGGGATAGTGGCTTCCTGGGCACTAACCACATTCACAATGTCTCGGCAAGTAGGGTGTTCTTATAAGACCATGACCTAGTCACCTTCCAAAGTCCCCACCTCCTGACACCATCACCTTGGGGATTAAGATTTAACATATGGCTTGGCCGGCGTGGCCCAGTGGTTGAGCGTCAACCTATGAATCAGGAGATCATGGTTCAATTCCTGGTCAGAGCACATGACCAGGTTGTGGGCTTGATCCCCAGTGGGAGGCGTGCAGGAGGCAGCCAATTGGTAATTCTTTTTCATCATTGATGTTTTTGTCTCTCTCTCTTTCCCTTCCATTCTGTCTAAAATCAATGGAAAAGAGAGAAACCAAGATGGCGGCATAGGTAAACACCTATACTGCTGCCTCGCACAACAATTTCAAAACTGCAACTGGAAGACAGAGCGGACATCGTCCAGAACCACCGGAAAGCTGGCTGAGTGGAAATTCTACAACTAGAAGGAAAGATAAAAGGACACTGAGACCCAGAGGAGCTGTGGAGGACAGGTGCGGAGACCTGCGCGCGCGGAAAGGGTGGGTGGCTGAATACGCAGCTGGCTTACTCGCGGTGCTCGGAGAGGGCGGGCAGCAAGCGCGCGGCTAGCTTTCTCGTTCGGGAGGGAAACAAAACCTCCCGACTGCACTGAAATCCAGTTCTGGGTGAGACTTTGAATACCCAGACTCATTCGGGGAGAAACTGGACTGTCTGGCAGCGGGCGAAACTCAGGGCCGCCTTCTCTCAGGGGTGCGTGCAGCCATTGCCGTGGGATACTGAGACACAGGGGCTGCGTGGGGTGGGCTTATGGGAAACCAAGGCTGTCTGCTCAGCCCTGAGACTCCACCCCATCCAAGCTGAGCACAGAAGCTCTCCCAGTGGAGACACAGCTGATCCTTACAGCCAATTGGCCTGGAGGTCAACTCCCCCCAGTGATACTAACAACAATCTAGGCTTAACAACAAGACTGCACACACAGCCCACAAAGGGGTGCACCAAGAGTGTTCACCTCAGGTAACTGGGGAGGCTGAGCCACTGGGCCCTGCTAGGACACCTAGCACACAAAGCCACTCCATCAACTCAGGGAAGCAGCCAAAATGCGGAGACCAAGAGGCAGGCCACAAATGAAGGAAATGGAGGAAAGTAAACGAATGGATATAGAGTTCAAAACCATGGTTATAAGGTTTTTCAAGAATTTCCTAGCAAAGGCCGATAAATTTAACGATCAACTAGAAATTAAGCATACACTGACTGAAATAAGAAATATTATACAGAGACCTAAAAGCAGACTAGAGGATTGCAAGAACCAAGTCAAAGATTTGAAATACAAAGAAGCAAAAAACACTCAACCAGAAAAGCAAAAAAGAAAAAAGAATCCAAAAATTTGAAGATAGTGTAAGAAGCCTCTGGGACAACTTCAAGCATACCAACATCAGAATTATGGGGGTCCCAGAAGAAGAGAGAGAGCAAGATACTGAAAACCAATTTGAAGAAATAGTGACTGAAAACTTCCCCCACCTGGTGAAAGAAATAGACTTACAAGTCCAGGAAGTGCACAGAACCCCAAACAAAAGGAATCCAAAGAGGACCACACCAAGACACATCATAATTAAAATGCCAAGAGCAAAAGACAAAGAGAGAATATTAAAAGCAGCAAGAGAAAAACAGTTAGTTACCTACAAGGGAGCACCTATATGATTGTCAGCTGATTTCTCAACAGAAACTATGCAGGCCAGATGGGAATGGCAAGAAATATCCAAAGTGATGAACAGCAAGAAACTACAACCAAGATTACTCTACCCAGCAAAGCTATCATTCAGAATTGAAGGTCAGATAAAGAGCTTCACAGATAAGAAAAAGCTAAAGGACTTCATCACCACCAAACCAGAATTATATGAAATGCTGAAAGATATTCTTTAAGAAGAGGAAGAAGAAGAAAAAGATAAAAATTATGAACAACAAATACACACCTATCAACAAGTGAATCTAAAAACCAAGGGAATAAAAATATCTGAGGAACAGAATAAACTGGTGAATATAATAGAATCAGGGGCATAGAAAGGGAGTGGACTGACAATTCTTGGGGGGAAAAGGGAGTGGGGGGTGCGGGAAGAGACTGGACAAAAAGCGTACACCTATGGATGAGGACAGTGGAGGGGAGGTAAGGGCAGAGGGTGGGGTAGGAACCTGGTGGAGGGGAGTTATGGGGAGAAAAAAGAGGAACAATTGTAATAATCTGAACAATAAGGATTTATTAAATTTAAAATAAAAATAAAATGTTTAAAAAAAATAAAATCAATGGAAAAAATATCCTCAGGTGAGGATTAACAAAACAAAATAAATACATGTATTTTTTGCACTATTAAAACGTGCTGCCGAAACCGGTTTGGCTCAGTGGATAGAGCGTCGGCCTGCGGACTCAAGGGTCCCAGGTTCGATTCCGGTCAAGGGCATGTACCTTGGTTGCGGGCACATCCCCAGTAGGGGGTGTGCAAGAGGCAGCTGATCGATGTTTCTCTCTCATCGATGTTTCTAACTCTCTATCCCTCTCTCTTCCTCTCTGTAAAAAATCAATAAAATAAAAAACAAACAAACAAACAAACAAACAAACAAAACGTGCTATAGCCAGCATCCCTCTGTGTATGTGTATGTGTGTGTGTGTGTGTACAGGACCGTGCCAGTGTTTCACGAGGCTATCATCCTAGAAATTGCTTAGGGAAAGTATATAAATATATATTTTTAATTAACAGGTAATTCCAAATTTTCAATGCACTTCTGTGCCAGCTCATACTCAAATTGGGAGTGACAGCCTGTTCCCCATGCCCCCTCCTTCATAGACTTGTCTCTGGGTTTTCACCTTTGCCCCTTTGCTAGGTGAAAGGTTGGCATGGAGATGCCCTGTGATAGGGGATGGAATGGTGGGGGGGCTAAGCTGCAAGGCCACCTAAACCCCCTTCCTCAGCTCCCCTCACCAGTGTCAAAAACAGCCAGAGCACTGCTGCTCTGAGCCCATACATTCTTTTGAATTCTGCTCGACTACGCCAATTGTGGACAGGTTCCTTCTCGAACCCTGCCCATTGCACTAACTGTTGGGTCCGAGCCCCTCTGCCAGGGACTGGACCTTCTTGGATGCCGGGTCTTAGACAGAGAAGCCATGAGCAGTTGTGGGTGTGTAAGAGAATCTTTAGTGCGGAAGCCAATGGCCATGTAGCCATCAGACACAACAGTCCTTCATGGCAGTCCCATTAGGCAGCCGCACACCGGCTGGTCGATACATCCCTTTCCCGCACAGCAGTAGCAGTCTCTGCACCTACAGTTACTATCTGAGCAGCCGCACGCTGCCCCTCGACCACCGCCTCCCATCGCCGCGGCACCTGAGCAGCTTCTGCGGCCTCTGCAGCCTCTCCTGCACACATAGGAGCTCACCCTCTGAGCGGCCTCGGCTTCTCCCGCACACTCCGCTCGCTGGGCAGTGCCTGCATCAGACCACTAGGCAAGGCAGGCCTCTGCCAATGACGACACCCATCATTGGGATTACAGAAGAGCACAGTGCATCGTGAAATCGCCGTGAACATTCCGATTAAGGTTCCCGTGTTCAGGGTGGCCTTGGTTGTTGGCGTCCTATCAAAAGGCCTTTTACCCTCTGAGTCCCCTTGACTGTCCAACGACTCTGGCATGGTTCCCACAACCAGCCAGCCACCGAGCCACAACCCAGGTGTCTCCCACACATCCATCCCATCAGCCCTGATGGAGAACATCTGGGTAGACCCTGGGTGCTGCCTAGTCTCTTGTCCCATCCTTCTGACGGTTGTCCTGGGCAACCCCTCCCGTGGGTCCTCTCCAGCCCATCGCTGGCAAAGGGCTCACTCCAACCCAGGCCTCTCCTCACCATGTCCCAGCCTGAGACTGTTCCGTGGCTCCCTGTACCCTGCAGAGTCAAGCATGCAGCCTTGTCTGGGACACAAGACCCCTTCACCTTCATTTCTGTGAGAGATGCTCGCCTGTTCGAATTCAAATAATGGACTCAGAGACACGAAGTATGGGGAAAACGAGACTTTTAATGTGGTCTTGCAAGATCCAGTGTCTAGTTGCACAGGCACACACGGAGCAGCGATCACAGGCTATTTATTCCTAATGCACAAGAACCCCTCCCCTGGCTCCTCATTGGCTGAGTACTATAGGGTTAACAGTTCCTCCCTCTCCCCAGTATATCATCTAGGTCTTATTGTCGCCTATTGGGTTGTTTTAAAAAATGGGCTGGGCCTTTTCTAGTTGCTTCCACCTCCCTTTGTCTAGTTGTGGCAGATCTTCCTGGAAAATGTGCTGCTGGTCAAGTGCACAGTTCCTTGTTCTTATACCCTCTCACCTCCTCCTGCATCCTGTTTGCCCTGGGAAAATTCAGTAACCGACTGGCAGCATGCTGTTAGTTTTCTCCATGGAAAGTTAACTATGCTGAAGATGGCTCACAGAGGCCTAGTTCCTACAATTTCAGCCTGCCCCCCTCTGCAGGACCCGTTGGGCAGGAGAGACGAGCCTCTTGCTCCCGGACTCTCCTCTGCCCACCCGCTGGCTGGAACACGCTCCCTCTGCTGCTTGACCAGCCCTCCTTTGCTCCCTGTGTCCCGGGCAGTCAGCCTATTCCCAGTAACGCTCCTCTGCTGGGCAGTCTGGGCTCACCGGCTCCTAGCCAGACCCTGCATCTGCCTAAGGAGGGGGGAGCCCAAGTCTGTCCCTGTTGCGTCCTGCAGCACATTTCTGCCCCAGGGCCCAAAGCCTGGCTCACTGTAGGAATTCCAAGGGTGGACAAACAAGTGAGCACATGACTGAGGTCACGCTGGGCAGCAATGAACTTCAGAGCCACCGTGTCCCAGTCTGTTCCTTCGGGACCATGATCATCTGTGGAGCAGCTGAGCCAAGAGCTGAAAGGTCCCGGCGGAGCAGGGACAGCTCTCACCTGCTGCAGCCCGTCCGTCGGGTGGGACCCCGAGAAGGACGTTTTCGTGGGAGAGGCTTCCAGGGAACTTGGTTCTTGGCGGAGCTTGTCCCCAGGGCCCTGGGCCTGTTGTTTATTAGGCAGGAGCTGCCGGGTAACTCAGCACCTGACCTTGTCCGCCAGATGACAAAAAGTCATAGTTATATGTTGTGATTTTTCAGTATTTTTAGTTTACAAACCAACTGTTTATCACATGAAGACACTGATCTATAAATAAATGTGAAAGCAGTGATGTGTCTGGCCTCTTCGGGCCTCAAGTTGAGGCAATGATCTGTAAGCATATTTGTCTGTGTCATTGATCCCTTTTTTATTAATGGCGTGGCTTTCGTTATGGCTATCCATCTCTTTTTCGATTACCGAAGTCCCTGCAAACCTTTGTTCCTGCGTGGCCCCCGGTCAGCTCCCACTTCTGAGTGAGGTAGAGGCACGCTGCCTGGCTCAGCTCAGGGCAGCATTGATTTTCATGAGCCTTTCTGTTTTTTCTCCCCGTTTTCAGAGTACTTGTCTGTTATGTAGAGACTAGTGGCCCGGTGCACAAAATTCATGCACAGGTAGGGTCCCTAGGCCTGGCCAGTGATCAGGGCCGATCAGGTTCCCTGCCTCCCCAACTCCCTGCCTCCTCTTTCCCTCACTCCCTCAGTGCCCCGCAGCCGCTGCTGGTTGCCCACCATGTTCTGTGCCGCCCCCTGGTGGTCAGCGCACATCATAGCGAGTGATCGATCTCCCAGTCTCCCGGTCGAACTCCTGAGGGGACACTTTGCATATTAGCCATATATATATATATATATATATATATATATATATATATATATGCCAGCTCCATTTTCATTGTGTGTCACCTATAGACCCGTGAATTAAGGGTCATCTGTTACACTTGTTTGTTTGTTAATCCTCACCCAAGGATATTTTTTCCACTGATTTTTAGAGAGAGTAAAAGAGGGAGAAAAGGGGGAGAGAGAGAAGCATCAATGTGAGAGACACATGGATTGGTTGCCTCCTGCATATGCCCCCACGGGGACTGGGGTTCGAACCTACAACCCAAGTACATGCCCTTGACTGGGAATTGAACCTAAGACCCTTCAGTGTGTAGGCTGATGCTCTAACCACCTAGCAGCACTGGCCAGGGCTCTCTTTTTTTGTTGTTGTTCTTTTGTTATGTCGTTCCATTTATTTTTTTATGGTGAAAAATCTTTATTTTTCATATAAGGTGCCACTGCTGTTTTCAGATATACAGAACTGAACAGAAGCATTTTAGCATGCTGCCTCACTGTACATGGAAAACTGGGGCATCTTCAGACACTAAAGCTGGGGAAGAAAATTTGTTGATGGGTTCATGAATCACTCAGCTGCCTTCACCTGAAAGCAGAACTGTAATCACTCGGGCAGCCCTGGACAATTCTGAAATGCATGTCTACGGAGGTGCAACAGCAAGCCAGAGACAGATACCATGTCCTGCTCTGAAGGGAGACTGATCTGGCCCCTGGCTCAGCCCATTTTAAGAGCTGATATAGCCATCTTAACAGTTTGAGTTTCCCTGTCCACAAACGTTGGCAATCAGCCTAACAGAATTTCTGAAACAGCTGAATAAGCCCAGGTTTAAAAAACAGGCCATTGTCCATTTAACAATTGCTACTTCATAACTTCTGCTCAGTAATCACCTGATGTCCCACAAAACCCCTTACCTGATGACTGTCAGTGGGAGCCTCTGGCCGCTGTAACAGGCCCGCTCTCGGTACTAAGTGTGAGAACAAGTGCCCGTGACAGGGTGGAAAAGCGGCAGTGTTTCTGTTGGAGGTAAGTGTCGAGTTTCCTCTGGATGTTGTCGAAGGAATCTGTCCCCGTGCAATCCCCTGGCCCTGCTCCCACCTCTCCTTCCGTCTTCTGAGGGTACAGAAGGCTGTGCCGCAGCCGGGGTCTCCCCAAGGGACAAGTGTGACGGCTCCGGAGACATCTTGCACATGGCGGTGTGGCCGGGTGTCTGAGATGAGACCGAGCTGCCGCAGCAGAGGTGAAGGCTGTGGTGAAGAGGCCCCACCACAGGCTGAGCTCAGGGGGAGTCCTGGTGGGTCATGGGACTCACGTGTGACACTTCCTGTTTTAGGAGCACAGGCATAACCCCACGGTTTATTCGTCCCAGGGAATGCACAACTTTGGCATTTGCACCAAATGCTTTACATGCTGGGAGGTAGGAGTATATAGGAACGCTGCTTAGGTTATAAATAAATGGCAGGTGTTTTCTGATATCTGTTGTTGCCCAGCTGCTAAAAAACATGTTCAGTAAACCCTGGTCCCCGCCATCAAACCACCTTGCTCGGAAGCAACGCGCAGCAGCTGCTGTGTTTGCTCTGAAGGCCGACACACAAAGACCGGTTTGCAGCAGTCAGGCCACCGGGGTCTGGAGCCGCTGACAACTCTTCTCTCTCAAAAAGATCATCAATATTTGCTAGGAGCAGAGTATCTGCACCCAGGAACACACATTCTGAATACTGTGTAAGTGACCAGCAGTGGAGCTTAGTTAAGGCAACACCCAGCTCAGGCCTCTTCATTACGGTCAGAGGAGCAGAATCGCCACCGTCCAAAACATCTACCACGACTGCATCCAAGACTGTCTAAAACTTTCCTGCCACGGTGCTGCCGGGCCGGGGGCCGCCGCAGCCGCAGGTGTGTGGCCGTGAGAGCCGGGCGGGTGGAGCAACAGCGAGGAGGGGTGCTCATTCCAGTTCTTTTAAAAATATATTCTTACTGATTTCAGAGAGGAAAGCAGAGGGAGAAAGATAGAAACATCAGTGATGAGAGAGAATCATTGACTGGCTGCCTCCTGCTTGCCCCCAACTCAGGATTGAGCCTACAATTTGGGCATGTGCCCTGACCGGGGATCAAACCACAACCTCCTGGTTCATCGGTCGATGCTCAACCACGGAGCCACACTGGTCGGGCTGTGGTTACATTTTGACACAGGGACACGTTACCTGCCTGATGAAAGTTAAGCCGATCTCATTGGTTACGTAGGGTTCCATGACTTGTCACTGACTTTGTTTTTGCTCTTTCTGTGGCAGGCTTTGCTGTGAGGCGGCTGTGTGTTCAGGCAGGGCCTGGCAGGAAGGTCCGGGGAACGCACCTGCTCCTGGGTCACTTGAAGTGCACACGTGTGAAACCTCTCCGGGCGGCTGGGAGTCTCTGCTGTCACTTGGGTCTTGCGTCTGCTCTGGGGAACCATTCTGATCATTTCAGTGATTCACACTGCAACCTTTTCAGGACACTGGAGAACTTTAAGGGGTCCTTTAAAAAGTATTTGTTGGACTTGTACTAAAGTCTTATACTAACAACACTTAGCACTATAGCCTTGGATAGAAGTTGTTTTTTTCTGTGTTAATCACAAGAGGCATGGGTAACATTTGCTATGTGCTTGCCATGAGCCAGGCCCTGTTCTAAGTTTTTTGTAAAATATTGATTCATTCAATGTCCCCTGAAGCCCTAGGCAGCGGCGGAGGGGGGCAGGGCAGCGGCGGAGGGGGGCAGGGCAGCGGCGGGGGGGGGGGGCAGAGCAGCGGTGGAGGGGGCAGGGCAGCAGCGGGGGGGGGGGGGGCCCGGGCAGCGGTGGAGGGGGTCGGGCAGTGGCGGAGGGGGTACGGCAGCGGTGGAGGGGGGCAAGGCAGCGGCGGAGGGGGGCAAGGCAGCGGCGGAGGGGGCCGGGCAGAGCTGCAGAGGAGGCCCCGCTTTGCCACTTTGCCAAGCGGAAGGGCCAGTCTGTTCATCCCTCGCCAAAGGACGGTGTTGGCCACATCTACCTTGCTGGCTCCCCGACAACCTAATTGGGCCATTGCAGGTGGAAAGGGCTCCTTCATTTTTTAAATTTAATTTAATTAAATAAATGTATTGCATTTATTGGGGTGACATCCTATATAATAAAAGCCTAATATGCAAATTGTCCTCTTGGGTGGTTGTTTGACCAAGAGTCTGAGCAGGAGACGGGGAGTTTGACTGCTCACTATGACGTGCGCTGACCACCAGGGGGCAGCGTGGAGCATAGCGAGCATTGGCAACACGCTGCGACCTCTCGCTGGCTACCTGGGGGTGGGGGACAGGGACGGAGGTGCCCTGAGAATGCGGGGTGTCTGCTATGCTTGCTCTCACTCCCCTGCTACCCTCCCCAGGATGCCAGGCCTCAGCGCTGGGGAAGCCCTGTGCTCAGGTGCCAGGTGCCTGCGAGGAGCCCACCCCACACCCACGCTGCCTCTTCCGGGTGAGCTGGGCTGCAGCTGCCGGGACTGCAGGGGCCGGTTGGGTTCCCCGTGGGTTTGCACAGGAGCCGGTCTGTGAGGCTAGCCGGGAGCGCGCGCTGCCTGCCTGGCTTCCATGCAGCGCTGCTGGGCGGCCCAGAGGCCCACGCTATGCCCCAGCCCATGGCCTCTGGCCACGCTCACCGCATCTCCGTGTGGGGGCTCGAGCGCCATGACTCAGGCGGAGGGGGGCATGTGGGGGCCTGGGGGCCCAGGTGCTACCCAGGGCCCAGAGGTCAGCTGGTACCTGCCCTTCCACGCCAGACACTTGTGCTTTGATGTCCTGCCAGGCCTGGCCTGCACATGCACAGATTTCGTGCACTGGGCCTCTAGTTGGTTAATAAAATTATATAGGTTTCAGGTGTACAATCATCTGCATATTGTATTGTGTGTTCACCCCAAGTCAAGTCTCCTTCCATCACCATTTATCCCCCCATTACCCTCTTCCACCTTCCCCACCCCCTTTCCCTTACCATACTGCTGTCTGTGTCTATGAGGGTTTTTTCGTGTTTTTTTGCTTAAGCCCAGAAAGGGCTCATTTAAGATACTTGTCATTCATGTTCACCCAGCTACAAATTATCTTTCTTACATTGCTTTTCTAACATTTAAAATATATTTTTTTGGGGAAAAACACAAATAGTAACTATTCAGAAGGAAACCAATATCTCTCACTTAACAATCTTATTGGAGGTTGGATCATGGTCTGGGATAATGTAGACAATAGACAAATCTTTAGCAAGAATCAAATGGTGCCTAACACTAGCTTTAGGCGAGCTGTGTTTTAAATGATGTGGTTTAAAAATGCACAACAATAAGTCGGGAGGCCATTGTAAATCCAGGTCTCATATTTTGCCGAACGTCGTGTCTCCTTTGTGAAATGTAGGATTAATCTTCCTGTTGCCAAAAAAGTGATCCTTCCTGGGGGAGAGAAGGGGCGGGAATCTGAACGTCCCTCACTGGGATGCTCATGGGCATAGGTCGATCCACCTGCCTGCCCCCCAGGTGAGCACCGGGAAACCTGTGCGCGGGGTCACTCAGAGCGACTTGGTGCAGGGTGTCAAGAGGGAACATTGATACCGAGGCACAGTTGCCTATTTTGTCTTCTTTCTGGCCGGTTGGTAATAGCCGGCTTCTGCCATGAAAAGGCGTCTCTCTGATTACAAACCCTGTGCCATCACAAGGGCTTCACCCAGCTTCACCCTGGCAACTCAGAGGCAGTCTCCAGCACCTGTCTGGGTCGGCATAGACCGGTAGTTATGGTTAGGACTTTACCCTGCAAAACAAGGCTAATATTTCTCCATTAATTTTCCCAAGAAAATAAATAGAAAGCAAATTACTTTATTTGAGTGGATTGTGTATTCAATGCTGGAGTGACGGGAATGCTTGAGGGCCCGGCCAGCGAGCGCTCGCTTGTACCTAATGGAGCCGTGAGCTGGGGAGACTGCCCAACTTCTCGTGGCTTTATCGATCAATTTCCGGCACACGGACCCCTAGACAGGAACTGTCTCTGGGCAAGATTTTATGACCTCAATATAGATCCAAAGCTTTTAATGCACCTTTTGCCTTTATCATAGTGTCACTGAGAAGCCCAGAGTGGGCAGGGATGGCCTTCTGACCCCCAGTTCCATGTGGAATCACGTGAAGACGGCTCCGTTTTACACAGGCCCTCCATCTGAAGGCCTTGGAGCAGCTCTTAGCCCGCCTGGTCGCAAGGCCTCTAAAGGCAAGTGGGAGGTTCCCCTGCCTCCTGAGAGGCAGAACCTTTGTGATGCTCCCGGAGGCCTCGAGAAACAACAAGTGGATGTACACTGCGGCGGATGCCGAGAAAAGCAGGAAGCCGTCGGCCAGGCCAGCGTTAGGAGAGTTATCAGACGAACACTGGCCTCCGCTTGGACAACACCAAACACGCTCACGTAATGGACTGGCCCACTTGATTACCGGGTGGGCCCGTCCGTGCACACGTCCAGCAGCCTCACTCAGCTCTTTCCCTGAGATATCACTTCTCCAGCCCGAGAGGGGCTCAGTGCTGGGCTGGGTCCCGTCGCTCAGCGTCAGCTGTTTTCTCCCCCGGGGAGCGGAGTGATGGCTCTATACCTGGGACTTGCTGGGGACATAATAAACTTCCAATTGCCTTTGGTGACTTTGTGGCCCTATTCCGTGGGAATATGTAGCTGTGCTCTGTGAGAATAGGAATATTAAATCAGGGCTCTAAACACTTAAGATACAACTTTGCCCTAAATGGCAAGGCCAGGGATGCTGACACCCAAAGCATAGGAATCTCTTTTTCAAAAATAACTCGGGGGGCCCTGCTGGGGAGCTCAGGTGGTTGGAGCCTCATCCCAATACGCCAAGGCTGGAAGTTTGATCCCTAGTCGGGCACATACTAGAATGAACCAATAAATGCATAAGTAAGTGAACAACAGACTGGTGTGGTCCCCCCCACCCCCCAAATAAATAAATAAATAAATACAAAGTAAAAAAAATAGCTGTGCCGCGCCAGCACAGCCAAGGATTCGGCGAGCCTGAGGGAGGGCCGGCGAAGGATGAAGAAAAGACAGACAAGAGAATAAGCTGGGTCTAGGTGGATCTTCTGTGCCTGGCTGAGACCACAGAACAGATCCAGACTGCAAAGCTGATGCTTTATTTATAGTCAGGGGCAAACAAGGTAATTTACAATGTTCTTGTAAGTTTCACTTGTTTTGGCAGCACTTGCTGCCCCTCCCATAGCCCATTAGCTACCCAGGAAAGATCTAGGGAGCAGTCACAAGATCAAGCTTAATTATGCTGAGAGGGCTGTGCCCTCTAAGCTGGGACTTGTTTGTGGCTTTGCCAACAGGTCAGTCTGAGGCTTAACCCTATAACTGCTCCCTACAAATAGCCCTAGCTGGTTTGGCTCAGTGGGTAGAATGTCAGCCTGCGGACCAAAGGGTCCCGGGTTCGATTACCGTGAAGGGCACATACCTTGGTTGCAGGCTCCTCTACCACCTGGGCCTTGGTTGGGGCGTGTGCAGGAGGCAACCAATCAATGTGCTTCTCTCTGTCTTTCCCTCTCTTCCACTCTCTCTAAAAATCAATGGAAAAAATATCCTAAAACAAAAATTTAAAAAATAACTTGGAATAAATGTATTATAGTCACTATTAATTTTTTAAATGGCTTTATTGAGGTACAATTGGCACATAAAAATGCACATACTGCATAGACACAACCTGGTGATTCCGCACGTACACGTACACTGTGAGACGGGCAGCACGGCGGCCCGGCCCTCAGCCAGAGGGGCCTCCTGCCCCTTCTTTCTGGGCAGAACACTTCGCAGGAGCCCCCGCTCCCTGCCCTGCGCTCCCTGCGGCCGCCGCACACTGCAGTGGTCAGCCTCGGGCACTGTGCTGAGCAGCAGAGCCCCAGGGACTGCTTGTCTTGCATAACTGAAACTGTCACCGATTGAACAGCAACGCCTCGCTCCTCCCTCCCCGCCCGCCAGCCCCCTCTGCTCTCTGCGCCTGAGAGCTTGGTTATTTTAGGTTCCTCAGATAGTGGGACCCGGCTGTGTTTGTCCTTCGGAACTGGCTTACTTCCCTGAGCACAATGCCCTCAGGTTCCATCTGTGCTGTAGCGTATGATAAAATATGACATACATTGTTTTTTAAGGCTGAATAGTATTCGATTGTATGTATTCACCTCATTTTCTTTCTTTGTTCATCTGTTGATGGGCATTTAGGTTGTTTCCATATCTTGCCTGTTGTGGAAAAAATGCTGCAGTGAATTTAGGAGTACAGTTAGCTGTCTGAGATCCTGACTAACCTTATCAATTTTGAATTGTCCATATATAAATACTGTCAAAAGCTTAGTCTAATTAACTCAAAATGGATCATAGATCTAAATGTACAATGCAAAACTCCTCGAAGAGAATACATGATGACCTCGGGTAAGGTGAAACCTTTTAATTTTTTGAGAATCCTCACCTGAGTATATGTTTATTGATTTGAGAGAGGATGAGAGGAGAGAGAGAGAGAGAGGGGGGGGGGGAAGAGAAACATAGATGAGAGCAAAACATCAATCGGCTGCCTCCTGCACACCCCCTATTGGGGATCGAGCCTGAAACCCTGGGCATGTGCCCTGACCAGGAATCAAACCAGTGACATCCTGGTGCATGGGATAATGCTCAACCAACTGAGCCACACCGGCCAAGCTGATGGTGATGTCTTTATAGATACAACACCAAAAACTCGATTCATGAAAGAAATAACTGATTAGCTGAATTTCATTAAAATTAAAAACTTTTCCTCTGCAAAAAGACAATATCAATAGAGTCCTATATAATAAAGAGCTAATGTGTTAATTAGACTGAACAGCCGAACGACCTTCCGGTTGTCCTTCTGGACAAAGCCAGAGCTGTGAAGGCTGGCTGAGGCTGCGAGGAGCTGCGAGGGCTGGCCAGGACTGCGAGGGCTGAGCCCCTTGCACGAATTTCTTGCGTTGGGCCTCTAGTTAGAAGATAAGCCACAGACTTGGAGAAAATATTCACAAAACTTATTTGATGAAGGACTATTATCCAAAATATACAAAGAACTGTTAAAACTCTACAAAGAGAAAACAACTTCATTTAAAAATTGGCTCAAGAGCTTAACAAACTCCTCACCAAAAAAGATGCCCAGGTGGCAAACAAACATGAGAAGATGCTCCTCATCATATGTTATCAGGGAAATGCAAATTAAAGCCAGGAGATGCCACCACACACCTAGAACAATGGCCAAATTCAAACACTGACAACACCAAGTGCTGGCAAGGATGTGGAGCAATAGGAGCTGTCAATCACTGCTGGTGGGAATGCACCATGGTTCCAGCACTGTGGAAGACACTTCTGCAGCTCCTCACAAACTAAACATACTCTCACCACCTGACCCAGCAATCATGCCTCTTGGTATTTACCCAAAGGAGCTGAAAACTATGGCCACACAAAAACCTGCACACAGATGATTACAGCAGCTTTAATTCATAATCACCAAAACCTAGAAGCAACCAGGCTGTCCCTCAATGGGTGGTGGGACAGACTGTGGTCCATCCAGACAATAGAATATTATTCAGCACTACAAAGAAATGAACTATTGCCTGGCCAGTGTGCTCAGGTGGTTGAGTGTCATCCCATGGACCAGGAGGTTGCCAGTCAGGGCACATGCCCTGGTTGCCGGCTGGATCCCCAATAGGGGGCATGCAGGGGGCAGCCGATTGATGTTTTTCTCTCATTGATGTTTCTATTGTTTTCTCTCCCTCTCCCTCCCTCTTTCTGCAATCAATAAAAACATATGTAAAAAAAAAAAGAAAGAAATGAACTATCAAGTGATCCTAATGTAAACTATGGCCTTAGGGTGATTTTGATGTGTCCATGCAGGTTCATTCATTGCATCAAACATACCATCTGGTCGTGTGTGTGTGTGTGTGTGTGTGTGTGTGTGTGCGCGCGCGCAAGCTGTGCATGTCCGGGGGGTGGGGGTGGGGTGCAATTTTACTGTAAACCTAGAACTACTCTAAAAAGGTAAAGTCGCCCTAACCGGTTTGGCTCAGTGGATAGAGCGTCGGCCTGCGGACTGAAGGGTCCCAGGTTGGATTCCAGTCAAAGGCATGTACCTTGGTTGTGGGTACATCCCCAGTGGGGAGTGTGCAGGAGGCAGCTGATCAATGATTCTCTCTCATTGATGTTTCTAACTCTCTATCCTTCTCCCTTCCTCTCTGTAAGAAAATCAATAAAATATATTTTTAAAAATAAATAAATAAAAAGGTAAAGTCACAAAAAAAAAAAAAAAAAAAAAAAAAAGCTTACGCCAAAACCGGTTTGGCTCAGTGGATAGAGTGTCGGCCTGCGGACTCAAGGGTCCCAGGTTCGATTCCGGTCAAGGGCATGTACCTTGGTTGCAGGCACATCCCCAGTAGGGGGTGTGCAAGAGGCAGCTGATCGATGTTTCTCTCTCATCGATGTTTCTAACTCTCTATCCCTCTCTCTTCCTCTCTGTAAAAAATCAATAAAATATATTAAAAAAAAAAAAGCTTAGCCTAGACAATGGCTATTGGAGATGAATAGCTTAAAAAATTAATTCAGTTTTTACATCCTTTGAGCTTCATTAACTCATTTTCAGGAAATGGCATACTTAGACGCTCTTACCCTGTCCTCTGTCCCAACAGAAAACTCTTCAGACTTAACAGCACACGCGTAGATTTTGCTCATAAAGGCCCACCAATGGGCTTCTGGGCGGTTTGCCATGGAGTGCTGTCCCAGACCTGGGTTGACCAGATGCTCCTTCAGGGTGGGCCCCAGCAGATGGGGCTCTCTGTCCCACTCTCCCCACTCTCCCCTTCTCTGGTGCACATCCTTGAATAACTTCTCAGGAAGGGCGGGGAGAAAACCGGCAGCAAACTGTGCGAGAAGATCTGAGTGACTATGTTCAACCCCTACTTGGCTGGTAGTGTAGCAGGTTTCAGAATTTTAGGTTCAACGTAATTTCTCCCCCCAATTTTGGCGGTGTTGCTCCATTATTTTCTAGCATCTTGTGTTGTTTATGAAAAATCAGAGGCCAATCTGATTCCTGTCTCTTTCTGTGTTCAGAAGAGATATGGGCCTTTTTCATTTGCTGTGTGAGAACTTTATTTGTTTGCTATTTTCACTGAGTTTTGATTTATACTGATATAAAACATGCAGGTAGAGATGAAGAAGGACGGTCATCCGGTCGGCATGGAGATGAGGACATTTTACTTACAAATCTCCCCCCACCCCAGCCATATCACTTTTGACCAATTCGGAGCCCTTGCTAGGCGTGTCTCGGGGTCTGTGTGGCCTGAGGCTCCCTGGTGACCGGCAGTCCCCGGTGACTGGCAGCCCACGGAGGGCTGCGGTCCTCTGCGGAGTTGGGCGTGGGCCCGTCCTTGGGAAGCTGGGAGGCAGAGCAGCTGCTGTGGGATGGCTGTGTCCACGCCTCCCAGTCCGCGTCCTCCCGTGTCCACCTGTCATGGCTTCTTGGTGGGTCTCGTATCTATAGTCAGACTTGCCTGCTATGTTCAAAGCCTACTTTATGTGAGACGTGCAGCGCAGCTGGCAAAAGCCCTCGCCACCCAGACTGGGGGGGATGCCCAGGGACAGCGCCGTGCCAGAGAGGGCGGGCGGGGCTCCAGTCATCCTTGGAGGATGCCAGCTCACCGGCGCTTGCCCAAAGGGGACCACGACCTACTGGATGCTGAGGCTGGAAATTACGTCCGAGGTTGTGAGAGTCAGGTCACAAGGTGCTTCTCTGAGCCAGCCGGGGGGCCTTCAGGAGGGACCTGGTCTGCGGGCCGCGCTGTTTCCTCCAGTCCACTGGGGCGCCTGCACCGCCACCCAGGATCCCCGAGACCGTGGGTTCAGGGGAGCCCCGTCCGGGGCTGGACTCCTCCTCCTCCTGCCGCACACAGCAGCCTGCTCCTGCATGGACGGTCCCTGCACATGTAAAGAACACGGGACTTCCTGGAACACAGCAAGAACATAGCCTCAGAAAGCCCGGATTCTCTCTCAGCGGTGATGAAAGGAATGCTGCACTTAAGAAATGCATCTCTGACTCCAGTGAGATCTTCCTCAATCTACAGTGCTGTTTTGTAAGCATCATACATGCACCCATCATCTCAGTAAACGTTTACATGTGATTTTCTCCTTATCGGTTGCATTCAACGCTGCTTTGCAGTAGCTCCTGCTGTGCGGCAGGTGGACAGACATCCTATGGGCTAAGGAGTGTTCCCTCCGAGAACGCCAGTGCCCACCTGACACCAGACAGAGTGCTGCAATGCTATGGACCATGTTCCCTGTGCTGTGCTTCACATCCCCATGACTGCTTCGCACCTGTGCCGAGAACTTTAAATCTGAAGACTTGTGTCTTTTGGTTCTGATAGTTTCTTATATTATTGCTTTAATAATATCCACCCTCAGTTTCTTTAGGCTCTCTTTCTGGGACACTTGTTGGTTATATGTTGAATTTGGGGGTTATTGATGTTCTAACTCTATTATTATTTCCCATATTTTTTATCTCTTGGCCTTTTTCCTCAGCTCCATCTTCCAGATTTTCTGTTGACTTTCTTTTTAAAAAAATCTTTATTGATTTCAGAGAGGAAGGGAGAGAGAGAGAGAGAAACACCAATGATGAGAAAGAAGCACTGATCGGCTGCCTCCTGCACGCCCCACACTGGGGATCGAGCCCGCAGCCCAGGCATGTGCCCTGCCCGGGAGCCAAACCCTGCCACCTGGTTCACAGGTCGGGCTCATCTGCTGGCTCGTTTCAATGTCAGCACTCTCTTTAAAGTTTCTTATTCTCATTTCCCCTTTGCCTGGCACCCTGCTCCTGTTTGACGAATGCAATTTCTTTGGATCTCCAGGGTATTATTTAGAGTCTTGTTTGAAGTTCTGTTCTGTTTCCCGTAATATGTCAGATCACTCGATTGTTTCTATTTTGGAAAAAAAGTTTCTTATAAGTTCAGAAGCACGGCATATGTTTATGTAATTGGAAAGCGGATTCGGAAAATGAAAATGGAAAAAATGCAGCAATGAAAAAATCACGTCCTCCTCACCTGGAGATTAGCACTGTTACTATCTACATGCACATCTTTGCAGATATACACATATATGCACACATATGACATAGGTATGTCAGTGTTTGCAAACACACTGTACATTTTTAAACAACATAGGATTGTAGGTACCTATGGCTTCTTGGTCCCGTTTCTCGTTTCTCCTGCTCTTTCTCCTTCATATTTCTGGTTTCCCAGAAATGCCTAGCTCTTCTTTGTTGACCTTCAAGCTAAGAAGGAGGCAATGCCCTGGCCGATGTTCTCAGTGGCTGGAGCATTGGCCCTATTTTATTTATTTAGTTAGTTTTATTAATCCCAGCACCTTGGTTGTGGGTTTGCTCCCCACCCCAGGAGGCAACAAATTGGTGTTTCTCTCTCTCTCTCTCCTCTCTCCCTTACACTCTGTCTGAAAAAATAATGGGAAAAATATCCTCGGGTGAGGATTAAAAATAAATTTAAAAAGGAGGCAATGGCTCATTGAGAGTGGTCCTTGTATTTCCTGCCAAGGCTCATCCATGTTGGGCTGTACTTTATTTTTTATTTTTTAAATATTTTATTGAATTTTTTAGAGAGAGAGGAAGGGAGAGGGGGAGAGAAAGAAAGAGGAACATCACTGTGAGAGCAGAACACCAATCGGGGGCCTCCTGCACGGCCCCGCCTGGGGCTTGAGCCCCGAAACCGGGGCAGGTGCCCAGACTGGGAATTGAACCTGCAGTTCCCGGTGCATGGGATGACGCCCAGCCAACTGAGCGAAGGCTGCACTTTAGGGTGAGCAGGAGGGAGGCCATGGGCTTAAATGAGACAAGCTTTGCACTAGGAATTATCTGGATCTAGAGAAATGGCACCCACAGACACAGGCTTGCAGTCCGGCCCACTTCTCCGAGGGTCTGTGACTTCCTCTCACCGGCCCGCATGCGCGGCCAGTAAGGAACCAGCTGTGTGCGGCCAGGGAGCCGCGGGGGCTTACTCTCGGGGCATCAGCCAGCAGGCAGCCGCTCCTCTGGGAGCCCTGGATGCTAGGGTGCAGAGCAGATAACCTTATTGCATGTTCACTTTTCATAAAACATATTGATCACTCATTCCATTTTGTAGCATGTAGACCCCCTCATTCTTTTCTTTTTAAACCAGTTATTTTATTTATTTAGTTAGTTTTATTAATCCTCACCTGAGAATACTTTTTCCATTGATTTTTAGAGAGAGTGGAAAGGAGGGTTGGAGCGGGGGAGAGAGAGAGAAACATTGATGAGAGAGACACATCGATTGGTTGCCACACACACACACACACACACACACACACACACACACTCACAGGGGCCAGGTATGTGCCCTTGACCGGGAGTCAAACCAGTGACTCTTCAGTGCGTAGGCTGACGCTCTAACCACCCCAGTGGCCAAACCCTCTCCTCACCCCCCTCTCTTTCTGGAGCAGCGAAGGAGTTGATGATAGGTTGTTCCGAGTGTTCTGCACAGTCCCTCCCGGGAGCATGGAGGTGGTTTCTGAGTCGCTTCCTGACTTCCCCCCGCTGGCGGCCGCCCGCCTCCTTGGCTGGTTATTAACACCAGGCCCATCCCTGAGGTCGGTGCCGCCGGCGGTTAATATCTCCACGCCCTACGATATAAACCTGTCAGGGGGAGTCATGCGCTGGTTTATGGCAAGGCCTTTTTGAGCCATAGGTTAATATATTAATGAAGACTCTGCCTGCTACCCCACATTAAACACGGCTGTGAATGATGAGGAGACAAACACCCAGTCCCCCGGCAGGGCGAGAGATTGATGGGAATGGATTACTCTGCCAAGAGAACGCAAAAATATTACAACCTTTTATTCCCCTGCAGCTTGGACGGGTGTGTATTCATTTCTACGTTATTACAAAAAACCCTGCTCGCAACGATTCGGAGCTAAAAACACACTAAATCATCACGTTAATTACATCGAAACGGCACACTGAGACTCTGGCTAATCTAGTTTAAACTTGGCCTCTTCAGCTCATCCAATATTTTATTTCTATTCAGGTCATATTAGTCAACTGGGCACGAGCAGCTGTATTTATTTATCTTATTAGTTTATTTTGGCCAAGTAGTAAATTATGATAGAATTATAATAATTCCTCCCTTTGTATACATCTCACCATCCCATACGCACTTGACCTTTTAAGATGTGGTGGAAACACATATAAATACAGCCACGTCCACGCGTCCTTCCGCTTTTCCAGGAGTGTAAGTGGCTCAGAACATTCTGGCCTCCCTTTTCCTCCGAACCACTCCCACCCAGTGTGTTCTTTGTGGCATCACCTCCATGTGCACACAGATACATAGAGAGAGTCGTCTACAGTGGGACGATGTGCGTTAAAGCTAAAAAAAAAAAAAGAGGGCGAGGCTGCTGGGCCTACCGCTGTCCTGAATAACCGACTGCCCCTTCGCCAGGATGGCCGGGAGGCTGCGGGCGTTCTGTCTCGGGGTGACCCCAGGGGAGGTGAGTCTGTCCTGCCTCCCTCCGCGCACCCCCTGTGGTCCGCACCAGGTGAGGACGGCTGCGGGATGTGAGCGGCGCCGCCCCCGGGGGGGCCTCCGGGCCAGAGTCATTAATTCGGACATTTGTCACCGTGCGGGCTCCGCCCTGCGCTTCACAGGTTCAGAGACTCACTTCGGAGGAGACCAGTCTGGGCGCAGGTCACATCGCCGCGCACCACGGTGCCGGAGCGCGCTGTGGCTGCGAGTGTCCGTGCGGCTTGGAGGCCACCGGGTCGGGCTGCCCGGAGACCAAGGGCTTCCGGGAAGGGACCCGATGCCCAGCAGGGGGGTCCCGCGTAGGGCAGTGGAGCCTCCAGCCCCGGTGCCCAGGCCCACGCCCCGCAGCCTCCTGCGGGTCCGGAGGTAGGACGTGCGGTGTGCGCGGGGCCGAGTCCCCGTGAGAGGCTGCGGGCGGCGCTCCCCCAGCTTCGCTCTCATTCCGGTCACGGCACGCACCCAGTTAGCTCCCAGTTGCCGTGCTGGAAGCCCCCTCACCCCCTCCGGCCTCGGCGACCCAACCAGAGGACCCACTAGCAGGTGCAGACAGCCCGCCCCGGCGCCCAGCCCAGCGCCAAGGAGGCAGGGCGGCCCTGTGTGCTGAGCTCTTCTCCCCGCAGCGGGCGCAGGCCTCGCTGTTCACCAGGAGCTCTGACATCCCGTCGCCCCGCCCCCGAGCCCGCAGCGAGGCCCGCTCTGACAGCCGTCCTGTACACACGGCGGGTAGACATGTCCCAGCTGGCATTACCCGTAAGACTTTTAAATAGCGCGCCGACCTCAGAGCTGTGCCCTCTCAGGCCGCAGGTGAATCACAGGAATTACAGAAGACATGGCCTGTATTGAAAAACGACGCTTCATCGTGGAAAACTTTACAATATGCAGAAGTACAGACGACCGTATAATTAACCCCATGTGCCCACCGCTCAGCTCAGACATAACCCTCCTTCGTTCTCCCTCCCAAACCTTCATCGCTCCCACCAGATTAGTTTGAGCAAAAATCTCTGACATTCTATTCTTTTACCCTGGAAATAGTTCAGTCTCTTACACAGAGATATTCTTGCAAATTTTTTGTTGTTGTGGTATAATACACACAATGTCAATTCACCATTTTAACAAATTTATTATTTATTTATTTTTGTTAATCCTCACCCGAAGATATATTTTCTTTTTCTTTTTTTTAAAAAAATATATTTTTATTGATTTCAGAGAGGAAGGGAAAGGAAGAGAGAGATAGAAACATCCATGATGAGAACCATTGATAGGCTGCCTCCTGCACACCCCCCACTGGGGATCAGGGGCATGCGCCCTGACTGGGAATTGAACCTCGACCTCCTGGTTCATAGGTCGACTCTCAACCCCTGAGCCACCCTGGCCAGGCTCAAGGATATTTTTCCCATTGATTTTAAATATATTTTATTGATTTTTTACAGAGAGGAAGAGAGAGGGATAGAGAGTTAGAAACATCGATGAGAGAGACACATCGATCAGCTGCCTCCTGCACACCCCCTACTGGGGATGTGCCCGCAACCAAGGCACATGCCCTTGACCGGAATCGAACCTGGGACCCTTTAGTCCGCAGGCCGACGCTCTATCCACTGAGCCAAACCGGTTTCGGCTCCCATTGATTTTAGAGAGAGTGGAAGGGAGGGAGGGGAAGGGGGGAGAGAGAAACATCAAGGTGAGAGAGACACACTGATTGGTTGCCTCCCATACCTGGCCCAACCAGGGTCGAGGATTGAACCTGCAACCCAGGTACGTGACCTTGACAGGCAATCAAACCCAAGACCCTTCTGTGAGTGGGCTGGCGCTCTAACCACTGAGCACACGGGACGGGACACCATTTTAATAATTTGTAAGTGTCCAGTTCAGTAGCATTAAGTACATTCACACTATTGGGCCACCATCATCACCATCATCTCCAGAACTTTCTCATCTTCCCAAACTGAAGCTCCATCCCATTGAACACCCCTCCCCCACCCCATGACAGGTCTCTGGAGCTTCCCATGATGGGCCCCCCGGGACTGGCCCTCTTGTGTCCGGCTTATTTCACTTACAATAATGCCTCCAGGTTTGCAGAGATAGAAAGGCTCAAGACTGGCTGAAGCCGTGCGGCAGCTCTGACCGAGTTCCTCTCCTTCCAGAAGGAGCAGGGAACAGAGCCAGCGGCGCGGGAGGGACCTGCTGTCGCTGGAGGGTTCAGAGCAGCTCAGGATGAGAGCCCTTGATCGAGAGGAGGGGAAGGTGCTGGGGCACCTGCAGGGCTGTCAATATGGCTGCTGGTCCCAGGCAGTGGAGGGCAAGGCCTGGTCCCCTCCCTTCCTGTGACTGCGGACCTGACGCTTAGAGAAGCCGGCACCCTCTTGCGTCCCGGTCCCCTCCCCCATGGCCCGATGCTAGCGGTGGCCGCAGGTGCCCAGACCCCAGCCCTGGGAGCCGGGGCCAGACAGACCACCCAGGTGAGAGGTCAGGGGCACGGGACCTGCTTGGGGGGGGGGGAACAGTGCCCCTTGTGAGGGCCCCTAACCTGTCACACCAGGGGACACAGGGAGCCGGGCCTGGGCAGGTGCGGGCTGGGGCGGCCGCTTGCAGGGGCGGAAACACAGGGTTTGAGACCGCTCAGCCTCGCAGGGTCCACAGGCTGCCTCCTGCGGAAGAGCGCCCCTGAAGTGGCCATAATGGGGGGCACCCCAAGCACAAGACCCCGAACTCCCGAGCGGGGCAGGGCTGTGGCCTCAGGGCTTCGGTCTGCTGCCCTCCTGTATGTGTCCAGCCTCTCATTCACTGCAGGGGCGGCTTCACGGTTGTCAGCTTCTCAGAGAACCTTCCAGACGGGGCTGAGCCTCCCATGCTCCAACCACTGGCATCGTTGTTAACCACGTGTCCCCGCCGAGGGCGCCGGCCAGGGCGCGGCCTGCGGGCTCTGTGCTGTATGTGGACGCTCCTCAGCTCCTGGGCAGCGCGGAGGCTGGGAAAGTCAATGCTGGTGGACGGCTGAGCGCAACTAGGAAGAAAACAGACAGCGGCTGCAGACGTCTCTGCACCCCCAAACAGGACCTGGGTCACCCTCCTCAGGATGGAAGGAGGACAGCAGGGTCCCCTTTGGATTAGGCGAGCGGGACCGTGTCTGCGGGTCAAGCTCCGCCCTCTACTGGTTGGCGGTCACTAACCAATGGGTGGATGTCATTTGATTCTGTAACTGCAGGAGGGAAGAGCGGGGCACCTGACGGCTGCGGGTGACGCCCGCTGGGCTCACGGCCAGTCCACCCGCTGCCGCCCTCATCCCGGCGGGACTGTCGGCGCGCCCTCGGGAGCAGAGCGCAGCTCTTGCCGGGCGGGTGGCACTGCAGAGAATGGTTCCTGACCCGCCCCTGGGCCGCACCTGGTTAGCCAGCAGTGCAGCCTCTGTAGTTGCTAATCTGGCTTTTCCGGACCCTCGTTTTGGGAGGAGAGAGACCTAGTTGAACAACCGCTGCTGGCCACGGTGGCCGGCGCCTTCCCCTGTCCCCGCTTCCGGCCTCGCACCTCGCACAGACTTACTTACTGTTGCTCAGGAGACAGGTGGAAGGTGGGAGGTCTTACAGCGTCAGATGATGTGTTAACTAATTGCTACAGGGACCGGGATGCTCTCTGCCACCCCAGCCTGCCAGGTATCATTGTCACCGGCCTGAGAGGGTTTAACCGAACTTGAATTTAATTAGAGGAGAACATCGGGGATTTCAGATAAAGCTTATCCCTCCTAATTTTGAAAATTAATTTGACTTATTCCCACTTGGATTTCTAATGCTTCTGAAGCAGATCTTCAGAAAACGAACAGTGTGTGCTTTCTTTTCTTTTCTTTTTTGTTGTTAATCCGCGCGCGAGGGTATTTTCCCATTGATCTTTAGGGAGAGTGGGAGAGAGAGGAAGAGAGAGAAACATCGACGTGAGAGAAACACATGAGTTGGTTGCTACACCAGGCAGACATCACTGCAGGAAGAATCAGGTGTGTACCCCGAGTGTTCCCGCGGGCGAACAGAGGCTGATGACTCAGCGCAGGTGTTGGAGCTGATTACCAAGATGAACTGTGGAATCCAGTTCCCTGAGCTCTTCAAGGACACACACACTCACACACTCACATATATTCTCACACTCTCACACACTCTCTCACACACTCTCACACACACACTCACACACTCACATACACTCTCACACTCTCACTCACACTCTCACACACTCTCACACACACACTCACACACTCACATACACTCTCACACTCTCACTCACACTCTCACACACTCTCACACACACACTCACACACTCACATACACTCTCACACTCTCACTCACACTCTCACACACTCTCACACACACACTCACACACTCACATACACTCTCACACTCTCACACACTCTCTCACACACACACTCACACTCTCACACACTCACATACTCACATAATACTCACTCTCCACACACTCACACTCTCTCTCACACACACTCTCACACACACACTCACACACTCACATATACTCTCACACTCTCACTCACACTCTCACACACTCTCTCTCACACACACACATATACTCTCACACTCTCACTCACACTCTCACACACTCTCACACACTCACATATACTCTCACACTCTCACTCACACTCTCACACACTCTCACACACTCACATATACTCTCACACTCTCACTCACACTCTCACACACTCTCTCACACAAACACACTCACTCTCACACACTCACATACTCACATAATACTCACTCTCCACACACTCATACACACACTCACACTCTCACTCACACACACACTCACACACACACTTTCTCACCCCCGCCACACACACACCTGAAGGCAGAAGGCTGGGTAAGGTTTCAGCTTTTAACTTGTACTTTTTAAAATGTTTTTATTGACTTTAGAGAGAGAGGCAGGTGAGGGAGGGAGAGAGAGCAACATCAATGTGAGAGAAACATCAATCGGCTGCCTTCTGCACGCCCCACCCCCATCATGGATCCAGCCCACAACCTGAGAATCAAACTGGTGGGTGACCTTTTGGTGCACAGGACAATGCAATGCTCAGCCAACTGGGCCACACCAGCCAGGGACCAGCCTTTAACTTTGAAAACAGCCCAATGAAGAAATCAAAATGCATATTTTAGTGATAAAGTTATAGGACAGTGTGGCGAAGCACGGGACTTGGCTGGAAGGTCTGTGAGGAGGGTTCTCCGAAAGGCCGGGGGCCTCTGGGGGGACCTTGCCGAAGGCGGCAGCCCCTGCCTTGACTTTTCCAAACAAGCCCGAGCCCCCCCGGGGGTGTTTTGCTGGAATCTCTCTGTTTAGTCTTTAAAGACCCGACCTGTAGAAGCAGGTGCTCTCTCAAGGATGCCTACCTGCTGATTGTATCCAGAGCTTCATTTCAGTTCCAGCTGTTGCTCCAATAAAAGCCCAAGGAGGCAGGTGAACAGGACTGCTTTTTACTTCTAAAGCAAAACAGCCCCTTAGCCTCTCTTCACAGGAAAGTGTGTCAGAGTAGCCATTCACCTGTCGCTCAGGGGCTGCCGGTCAGCCCCGGCAGGACAGGAAGTGAAGAGAAGAGCAACTATCCTGTCACTGTAGACAGTGTAGACAGTGGGTATCATTAGCCACACACTCCATTCTCAATTCAGGCACAATTGTTATTTGCCTATATTGCAACGACAGCCCTATAGTTTCAGACTGTACTGTAATGAAATAGAGCTAACCCAATCCCACTAATGTAATGTCATGTCGTATAGCATGCCCTCACTGCAGTGTAATACAGACAGGCAACACAGCTACAGACACCCTAACAGCCTAAGAACGGAAAGCCACACTGTAACACCATATCCTATAACATCACCTCCATCTCGGCCCCTCCCAGCTCCTTTCTTTTCCTTTTTAAAATAGATATACTTTTAATTTATCTTTATTGCTGAAAGTATTACAGATGTCCCCCTCCCCCCTGCTGACCCCCTAGGACTAGGTGAACCCCGCACAGTGGGCAGGTGTAGGGCAGGGGCTCCCAGAACAGCCACGGGGGTCACACTCCGGCGTCATGGTTGATGCCGCCAGCAGTCTTTACACTGGAAAAATGGAAACAGCCGCCAAACCAGCCTTAGGCTGGGCAATGGAACTGCACGGTGTTGACAATGAAAACAAAATGTTAGCGGTTCCTCAGAAAAACGATCTCAAACATGTTTTTCAAATAGGCATTTTCACCGTGGCCCAACGAGCTTTGATCAAGACCGTCCACAAGTATAAAACGCGTCTCCAGAACACAGAAGGTGCTGTGGGGCGTGGCTCTCAGGCTGTGAGGACTGTTGTCCCCACACTTCCTGACGTCACCCCCAGACACTGCCTCTGTCTGAGGCGCTGGCACTGTGCCCCAGGACGCCAGGCGGGACTCAGGGAGGAGGACCCTGCAGGGCATCCTGGAGGGCAGGCGGAAGGTCGCTAGACGCTGGAAATCGGAAGAACACCTGAAAACCCCCTCTTCACTGGAAGGGCCATAAATCAAGACACAATCCTGGACTCACAAGCAATCCTTTTATGCAATGAGTTGATATCAAATATATTACTGAAGAGACACTTAATTACCTTAAAATCTGCCACAGGGTAGGAATATATTGGAGCTCTTAAATTATAATTTAATCTTACAACAGTAAAAAAATAAACACTTTTACTGTTTATTCCCCCCTCCCCCTTTTGAGCGTCACCTTTAATCCTCACACATACAAAGAAAAAGTAGGACTGTTATACACTTACATCCCAGGCAGCTCCAAAATTTCCTAAACATATAAAAAGCTGATTTTGATGAGCAAGAGAAAGGGAGTTTTCTCATTCTTCTTAGTAAGTGAGACCAGCAGTCACACAGCCAATTCCGGCTTGGCAGGGACCGTTTCCACACGCCCTCTCCCTAGAGGAGGTGTTCTGTGGACCCAGAGGAGTGGCGGGGGGGGGGGGGGCAGGGGAGGGACTGCTAGACCTGGGGGTTTCCAGCTGCATATTGGAGTTTTTATCCAGTCTGCTCAGAGGGGCACGATATGTATCCATGTTTGTCTCTGTCTCCATCTCTCTAACCATAGCTACAACTCTCTGTCTCCCCTGCCCCGGAGCCATCCCTCTCTCCTGAGACGGCTCTGCAGCGCTCTGGACTTGGAACAGAGACCTGAATGTGGGATTGCCTCTACCAGCAGGTGCTCTGCCACTTACTGGCTGTGCGACCTGGTATGTCATTTAACCATATGTATTTTTTTTTAAAAAAAAACAGGTTTTATTGACTTTAGAGAGAAGAAAGGAGGTGGAGAGAGAGAAATATCGAAAGAGAGAATCACTGGTCAGCTGCCTCCTGCACGGCCCCCACCCGGGATCCAGCCTGAAACCTGGGCGTCTGCCCTGACGGGGAATTGAACTGGTGACCGGTGCATGGGACGACTCTCAGCCGAGCCACACCGGCCAGGGTGCCCTGCCATGTATTGGCTGTGCGACCCTGGGATGTCGTTTAACCGCATTCTGTTTTAGTTTGCTCACTTGTTAAAAAGGTTGATAACCCTAGTTTGCCTGGTTGGGTATTGTGAACTTGAATGGATAACCTGTGCTTTGTGGGCTATGAAATACCACGTAAAGGCCAAACATTATTAGTGATAACAATTTTAGGACCAGTAATAAATCAGGATCGAATCCCATTTTAAGGGCCCTGCTCAGCGAATGGCCGTCAGTTATGCTTTGCTTTTTGGGAGAATCTGCGGGCGGGAGCGGGACGTGTGGTGGACACTGCAGAGTGCCCCCTCGGCCCTCTCGAACGCCCTCCGTGGTGCCATTGAGGCATTGCCGTACAATGCGGGCGAGGTCCATGATGAAGGAAAAGCACGTGGAAAGGTAAGGAGGACCAATGGCATCCCCTGGTCCCCAGTGGGTCAGCACCAATGCCCCGTGGACTCCCGGGTTCCAAAACAGCGCGGAGGCCGAGGCTGCGCTCTGCCCGCTGCGCCGCCCAGGGCGTCCCGGCGTTTCACGGGCCACTGCTGCCCCCTAGCGGCCCGGGCGCACCGTGCAGCGCGCCTCGGCCGTTCCCGGCGGCGGAAGCGGCTTCTTGCAGAGCCAGCAGGCAGGGGAGCGGGCCAGCTGGGTCCTGGAGGGAGGCCCCACCTTCTGCTGACGCTGTCACGCTGCAGACCCGCGCCCTCCGGACACACGGTAAGCCAGTAAAGCGTTCTCGGCGGGCCGGTGTGGCCCTGTCCGGAGCCTCAGTGTATGGCTGCGGTGCCTCACTTGACGATCTCTTGCCCCGGGAACAAATACGGCATTTCCACGCGTCTACAGCCGTGCCGAAGCCGGTGCTGTGCTGAGAATGTGGGGCGCGCCCCTGCCCCCAAGAACTGAGACTAGGACGGGAGTCACACACCCAGAGGTAACAGTGACAGCAAGGATCCTGCTGAGCCAGATGGCCCGTCACAAGACAAAGACTCGGGCTGCTGTTGACATTTTACAGCCATAGGCACCTTCCAGAAGGCAAACTCTCCGGAGATGAGCTGGACCCTGGAAGGTGGAGTCCTGGTTCTGTGCCCCCAGGTCACAGCCCCCCACACCTGCTGTGCCTCAGCCCAACCCCTGCGCTTGCGCAGGGTGAAGGTGGGTCACATTCCTGGGGTGGCTCTTCTGTCCCAGTGAGCTTTCCTAACAAATCCCCTGTGTGAAGTCACAGGTCACGGCGGGCCTCCCCACAGCACCGTACAGCTCCTCTTACACGCCCTTTATCTTCACTGCTGAGCGCGTTACAGACGCCCCTTTCTCCCAGGCCTTCACCACACTGCGGCGTGTGCATGGGTTATGCATATGTGCATATAAGATCTTTGGTCGATCTCTTCCTGCCCCCTCCCTCTGAGAATCTCCAGTCTGTTGTATGATTCCATGCCTCTGGATCTGTTTTGTTTATCAGTTTATTTTGTTCATTAGATTCCACATATGAGTGAGATCATGTGATACTTGTCTTTCTCTGACTGAATTATTTCACTTAGCATGATACTCTCCAGGTCCCTCCATGCTGTCCCAAAGGGAAAAAGATTCTTCTTTTTCACTGCTGCAGAGTATTCCATGGTGTAAATGTGCCACAGCTTTTTTATCCACTGGTCTACTGATGGGCACTGGGGCTGTTTCTAGATCTTAGCTATTGTACATTGTGCTGCTATGAACACAGGGGTGAATATATCCTTTCTGATTGGTGTTTCTAGTTTCTTAGGATATATTCCTAGAAGTGGGATCACTGGTTTAAATGGGAGTTCAAATATTTAATTTTTAAAAAAAATACATTTTATTGATTTTTTACAGAGAGGAAGAGAGAGGGATAGAGAGTTAGAAACATCGATGAGAGAGAAACATCGATCAGCTGCCTCCTGCACAACCCCCACTGGGGATGTGCCCGCAACCAAGGTACATGCCCTCGACTGGAATCGAACCTGGGATCTTCCAGTCCGCAGACCGACTCTCTATCCACTGAGCCAAACCGGTTTTGGCCAAATATTTAATTTTTTGAGGAAACTCCATACTGTTCTCCACAGTGGCTGCACCAGTCTGCATTCCCACCCGCAGTGCACGAGGGTTCCCTTTCCTCCGCATCCTCGCCAGCACTTGTCGTCGGTTGATTTGTTGATGGTAGCCATTCTGACAGGTGTGAGATGGCACCGCATTGTGGTTTTGATTTGCATCTCGCTGATGATCAGCGACTTTGAGCATGTTTTCATGTGTCTCTTGGCCATCTGAGTGCCTGCTTTGGAGAAGTGTCTATTCAGGCCCTGTGCATCTTGCTTTTAACGTTGACATGCTGATATTATTGAGCTGACTTCCGGGAGAGAGTGATTGTATGACACTCACTTGAAAACTGGCTTAAACTGCTATAAAGGAGGGACATTAGAGCGGACACCTCAGAGCGCCATGAGGAGGCCCAAAGGTGACGAGATGTTTCTGTCATGGTTTCCAAGCTGCCAGCTCCACCTTCCAGCTCCTTCGGGGACACTTGGCAGAGGTGCCTCTTCGCGCCTGCGACGCTGGGCTGCAGCCTGCCGGGCAGTGGGGATCTGGGCTGCAGGGAAATCCAGGCCACCACTGTGGCCCAGACTTCCCCTCGGAGGGAAAGGCTAGAGAGCGAGGAGCCCTATTCCCAGGAAAACCCTTCACATGTTCTGCCTGCTGGTGTGGCCTGCACCCCCGGCGCTGCGAGCGATGGCGGCTCGCTTACACAGGTGCAGGGACCCCGTCCGTTCCAACCAGAGGCCAAGAGGGTGCTGGGGGCTGGGCGGTAAGGACAAACCATTCAACATTCATCTGAAAAAGTAAATACTTGAGGGTGACCATGGTGGGGACAAGGAGCATTCTTAGTGGACCCCATCCCCACCTCTGCCCCCACCTCCTTCCTGCTGGGCCATTCTCAGGGTGTGGCCTGGGCCCTCAGGGGTTAAATCTCAGCAGCCTGGGGAGAGTCCCAATTACTCCCCCGCCCCCGCCGCTGCCAGGAGTTGCTGACTTGGTTCCCCTCTGTGGGCAGGTTTCGGGGCTTAGATCTGCACCTGGCAGCCCCGGGGGAGCGGGAGTCCTGGATAAGGCTTGTCCCCGAGGCTCCTGCAGGCACTGTCTCCCCTAGCAGGCCACCCACTTCCTTCCCAGCCAGCTCTGGCTCCAGCTCTATAGGTCCCTCTTGGAACCCCGTGCTGTGAAGGGCTGGGCGTCTTCGGCCTCCCCCGGAGCAAAGGAGAGGGAGCTCCCCCGTGGTGAAGCCTCCAGGAAGTGTACAAGCAAGCAGAGGAACGTGTGCAGGGCGGTGCACACGGTGTTGTTTAGCAGGAATGCAAGACAGCGTGGCAGCAATCTGAGTGGCCATGCAGCACTGGCTAAATAATGTGACACTAGTCAATGGGTCACTAATCAAACTGTGGAAAGAATGCACAGGACCTGGTAAGACAGCCAAGGTCTATTAAGTAAATATATCAAGTGGCAAAACACATCTCAGCTGGTTAGTAAAATGTCTGTATGTGTAGGAAATTCTGGAGGGGTGGCTGGCAGCCCTTCCCCCCTCGGTGCTCGCAGAGAACAGCTCTGAGCGTGAGGGGAGAAAGATTCACATCTTCCCACCATCCTCATCTTTTTCCTCCTTAGAAAGTATAATTAAAAAGTGCATGTAAAGAGGGCAACTTCAGCATCCATTGTCCAAAGCTGTTAACTCTTTCTGGGAGCAGTTTACAAATGGCTTCTCCAATCGGAATATTTTCTCAGTCAGACAGCTTTGGCTTTGGACTCTGATTCCCGGCCCAAACCAGGCTCGCGCAGACAGACCCAGGAGCACTCGCCCCATCCATCTCCTGGCTTCCTTCAGAGAGCATGTTTTCAAAGTTTATTGACCTCGTAGCATGGGCCAGTACTTCACTCCTTTTCATGGCTGAGTGCTATTCCACGGCATGTCCAGACCACCTATTGTCTACCCAGGCATCATTTCATGGACATCTGGCTGGTTTATTCTTTCTGGCTATCATGAATAATGCTGTCACGAACGTATTTGTTTCCTAGGGGACATAAGTTTTCATTCTCTTGGGCACGCACATTGGAGCGGAATTGCTGGATAATCTGGAGACTCTGTTTAACTATTTGTAGAGCTGGCACACTTTTCCACAGTGGCTGTGCCATGTTACATGCTTGCCAGTGACATCTAATTCCCCTAAATCCTTGTTTTATTTTTAAAAATTCTAGTCATCTAGGGATGTGAAGTGGAATGTCATTGTGTTTCTGACTTGCATTTTCCTAATGTCTAAGGATGTACACCATCTTTACGTGTTCACTGGCTATGTCTATTATTTCCTCTGGGGAACTATCTATTCCAGTCCTTTGCCCATTTTTTAAAATAAATCTTTATTGTTCAGATTATTACAATTGTTTCTCTTCCCCCCCCCCCATATCTCCCCACCACCCGGTTCCCACCCCCCTCTACCCTTACCTCCCCCCCGTTGTCCTTATCCATAGGTGTATGATTTTTGTCCAGTCTCTTCCCATACCCGCCCCCCCCACAGACACCCCTTTCCCCCTGAGAATTATCAATCCACTCTCATTCTATGCCTCTGATTCTATTATGTTCACCAGTTTATTCTGTTCCTCAGATTTTTAATTCACTTGATTTTTAGGATCACTTGTTGATAGATATGTATTTGTTGTTCATAATTTTTATCTTTACTTTTTTCTTCTTTTTCCTCTTTTTAAAGAATACCTTTCAGCATTTCATATAATACTGGTTTGGTGGTGATGAACTCCTTTAGCTTTTTCTTATCTGTGAAGCTCTTTATCTGCCCTTCAATTCTGAATGATAAATAGAAATGGCAGCAGCTATGGAGCTGGAAAGAGCAGGAGGCAAGGGTTGCCCCCGGCAATGGAGGAAGCAAAGCTTCTGCAGCCCTGGCTGGCCTAGGCCTCTGCTCCATGCTACAAAGTTTCAATTATAGAAGATACACAAACCCCAAAAGAAATGGCTGCCGGCCACGGAGCGAGCAGGAGGCTTGGCTCCGCTCCAGGCTACAAAGTTTCAATTGTAGAAGATACATAAATCCCAGATACCAGGGCCTCCGCTTGGGTCGTCAGGGGGTGTGGCTGGCCTGCAAACCACCACAGGCCCTTCACCCAGGCCGCCCCACACCCCAAGGGAACCCCCACCCTGATCCGGGATACCCTTCAGGGCAAACCAGCTGGCCTTCACCCATGCACCAGGCCTCTATCCTATCTAATAAAAGAGTAACATGCAGATTGATCATCACTCCAACACACAAGATGGCTGCCCCCATGTGGTCAAAGATCCTGCCCCCATGTGGACACAAGATGGCCGGCACAAGATGGCCAAGAGGGGAGGGCAGTTGTGAGGGACCAGGCCTGCAAGGGAGGGCAGTTGGGGGCAATCAAGCCTGCAGTGGAGGGCAGTTAGGGGTGACCAGGCCAGCAGAGGAGGGAAGTTGGGGGTGACTGGGCCTGCAGGGAAGGGCAGTTGGGTGGGACCCAGACCTGCAGGGGAGAGCAGTTGGGGGGGACCAGGCCTGCAGGGGAGGGCAGTTAGAGGTGACCAGGCCTAAAGGGGAGGGCAGTTAGGGGCAAACACACTGGCAGGGGAGCAGTTAGGCATGGATCAGGCGGGCAGGGGAGTGGTTAGGGGGTGATCAGGCTGGAAGGCAGAAGCAGTTAGGGGCAATCAGGAAGGCAGGCAGGTGAGCAGTTGGGAGCCAGCAGTCCTGGATTGTGAGAGGGATGTCCGACTGCCCATTTAGGCCCGATCCCACCACGATCGGGCCTAAACGGGCAGTCGGACATCCCCCGAGGGGTCCCAGATTGGAGAGGGTGCAGGCTGGCCTGAGGGACACCCCTCACTCCCCTGTGCACGAATTTCATGCACCGGGCCTCTAGTATATCATAAAATCATTGGAAAACGAACAAAAGACTCACTGGAGAGAACCCTGATAACCAAGGACTGAAAGTGCAGATGTCATAGAGACTGGTAGGAGAAGCGGAGGTGCAAAAGGGCTGGCTGGGCGCCCAAAGACAGCAGCTGAAGTTCTGGAGAGATATCTCAGCTGGGGGTGGGGGGTGTTGCCACTGAAAACTCCAGGCTCTTATCCCTAAACTAGGCCCCCAGCAACGAGCACCACAACTGAGAAGAATACCCACGTAACATCTGGCTGTGAAAAGCAGCAGAGTTGCTGTCCACTGGGAATTCAGGCACCCTCTTAAAGGGCCAAAGCACAAAATTCCCTGGGGAGCTATGCACCTTGTGCTCTGGCAGAGGGAGGGCAGAGTGGACTGGAGCCGTGTGAGCAGAAGCCAGGATCAGGGGCTCTGGGGTTACAGCCCAGAAGGCAGACACCCCGGTTTCCTGTGCTGAGTCATTCTCTCACACTGTGGAGGCTATCTTCCTCACACAGACATTAGCTATACAGGTGGCTTTGCCTGGGGGAAGACAGTTGATCTACCCTATTGGAAAATACCTTGCCCCACAGTGTGGAGTTGCTCAGGCCCATTAAAGAATGAGAATAACAATTAGCCTCCAGGCAGAAGCAATAGCCCCATCCTATTGAAAAGAACTCTTGCCACACCTATGGAAGATAGCCTGTGGGCAATTCAAGACAAAATCCTATCAGTCTGTACACAGAGGTGGTCTCTGGAGGCTTTGAATCTTTGCTTGATCACACTAGTCAGAAACAGCATTGGCATTGTCCTGCACTAGAGGTTGAGAAGCGTAGCAGATCTACCTAATACAGTCACAAACCCAAACAGGCGGGCAAAATAAGGAGGCAAAGAAACAACCTCCAAATGAAAGGACAAGAGAATTCTCCAGAAAAAGAGATAAATGAAGCAGAGATAAGAAATTTATCTGATACAGAGTTCAGAATCATGATGGTAAAGATGCACAACAGCATGAGAAATGATATATTAACTATGAAAAGAGAACATTGGGAAATAAAGAATGACATAGCACAAATAAAGAACACATTGGAAAGAATACACAACAGGTTAAGGGAAGTTGAGGATCGAATCAGTGAATTAGAAGACAGAGTTGAAAGTATCACTCAATCAGAGAACCAAAAAGATAAAACAATTAAACAACAGGAGGACAGCTGAAGGGAGCTGTGGGAACAATGTGAAACATAATCATATTTGAATAGCAGGTGTGCCAGAAGAGGCAGAAAGGGAGAAAGGGACAGAGAATGTGTTTGAAGAAATAATGGCAGAAAACTTCCCTAACCTGGTAAAGGAAAAAGTCACACAAGTTTGGAAGGCACAGAGGACTCCAAGCAAGAAGAACCCAAACAGGTCCATGCCCAGACACATCATAATTAAAATGCCAAAAATTAAAGACAAAGAGAGAATCCTAAAGTCAGCAAGAGAAAAGAAATTTGTTACTTACAAAGGAGTTCCCATAAGGCTGACACCTGATTTCTCGTCAGAAACTCTATACCCAGAAGGGAATGGCTTGAAGTACTCACGGTAATGGAAAGCAAGGGTCTGAGACCAAGATTACTATATCCAGCAAGGCCATCATTCCAAATAAATGGTCAAATAAAGAGCTTCCTGGACAAAAAAGGCTAAAGGAGTTCATCACCACCAAGCCAGCATTACAAGAAATGCTAAAGGGATTGCTGTAATGAGAAGAAGAAACAGAGAGAGAAACCTAGCCATACAGAATTAAAATGGCAATAAATAAGTACCTATCAGTAATAACCCAAGTGTAAATGGATTACATGCTCCAATAAAAAGGCATAGGTAGCTGAATGGATAGGAAAACATGACTCATCTATATGCTGCCTACAAGACACCCATCTCAGAACAAAAGACTCATATAGGATGAAAATGAAGGGATGGGAAAAAATTTTCCATGCAAATGGAAAAGGAAAAAAAAAAAAAGCTGGAGTAGCAATACTCATATTCAACAAAATAGACTTCAAAATAAAGGCCATCACAAGAGACAACAAAGGTCAGTACATAATACTAAAAGGTTTAATTCAATAAGAGGATATAACCCTGGTAAACATATAAGCCACCAACATAGGATCATCCAAATATATTAAAAAAAAAAAAAAACTTCCAGAAGACTTTCAGGGAGAGATAGATAACAATACAGTCATAGAAGGGAAACTTTAACAACCTGCTGACTTCACTGGACAGATCTTCCAGACAAAAACTTAACAAGGAAACAGTGACTCTAAAGGACACACTGGATCAGATGGATGTAATTGACATTTATAGAACATTTCACCCCAAAGCTGCAGAATATACATTCTTCTCAAGTACACATGGATCATTAACAAAGATAGACCACATGTTAGGACACAAAACATGTCTTTACAAGTTCAAGAAGATTGAAATCCTATCAAGCATTTTCTCAGATCACAGTGGAATAAAATTGGAAATCAACTACAGTAAAAACACCCCAAAACATTCAAACGCATGGAGGCTAAATAGCATGTTATTAAACTAGGGGAAATTTGTGCACCCTGAAAGGAACTGTGGGCCACGAGGCTGTGGTGGGCACAGGGGGGGGGCCTTGACCCATCCTCTGCACCCCTACCTGGCCCCTCCCACTGTGGCCCCCTGGTCCTATCTGCCAGTAGCCCTGCTCCCGCCACTGCCACTCCCATGTGTTGATGACACCAGCCCTGCTCGCACCCGCTGATGGCACAGAGTGATTGGGGCCAACACCAGCAGCAGGTGCGAGCGGGGCAGGTGCCGTGAGCAGGTGCGAGTGGTGGCTGCTGCCCCCATCACCCTTCAGGAGCAGGGAGAGGTGGAGAACCCCTCAGGGGTGATTGGGGGCCGGCAGCCACTGCTCTTACCCGATGATGGCACCGAGCGATCAGGATCAGTGCCAGGCACTGGCAGAGGGTGTGAGTGGCGTTGGCTGTGGGTGTGAGTGGCGGCTCCAGCATCAGCTGTGGGTGTGAGCAGGGCTGGCACTGGCTGTGGGTGAGAGTGGCGGCTCCGGTCTGCCAATGGGTACAAGTGGGGTCGTTGCTGGCAGAGGGTGCAAGAGGTGGTTGCTGGCCCGATCACCCCTCAGGAGCAGGGTGAGGTGGAGAAGCCCTGAGGGGTATCGGGGCTGGCAGCCACCTCTTGCACCTGCTGATGGTGCTGAGTGATTGGTGCTGGCGCTGGCAGCAGGTATGAGTGCTGGGTGGGACCGCGGTGCACGGGAGCAAAGAATTTTCAGTAACCACCAGAGGCTTGCCCTGATGACAGCAACTGGTGCCCCACCTTGGTCTAGGGCCCTGCTCTCCACCATCCCAAAGCAGCCAAAGCACGCCATGTTCCGCGCTCTGCCGCCTGCTGCCAATGTTCCGCCCACACCCCCCTGGTGGTCAGCTCACATCACAGTGACCAGTTGTCCGGTTGTTCCTCCATTCAGTCTATTTGCATATTAGGGTTTTATATATATATAGACTAGAGGCCTGGTGCACGAAATTCATGCATGGGGGGTTGGAGTTGTTGTTCAGCCTAGCCTGCACCCTCTCCAATCTGGGATCCATCTCACAATCTGGAACTACTGACTCCTAACCACTTGCCTGCCTGCCTGCCTACCTGCCTGATTGCCCCTAACCACTTCTGCCTGCCAGCCTGATTGCCCCATAACTGCTCCCCTGCTGGCCTGATTGATGCCTAACTGCTCCCCTGCTGGCCCAATCTCCCCCAACTTCCCTCCCCTCCCCCCCCACCCGCTGGCCCAATTGCTCCCAACTGGTCTCCACTTCCAGCACAGTTGCCTCCAACTGCCCTCCCCTGCCGGCCAGGTCACCCCCAACTGCTCTCTCCTGCCAACCTGGTCACACCCAACTGCCCTCCCCTGTAGGCCTGATGGCCCCCAACTGCCCTCCCCTGCAGGTCTGATCCCCCCAAACTGCCCTCCCCTGCTGGCCCGATCACCCACACTGCCCTCCCCTGCTAGCCCAATCGCCCACAACTGCCCTCCCCTGCTGGCCATCTTGTGGTGGCCATCTTGTGACAACATGAGGGTGGCCATCTTGTGGTGGCCATCTTGTGATGACATTGCGCATTATGCCACCTAGGCTTTATTTTTTTTAAAATATATTTTATTGATTTTTTACAGAGAAGAAGGGAGAGGGATAGAGAGTTAGAAACATCGATGAGAGAGAAACATCGATCAGCTGCCTCCTGCACACCTCCTACCGGGGATGTGCCCGCAACCAAGGTACATGCCCTCGACCGGAATTGAACCTGGGACCCTTCAGTCCACAGGCTGACGCTCTATCCACTGAGCCAGACCGGTTAGGGCTAGGCTTTTATTATATAGGATGAATGGGTTACCAACGAGATCAAGAAAGAAATAAAAAACTTCACGGCAACAAATGAAAATGAACACACAACAACCCCAAATCTCTGGGACACAGCAAAAGCAGTCCTGAGAGGGAAGTTCATAGCATTATAGGCCTACCTCAAAAAACAAGAAAAATCTACAATAAACTATTTAACCCTACAACTTAAAGAACTAGAAAGAGAACAAGAAGAAAATCCAGAGTAAGTTGGAAGTAAATAATATAGATTAGAGCAGAGCCCTGGCTGGTTTGGCTCAGTGGATAGAGCATCGACCTTCGGACTGAAGGGTCCCGGGTTTGATTCCAGTCAAGAGTATATGCCTAAGTTGTGGACTCAATACCCAGTGGGGGGCATGCAGGAGGTGGCCAATTATTGATTCTATCTCATCACTGATATTTCTATCTCTCTCTTCCCTCTCCCTTCCTCTCTGAAATCAATAAAAATATATTTTAAAAAAAGATTAGAGTAGAAATAAATGATATAGAGACTAAAAAAACAAAAAACAAACAAACAAACAAAATCAATGAAACCAAGAGCTGGTTGTTTGACAGGATAAACAAAATTAATGAACTGTTAGCTAGATTCATGAAGAAACAAAGAGAGAGGACCCAACTAAATAAAATCAGAAATGAAAGCAGAGAAATAACCACTGACACCACAGACATACAAAGGATTGTAAGGAAATACTATGAACAACTATATGCTAACAAACTGGACAATGCAGATAAAATGGACAAATTTCTAGAAAATACAATCTCCCAAAACTGAATCAGGAAGAATCAGAAAACCTGAATAGGCCAATAACAACTGATGAAATAGAAGCAGTAATAAAAAAAAATTCCCAGTAAACAAAAGCCCAGGTCCAGACGACTTTACATGGGAGTTGTACCAAACATTCAAAGAACTAACACTATACTCCACAAACTATAAATACTTCTCTCTTTTCCGCAACCAACACGGCTAGATAGCAGATAGGAGTCCTGAGTAGTGGCAACGGGAGATTGAGAAAATGAAAGAGACAGACACAAAGACAGTAGGGAAAGCTGGGACCAGGTGGGACAGCTGTCATCTGATGGAGAGAGAGGGACCCAGAGCTGATACAGTGCATTTATTTTATACAGTGTGTTTATTTTATACAGTAAGATACCAGGAAGTTTTACTAAAGTTTCAGATAAAGAAAATATGTGCATTCTTGTGGCTTCTTTGTAAGCATCACTTCTGGGTGGGCCTGGATAATTGTGTTTGTTCCTGGTGCCTGGCTGGATTTAGATAATGAAATCCACCCCCTGGTGCCTGAGCTAAAGGTCAGACTGACAACACACCTGCCTCTGGCAAGGTATGTTTCCAGGGCGTGGCTCTGCCAGGCGCCACTGTATTCAGATGACAATCAGCTCAGAGGCCTTTCCCAGGTGCTCTCTACATCAAGCTATTCCAAAAAATCCAAGGGGAAGGAACACTTCCAAGCTCTTTTTATGAGGCTAGCATTATCCTAATTCCAAACCAGATTAAGACACTACAAAGAGGGAGAATTACAGGCCAATATCCCTGATGAACATAGATGCTAAAGTCCTCAACAAAATATTAACAAATTGGATCCAGCAATTCATTAACAAGATCATACACCATGACCAAGTGGGATTTATTCCAGGGATGCAAGGCTAGTACAATATTCACAAATCAATAAATGTGATAAATCACATAAACAAATTGAAAGACTAAAGCACATGATCATATCAATAGATGCAGAAAAAGCATTCGACAAAATGCAACATCCATTTTTTATAAGAACTCTCAGCAAAGTGGGAAGAGAGGGAGCATATCTCAACATGGTAAAGGCCATAGATGACAAACCTACAGTGGATATCATACTCAATGGGCAAAAGCTAAAACCATTTCCCCTAAGAACAGGAACAAGACAGGGATGTCTGCTTTCACCACGCTTATTCAACAAAGTACTGGAAGTCCTAGCCACAGTGATCAGACAAGAAGAAGAAATAAAAGGCATCCAATTTGGAAAGGAGGAAGTAAAACTCTCATTATTTACAGATGACATGATATTGTACATAGAAAACCCTAAAGACCCCACCAAAAAACTTCTAGATTTAATAAATGAATTTGGCAATTTGGCAGGATACAAAATCAACACCCAAAAATGGATGGCTTTTTTATATGCCAACTAGAGGCCCAGTGCATTAAATTCATGCACAAGGGGTGTCCCTGAGCCTGACCTGCACCCTCTCCAATCTGGGACATCCCTCTCACAACCTGGGACTGCTGGCTCCTAATTGCTCGCCTGCCTGCCTGCCTGCTTGCCCCTAACCGCTTCTGCCTGCTAGCCTGATTGCCCCTAACCGCTCCACTGATGGCCTGACTGACACCTAACTGCTACCCTGCCAGCCTGATCGCCCCAACTGCCCTTCCCTGCCAGCCTGATAACCTACAACTGCCCTCCCCTGTGAGCCTGATCGCCCCCAACTGCCCTCCCCTGTCAGCCTGATCACCCCCAACTGCCCTCCCCTGCTGGCCTGATCACCCACAACTGCCCTCCCCTGCTGTGACCCACCTCCTCTGCCGGGACCAGCCTCCTCTGCACTGCACAGAGCCGTGGGAACCCCAGGACTCACCACGCAGAGTGGCCACCAGGCCCCGCCTCCACTGTGTGCGTGGCCATCTTGTGATGGACATCTGTGACGATGTGAGGGCGTGACACCACCTAGGCTATTATTAGTATAGATAATGAATTCTCAGAAAGAGAAATGAAACAAGCAATCCCATTTACCATTGCAACAAAAAAATTAAAATATGTTGGAATAAACTTAACCATGGAGGCAAAAGACATGTATTGGGAAAACTACAGGAAGTTGAAAAAAGAAATAAAAGAATATATAAACAAGTGGAAGAATATACTGTGTTCATGGATTGGTAGAATTAACATCATTAAAATGTCCATACCCAAGGCACTCTACTGATTCAATGCCATCCCTATTAAAATACCAATGGTGTCTATGGCTATACCACCCTGAACGCGCCCGATCTCGTCTGATCGCCCCAATGGTATATTTCACAGATCTAGAACAAATACTCTAAAAATTTATATAGAACCAAAAAAGACCCTGAATAGCTACAGCAATCTTGAGAAAGAAGAACAAAGTTGGAGGAATCACAATACCAGATTTTAAGTTATACTACAAAGCCACTGTAATCAAACAGCCTGGTACTGGCACAAGAACAGCATATAGACCAATAGAACAGAACAGAGACCCCAGAAATCGACCCAAGCCATTATGCTCAGTATTTGACAAAGGAGGCAAGAGCATATAATGGAGTCAAGACAGTCTCTTCAATAAATGGTGTTGGGAAAATGGGGCAGATATATGCAAAAAAAATGAAAGTAGACCGCCAATTTATATAATACACAAGAATAAAATGGATAAAAAACTTAAATGTAAGTCGGGAAACCATAAAAATCCTAGGAGAAACCATAGGCAGCAAAATCTCAGACATCTCTTGTAGCAGTATGTTTATGGATACATCTCCTAGGGCAAAGGAAATTAAGGAGAAAATAAACAAATGGGACCACATCAAAATAAAAAGCTTCTGCACAGCAAAAGAAACTGTCAACAAAATGAAAAGGGAAAACATATTTGGTAATGATACATCTGATAAAGGGTTAATATCCAAAATATATAAGGAACTCATACAACTTAACAGAAGGAAGACAAACAATCCAATTAAAAAATGGGCAAAGGACCTACTAAGTGTATCGGTTAATAATGTGGATTTTGTAATCAAAGAAAACACGATAATTTCAAGAGAAACATCAAAAGTGCTTTATTCAAAGTAATGTCCATCACTAGCTACACATTTCCCCCATATTTTAAGTAATTTGTGGGTACCATTCCAATAGAACTTTTCTTGTTTTGAGGCAGACCATTCAGAGACCCAATTTTCCACTTCTTTGTACGTTTTGAAGTGCTGCTCAGAAAGTGCGTGTGCCATCGATCGAACAAGTGGTCATCTGAAGGAGCAAGGGCTGGTGAATACGCCAGGTGGGATTATACTTCCCAGGCAAGATCTTTTAACGTGTCTTTAACTGGTTTTGAAGTGTGTGATGGTGCGTCATCATGAAGCAAAATTACTTTGCTGTGTCTTCTGGCACATTCTGGTCATTTCATGATCAAAGCGTGGTTCAGATTGATTATTTGTTGTCTGTAGCAATCAGTATTAACAGTTTCATCTGGTTTTAGAAGCTCATAATACACCACACCTTCCTGATCCCACCAAACTCAGAGCATTGTCTTCTTTCCAAAGCGATTTGGCCTTGCAGTCGATGTTGATGGTTGACCTGGATCAACCCATGATTCTGTGCATTTGGGATTCTCAAAATAAATCCACTTTTCATCGCCAGTCACAATTCGATGCAAAAAAGACTTTCTTTCGTGCCATTGAAGCAACATTTTACTGATGCCTTTTCAGTTTTCCATTTGTCTTTCGTTCAGTTGATGTGGCACCCATTTTCCTTCCTTCAAAATCTTTCCCATTGCTTGTAAAAGATCAGAAATTGTTTGTTGAGCAACGTTTAATCTTTCTGCAAGTTGTTTTTGAGTATGACATGCATCTTCATCCAATAATGCTTGTAATAGTTGGTCTGCAAACTTTTTCAGTTGACCTGGACGTTCTTTGTCTTTCACATTGAAATCATCACTTTTAAAGCGTTTAAACCAGCATTCACAAGTATCTTGAGATGAAGCATATTCACCATAAGCTTCCCGAAGTATTCAGCAGTACTTTTCTTCAAAATAAAGTAATGAATTAAAACTTCCCGCAAATGCTCTTTTATTGGCACAAAACTCGACATTTTTAAGCATAAAAATATCTGAAGTTAACACCTTCAGCAAATTTGACATAGGAAGTTTTGAAGCTTGTCAATACAACAAAATAGCATACATATCAAATCAAATATATATCAACATATGTATAACTCCATCTGTTGAAAAAAATCCGCATTATTAACCGGTACACCTAGTAAATACACACTTCTCCAAAGAGGACATACAGATGGCCAAGAGACATGATAAAATGCTCAAAGTCACTAATCATCAGAGAGATGCAAATTAAAACAACAATGAGGTATTACCTCACACCTGTCAGAATGGCTGCCATCAACAAATCAACCAACGGCAAGTGAGGGTGTGGAGAGAAGGGAACCTCCGTGCACTGCAGGTGGGAACGCGGACTGGTGCAGTCTTTATGGAGAACAGTATGGAGTTTCCTCAAAAAATATGGAACTCCCATTTATTGACCCAGTGATCCCACTACTAGGAATATATCTTAAGAAACCTGAAGCACAAATCAGAAGGAATGTATGCACCTCTATGTTCATAGCAGCACAATTTACAATAGCTAAGATTTGGAAATAGCCCCAGTGCCCATCATAGACAAGTGGATAAAAAAGCTGTGGTAGCCGAAACCGGTTTGGCTCAGTGGATAGTGCGTCGGCCTGCGGACTGAAAGGGGCGAGCAGGGTGGCAGGTGAGCGGTTAGGGGCCAGCAGTCCTGCATTTTGAGAGGGATGTCTGACTGCCGGTTTAGGCCCGATCCTATAGGAGTCCCAGATTGAAGAGGGTGCAGGCTGGGCTGAGGGACCCCCTTCCCCCGTGCACGAATTTCGTGCACCAGGCCACTAGTCTATAATAATAAAAGCGTAATATGCTAATTAGACCCGACAGCCAAATGACCTTATGGAAGTCCTTCCAGATGACCTTCTGGACAAAGCTGGGGCTTCCAGGGTCGAGGTAAGCCTCCGTGGCTTCAAGGCTGAGTTCCTCGCACAAATTTTGTGCATCAGGCCTCTAGTAGTCAAATAAATCTAAACGTAAAATGATACATATTCCTTTAAATGCAATTTTATAGCAAAAAAAACAATAAAAGACCTTGCATGCAGAATGGGGTGATTTACCGTGTTTGCATGTTTGGCGGTCCCCCTAATAAACGCTGTGGTGGGTTTGCAGAGGGTCAAAACCACCCTAGGCTCAGGGCTGTCCTGCCACTTGGCGGCGCCGCACATTCAGGCTACCTACGTTTTCCAGGTGGGCAAGCCCAGGCTCCTTAAGAGACCCAGAGAGCCAGGTTTCCGCCCAAAGCGTGTCCTGAACCAACCAACTTCCCACCTTTACTTGCTTTGGCAAAGTGTCCGTGGGAGAGCTCCTGCCTGACTCTGCCCAAATCTTTGCCGACTGAGCTGGGTGCCGGGTGCTCGGTTCTGGGCACTAACAGGCATTGAGTCAAGTGACGAGCTCCGGTGGGGCCCAGAGCGCCAACGTCGCCGGCCCGCGTCAGCACCCTTCACCCTCACCGGAGGGAGACCAGCCTCCAGGAACCTTCCCCAGTCGCAACCTCACGGTTCGGTCTGCCTCCGCCCCTGGGGGCATGGCCCCAAGCCCCGCCCCTGCCCAAGGCCACGCCCATCACGACCCCCCGCAACAGGCCCCGCCCCGCCCCGCCCCTTCTGTCTTAGGTCGGCAGACGCCGGCGCGCTCCTCTGACGCACGGCGCCTTTCTCTGACGTTCTCGCTCCGGCCCCGCCCCGCGTCGCGTTGTGCCCGCCCTCACCCGAGCGGCGGCTCCGGAGGCGGCGCCGAAGCGGCGGCGGCGGTAGTGGTCGCGGTCCCTGCCCAGCCGCTGTCGCCGCTGTGGTCGCCGGTCAGCGCGGCGGCCGCCCAGCCCCTCGGGCCGGCGGGCGATGGTGCGGCGGGGCGCGCGGACGCGGGCATGACGGAGGATGGAAGGACAGGACGAGGTGTCGGCGCGGGAGCAGCACTTCCACAGCCAAGTGCGGGAGTCCACGGTGAGCGGCGGCGGGGCGCCTGCCCGTCCCTGCGGCCCCGCACCCTGCGCCCCTTCCCTGCGCCCCCGCGGCCGCCTCTCCTAGGCCACCTGCGCCGCTGCCCGCCCGGGCCCGCCCCTCTGCGCGCCCACCCGCCCGCTCTCCTGCGCGCAGTCGCCTCGAGTCACCTGCCTTCGCGGGAAGTGCTGCGGGCGGACCACCTGCGTTCGCCTCGCCCCGCCACGCACCTGCGCCCGCCCCGCGCACCTGCGCCCGCACTGCCCCGGCTCTAACTGGGCCGGTGGCCGGGCCTGGCGGGTAGACAGGTGTGCGCGCAGCCCCGCTTCCGCCCCTCAGCGGCGACCTCGGCCCACTGGCCTTCAGGCCGAAACCTGCTGTGGGTGGGAAGGCAGCCCTAGGGAGGTCACCCTTTCTCGTCCCGGTTCGGTCTGTGCTGCTGCCCGCGGTCCGGAACCGGCGTGGCCTCGGGAGTCTGCTCTGATGCTCTGCCTTTTCAAGGTGCACAGAACAGTGTCGTGCTATTTGTGTGTGCAAAACGGCGAAAACACATCCACTTCATGCGTTGGCATTGGCCCTTCTTTCTAACTTCTCACATTGTCACACTTGGTTTGAGGTGAAACCTTGTAGCTTACAGTGGCCTCATGTGTGTAGTTATTGATCTTGAAAATTGAGAATCACTTTGCCAAGTCATGCTCTGGAATAAAGAGATGCAGTCTGAACTGGTGGGATTTGACACAGTACATTTGGTTCAGTGTTTAAATTGAAGCTAAAAGGGCACAGAGGAGTGCACGATGGTACATGAACGCCTTGAAGCATTTCACATGTGATTGAGAAAGGCTGCGACCACATCCAGAGCCCCATCCCTTCCCCTTTCCAGGCACTCTAGCTCCTGGACAGTGGCTCCTCTCCTGGCTTACTAGGTTAGCTTTGCTTAGTTGTGAGCTTTGATATAAACGGAACCTCTGCGTATGCACTTTTTGTGTCTAGTTTCTTTCATTGAACAATGTCTGGGAAATTTCTCCTTATTGTATGTGGTTGTAATTCATTCAGCTGTAGCTGTGTGATAGTAGCACAGTTCATGTTTGTTTTGATGTTGGTGCGCACTCCAGTAGTTCCCAGATTTTGGCTCCGAATATTCTTGGACATATCTTTTGGTGAACATGGCTGTGCATTTCTGTCAGGTAGATACCTAGGAATGAGACCACCAGGTTATGTAGGCTGTGCACTTACTAGGTGCTTTTAAACAGTTGGCCAATTTATACCCCCAGCAGCACTGTATAAGAGGTGTACTTGCTTCCCATCTTTATAACACTTAGCATTTTCTGCCACTTTTATTGGTTTATTTATTATATCGTTATTGATTTTAGCGTGAGAGGAAGGGAGAGGGGGAGAGAGGCATTTATCGGCTGCCTCCTGCAGGCCCCTACTGCTGATTAAGCCAGCAACCTGGGCATGTGTCCTGACTGATTCTTGGAGACCTCTTGGTTCATGGGCAGTAATCTGCCAACTAAGCCACACTGGCTAGGGCTTCTGCCCCTTTAAAATAGTAGCTACTCTAATGTGTCATAGTATTTATTGCACAAAAAATTTTACTTGCATTTCCCTGATGATCAATGCATTTGAGAACCTTTTCAAAAGTTTATTGGTCATTTGGAAATCTTTTGTAAGTGTCTTCAAGGCTTTTTCCCATTAGTTTGTTTATCTTTTTAATATTGATTTACAAGAGTTTTTATTTGAGATATACTTTGGTCAGAGAAATATATATAGCAACCCCCCCCCCCCCCCCCGCCCCATTGTGTTGATATCTTCTGAGGAGCAGAAAGTCTTAATTTTAATATAGTTCACTTTATTAATTTTTTCTTTTATTGTCAGTGCTTTTTGTTTTATGTCCCATTTAAGAAATCTTCGCTTAATCCAAGGTTATGAGGATGTCTCTTGTGCTTTTCCCTAAGTGCTTAATTGATTTGCTCTTCCCATTGAGATCTGAGTTCACCTGCAGATTATTTCTTATATGTGCTGTGAAGTAGGAGTCATACGTGTTTCTTCACATGAATGTCCAATTGTTTAAGCACCATTATGACCTTTGTCACAATTTAGGTTACTATATATTTGTGGGGCTTAAGTTTGGACTCTGTGCTGTTCCATTGGTCTATTTGTTTTTTGCTTTATTTTTAATGAATTAGGTATTATGTTATTTGAATTGAGATCTCATATTGTAGTAGCCAGGAGCTTTATTACTTTGTCTATGCCACCACTTAACTATCACATCAGTCAGGTTTCTGTATGATAACAAGGGATTAGAGTCAGACTCTATTTAAGAAGGAGTCTCTAGAGAAAAATCAAAGGCAATGGGGAAACATAAACAAGAACAATAGAGGAAATTGTAGCCTCTGATGCCCACAGTGACATCGTACAGTAAACACAGCCTAACTCACAGCTAGATACATAGAGCCTCACACTGAAGGTGTACTTACCTCATTTCTTTTTACCCTATACATAATGCCTGACTTTCAACAAAAACAGTGCAAGGTATACTAAAAAGCAAAACACAGTCTCAAGAGACAAAGCAAGCATCAGAACCAGATTCAGGTATGACAGAGATTTGGGAATGATAACGGCAGAATTTAAAATAATTAATATGCTTAGGGCTCTAATGGAAAAAATGCATGAAAGATTTTATTTGCATTTCCCTGCTGATTAATGCATTTGAAATGGAAACTCGGAAAGAATGGTAGAAGTCAAATAAACTAATATAAATGCAGAATGGCTTTGATGGGCTTATCAGTTGACTGCACAGGACCAAAGAAAGAGTGAGTGAGCTAGAAGATATGTCAATACAAACTGTCCAAACTGAAAAGCAGAGAGAAAAAAAAAAGGTTAAAAAAGGAATGAACAGCCAAGAACTATAGGATAATTATAAAAGGTATAACCTACATATGTTGGGAATGCCAGAAAGAAGCACACAGAAAGGAACAGGAGAGATATTTGAAGCAACAATGCCTAAGAATTTTCCTAAAATTAATACAGATACCAAACCACAGATCTAGCAAGCTCAGAGACCACCAGCCAGGACAAATACCAAAAAAATCTATATCTAGGTATATCATCTTCAGACTGTAGATAATTAGAGACAAAGAGAACAGAGGAAAGAAGGCAGGACAACAAAAGCACCTTATAAAATAGAGGACCAAGAATAAGAATTATATCAGATTTCTCTTCAGAAATCATGTAAGCAAGAAGAGAGGAGTGAAATATTCAAAATGTTAATAGGGAAAAAAACCCCACATAAATCAACCAACCTAGAATTCTGTGTCTAGCAAAATTAATCATCTACACTAATAAAAGAGTAACTTGCTAATTGACCATACCTTCGTGATGCCCACCAGCCAATCAGGAGTGAGTATGCAAATTAACCCAGCAAAGATGGAGGATTAATTTGTATACGCAGGCGCCAAGCGGCCAGGGGCAGGGCGGGACGCTTGCATTGTTGCGATGGCGATGACACAGGCATTCCGCACCACCCCAGCCGTGCCTCTGGGCATCGTGGGGAGGTGGAAAGGTGGCTCCGGGCCGGAGTGAAAAGGTGGCTCTGGCTAGAGCGAATGTGGTGCCGGCAGCCAGGGGAAGGAAGGCCCATTCTTGCACGAATAATAAAAATGTAATATGCTAATTGACCGGGCATCCTTCCGGATGAAGCTGGGGCTGCGAGGGAAGCCCAGGTCCAGGGTGCCTGCCGGTGGCCTGAGGGAAGCTCGGTTCCCGGGTGCCAGAGGGAAGCCGGTGCTGGCAGCCGGGGGAAGGAAGGCCTACTCTTGCATGAATTTCATGCATCGGGCCTCTAGTTTAAATGAAAAGGAGAAATAAAAACTTTCTCAGACAAACATTAAGGGAAGTTGTTGCTAGTAAAGCTGATACTAAAACAAGATAAAGACATTGAACAAAGGAAAACTACACACTGCTATCTCTCATAAAGATATTGAGTATAGAATCACAATTCTGCAAGAAAATACTAGCAAGCTGAATCCAACAGTATACAAAAGGAATTACACACCATGACCCGGGGGATGTGTCCCAGGTATGCAAGGCTGGCTTAACATTAGAAAACCACTTAATGTATCTGTTACATTGACAGGATCTCTTTATTTATACACTAGAAACCCGGTGCATGAAATTCGTGCACGGAGGGGGCTTGTCCCTCAGCCCAGCCTGTAACCTCTCCAATCTGTGACCCCTGGAGGGATGTCCGACTGCCCGTTTAGGCCCGATCCCTAAACGGGCAGTCGGACATCCCTCTCACAATCCAGGACTGCTGGCTCCCAACTGCTTGCCTGCCTGCCTTCCTGATTGCCCCTAACCGCTTCTGCCTGCCAGCCTGATCACCCCCTAACCACTCCGCTGCCAACCTGGTTGATGCTTAACTGCTCCCCTGCCAGCGTGTTTGCCCCCAACTTCCCTCCTCTGCCAGCCTGGTCACCCCTAACTGCCCTCTCCTACAGGGTTGATCACCTCCAACTGCCCTCCCTTGCAAGCCTGGTCCCTCTCAACTGCCCTCCCTTGCAAGCCTGGTCCCTCTCAACTGCCCTCCCTTGCAGGCCGGGTGCCTCCCAACTGCCCTCTCCTGCTGGCCATCTTGTAGTGGCCATCTTGTGTCCACATGGGGGCAGGATCTTTGACCACATGGGGGCAGACATATTGTGTGTTGGAGTGATGGTCAATCTGCATATTACTCTTTTATTAGATAGGATAGAGGCCTGGTGCAGGAGTGGGGGCCAGCTGGTTTGCCCTGAAGGGTGTCCCAGATCAGGGTGGGGGGTTCCCTTGGGGCGTGGGGCGGCCTGAGCGAGGGGCCTGTGGTGGTTTGCAGGCCAGCTACGTCCCCTGGCAACCCAAGCGGAGGCCCTGGTATCTGGAATTTATTTTCCTTCTACAATTGAAACTTTGTAGCCTGGAGCGGAGCCAAGCCTGCTGCTCCCTCCGCCGCTGGCAGCCATTTCTGTGGCAGTTAATTCACCTTCTATAATTGAAACTTTGTAGCCTTAAGCGGAGGCTGGGCTCGGACAGGGTGTGCAAAAAGCTTTGCTTCCCCTGTTGTCGCCGGCAACCCTGGCTTGCTCTCTCAAGCTCCGTTCTGCCGCCATTTCTGTTTGAATTTGTTTACCTTCTATAATTGAAACTTTGTAGCTTGAGTGGAGGCTTAGGCCTGCAACAGCTCGCAGAAAGCTTGGCTTGCTCTGTTACCTGGGAAACCTTGCTCTCTGTGGCTGTAGCCATCTTGATTGGTTTAATTTGCATACTTGCTCTGATTGGCTTGTGGGCGTGGCTTGTGGGTGTGTCGATGGTATGGTCAATTTGCATATTACCTTTTTATTAGGTAGGATTAGTGACCCGGCGCACAAAATTGCCCGGCCCCGCCCACCCCTGTGCACCCTGCCCACCTGCCACTGCTGTGCCTTGACACCCTAACCTCTCCACCCAGAGCTCGAGTGTGCCTGACCCCGCCCCTGACCCCTCTGGCCTTGTCTGGCCGCTGAATTCAAGCCCCGCCCTTGGTCCTGCGAGTTGCCTTGGGCTGGTCCCGCCTCCTCTGGGCGCCTCCCTGCTTCCACCCTGTCTCTAGAGCAACGCGGCGGCTCCGCCCTGTCATGGTGACGGAGGAGAGTGTGGAAGCCTCCCGCCTGCTCCTTCCCCTGGCAGGTGGGTGGCGGGGCGCTCTAAGTGCGAGTGGTGAGTGGCGAAGGACTGGTGAGGGGGGCGTTACAGGCTCTCATCTCCGCCCGCCCCAGCACAGGATGGCCCCGCCTCCTCCGGGTGCCTCCCTGCTTCTGCCCTGTCTCCAGAGCAACGTGACAGCCCCGCCCCACCGCGCACGCAGTCTCCTGCTGATTGGTCGTTACGGCATGAGGGCATCACGGCCATTAGCATAATAGCTCTTTATTATATAGGATACTGTGGAGATAGGCAAATATATCTGAAAGGAAAGCTTTCAGCCACCAGCAACTCAATATCCATGTGTTCTAAAACATGGGTTTATTTTTCTTGTAAAGCTCTGCAGTAGTGAAATACTGATATATCCTACAACATGGATGCTAAATGAAAGAAGCTAGACACAAAAAGCCACATATGGTACGATTCATTTATATGAAATATTTAGAAGATATTCAAATCCATAGAAACAAAGCAAATTAGTGGTTGCGAAGGGCTATGGCAGCATGGTGGCAGTGTATAGGATACACAGGGGCATGGAGCATTGAGTATGAGAAGCACACTTATTTACTAGAATCTTATGACTTAAAAATGCATGCATTTGGTTTGGGTTTACTTTTTCTTTCATGGTGAAGTAGTCTCCTAACTAAAGTAGTGTTTTATTTTTTCCTTGCATATTCAATTTTAAAAATGTCTTTTGGTACTATGTTTTTTAGTGCATGCAGATTCTTTCCTCATCATGGCTTATGCCATTGTTCATAAAGTGCCTGACTGTCTTACTTCACACCTTGTGCCTCAAATTCAGCCTTGTCTGAGAGAAGAAAAAAATTGATAGCTTAACTTTCTCCTTTGTTAGCATCTGCCTTTTAATAGTTTCTCTCTTTTACAATGATTTTAATGTTTCATGTCTAATTACTATTATTTTTGTGTTTTCCTGCCTTTTACAACATATTGTAGATTTTTTTCCTTTTATATTTATTTTCCTGGTCCTTAGGGTAATTTAAACTTTTTTTTAAAATTTAGTTTTAAAATTATAGGTGACATACAGTATTATATTAGTTCAGGTGTACAACATAGTGGTTAGACATTTCTATATCTTATGAAGTGCTCACCCCAAGATAAGTCTAGTATCCACCTGGCGTCATCTGTAGTTATTACAATACTATAGGACCGGTGCATGAATTTGTGCACAGGTGGGATCCCTCGGAGTGGCCTGTGGGGATGGTGCCCCAGCTCGCGCCCCCAGGCTCGCAGCTCCGCAGCCCTGACGTGGCCTGGCGCTGCCCCCTCACCTGCTCCACCATCTTGCCTGCGAGGCGATCGATCGGGGCCAAGCCTGTGCCCCGCCCGGCTTGCTCAGCTCCCGGGAGCCAGGTGGCAGCCCCGTCCCCTGTCGCCGCCGCTGTTGGTCGCCGTCTGCGGGACGATGGGTTGGGGTTAGTTGGGCCCCTTTCCCAGTTCCCTCAGTGCCTGGGAGCCAGGCGGTGGCCCAGCCCCCTGCTGTTGGTGCTGGTTGCCATCTGTGGGGTGATCGGGCCCCTGCACGCACCCGCCTTGGCCTGACACCGCCTGCTCACCTGCTCCACCATCCCTTCGCGGTTCTGCTCTTGTCGGGGCCCATTGGGGCTGGCAGTGCCTCTGCTGCTGCCTGCCCCAGTGCTGCGTCGCTGATGCCCACCATGTTCCGCACCACCCCCTGGTGGTCAGCGCACATCATAGCGAGCAGTTGAACTCCGGTCGAACAATTTGCATGTTAGGCTTTTATTATATAGGACTAGAGGCCTGGTGCACGAAATTCATGCACTTGCTCAGGGGTGTCCCTCAGCCCAGCCTGCACCCTCTTCAATCTGGGACCCCTTGGGGGATGTCCGACTGCCGGTTTAGGCCCGATCCCCTGGTTGTCCCTAACTGCCCTCCCCTGCAGACCTGGTCCCCCCCAACTGCCCTCCTTCCCCTGCAGGCCTGGTCACCCCCAACTGCCTTCCCCTACAGGCCTGGTTGCCCCCAACTGCCCTCCCCTGCAGGCTTGGTTGCTCCCAACTGCCCTCTCCTGCCGGCCTGGTCACCCCCAACTGCCCTCCCCTGCTGGCCTAGTTGCCTCTAACTGCCATTCCCTGCTGGCCTGATTGCCCACAACTGCCCTCCCCTGCCAGCTATCTTGTGGCGGCCATCTTGTGACCACATGGGAGTGGCCATTTTGTGTGAGGCGTGATGGTCAATTTGCATATTACTTCTTTATTATATAGGATCTTTATTATATAGGATTATTATATAGGATTATTAACTATGTTTTCTTTCCTGTGACTATTTTGTAACTGCGAATTTGTACTTCTTTTTAAAAAAATATATTTTATTGATTCTTTTACAGAGAGGAAGGGAGAAGGGTAGAGAGCTAGAAACATCAGTGAGAGAGAAACATCGATCAGCTGCCTCTTGCACACCTCCTACTGGGATGTGCCCACAACCAAGGTACATGCCCTTGTCCGGAATCGAATCTGGGACCTTTCAGTCCACAGGCCAACGCTCTATCCACTGAGCCAAACCCGTTAGGGCACGAATTTGTTCTTCTTAATTCCTCATCTTTTTCACCCAGTCCCCCAGTCTCCTCTCGGGCAACTCTTAGTTTGTTGAAAGAATTATATTAGTTATCGTAGTGGTTAGCTTATAACTTTAAAGGATAGAACTGAAAGAGGGCAGCATAGGTAAACAACAGTATTCGCCACCTCCCACAACCACAGAAAAATTACAACTAAAATACAGAAAAACCATCATTCAGAACTGACTGAAAGCTGGCTGAGTGGAGGTCTTACAACTAGAGAAGTAAAGAAAAGAAGAAAGCACACAGAGACTGGTAGGAGGGGTGGAGGTGCAGAATGGGCTGGTCTGACACCTACGTGTGGTGTGTTTTTAATCAGGAGGGATAGCTTGGCTGCAGAGGCCTCCAGTGAGGAGCAAGGGTTCCCAGCCACACATCAGACCCCCAGCCGAGGGTTCCAGTGCTGTGAATTTGGAATATGAGAGAGCAATAAACACCTAATCAGAAGAGCAAATAAAATAAAACAAAATAAACTAAAAAAATCCAAAAATATGAAGATAGTGTAAGGAGCCTCTGGGACAACTTCAAGCATACCAACATTCTCATCATGGGGGTACCAGAAGGAGAAGAGAGAGAGAGCAAGATATTGAAAACTTATTTGAACAAATAATGACAGAAAACTCCCTACTTGTGAAAGAAATAGACTTATACTAGTAAGTCCAGGAAACACAGAGATTCTCACACAAGAGGAACCCAAAGAGGCACACACCAAGACACATCATAATTAAAATGCCAAAGTTTAAAAACAGAGAATCTTAAAAGCAGTAAGAGAAAAGCAGTTAGTTACCTATAAGGGAGCACCTATATGACACAGCTGATTTCTCAACAGAAACTATGCAGGCCAGAAGGGAGTGGCAAGAAATATTCAAAGTGATGAATAATCTACAACCAAGATTACCTAGCAAAGCTATCATTTAGAATTGAAGGTCAGATAAAGAGCTTCACAGACAAGAAAAAGCTAAAGGAGTTCATCACCACCAACCCAGTATTACATGAAATGTTGAAGGGTATTCTTTAAGAAGAAAATGAAAGAGAAGAAGAAGAAGGAGAAAAAGATTAAAAAATATCAACAATAAAATGGCAGTGTGTATATATCTATTGAAAATTGAATCTAAAAGTTAAAGGAATAAGGAATCTAATGAACAAAATAGACTGATAAATAAAATAGAACCAGAGGCATGGAACCATGGAGCAGACTGATGTATCTCAGAGGGAAGAGGGGAGAGGGGGCGGGAAGAGATTAACCAAAGAATTTATATGCATATAATATGCATTCCTATGGACCCAGACAATAGGGTGGTAAAGGCCTGGGGTGGGGCTGGAACCACGTGGAGGGGGGTAATGGGGGAGAAAAGGGAGACATCTGTAATACTCTCAACAAGAAAGATGTTTTAAAAAAGGATACCCAATGTCTCAAATTGTTTTGGTTTAGCAACTTTAAAATAAAGCTGTATGCATTGGCTCTCACCCGTCTCTTCCATGGTTTTGTTAGAAATGTGTTGGTGGTTGCAGTCCTTGAGCCCATTGGCACCCACCACTCTTTTATGTTTCAGTCACTGAAGTCCTTGAAGCCCATAGGCCTTAAATGAAAAGCCAGAAAGTACAGCTTGATTATAATGCACTAGTTTGAATTTAGGTTCAAGTCTTACACCTGGAATTTAGGATATTAGCTTTTAAAGATTTTTTTTAAATCCTCACCCAAGGATATGTTTATATGTTTATTAATTTCAGAGAGAAGAAGGGAGAGAGAAATAGATCGGTTGCCTCCTGTATGTGCCCTGACTGGGAATCAAATCTGCAACCTTTTGGGGCATGAGATGATGCTCCAACTAACTGAGCCACCCGGCAGGGCGACAGCATATTTTAAATGTATTATTAGGTTACTTGTGATGGGGTAACTCAGCTTGGAAATGCCTAGACCAGTGATGGCGAACCTATGACACGCGTGTCAGCACTGACACGCGTAGCCATTTTTGATGACACGTGGCTGCTGAGGCGGCCGCATGCCGAGGATGAAACATTTGCTGCTCCTGAGGATGAAACATTTGCGAAATAATGTTTTTTCCTCAAAGTGACACACTACCCGAGTTATGCTCAGTTTTTTGGCGAAGTTTGACACACCAAGCTCAAAAGGTTGCCCATCACTGGCCTAGACGTTTGTGATCAGCATCAGGACTAGGGGGGCGCCAGAGAGGGCTGAAGAGCCTGTCCTCTGGGTCAGCTGGCACAGAGGACATGCTCCCCGTACGGTTTCTGCTGGCGAGCTCCCATCGCCTCGCTCTTCCGTCCCTGAGTCTCCTCCAGAACCATGAGGGCCCTCCTCTCCTTGTCACGATTTCCTCCTGTCTGTGGTGAGGAGAACAGGAGGTGTCTTTGGGCTTGCTTGCATTTCACGCATCCTTTGGGTCTGTCTCTCTGCTGAAGACACTCATTTAGGGGAACAGGGGAAGCAGTCCAGCCAGGCCTGTGACCTCTGCTCCAATTGTGTTTTTATTTCCGAGTGAGGAATACCTTTACTTTTGTAATTGCTAATCTTGCTTCTGCTCTTGAATGACTTGCTTTCCATTAGTCTTTTCGTTCCATGCCATGCAATTTAGTGCCTTGATTTCCTTTTGGTGGTTAACTTTCATGCCTTCTCATCTACCACTTCTGCACTAACTCTCCAGAATTCCTGAAACTAATAAAAAAAAAAATCCCAAAACATTCTTTAAGCACAACCATCTGCTCCTTCAGCTCTGTTGGTCAAGTTCTTTTATTGCAGCTGCTTCTCCACGGCAACCTCCGCTCCCATCCATCACCCATCCTGGTTTCTCCTGGACTTAGGGTTCATGGCCTCCTCTTCCTTACAGGTGGATGTTTATACTTAGCCCCTCAACTTGGGCTCATTTCTTCAGCAAGTCTGTTTCCTTTCTCGCATCAGTGATTTCTCTTTACTGGATATTCCTAGAACCATTGTAACTTTTCCCAACTTAACAACCGCTCATGACTTCCCACTTCCTTCATAACTCCTTTGCTTCCCGTTATCATAAAACTGGCAAGAACTGTCTGCTTGTATTTGTTTCCAATCCTCTCTTAATCGACTTCGGTCAGGGTTTTGCCGCATCCCTCCAGATCTCTGCATGTCTTGCTCTCTCCTCTCCCACGATTTTCCTCAGATGTCACCTTGTTAGTGAGGTGGCCCTCACCCTCCTGGCACTCGCTGTCCCCTCCTCCGGCACTGGTTGTCATCTGACACACTGTGGACTCACAGATTTGTTATCTGTTTTCGTACTGCGGTGGAAGCTCAGTGAGGCGGAACTCGGTTGTGGTCTGCTGTGCTCAGTTCTTGGGAGAGCGAGCACCTGGTGTCTGGTGGCCCACAGTGTGTACTTGCTGAATGAATGAGTTCTGGTCAGCCCCATCACAGATTCCCTTGTCATCTGATCTCTCTGACTTTGACTTCTTATCTCACAGTGTTTCTGGCCAGTGCCTTCTCCCATTGCTCTTCAGCCTCTGGGACTTCCCTTTCATTGTAAACAACGCCCGGCCTTCTTCTGTTTACATTTCTGCACCAATAACTGCTGCTCCTTTCTGACCCATCTCCCACGCTGGAGAGGCTAAGGGAGGGTGGTGATGGTGGTGCCTTCTCTGACCTGCCAGGGTTCCTGGGGCTCCCAGCAGCAGGCTGTCCTGGATGCTCCTGACTCTGCTCCTTTGAGTCACTGTCAGTATTGTTTCCTGTCACTGTCCGCATGTAGCGGGAGAACTTTGACAGGAGGCTCATAGTGGTCCTCTCCACCTCAGTTTGTCATTCCCTGGGTCAGAGGTCAGCAAACTCATTAGTCAACAGAGCCAAATATCAACAGTACAATGATTGAAATTTCTTTTGAGAGCCAAATTTTTAAAACCTAAACTTCTTCTAACGCCACTCCTTCAATATAGACTTGCCCAGGCCGTGGTATTTTGTGGAAGAGCCACACTCAAGGAGCCAAAGAGCCGCATGTGGCTCGCGAGCCGCAGTTTGCCGACCACGGCCCTAGGTTATTATCAAATGAGGCATGCGGCCCGCCAGCTGTGAGTTTGACATGCTTGCTATACAGTGTATGTCCATCATGCAGGTCCAAGGTCGTTCTCAGTCACACACTACCCACCGCCGCTCAGAAATGCACCTGTGGGTGCTCCCTAGACTTCATCATCACCTGAAGGCCTTGGTTTGAGCGTCCCAGGCCTCGCACTGTAGTCCCTGCACTGCCGAGCCTTTCTTTCCGGCAACCTGTCTTTGACTGGAACGAGGTCTGTTCTGGACCCATCCTGTGGCCTTTCATGCCCCAGATCTGATAGAAGTGAAATGGAGCTTAATGTTAAAGTCTGTTCAACTGCTCTTTATTTTGATATGTGGTATGTTTATCTAATTATTGTCACATTCATTAGTGAGGCCTCTGTGTGTATAACATGTTACATGATTTTCATACAATAGGCTGTTTTATTGATCTCTGATACACTTTTTCCATGTGACCGGAGCTCCCTGTATGTTTTAACATGTGGTGGGGCTGGTAGCCTCTCCCTGACTTTATTTTTCAGAGTTGTTGGTGATGTCTTGGTTTTTATATATCCACATGATTTTGAAAACAATTTGGTCAAGTTATGAAAAGAAAAATCTCTACTGAAAATGGTATTAAAACTAATTCATATAAATTAATATTTCATCCAAACAATATTAGCAAAATACTTAAAATGTTCACTTTGTAATAAATCCTTTTTCCTATAAATACCATGGATGCATTTTCTATTATTTAAAAAAAGATATACAAAAAATGTAAATGATGTGTTAAATTTGTTTTGTTTCAGATATGTTTCCTTCTTTTTGCCATTCTCTACATCGTTTCCTACTTTATCATCACAAGATACAAGAGGAAATCAGGCAAGTAAAACACTGTAATGGAAACTGATGTTCATGCTCGGGGTCTAGGACTGATACAAGGGCTCCACAGTGCCCGTCCGTGTGGCACTGTATTCACCATGCCCGGGACTGAAGTAAGCAGTAGCCTGGTACTGAGCGCACTAAAAATAACCTCCAGGGAACCTGACTACTGTACGGTCACCTTCTTAGGCCTTAGCCCTTCTGACCTCTGTCCACTGAGCCCAACCGGTTAGGGCTGTTTGTCACATTCTTAGGGCCCAACTAAGAATAGTGCGGGCCCTTCAGTACACCGGGAATTCCCGAGTTTGTGAGGATATTTGGTTCCTTGTGACTGGCTCTGAATTTGAACACACTCAGCCCCATCTCATCATTGCTCTGACCACCAGAATACTTTTCTTTCTTTAAAGCAGGGGTGGGGAACCTTCTTTCTGCCAAGGGCCTTTTGGATTATAACATCATTTGTGGGCCATACAAAATTATCAACTTAAAAATTAGCCGGCTATATTGGGTCAAACATTTAATTAACTCACACCTAATGCCTTGGCAGGGCCACACTGAATGATTTCGTCCCCCCCCCTCCCCCAACCCGGCTCTAAAGTGATACAGAATGTAGAGTCTCCCTAACACCATATCCTTTTAGTATTTCATATATAGGGTGTCCCAAAAAATGTGTACACACTTTGAATGATTATAAAGTCAGTGTTTATTAACATAGAGTTCATTTTCAAAATTTAAAAGAATCTATAGAAATGAATCTTTTTTTTTTTTTTTTTTTGGTCAATACCTGTTTCCAAACTGATGACCGCTCTGGTCCAGGCTCTGCTGATAACACGAAGCAATGGAGTCACAAACGTCAAGAATCATTTCATTTGGTATTTGTGCGCCCTCAATTCGTCACCTGTTGCCGATTTTGTACTGTAAACTTATGTATCCCCACAAAAAGTCTAGTGGATAAATTTTCTTTGTTCAAAGCTTAGTCTGGCTTCACATATTATTTCAAATCAATTAAACCTGAAAAGGAGTGGAAATTGAGTTATCAGCTCTTAAAGCATGTACACATTTTAAAAAATACACACTTGGAATAATTATAAAGGCAGTGTTGTACTTCAACTACATTTTTAAACTTCCAGAAGCATTTAGGATGAATTTCCTTTGTTCAAAGCTTAGTCTGGCTGAAAAGAAAGAAGCATCAGTTGAGCCATCAGCTGTTACAGTGTGTGTACGTGTTTTTGGGACAAGCTGTATATCCTGTCTCGCCAGAGGGACCACTATATCTTTATTCTTTTCTTAAAGAACTTTTTGCTGTTTAATAATTCACAGATTTTTGTGCCAGGGTTTTATAAGCACCTGAACAGTTACCTCACTGCCTTCTGTTAAATCTCAGCTGTTTTCTAGAAGTGATAGGATTTTCTGCCTGTGATGCTGTGCTGATACTAGTGCTGTATGGGTACTTGGGATTCCATATATTAAAGATTCCCTGCATTATGTTAGCATATCACACTTGCCTGTCAGACATTTGAAAGCAGTCAGGAACTACTCTTTGCTCTGGAATGTTACTTTAGAACTTGGCTCTGTGACAGCACTGACATGCTCCTGGCATTCCAAAATCTCTCAAAATTTTGCAGACTTGGGATCCAAGACAGTATCTTAGCTAGTTTAAAAGATGTTTTGACATCAGATTTCACAGATTATGAACACAGAAGTAGAGCGGGGAAGAAAGAGAGGGTAGGGGGGAGGCAGGCGATATTAATGAATGACTATAAAGCAGTGTTTTAGAGGAAATTAGGGGATGATGAGCAGGAAAAGTGGAGATTTATTAGTGCTTTTTTTTGAGTAATCATGGGGAGGAGGTGATAAGGACTCTGGACCTAGTTGGCAGAGTGTTGAGATATAATTGAAAAAAAGCATTCTTTAAGGTTTGATGGTTGATTGGAGTGGGCATCACAGTATAAAAGTTAGTTGTGACTACATTATTTTGTGGTGCCTTTGGTTGTAAAGCTATCCAGAGCAGCCTGTAATTAAGAATGGAGATTGGACTATGAGAATGGCCAAGTGGGCCATTGGCAGGGAAGCAGGTGGTCACTCAGAATTGCAGAGGCCTACAGAGAGACCCTTTGAGGACAAGCCCAGTTGGGCATTGGGGGGACAGGGGCTGGGTGTTGTGCAGTATCCTTGTAATTGGGTCAAAGTTTCTTTGGTAAGTTTACGTGTGAGGACAGAGGAGATGGCTGCAGCCATTGTCGGGGCTGAGTGAGCACTGGCCAAGCGGACACATTCTTGTATGTACCTTGGACAGCCATGATGAAGTGCGGTGCATGGGACCCCAGGTGGGTTAGGGTGGCCCCTGCCAATGATAAACTCAAATTCTAGGAAAGTATACGAGTCCTTAGATTCTGAATTTTAATTTTATAGCAAACTTTTTTTTTGTTGTTGCTATTAACCAGAAAATCTCATTCATTAGCAACTTCACTTACATTTTATAACAGTAAGTGTGATAGTGGTCTTAAGGGCCTACTAACCTTCATTTTCTTGAGCACTGAATGTTTGGGATATTTTAATTACATGTGGCCATTTTGTTAATAGGATTTTGATTAATCAAAACACTATTCTTAACCATATTCTCTCCTATCTCATTTAATGAAATTTAAATATGGATCTGTGCTGAAATAAACACAGTGCTGTTTAAAAATGTTTCCATCAATAATTGCTGCTTTAAGTTTATATGTTTGTTTGTTTTTTTATAAATGAATGAAGCATCTTGTTGGAAGAGAAAATAATGTTAATACCTTAAACATTTTTGCAGATGAACAAGAAGATGAAGATGCCATAGTCAACAGGATTTCGTATGTATTTTAAAGTTTAATTGTTTTGTTTTTAACTCTGGAGTCATAAATCCTCAAAATTTAATTCTACCTTTTGGGCAGAAATATGCAAGAAATTTACCTAAAGTATTATAACACCTTCATCAATATTAATCCTATCCTCAGAAAACACACATAGGCAAATATGCATGAATAATGAAGGATTGATGATCTCCTGTTAAATTAGCTTATTTAAGGAGCTGATAGATTTTTTTTGTTAATCCTCACCCAAGGATACATATTTTTTTCCATTGATTTTTAGTTGGAGGGAGGGAGGGAGACAGAGACACATTGATTGGTTGCCTCCCACATGTGGCCCAACTGGGATCAAGCCTGCAACCGAGGTACGAGCCCTTGACTGGGATCGAACCTAGGGACCCTTCAGTTCTCAGGCCGACACTCCAACCCCTGAGCAAGCCAGCTTGGGCAAGCCAACAGGTTTTAACTTCAGCGATTTAGCCTGGAAATGGGCTTCAGGCTGGGAAAGCTGCTGGGCCATTAAGAAAGCAGGCTCCCGGCTTCTGAATGGTCTGCTGAGCAACCTGGACGGCTTGGAAGAGGGAGCGCCGTCTGTCTGGTTACTGACCTCCTGTGCGCAGGGAGGTAGTCCTCTCAGGGCCCAGAGTTCTGCTTTATGGATGCTGGTGACACAGGATAGACATACCCTTTAATTTTTCTGAGGAATCCAACTACTGAAAGTGGAAAGCAGTGAATTCTTTTCTATCAGGTTTGCTCAACGAAGCGGACATTCCACAGCTTTGCCTACTACATAGGAGAATCTGTTTTTTGATTGTTTTCATTGATACTTTAAAAATGTTTTGAAGTAGTCTCAAATTTATAGGAAAGGTAGAAATACAATACAAAGATTTATGTTCCCTGAGCCCTTGGACCAGATGCTCGATTTCTGCAGGATATTTTTGTATCTAATTCCTATAAACGGAATTCTCCTGCCAATCCACCGTACAGCCACCAGCATCACGAAGTTGGCATTGACAGTCCCAGCTTGCTGCGTTCCAGTTTGCTGTCGTCCCGTGTTGTCCCTGGTTCAGAACGCCACACTGCAGGGAGCGGCTGTGGCCCTGTGGTCGCCCGCAGACGAAACTCGACTTCAGTATTTCCTTTGACTCCCTGACCTTGTCAACACATTTGCACATTTCAGGCCGGTCATGTGGTTTGTCTGTTGTCCCTTCATGGTTAGTGTCAGATTACCCAGCTTCTGCTGAGGTGCTGGGGAGGAGGAGAGGGGAGGGAGACAGACGGCATGTTCTCTCTCTCTCTCTCTCTCTCTCTCTCTCTCTCTCTCTCTCTCTCACACACACACACACACACACCCTACACAGGCGCGTCACTCGGCCATGAAGAGGAATGCAGACACCTGCTACCACATGCGTGAACCCCTAAAACATGATGCTGAGTGAGATGAGCCAGTCACCAAAGGTCACCAGTGTTGATTCCATTTATGAGAAACGTCCAGAATAGGTAAATTCAGCAAAAGCAGATTGGCGGTGACTAGGGGCTGAGAGGAGGAGAATGGAGAGCAACTGCTTGATGGGTTTCAGGTTTTACTTTGGGGTGGTGAGAATGTTCTGGTTGCACAACATGGGGAATGCTCTAAATCTACTGACTTGTTCGCATCAAAGTGGTTGATTTTATTCGAATTCATCTCAATAAGGCAATGCTTTCAACTAACAAATGATTTGATATATTACTGAAAAATGAGTGTGGACAGAACCTGCTGTACTGGATTTGGATTTAAATTATTTAAACACCCAGGGAAAGCAACTGTAACTCCATACTGGGCATTCTCTGTATGGCTCTAAAACTTAGGCCCAAAACGTGTTGCTTTAAATGTGCAAGATTAGGGATCTTGCGTTTTAGTCCCAGCACCGTGACATTTGGGAACATTCTCTGTCCCAGTTCCTGCTCCTGAAAAAAAAAAATTAACACACTCACTTCAGAAAGCCACAGTGGGTCCCACACTGGCTGCCGGGCGGACAGGAACTGTGCAGCGAAACCCTCCAGGTTGAAGTACTGAGATTGCGCCTCTCTCCTCTGCGTGGTCTCTGTTCCACTTTGGTGGTCAATTACTGAATGCATTTGTAGATCAATAATTTATAATTCGATTAGTGCCAGTCACTTTGGCCATTCCCCTTGCAGGATATTTTAGGAAAATATGCCGTTTCCTGGTGGTGAGGGTCCGGAGGGGCCTCGCCCCTCGACCGGATTTAGCCAGGCGGCGCTGCGTGTCCGAGTGTCATGTGATGACACGGACACCCTCCTGAGGGAGATGGCTGTGCACCCACCACAGAGTCAGGAGGCAGCGTGGAGGGGAGGCACCCAGTCCATCCCCCTGTCCCCTCACCCATTGCTCTTTCTGTCCTTCACTGCCTTTTCTTCCTTCTGTGATGGGATGAGTGAGATCTGGACCTGGGTTCAAATTCTGAACCCAGATTAGTTTGAGTCCAGGTGAGATGGAGAAGCCGAGACTTGAGTTTGGCTCGTGAGCTGGGCCTGCGCCTGCGGTGTGGTGCTGCTGTGCGGGTAAACAGCACGTGCACAGGCAATGGTCGGGCTTCTGCACAGTGGCCGTGGTCTCGGGGTCATCCCCTGCGCCCTGACCCTCTTCCTGGCCTGCCTTCCTCCCACTGAAGGGAGTTGTGGGGGCGCTGAAGAGGGTGAAACGAGAGGCTGAGCCTGAGCAGGAAACGTGGATGTGGTCAGTGTTCTGAGAGTTCTGCAGTGCGGTGCCCGCCAGCCGCCTGCACAGAGCGGGCTCCAGGGTGACTCCAGCGCTGCCAGCACAGAGCCCCTCCTGTGCCTCCCACCTTGCACTAGAGCCCACCTTCACGCTCTCGTTTGCTCCCCAGGGCCTTTATTCGGCCCCCCTTCTGTCTCCTTGTGCCCCCAGATTAACTCCCTCTGCCCTCCCCAACCAGAATTACACTTGCTGACAGCGACTCTCTGCTCGTTACTGGATTTGAATAGAAGTGGTCAATATAAAATGCATGCCTAACTGGCGAACAAAAACAGCCTGTGAGGAGAGGGCCTCGCATGTGTCTCACCCTGGAGGGTGGCCAGAGTGGGCGTAGGGTTTGAGAGCAGGGAGGAAAAGTCCCTGCAGAGGGGGATCCTGGCATGTAGGGAGGGTGTCTGTGCAGGATGGCAGAGCCCTCGAGGCATGGCCTGGCACGGGTGTGACAGCTCAGGTGGGGAGGGCATAGGGCAGGAAGGTCCAAAATGGGGGGTCACCTGAGCAGCAGGCACCTCTGCATAGGATGGGTGTCAGTGTGATGGGAGACTGATCGCAGATGTGGGGCCGGTCCATTAGCGATGACGGGAACCGGTCCCAGTCGGGGGGAGGGGGACAACGAAAGGGAACATTGCGTTGTCGCAGTGGCGGTGGCGGCATCACTGTGGACTCAGGGTTTTCAGTAGAGAGTTACTGGGTCCCTGCAGATGTGCGTGTGGGTGCGCGCATCTACACACAGCGCCAGTGCACCCCGGGTCGGCCTGCCACTGAGCCTGGAGCGCAGCACCCAGGAGCAGCGAGTGCCTCTGAGTACAGCTTTCAGGACAGGAACGGCCCCGGAAGCACTGGCTGCAGGGCTTCCGTGTACCTTGTCCGGGGGGCGCAGGGATGTGCCAAAGGATGAGGGCGCATGTCAGAAAGACTCAGGCCTTCAAGGGCTTTCTCGCCAAACCAGGGAGAGTCTGCTCATCACAGTAATGGGTGTAATGGATCCTGCACAGATGAAATAGGAGCCTGAGTGCCCATGGCTGACACCAGAGGGATACGTTGTTTGATCAGGAACAGGACATGTTCTTGGTTTCCTTAGCTTCCCACACAGTGCTAATGATGAAGGGGAGGAGTAACTTTAGATTGGAGAGTCCTGGCAGACACCACCTGGACCAGTGATGAGAGGATGTGACCAGTGTGGGGCAGGCAGAGAGTCAAGGCCATCGGAGGGCCCGCCGTGAGAAGTTCAGGGATTGTTGTGACATTCATCTCATGGACATGGCGCCTGCAAGTGTCCAAGCTGAACTCCTTGTTCCTCCGTGGCAGCCTCCTCCATCACGGCTGATCAGCGCGACTGTCCACATCCTCAGGCTAAACACCAGGAGTGGTTCGTGACCCCTCTCGCCCCACGCAGGTACTGTGGTTCTGTCCACAGAGCCCTTCCGTGCAGAAGGGGCGTTTCTGAAACCATCACTTCCGAGGGCACTTTCCTGCAGTTCCTAAGCAGCCACCACTCTGCCCACGTGGCAGGGCCTCACCTTAGGGACCCCGCGCCAGCACCTACCTCCTCCCCATCAGCTTTTTTTTTTTTTTTAATATTTTAACAATTGATTTCAGAGGAAGGGAGAGGGAGAGAGAGAAACATTAATGATGAGAGAGAATCATTGATCATCTGACACGGGGGATCAAGCCTGCAACCTGGGTCTGTGTCCTGACCGGGAATCGAACCATGACTTCCTGGCTCATAGGTTGATGCTCAACCACTGAGCCACACCAGCGGGTCCCCATTAGCTTCTCAGGGGCAGCTCTCCTCCTAGCTCCCCAGGGCAGGTAGGGAGGATGCTGTGGTCTTTTTTGTGTCTCCAGGGCCAACCCAGCACTGGGAATGCAGTGGGCTGCGGTCTTGGTGAACGAGCTGCGGTCCAGTCGCGGTGCCTGGGTGATCAGGGTTTCCTGGGGCTCTGTGACTTCAAATACTCCATTTGTTTGCCCGCGGAAGCTTGGACAGGTCTGGGCTTCGATTTGGAAATGGTGGCTGGCCTTCATTGCTGGGTCTGTGGTCCGAGTATCGTGGGAGCCAAGAGTGGGGGAAGGGAAATGCTGAGGGATGTATAGGGCGACCCTGGGGACAGAGCCGACAGAGCCACAGAACCCACTCACGTGTGGGGCACAGGAGGCTAGGGGACTGATGGTGGGACTGTGGTGGCGGAGAGGGTGTGGAAAAGCCTCGGTGGCTGTGCAGCACCTGGTGTGACGGGCTGAGGGTTGATTTCACTTCCAGCTTTGGAAGAAGGTGATGGAAGCCAATAGGACACTTCCTCACTGGCTAGAGGACAAGACCGACGGCCCTCGCTCAAGGCCACTCGCCGTCACCGCTGAGTGGGCAGTGGCCCAGATGAGGGCTTGTGCTCCTGCTCTGACCGGGAAACACGTCCCGTTAGCAGAGCCTTCAAGGACGTCTCCTGGGCCTGGTTTGGATTGTGCTTTGGTGTGCATCACGTGGTCTCATGTAAAATCCATCAGTGACTCTGAACAGGTTCCTGGTGGGTAGGCTCTTAAGCAGGAAACACTTCTGTGGGCCACCACAAGGTGGCATTGCTGCAAAGTTACTCCATCAGATGTGGATTTGGAGCATTTAGTGTGATGGTTTTCCTTACATTTTCACATTCTTCCTATGTTTTCTTTAATGGGATGACTATTAAATTAAGTTTCCCTCTCTAATGTTGATGAGACTCCTGTTTTGTTTGCTATTTAAAATAATCTTAAAAAATAGCTATAAAAATTTAAACATTGCAGATGTGGGACTGAGAGTGAGAGCCCCTTGAAAACCACCCCTTCTTCCCCTCCTCCCGGGCTTCGATATGTGCTGTGCTAGTGTTTCTCCCTCTTTTTCTGTGTGTATATATGTGCTTTTTTGTGGGGAGGGGCATGCTTTCTATTTATCACCTGTCTTTCCTTCAGTTTGTGTTCCTGACTTGTTTTAGACACCTTTCTAAATTAGTACATGTTAGAGATATCTTATTTTTAAAAGTGACAAAATAGTGTTTTAAATACTGTTTAACGATCCCTACTGTTTATTAGTACAATTTATTTACACTTTACCCATTTTAAGAGGTAGCAGACCAATGGCTTTGTAAGCTGTCCCTGAAATATGAGTTTTTCATACTGCATTCACACGTATTTTTTCACCTAAAATAGTTGTTGCCTTGCTTTTACCATAGATTGCCAAAGCTATTAATTGAGTGCAATGTGAAATGAACACTCACATTTAAAGGAGGAGAGCCTACAGCTCTGAGTGTGTGAGGCGCTCTGCCTTCGGCACATGTGTCCTCGGGGCCTCCTCGTTAGAGCCACCAATCCCTGCAGAGGGAGGCGTTCTGGAATTGATCTAGCTTAACTCCTAGGATCACGCGTGTGTCATTTGTCTTCCAGTTGCATAGATTTCATGAAATTCTCCCATAATTTTTTTTTAGATAAAAATTTCAGAATTTTTATTCGTTTCGAATGACGGCCGCATTCCCTGCTTCCCCGATGGCTGGTGACACGCCTCTCTTCTCTTCCAGGTTGTTTCTGTGCACGTTCACACTCGCAGTGTCCGCTGGGGCTGTGCTGCTCTTACCCTTCTCCATCATCAGCAACGAAATCCTCCTTTCCTTTCCTCACAACTACTATATTCAGTGGCTCAATGGCTCCCTGATCCATGGTTAGTATGTCTGGCTTAATCACAATTAATGTTTTAATTTAGTACTGCACTGTATTTTTAGGTTTTCCTTTTCATAGTTTCTTCATAATTTGCATCTTTGATAAATCACTTGAGCCCTTAATAAAATCAGAAAACCAGATTTTATTCACCTCCCTTTTCCTGTTAGTTGTGAAAGCCTTCTCTGTTTAACTTACTCAAGGAGTAGTTTTATTACTGACCAGGATTCTGATAAGTACATTTTAATTTAAATATTTAGCAAGAGAATTTTGATTTTATCTGAACATGCCAGAAGAACTCAGCCTCCATTGACGACCTGGAAAAGGAGCCATAGTTTCCACTGTATTTATTTGCTGTTAGTTTCTCTAGCCATTTCAAAATGTGTGGTAGAAGGGGAAACTCTTTTTATCAAGTACAAAATTTAAAGTTGATGTGGTTTTAAAAAAAATAATGAGTTATCATAGGCAACATGGTATATTACTTTGAAGCCAAAAAGATCTGCATTCAATCTTAGCTCTGCCATTTTCAAGAAATTTTTAGTGAGGTAGGGCATTCTAATTTGTAATATACTGTATATCTAAAAAGGTCTAATGTATATATTTTTATGTTTCATAATCCCTGGCTCCTCCTTTTTTTCTATATTAAACTATGTGATCTCTTTATGTGTCAAACACAGCTTTTTATCCGATTTTTATAGATACGTTTTTCTAGTTATTTTGCTTTTGAATTTTATTGGTTTTTTTGATTTATATAAGTTTTACATTTTTATGTTGTACAGTCTTTTTCTTCCTTAGGAATTCTCTAATGGCTTTTGTGTTTAGAAGATCCCTTCCCTTTCTTAGATGTGACAAATACTTCCTTTTTCTCGGTTGGAGTGTTGTCCTGTACAGCAAAAGGGTTGTGGGTTTGATTCCCAATTGGGGTGTGTACAGGAGGCAATTGATGGATATTTCTCTATCACATTGGTCTCTCTCTCTCTGTCTCTCTCTCTCTCTCTTTCTTCTCTCTCTCTCTCTCATCAATAAACATATCCTTCGTGAGGATTAAAAAAATGAAAAAAAATGGTTTTGTTTGCATTTAATTATTTAATTCATATGGAGTTTATACATATACTTTTTCTCTTACTCCTTTGTGTGTGTTTAAAGAAATACATGTTTGCTGTAGAAAATTTGGAAAACAACATTTATAGGGAAGAAAATCACTCTTCTTCACAGTCCTGTACGGTGGGAAGTCCTGTGGACTCTGTGGCCTGCAGCTCTCAGCTGTGGATTTGAGCATGCCACTGACGGAGGCGCCTGCGGTGCTCGCTGCTGCTCTGTGCCCTTCCCGTCCAGGCTGCGTGTCACTTAGAGCCATTATGATCATGGCTCTTCCAGGTTTTTAATTAGAGAGCTACAATTGTCATCTTTATAAGTAAATATTTGCCCTTAAATTTATGCAGTTCACTTTCCAGGTAAGCATACGTTACAAGTTTTTAAAAAGAAATTTCCCCTTTATTCTTCAGAAAAAACTGTACGAATTTTGCAGGTGGCTTCATCCTGGCCAGTATGCAAGCATCTCTGTACCCAGAGTGTGTCTTTACCAAGTTTGGTTGTTAGTGAAAAAAAATCTACCAATTCAGTAGAGGAAAATTTTCCCTTTAAATTTATATTTCCTTAGTTACTAGTGCAGGTGGACATTTACAAAGCACATTTATAGATCATATTTTTTAGTAAATTGCCTACCTGTGTTCTTTGCCTATTTTTGCAGTGTTTTATTTTAAGTAATTAGTTGTCTATCAGGTTAATTGCAAACATTTTCCTCCCAATTGTCCTTTAATATTGCATAAGCTGTTTTTTGATGTAAGAATTTTAAAATTCATTCTAATTGCATATTTTAATCTGGCCTTGTGGTCACTGTCATGCTTGACACTGGAAACAATGGAGTCGTTGGCACTCTGAGGACCGGATGAATTCAGTAAGGTTAGGACTAATTATTAAGTGAATAAAAATATTAGTCTACTTTTCAATTAGTTAGCAATTGAAAAACTCAAATAAGGAAAATAAGGTGTTTACTGAAATGGACACAGAAAGTAAGTCTGAAAAGTCACCTGTTACTCTAGAAGGCCGGAAGCAGCCTGGAAGGCCATGGCTGCGGTTCCTGGCGTTGTCTTTAGGTGACAGAGCTATTCGTGATGAACAAGCACCTTGGTAACATAGAAGCCACAGGTGGTTCTTGTGTGTGTTGTCCATCGTGTTTGGAGAAGATGGGCGTGCTTCCCTCTGGGCCGCCTTTCTGTGAGACTGCGCGCCATGTGCTTGCCTCCCTGAGTGCTGGGCTCCGGGTTTTCACCGGCAGTGAGGTGTCTAAGGCTGGGCTGACCGGTGTGACAGTGAATCTACCTTTGTTTTCAGTTTTACTCGTAGAAATGGCATGCTGTACTAATGACCTTCATTTACTCTAAATCAGGGCTATTTCTTTGTTCTGTTTATGGACAAAGTAAGAGTTACCAACACATGCCCTATATTGGGTGCAAGAGGCCTTAACCTTGGAAGTGATATTTTTTCGTATTGGTTGTCTTTCTCATTGTGATGTAAGGGTGTAAGCTCAGGCACGTTATTTTGTTTTAAACCAGGGCCTCGGACAGTGCTTTCCACGGAGTGGTTGCCTAGTAAACATACACTGAAGGAATACACTAAATAAGACAAAAGTTAATGTACAGTAAACACATGAGCTGAAAGTTGGGGAGCAAGAGGAAGAAGCATCTAAATGATGGAATTGCTTCTAAATCGTCTGGGGATGGTCTAGGAGGCCTGGCTGCCAGCCCTGGCTCACTCTGGAGGCTTTTATGACCCTGGTCTTCCTTCTACTTCGATTCTTTGCTCGATCTGTGTCCTCTGTTGCATGTAGTGAATCTCCTGAAGCTTCCCACCCGTCTTTGTCTTCTGAGCTTGGCGCTTTGTGTAAGCTGGGGCTGACATCGAAGGAATGCTCACTAGCCCCTCAGGTTGTCTTGAGGCTGAAGAGCTGTCAGTCTGAGATGCTTGCTTCTTGGCTTCTCGGAACGATACCCACGAACAAGGCCCCCTGTTGTGAAGCAGCGCGGGAGAGCTGATGGTGTCGTTCCGGTCCGGTTGGAAGGCCTGAGAGCCGGGGAGCTGGTGGAGTCAGTTTCAGTCTGAGTCTGAAGGCCGGAGAAGACCAGCATCTGAGCTGGAAGACAGGCAGAAAGAAAGAGTTCCTGTTCCTCGGCCTCTTGTTCTGTTCAGGCCTTCCACGGATTGGCGGCCCGCCACGTGGGGTGGCGGGGGGGCAGCCTGCTTCCTCAGGCTACCAGTGCAAACGCGGATCTTTTAGAAACACCCTCGCAGGCAGACTCAGAAATAACGTTTGATCAAATATCTGGGTACCCTGCAGCCCCATCAAATTGGCACATAAAATTAACCATCACAAGCCTGCCCTTTGTTACCAATTTTCCAGTCACGTTCTTTCCAAGATCTTGACCATCCAGCCGACCTATTGGTCGCAGCCATGATTCAGCATATAGTCACACGTCTGGCCTGTCTCCTTCCAAGCAAAGGAACGACCAGGTGCACTGCTCGAGGCCCGCCCTGGGAGGACTTCCTCAGCGCTGCCCTTCCGAGGTGTCCTTAGAAGCAGTGCCTCCCTGTGCTGCCTGCACGTAACCCAGGCCCACGCCTTCTCCGCTGGCAGCTGACTGTGGGGCCCTCCCCACGAGGCAGGGTGCAGGCGGGAGAGAAGGATGGAGACCAGGGGCATTTGGGCCAGTTCCTCACCTAGCTCACTGGTGCCTTCAGGCCTGTCAGGCCTCATTACACATGTGCCACTTTCCTTTGAGGGCGGGGGGTGCCATGCATGCCCCGCTTTGTGCCTGGTGGGTCAGATGACACCCTGTTCACGCTGAGCAGCTAGGTCGCCTGGGAAGCCATGGGCAAGTGTTTAGTCTCTGTGGAGGCCCAGGGGCTGCAAGAGCTGTTTCTCAGATGGAGGGTAGTTATCCACACAGGATAGAGGGCTTCACTCCAAATCCTACAGGCCTGCACTGTGCTTCACCCACTGGTGCTGTCCAAGGCTCCACACAGCACCCACGTCCACCTTGACACTCCAAGCATGGGGGGCTGCTGGCTCATGTGGCCCAAGGGCAGAGCACAGCCTGGCCCGTCGCAGAGCTTCCTCTCGTGTTGGCCCCACTCGCAGCCTTGCTGGCCACATGGCAAAGGCGCCGAGGAACACACCCAAGTGAGGAATGTTACCTCCAAGATCCAAAGAGGCCACTAGACATGTGGGTTAGTTTTGGTGGTAGGAGGGTCAGGTGCAACAATATCTCCTTCTCCCGGGAAGGGCTATCTCAGGGTGCCCAGACCCTGACCCCTAGACATCACTGAGGTAGAAGGCCCTGAGTTTGTTGGATTTCTTTCCCACCTCTGACACACAGATGTATTGCCCACACATCGAGAGCGGTTGCTACTTCTTGCTCACCAGGTCCAGTCAGCACGGTGTCGTCTGTGTAATGGGCCTGGATGATGGGTGTGGAAGGAAAGGCGATCAGATCCCTGCAAACTGCATTGTGACTCAGGCCTGTAGAGCTGTGGGCCCCGAGGTGGGCAAACTCTGTCTGGAGGCCTTAGGGACAGCGCCGGAGAAAGGCAGCCACAGTAGTACAAACGAGAGCCTGTGTTAGTTTGCTTAGGCAATGACCCACATCTGGTACAGCAGCGGCAGTAGGCGGCCGTGGCCTGACCAAGCTTACGATGACCCACTGTCCCCCCCGTGGTCCATCTGTCTCAGGGTCTTTCACATCCCCAGGGCACCGATTGCTGTGTGCTTTCCTTCCTGGTTGGATGCAGTTCTGCCATTTGTACGGCAGTAGCCTCGCTCCCCAGCCAGGGACAGTGTGGGGTTCTGCCCACTGCTAGTGTGGCCAGTTCTGCATCCGGAACTGGGATATGACCACAGAACGGGCTCAGGGACCCACTGTGAGACCTGTGAGACCTCAGATAAAACTCCCTGTCCACCTGACTTCCCTAAGTCCCCACTCTGACTGGGGACCACAGTGATGTGGGTCTCCTGGAATTAGTGTCAGCTCAGAGCCAGTGTTTAGTAGCCCCGAAAAGTGTGACTTTTTCCTTCTCCCAGTGCAGTTATGTCATCCATGTTCATTTGCCAATCATTTACCATGATTGACAGGTGTGGGATTTTCTTGAATTGTTACTTGTCTTTTCTTTGTTAAACCTTTCATGAATTTATGAAAATTCTTTTGAGGGCTCACAATATGTGTTAAAATGTCAATCTCCCGCGGAGCACCAATTCCAGTGCTTTTACACTGAAAATGCTCAATAATGATTCATTGATCGAATGAGTAAAAGTTACTAATTGTATCATTAGGAATACTTGGTAAGAGTGAACTTAATTTGAAAAGAAACTTAATAGCTTATCCTATAAAATTGTCTATATATGTTTTTGGTTGATTGTGCCTTTAATGTATAAATCACAAATGCTTCAGTATGCATAAGTAAACTTCCCTTGGTTAAATACACTGTTTGGATTTTGGACATATGGGGTTGAGGTGTTACATGTTAATCAGATTACCTTGGGATGACACTTCCTTTCTCTGGGCCAGAATTTAGCAACATAAAACAATAAAATGTTAATCTTAGTTCTAAATCTCTGCATTGTGAAGCAAGATGTATCTCTTTCTGTAAGGAGAAAAGCATTAGAACAGCCTGAAGCATGCGATACACAGAAGTGGTGCTGAGGCTGGAGTGAGGCAGGATGGTGGGCCGCTGGCAGCCACTGCTCTGGCCCGGGGTCTTTGCTGCTTGGCAGCACGAGGCTGTGGGGCGAGTCCCATTGTTGTCTCAGTTCGGGCCATGACATGCCAGCAACTGCAGTTTATGGTGGGATGGTACAGGGGAGTAGAGATGACAAATTAAAATGGTAGCTAAACCTTAGTTACTTTTATTGGTATGTATCAATATTAAATGGTAAAATTGGGCAGAAAAAAAGAAAGTATACATTTGTATTCACTATCTGTATCTTGTATGTTAAATATTAAGAAAAATAAGAAACTCTTCAGTTCAATAAATTGAAAAATGATGATATAACTGTTCATGGATTTTCCTTTGGGTGATGAAAACATTTGGAACTAGATAGAGGTGGTGGTTGCACAACATTGTCAATGCACCAGATACCACTGAATTGTTCATTTTAAAGTGCTAATCCTATATAATAAAAGCCTAATGTGCTAAGTGTCCGGTCATCCGGTTGTCTGTTCAACCAATCAAAGTGTAATATGCTAATGATATGCTAAGGCTGCTTAACCGCTTGCTATGATGTGCACTGACCACCAGGGGGCAGACAGTTGACCGGTTGGCCAGTCACTATGACATACACTGACCACCAGGGGGCAGACACTCCAATCGGTAGGTTAGCTTGCTGCTGGGATCTGGCCAATTGGGACTGAGCGAGATGGGCCAGACACGCCCTGGAGCCCTCCTGCGGTCCCTCCCTGGCTGGCCAACCTCCTTCGCCCCCACCCAGCCCCGATTGTGTACCGGTGGGGTCCCTTGGTCTGGCCTGCACCCTCTCACAATCCGGGACCCCTTGGGGGATGTTGGAGAGCTGGTTTCAGCCCGATCCTGCAGGCCAGGCCGAGGGACCCCTCTAGTTGTATATAATGTGAGTTTAAAATGAAAATAAAACCCAAACGACGACACATCCTGGAAGGTAGGAGAATGGTGGTTTAAAATTGCAGCTTTCAAGTCAGGAAATAATTCTTTAGTTACTGAGGCATTTTTCCCTGAGGGGTCCAGTTTTTGCTAAGCTATTCATTCTTTCTTGTGACCAGGGAGAAACAGACTTATAATGTGATTGCCCAGTTTGAGGTTCACTCTGCTAAAAGATAACCACAGTGACTCTGACTAATCTTTGTGAAGTACGTGTTCTGATTTATCAACAGGAATAGACAGTAGCTGTTTTGGGCATCCTGAAGGACAGTATAAAATCCACTTTTGTTTTATCCATTTTCACATTCCACAGAAGATTAAAAAAAATTCATACTTTATTTATTTAAATATATTTTTATTGATTTCAGAGAGAAAGGGAGAGGGGGAGAGAGATAGAAACATCAATGATGAGAGAGAATCATTGATTGGCTGCCTTTTGCATGGCCCCACTGGGGATCGAACTCGCAACCTGGGCATGTGCCCTTGATCGGAGTCAAACCTAAGACCCTTCAGTCCACAGGCTGACACTCTGTCCACTGAGCCAAACCAGCTAGGGCAAAAAAATCCATACTTTTAGAATCTATTTATACTTATGTATAAATATTAAAAGTCAGCCAATTTAATGTACCTTTGTTAGTTAAATGTTACCAACAATTTCTATTAATTAAATTTTGGTAGATCCAAACAGTGGAGTGCTTTCTTGGCCAGGATAGATAATGGTGTAGATGAGTATTTATTGATACCGAAAAATATTGAAAAAGTGTTTTTCTCTGGTGGGTAGGATAATATGATATAAAGTTTTAATTTGGTATTTACATTGAGTAATGTTTCTACAGTGAGCACATGTTGCTCCTTTGGTATAAGAAAAATGCTATCTATATATATAAAACCCTAATATGCAAATAGACTGAACGGAGGAACAGCCAAACAACCGGTCGCTATGACATGCGCTGATCACCATGGGGTGCGTGCTGAACATGGTGGGCATCGGCAGCAGGAGGCAGAGTGCGGAACATGGCGGGCGTTGGCCGTGGCGGGATGGTGGAACCGGTGAGCGGGGCCCCAGACCAAGGCGGGGCGCTGGTCGCTGTCATTGGGATGAGCCTCTGGTAGTTACTGAAAATTCTTTGCTCCGTGCGCCACAGTCCCGCCCAGCGCTCACAACTGCTGCTGGCGGTGGCCCCTAACGCTTGGCACTGTCAACGGATGCGAGCGGCTGCTGCCAGTCCCGATAGCCCCTGAGGGCTTCTCCACCTCCCCCTGCTCCTGAGGGGCAATCAGGGCAGCAGCTGCCATTCGCACCCACTGCCGGTACCAGCCCCACTCACACCCGCTGCTGGCGCTGGCCCCAATCGCTCCACGCCGTCAGCAGGTGAGAGTGGGGCCAACACTGGGAGTGGGGATGCCAGCAGACGGGTCCGTGGGCCAGGTGGGGGCACAGAGGATGGGCCCGAGACCTGCCCCTGTGCCCACCGCAGCCTGCCGCCCACAGTTCCTTTCAGGGTGCACGAATTGGTGCACTGGGCCCCTAGCATTAATATAAAAAATTTCACAGCTCATTGCTAAAATTGTTCTTTATTTGTTGTTTTCTAAGCAAATAAACAGAAGCTGTTCTAGTTCTGAAGTTCTCACAATACTGACTCTTCAAACATAAACTTGTCTTTTAAAGCTTATGCTTTCTTGGTAGAATTTAAAAAATTACTTAGTCCCTTTTTGACAATTCCATTGAAATATTGGTTTTAACTTAGTTTTGTCATTTTGGAAATTATTGACAAAGGCTGAACTCAGATTCATTTTCTTGTTTAAATTTGTTGAGTTTTCCATGTGATGAAAGGTGGGAGCTTATGTGCCTCACAGTGGTGTATATTGTCTTTTGAACTATTCTGTGACTCCAGCAGGTGGAGCTAGAAGTTAACACATCCTGTGGTGATCTGGCATTCTGTCAGATGTGGTTTAGTTTGGCTTTAAACTAAGTATTTGGGGATTATTAAATAATCTTTGTTTAAATTCAGATACTTCTTTCAGGAATAGGCATTGGCTGTCTTTCAAAAAGGTTGTCATTGATACTGATTTAGACAAACTATGAGGATTCTGAATTTTTAGGATTCTACTACTGTATTGGAACATGTAATTTTAACTTTGTGAAGTGGGGAAATTTGACTAATATTTCTTTTTATCTACAAGTTGACATGTAATAAAATAAAGGCAGTGGTAGCATGTTATGTTTATTAGCCCTAATTTTTAATTTAGCAATGCTTTATCAAATTATAGGCTATTCTTAGGAACATTATGTGTGTATATCTGATGTACATTTGTAAGATGCTGGGAACTTACTAAATTTTAGACAATTGTTAAGAATATAATTACTACTTGGGAATGTATGATAGATCTATTATTTTTCTGTATATTAGATCTTCTCACAGTAACTTTAGCTTTCTATATGTTTGTGTGTTTTTTTTTGTTTTTTTATTTTTTGCTGGTCACGAAATTTTATTTATTTATTTATTTTTAAATTTAATAAATCTTTTTTTCCCCCAGTAACAATTCTTCTGAAAAGTGCCCATATACAAAGCTTTTTTTCTTTTTTTTTTGTTATCCACTCATTTATTTTTTTTGTCTTTTTTTTTAATTACTTTATTAAGGTATCACATATTTGTCATCAACCCCCTCCCCCCGTTCCCTTCCCAAACCCCCCCACACGCAAGCCCCCCTCCCCCTGTTGTCCGTGATCACTGGTTAGGCTCATATGCAAGCACACAAGTCCTTTGGTTGATCTATCTCCCTTGTCCCCACCCTCCCCTACCTTCCCTCTGAGGTCTGACAGTCTGATCAATGCTGTTCTTGTTCTTCAGTCTATGTTGTTCATCTTTTCCCCTAGATGAGTGAGCTCATGTGATACTAGGAATACACTTATAGGAACCGAAAATGAGACAAGCAATAATAGTTATGCTGAGAGGCAAATGAATCAGTCTATAGTGAGTTTCTTTCTGGGCCAACAGTTCTTTTGAGTCCCGGTTTCTATGTCCAACAGTTGTTAATGTGTTCATAACAGCAATGATATTTCAGTTCTGGATGGTGGACAAATGGTGGTATTGCAGGTCCGACCCTCTCTGGTTTGTTCCTGGGCAATCTGCAGTGACGCATATCTGCTGACTGCTAGTATGGCAGGGCATCGTCAGCGTCTTCCATCTCTGGACTGTTTCTCTTCTGACTTCATGGCTGGAGCACTCCTGTCAATTCCTCTCTGTTGCAGGAATCCACATGTCTCGGAGTTGTTTTCTGAAAATATACAAACATATTCTCGACCAAAAGTTAATAAAGGAATATTTAATTTAATAAATCTTTATTGTTCAGATTATTACAGTTGTTTCTCCTTTCCCCCCCCATATCTCCCCTCCACCCGGTCCCCCCCCACTTCTGCCCTTACCTCCCCCCCCCGTTGTCCTTATCCATAGGTGTATGATTTTTGTCCAGTCTCTTCCCGCACCCCCCACACAGACACCCCTTTCCCCCTGAGAATTATCAATCCACTCCGATTCTATGGTCCTGATTCTATTATGTTCACCAGTTTATTCTGTTCCTCAGATTTTTAATTCACTTGACTTTTAGATTCACTTGTTGATAGATATGTATTTGTTATTCATAATTTTTATCTTTAGTTTTTTCTTCTTTTTCCTCTTTTTAAAGAATACCTTTCAGCATTTCATGTAATACTAGTTTGGTGGTGATGAACTCCTTTAGCTTTTTCTTATCTGCGAAGCTCTTTATCTGCCCTTCAATTCTGAATGATAACTTTGCTGGGTAGAGTAGTCTTGGTTGTAGTTTCTTGTTATTCATCACTTTGAATATTTCTTGCCACTCCCGTCTGGCCTGCATAGTTTCTGTTGAGAAATCAGCTGATAATCGTATGGGTGCTCCCTTGTAGGTAACTAACTGTTTTTCTCTTGCTGCTTGTAAGATTCTCTCTTTGTCTTTTGCCCTTGGCATTTTAATTATGATGTGTCTTGGTGTGGTCCTCTTTGGATTCCTTTTGTTTGGGGTTCTGTGCACTTCCTGGACTTGTAAGTCTATTTCTTTCACCAGGTGGGGGAAGTTTTCGGTCATTATTTCTTCAAATAGGTTTTCAGCGTCTTGCTCTCTCTCTTCTTCTGGCACCCCCATAATTCTGATGTTGGTACGCTTGAAGTTGTCCCAGAGGCTTCTTACACTATCTTCAACTTTCTGAATTCTCTTCTCTTCTTGCTTCTCTGGAGGAGTGTCCTTTGTCTCTTTGTATTCCAAACCTTTGACTTGATTCTTGCGTTCCTCTAGTCTGCTGTTGGGTCTCTGTATAATATTTTTTATTTCAGTCAGTGTATGTTTAATTTCTAGTTGATCCTTTTTCATATCCTCGAGGGTCTCATTAAATTTATTGGCCTTTTCCATGAAATTCTTGAAAAACCTTATAACCGTGGTTTTGAACTCCATGTCCATTTGTTTGTTCTCCTCCATTTCTTTCGTATGTGATCTGTTTCCTTGCCTCCTCATTTTCGCTGCTTCCCTGAGTTGGTAGGGTAGCTTTGTGTACTAGGTGTCCTATTGGTTCAACGGGTCAGCCTCCCAGTTACCTGAGGTGGGCACTCTCGGTGTACCCCTTTGTGTACTGTGTGTATAGCCTTGTTGTAGTTAAGTCTTGATTGTTGTTGGTGTCACTGGGAGGAATTGACCTCCAGGCCAATTGGCTGTGAGGACCTGCTGTGTCTATAACGGAAGAATTGCTGTGCTGGAGACACGTTTATGGGGCAGGACTTGTTGCAGTAGGGCTTTGGTGCTCACTGAGTCTGCCTTTTGAATGTGTCCCTTATGAGAGTGGTTGAAATCTGGTGTCGTCTCACACCGACCACTAGATACACTAGTTTCTGGATCTCCAATGGGGTGCAGGTCAGCTACTGTCTGAGGCCACTCAGCAGGAGCTACAGCAAGAACTACAGTTTTCTCCTCTTTGCTTGGGCTTTGGTGGTTTTGGAGCAGTCTGACTGGAGTTGCAGTTTATTTGGTTAAGCTTCCACAGAACAGGCCATTTATATGCAAAAGTTGCTGTGTGGAGCCTGGGCGGGTTTGTAGAATGTGCGGGTTGGGGTCTCAGGGCGGGGCAGGGCGGGGTCTCAGGGCATCACTAGGCTAGGGCGTGGCAAACGGCGGTGGCTGCCGTCAGCAGTCTCTGCCTTTCCGCGTTTCCAAGTCCCTGTGTCCCGCGCTCCAGCGCAGTAAATAATGATTGCTGGGTGCACCTCTGCAAAAAAGTCACTCTCACTTTCCGACCCGATGGTCGAGAGTCCAGCTTCTCCCCATAGGCGTCTGGGTTCCCCACGTGTCCCCAGAAATTGGATTTCAGAGTGATCGGGAGCTTGTCTCCCTTCTGGTTGAAAAAAATCCGCGTGCCCAGTCGCCCACCACCAGCCTGATTCGCGCGCCTTCGTACCTCAGCTTTTCAGTGTTTGTGCTCCTTTCTCTTTCCTTCTTAGTTGTAAATCTTCCACTCAGCCAGCTTTCCTGTGGTTCTGGGTGGTAGACATTTTGTCTTTTAGTTGTAGTTTTGAAATTGTTGTGTGAGGCGGCAGTTTAGTTGTTTACCTTTGCCGCCATCTTGGTTCCTCTCTAGCTTTCTATATGTTGTGAAATTGATAATTAAGTTAGCATAAGTTAAGTCTAAAACATTCACATTTATTTACTCTTGTTAATAAACTTTAATTTTTTGCATTTAATTATTTGGACCTTGAAAAAGCTTTTTATGTGAATGATTAGGTAGGATAAAACCATCACCTCTCAAATTCTTGAGAGCTTGTTTGGAGGTTCTAGCAGGGGAGCGCAGCTACTCGTATACCCTTGACCAAAGACCGGTCCTCTCCTCTGGGGGGAAGGTCGTCCTCTTCGACCGAGCGCGCAGCTTCGGGAGGGACGCACATGGATCGGTGAGGGAGGAGGGGGACACCCGCCTAGCCAGCCAGATCAGCCGAATCAACCCTGGCGATCAATGGGGTGACAGATGTCGCAGCCAGATCGCCCTCACATCCAACCTCTCAAATTCTTAGTGTTAAGTGAATATTTCTTGCAAAAATAAATGCAGTCATGTACAGCTTAACGGCTGGGATATGTTCTGAAAAATGCGTCCTTAGGCGTTTTTGTTGTTGTGTGACCATCATAGCGTGCCTCTGCACAAACCTAGACGGTACAGCCCACTGTACGTGGCACGGCACAGTGCTCCAGGCTATCCGCCTGTCAGCCTATCACTGTGCAAACGATGCGAGATTGGAGCAGGTCTGAGAGAAATGATGCCATTAGGAGACACGATCAGATAAACACGAGATGTGTGAGGCTGCCACAGGCTTTCTTTTACAGCAGACTTTCTATTTACGCGTAGAAGGAGTGCATCCTAAAATAACATTAAAAGTATAGAACATACATGAAGTGGTACTGTAGTTGTTTATTATTACCAAGTACTATGCACTGTACATGATTGTATTGCTGCACTGGGATATGACTGGCGGAGAGATATGTGACGCGTTGCGACGTTAAGATGGCTGCAAGGTCACTGGGTGATAGGAGTTTCTCGCTCCATGACCATGCGTGGCCTCCTGTGTATGTATGATCACTGACCAGTGCGTTGAGATGTGGGCTGGGCGGCACAGGGAGGTTCTAGATCAAGCATGTCAAACACACAAGCAGGCTGTGAGTTTGACACGCTTGATCTAGATTATATCCCTTCTGAGAACCAGCAGTCATGTTGAGTCTCCAGGGAAAGAACAGGTCGGGGGAAATAACATTTAAATTCTATATAATGTATATTTAAAGTTCCACAGGTAAAAGAAGGCACCCAATTTCCTGACAGGCTAAACCAGTTGGTGTTCAGACAGTACTCATTGATGGTCTTTCTCCCTGGTCCAGCGGACACTCTGCTTGTTAATATCCACGGGAGCAGATGTCTTTGAGTCGCCATTCATAACTGCTTTGTTTTCCGTGCGCTGGCTGGTCAGAGGAGGTGCTTTTATTGCTGTGTGAGCTTTTGCTCCAGGCAGAGTTTTATATCTTAACTTTTGACTTCCAGAGAAGAATTTGAATTTGTAGTTTTCACGTCATGAAAGCGGCATGTATGATCAGAAAGATAAATTCTGGACGCCTGTATATTTATAGATCACTAACAACAAAGAGCCTCCTTTTGTGCTATGCATGACAGTTATTATTTCAAATTGCAAAAACTAAATGAAACCCCCCCACCCCCAGTTATAGAGCAGCGTGGACTCTAAGCATCAAGGGTTTGCACTCCTGGTTGCACCTTGTTGGGAGCAGTCGTTGGAGCTCCCTGCCACGTGCTAACGTGCGACCTCACTCAGGCCGGATTCGAGCTGTGCACCGGGGAGACCAGAGAATTGTGTGGGCTGTGTGCCTAGGGCCCCAGGCATGCCCAGCTCCGGTCAGCTCTGCTGCCCTCTGCCCTGTGACATAGGGATATGGAGAATTTTGAGTTTCACAACGGGGTTTAAATATATGTTTCATGATTTTGAAGGGTTTTTGCGCCTTAAAAAAACAGAATATGTAGAAGAGCAGGAAGAAAAAAAATCATTGATAATTTTACTATGTTCACATTGTTAATAGTTTGGTGTCTTTCTTTGCATTTTATTTTCTATGCCAATTTTTGTCATTGTTTTTATATTTGTTAATGTCATGAGCATTAGGTTTTTATTGATAAGTTTTTTTGGTGTAATTAATGATAACCTTTAGGGAAAGGGATGGGAGCTAATTTTAGTTGTAACTGGCATCACTTTCTTGTCTTGATCTGATCTAAATGCTGGTAGGCATTAGAATTTTTCAGTGTTTTGGCCACTCGCTGTGTTGAGACAGGGCGGGCTGAGACCCTGAAAGCGTTTAACTCTGTGGTGGATCGTTTCTCTGTATCCTTCACAAGAGCCCAGCAAGTTAGGATACAGCCTGTTTATACAGGAGGAGGCAGGGTACGGAGTGGACGGCTGCAAACCAACTGGTCAGACAGACGGACAGACAGTGCTGTCAGGATGGGGAAGGTCGCTCAGTCACAGCAGTGTGAGTGCCTTGTTCTGTTGGAGGACATATAGTACACAGTACAGACCTACATTAAATGCTTTATTGACGTGGGATGTGTTTTAAAAAGAGGTTTTGGTGTCTTAAGGTGTGGGTGTACGTGTGCACACAAATGACTCCACACATAGGTGAAACCTGTAAACCCACTGATCCAAGAAGCTCACCAGCCCAATGTGCAAGAAAGCCCCGTGTACAAGAAACTATGCCAGGCCATGAAATCGGCCAGGACCAGTGATAAAGAGAACCTTGGAAGCATTCAGAGAAAAGGACATGTAAGTGCAGAGGAGCAAGGATAAGAATTGGCATTTTTCTTGTGGGGAAGAAAGCCAGTCCATCCTAAACCTGCCAACCTAAATCCAGTGAGAACATTTTTCCAAGACAAAGGCAAAAACGGCAGTGTCAGAAATGCAGAAGCTAGAGATTCATCACCAGCAACCACTCCAGGAAGCAGTGCTGCAGTAGCACAGAGGGAGGAGAGAGGAGCCGCTGCCCTACACCAGCATGCCGTTTGCTGGTGAACATAGACGTTTTCCTTTGTCATTTGTCTTATTAAAAGAAGATTGATTGTTGAAATAAAAAATAGTAGCAGTGTATTACGAGTTGTATAACATGTACAAATAAAACATGTAACCACAGCAGCACAGAGGCGGGAAGAAGGAAATGGAAACACACTGGTATAGGTCTGTGCTGCCCACGAAGTGACACTACGGGAGGCACAGTGTGTGGAGTTAGAGGTGTGCACGGTAACCCCCAGTCCCTGAAACAGCTCAGCAGGGAGGTGCAGTCAGAAAGCAAATAAAGAAAACAAAGTGGAGTCATAGCAAAGAGCTAGTACAAAGGAACACAGAAAAGGAAGGAGAAGGGAAGACAGAATAGTGGATGGATAGAAAACAGAGCAAGCTGATAGCCTTGAACCTGACCACATCAGTGGTCTGAACGCCCCAGTTAGAAGGCAGAGATGGACAGATTGATAAAAAGGAAGACACAAGTAGATGCTGCCTACAAGAAACCACTTGAACTAGAAAGACACAAATAGGTTACCAACAATAGGAGAAAAAGGTATACCCTCCTAATGCTAGCAAAAAGAAAGCCAGAGTAGGTATATTATTAGCAGAAAAGAGTAAGGAATAAAGAAGATCATTTCATAATGATGAAGGGGTTCATTCATCAAAAGAACATGATAAACATTTATCTACCTAATAAATATTAAATATGTGAAGCAAAATTACAGAAATGAGTAAGTTAACAGTCAACATCACACCTATATTCAGATATATCTATATCCCTTTTTCAATAATTGACAGAACAAGTAGGAAGGAAAACTTAAGGAAATGGAAGACTTGAATAATACTCTTAACCAACTTGACCTAATTTACATTTATTAGCACTTCCTGCCCAACGGTAGTCGAACACATTATTTTCAAGTACACTCGGAGCATTTATTAAGACAGCCACACCCAATGGCATAAATAAGTCTCAATACTTTAGAAGGATTTAAGATTTGTTCTCTGACAATGCTGAGATCAAATGGAAATCAGTGACACAGCATATCTGGAAAGTGCCTCAAGTCTTTGGTAACTAATTATCATACTTCCCAATAGCGCGTAGGTCAAAGAAGAAGTAAAAAAGGAAATTTGAAAGTACTTTGAACTGAATAAAAATGGAAAGAAATCATTTCAAAATGTTTACAACACTGAAATGCATGCTTTAGAAAAGAAAAAGGGCCCAAATTAGTTCCTACAGTTTCCACCTTAGGAAACTAGAAAAAGGAGAGCAAGTGAATCCCAAAGGAAGAAGATGGGATATTAGAAAAGACAAGAGTCTCCTGAGAAATCAGTGAAATAGAAAACAGAAAATATAGAAAATAGAAGATCAATATCATTGAAAAGCAAAAATAATGAAAGAGAAAACGCCAATGATTAATATCAGGAACAAAAGAGGGTGACATCACTACACATCCTTCAGCTATTAAAAGAATAATTAGTGCATATTATGAACATTGTTATTACAGTAAATCCAACAATTTAGAGAAATGAAAAAATTCCTTGAACAGAATAACCGAATTCCTTTCAGACATTGTGGAAATGCTACAAATATTTTCATAAGTAAAACTCAAGGACAAGAGGGCTTCACTGTCAGCCCTACCAAATATTTAAGGAAGAAATAATTCCAGTTCTACACAGACCTTTTCAGAAAATTGAAATTAACCAAAGATCTTATATGCATACTAGAGGCCCGTTCCATGAAAGTTGTGCACTGGAGGGGTGTCACTCAGCCTGGTCTGCCCCCTCTCACAGTCCGGGAGCCCTCAGGGGATGTCCTACTGATGGCTTAGGCCCGCTCCCCATGGGAGGCTACTGGGCTAATCAGGTGAAGGCGCTGCCCCCATCACCCCACTGCTGCTGCTACTGCTGGCAGTGGCAGCTGCAAGGCCTGAGCCCCGGGCCTCGCAGCCACTGTGGCTTTGTCCGGATCGAGGTCTGGAAGATTTCTGCCCTAATTAGCATATTACCCTTTTATTAGTATAGATATGCATAACCCCTGGATACACGGAAAAATACAGTAATTTTCACCCAATTCCAGTTCTATAGTGGAGAAAACAGGAAGAACAACTCCTTAAGATGCCAAAAAAGAAGAAGGTCTTAAGAGGAAAACCAGCAAAATATTTAAAATACTGATTTCTTAATTTTGGGTTGGAAAAGTGGGGGGCGTCTTATGCATGGGGGGAGGGGTCAGGCTAGAAGGGGTCAATGGGGAAAATAAGGGTACATCTGTATTACTTTCAATTATAAAGATAAACTTAAAAAAAGGAAGAAAAAGAAGATGAGGGGACACTTTCTAACTCATTGCCAGTATTAGCCTGATGCCAAAACCAGACAGACATTACATGAAAACTATAGACCAATATCCCTTAGGAACATAGATTCCTAAATTCTAAACATAATAGCAAATCAAGTATAACAATATTTAAAAAGGAGAATAGATCATAACTTTTGAAAAAATTAGAGTGTAATTTATCATATTCACACACTAAAGAAGACATATGCTCATCACTGTTTATGTAGAAACATCATCTGACAAAATTTAGCATTCATTCCTGATAAAATCTCTCAGCCAACTGGGCATGAAAGGGGATTTCCTCATTCTAATAAAGAGCATCTAGGAAAACCCTACAGGTAACATCGTACTTAATAGTGAAAGACTGAATGTTTTTCCCCTGGGATCAGAAACAGGTCGAGGATGTCCCTCACCACTGCTACCCAACATCATTATGGGGAGTTTTAAAAAATAAAGAACATTCAGGTTAAAAAGGAAAACTATTAACAGGTGTTATGTCCATATAGAAATTCTGATGGGATTTATTTTTAAAAAGCTATTAGAACCAATAATTGAATTTTGCAAGATTGCAGGATACAAGATTAGTATACAAAACTCAATTGCATTTCTGTATGCTAGCAATGAAAACTTGGAAGTTGACTTAAAAACCAATGCCAGTTAAGTACAATGGCATAAAAAATATGAAATAGCTTAGGGGTGGTGACCTGCATGAAATAAACTGTGAACACCACTGAGAAATATTAAATGGAGAGATACACTGTGTTCATGGGTTAGAGGACAGTACACTTCCAATGTCTGTCCTCCCCAGATTGATCTGTGGATTCAACACAATCCTACTCAGAATCTCAGCAGACCATTTTTTGTAGAAATTGACAAGCTGATCTAAGATTCATAAGGGAGTTCAAAGAACTTAGAATTGACAAAACAACTGGAGGTCTTAGTACTTGACTCAAAGACTCTTTTAAAGCTGCAATAATTGAGACCACCTGGTGTCAGCATAAAGATAGACAAATAGCTGAGCTCATATAGAGTCCAGGAAAGGATCCACACATACATTGTCAATTCACTTTCAACAAAGGTGCAAGCTGATTTGGTGGAAAAGGGGTGTTTGCCACAAATGGTGTCAGAACAACTGGATAATCCTGCACAAAAATGATGAACTTCAATCCATACCGGATCATCTACAAAATGTGGTTCAAGAGGATTATAGACCTGAATGTAAATGTTAAAGCAGGAGCCCATGTAGGGAACCTTAGGAGGAAGCCTGTGGCACTGGACCAGGCTGTAGTTTCTTGGGTGGAAATTACTGTATTTTTCCATGTATAGGATGCTATTTTTTTTTCTAAAATCGTTAGACTGAAAAGCGAGGGGCGTCTTATACATGGAAGTCAGCCAAGGCGGGAGCCGCGCAGGTGTGCAGCTGCCCAGACCTTATCAAACAGGCTTCCTCCAATCACGAGCCTTATTGTTACTGACGTCAGCTGATGCTGTAATTGGAGGTGGAGGTGGAGAGTGTGCAGATGCAACAGGAACCGAGCTTTCTGAGCCCATAAAGATGTCAGGATTAAAAAAAAAATAAATACCTGTAAGTGATTGTCTTACTCTGCAAAATTCAAATCAGATATGCAAAAGAGCATGGAAATAGAGCTGCAGAGAGACAATTTGGACCTCCTCCCGCTGAGTGTATGATCAGACAGTGGAGAAAACAGGAAGAACAACTCCTTAAGATGCCAAAAAAAGAAGAAGGCCTTAAGAGGAAAACCAGCAAAATATTTAAAATACTGATTTCTTAATTTTGGGTTGGAAAAGTGGGGGGCGTCTTATGCACGGGGGTGTCTTATACACGGAAAAATATGGTACCCTTTAAAGCAAAAAAGAGACTTAATAAACTGGACTTTATAGAGACAAAGACATTTTGTTCTTTGAAATACTGTTAAGAGGATGGAAAGACAATGCACAGTCTGGCAGAAAATGCCTGTGGCTCACTTCTCTGATCCAGGACTTGTGTTCAGAGCAGATAACGAACTTGCCACACTGTAACAGGGGAACAGACAAACCAGGAACAGATTCAAAGAGACATCACCAGGCAGCAGATTCAAAGAGACGTCACCAAAGACTATAAGCATGTGGCAAACAAGTTTACGAAGAGATGTCATAGCCTTACTTATTAGGGAAGTGCCAATTGACGCAATAATGAGCTACCACTATACACTCACTAGAATGGGCAGAGACCAAGGAGACAGCTCACACCATATTTTGGCAAAATGCGAGTGAAATTTGAACTCTGCTGCTGGAAATGTAAAATTATATAACCACTTTGGAAAACTTTTCAGAAGTTTCATAAAATGTTAAACATCCACCTGCTATGCAATCCAGCCACTTTCTGCCCACATATTTACCCCAAAGATATGAAAGCATATGTCCATATAGAGTCCTGGGCATGGAGCCTGCAGCAGCTTTTGTGGTAAGAGCCACACATTGGCAACGACCAGGGAGAGTTTGCAGATGAATGGTGCAGTGTGAGAGCTGGCTTCCATGGATTCGTATGGAGGGGCCACCGACTGATACATGTTACAGTGTTGGAAAGGCACAGAAAGCTGTGCGGGCGATAGAAGCCTGATAAGACGATATCACACACACCGTGGATATAAAACTCTAACCTGTGCTGTCTTCTCTGAGCTTAGTGCGGATGTGGTGGCTGCCGGGAGGAGGGCTGGGAGTGTCAGGTGGTAGTGATTATAAAGTGGGAGGAGGAAACAGGTGTGTGTGTTCATTATCTTGATTATGGCAATGCTGTCACTGGTGAGTACTTATGTCAAAATTTATGAAATTTTACACTTTCAGTATGTAGTTTATGTCAGTTATAACTTGGTGAGTTGGTTAAAATTAATATTTTTAATTTTTATCTGTGTTGTGATTCCCTTCATTGTGCATTGACAATGGAGAATTATTCTCATTCTACCTTAGTTTGGCCCATGAGCTTTTACTCAGAGGGTGTTTCCTGGTTTGTAGGGAGTGGCTATTGGGTCAAGCCTCGGACTGACCTGTGGCAGGGCCACAAACAAGTTCCAGCTTGGAGGCAGAGCCCTCTTAGCATAATTAAGCTTGACCTTATAGTCCTCCCTAGTTCCTTCCCCGGTAGCTAATGGGCTGTGGGAGGTGCAGCAAGTGCTGCCAAAACAAGTGAAACTCACAAGAATATTGTAACCATGTTTACCACTTCCTTGTTTTGCTTTGACTATAAAATACAGCCTCAGCTTGCAGGCTGGGTCTTTCTGTGTCCTCATCCAGGCACCGGAGATCCGCCGAGCCCCGGCTGTATTCTCTTGTCTGTCTTCTTTAATCTGTCACTGCCCCTCCTCAGGCTCACCCTTGGCCGTGCTGGCACGGCACATGTGGCGCCCAACATGGGGCCTGAGTACTGGGGAATTACAATTGCAGGGTGAAAGGACGCTCCAGTGAAGCAAGAGCAGAAAGCAAAAAGTAAGGTAAGGAGCACAGTTTAGTAATAGCTAGGCGTAAAACATGGGAAAAGGGATCTCTAAAACAATGCAAATTCTTAAATTTCTTAAGGTGTCAAAAGGTACTCTTTTAAATCAGGCTCAAGGAAAACGAGTGCCCTTGTCATCTTTACCTAGGTGGGCTCTTGTTTGAACTGCATTATGCCCACTTCGTGTTGAGGATCAAAAGTCTGTAACACCTAAGGCCCCGGATCCTCCGCCTCTAGTGTGGGAAGGCTCAACAGCTAGGGAAAGTGGGACTAACAGTCATCTTACAAAAGGACTCTTTAATGCTTTATCTGAAAATTACCATATGATGCCTTGGGACAGGAAGATTTTAGCAAAAATAACTTTAGATGCCAGTCAATGCTATGGAGAACAGAATATGATAAGATCTGTGATCAACAGGCTGAGATCAAGGCTGCATTCTGCCTGTAAGTCCCAGGCAATTTAAAAAACATCTGAAAGATCCATGAAAAGAACTCTGATTTATTAAGTCTTGTGTATGTGTTGTGGGCACCTGTCTGTTGATTGTTGTTTTATCTGTTTGTTGTTTGGTTTAATTTGTTTATTGTTAGTCTATTAAGCATGCCTTTAATTTAATTTTAAAGAAACAGTAGATGACCAGGCCATTACTAAATTTCCCCAGAGCAAACAGAATGTGGGAATGGGGAGAGAAAGAATATGAGTGGTACACATGGCTGATAACACAGGTTCTAAGAAAATTCTCTAGACAGAAGGAAGTAACTAAAAAAGGCCCCAGCCCATTAATTACTAGTCTTTTGGTGATCCTGTAAAATGGACGCCCACTCTCGGGAGTGTTATTAAAAGTCTCATTTTCGCCATGTTTTTATTTCCCAGTCCATCATTTGAAATTTGAATAGATGAGACATTTCTCACAATTTAGGTATATGTCTGGGATTTCTGTACCCATGGGGAGAAAAAGGCTAGCTTAAGAGAAGGCGCGCCCCGCCCGATTTTGGGGGGTCTTGAACTTATCCCTTCATGGATGCTATAGAATAAACCCCAAGACTGTTTTTCTTTAAAAGATGGCAAAAATGATACAAGGAAAATGTACAGGCTGTATTTGGGCAACAAGATTAGTGTTTCCATAATAAAGGGTAGTTCTTGAATAATAATGGACCGCATTCCAAGGTTGCCTCACTGGTCCCGGGCACTCCTGTTTTTATAAAATAAAATAAAAATAAAATAATACTTTAACATTAAAGCCACTGAAAGTATGTTATCTTTAAGGAAAAATGTGGCAGTTTTACATTCAAGTGGCTACGGGCCTGCTCCCTCCTCCCCTTGCCTTTTCGCCATGCCTCTACATAATTTTCCAAGCCCTTGGTAACTTAAGGACCTTGGAACATTGCTAAATTCAAAAAATTGTTAAATCTCTAGGTATTTTAAAATGACAAGGTACTGAAATGTCAGTCTGAGTTCGCCTCATGTGAAGAATCTAGAGGATAGAATTGAGTCTATTAATTGAATGTGCCTTGTGTTTTGTTTGAAATATATCCTAGAGATGTGGATATGTTGCTAGTCTGAGAAATGCTAGGTGTTTGGCTTGCCGGCTAGAGTTTGAGGCTTCTGGGAGTTTGGAGTTCAGGTTAGGTTGGGAGGAATGGTATGGTTGTGATGGCACAGTGCATGGAGTGTGGAGGTTCATCTTTGAGGGGAATGGTTCTTGTGTTTTCTCTGGAGAGACTGCTGGTTCGGAGTGTATTGTGGTCCTTATGTGTATTGCGTGTGGTGGAATTTCAACCTAGGAAATAGTATTTTGTTGGCCTAATTAGAGGATAAGGATTAATTCTGTGGTCTGAACCAAATTTTTAATGCTGAGACCAGTTTGAATTTAGTTGATGTCTTTCAGAAATAATTATAAAAAGTGTATAATATAATCTTTGGTTTATGTATATTTGATAGTCTTTCCAAGTTAAATTTCAAGACTTTAACCTAGAGATAGCTTTGGGATATTTCAAGGGCCCTGGAATGATGGAAGGATTTATTCTCTCCTCTTAAAAGAAATATTTTTAAACTAAATTAGGCCGATCTAATATACTCAAAATCACGTGGGAAGCTTTATCAAATAAAAATTAATAACTATGTTCTATTTAAATACATATAAGCAATTGGTTCTAACAAAGTACACAAAGAATACTGTTTAAAAGTAAATTTAAAAAGGAGAAATTTTAAAATCTCTTCCACTACTATTTACAAAGTAAATTAACAGTTATTATTCGGGCATTAAATCTCACCATTAATGAGATACCATGAAGAAAAAGAAAGTTACTTTTACTTGAGATGTATGCATTGCAGTATTGGCCAGCATGTTTCTCTCCTACTAGTTTTTCTGAAAAGCAACCAAGTTGGTGGTTCTGTTTAAAAGAAAGTAAAAGTTTTTAAAAGAAACTCCCTAAATGTGGCTTAGAGATTGCTCTGAGAAAAAATACAGTGGGAAATGCCCTTCAAATACCTAGGAACTGTACTTAAAAATCAAAGTATTAGGCCTCAGAAGGTAAGAAATATGAAAGGATTGCCTCAAGACCTTAAATGACTTTTAGAAATTATTACAGGACATTAATTAGTTAAGTAAGACCTTATCTAAAAATCTCTATGGGAGAAATGGCAGCTTTATTCAGTATACTTAGGAATCCTAAGAAAGTTTTTATTAAGTGTATACAAAGACCTACAGAGTAATTTTTCTAATTTCGTGGCTCGCATGTAACAGCAGTTTGCAATCATCTAAAAAATATAAATGACAAGTGGTTTGGGGCCATCTAGTAAATCCTGTCATCCCTAAACCAAGGACACTTAAAAGTAAATAATTTGCATTTTGCCCCCCTAACCAAAGCTTATGTCTGTATTCTCAAAAAGACTGATAGCAGCAAATTAGTGTCATTTACTGTCCACACCCTAGGACAAATAAAGTTAGAAAATAAACCTTATTTCAGACTAATTTAAATTGGCAAATTGAAATAAGTGTATGTGGCAGGGGAAACCAATAGTGGAAGGTTACCAGAGGCTTAATACTGTCACAAAGGCTTGTCTCTCACCTGGAGATTACTTATTATGGAAGTATTTTATCCGTGTTTGTGCTGATATTGGACCGGCCTACATTCAGGGAATGGGCCAAGATGCAGGAGAGGAAAGCATTGGGTAAATGAATGCCACAGGAGTGTATGTTCCCCTTCCCATGGGCTTGATGGGACTAATTTTAGGGAGAAGCAGTTTAACATTGAAAGGGTTTCAAGCTCTCCCTGGGGTGATAGATCAGGACTGTACTGGAGAAATTAAAGTAATGGCACAAACAATTAATACTATAAATCAGGTCTTATCAGAAACAAAAATAGCACAAATTCAAGGTCAGGCAATAGCAGAAAGAGCCAATTCTACTCTTAAAAAGCAATTATAAAACCAAAAAAAAGGGGGAGAAGGATGGTATGTGTTAAATTTTTTGAATTACGATGCAGAGAGTTGTACAGAGGCCGAAAGGCATCGGACCTCCAGTGCAATAGCCTCCGCTGAGTTAGTCCGGTGGAAGGATACACAAACCAGACAAGAGTTTTACCGGATCCAGTAATGATGTGGGGAAGAGGTTGTGTTTAGTATCTTTCCAGAAGGAGCAGCACAGCCAGTTTGGGTACCAGAGCGTTATGTGCATCACCACAATAGACCCAGAGAAGGTCCTTGTCCCTTCGTTCAAAAGACTGAGAGCTGCCCTGATGACAGCAAAGCAGAGGAAGAAGAAAACTGAAGGCTACGCAAGGGACCAAGGGACCAACATGGGGTCAGCTGAAGAAGTTAACAACTGAGGCCCAGCAGATGGCAGAAAAGCAGGAAGTGGAAGCTACTCCATCAACCATGTTTCTGGCTATGCTAGCATTGGTTAGCTGCCAGTCTTCTGTAAGGTCTTACACAGCCAAGTCCGAGGACTCTGAGTAAATATACACCACCAGCAAAAGAAACTTCCATTTTATAGCTGAAAATGTTAACATGTCTGTAGTTTGATTTCTCTCTTATTGCTGTGTTGCATTGGCATTGTTTTGTTATTGTTTTAATAGCCAGAGCTTTGTTCTTGCTGTTTAAGTTTTACTTTTATAGTAGCTTAAAAACAATAAAAGGGGGAGATGTAGGGAGCGGCTATAGGGTCAAGCCTTGGATTGACCTGTGGCAGGGCCACAAACAAATCCCAGCTTGAAGGGCAGAGCTCTCCTAGCATAATTAAACCTGACCTTGTAGCCCTCCCTAATTCATTCCTAATGGGCTGTGGGAGGTGCAAAGAGTGCTGCCAAAACAAGGTGAAACTCACAAGAACATTGTAACCATGTTGACCTCTTCCTTGTTTTGCTTTGACTATAAAATAAAGCCTCGGCTTACAGGCTGGATCTTTCTGTGTCCTCATCTAGGCATGGGAGATCCGCTGAGCCCCAGTTGTATTCTCTTTGTTTGTCTTCTTTAATCCTTCACCACCCCTCCTCAGGCTCACCCTTGGCCATACTGGCATGGCACACTGGTTAACATTTGGTGCTCAGACGTCATGCTTGTTCTGCCACTCAGGATGGATTCTTGGCCCTGGAGCCAGTGCTATGGGGGCACGGTGCCGCCCCGCTTGGGCGCCTGGCTCTGGGGAGCTGTGCTGTAGAGTGCAGGCATCTGTGAAGAAGATGAGGATGTGGAAATGGGTGCTGATGTTGCTAAAATGGGGCAGCACCTTGGGGAGAATGGCTGCCGTTTCCAGCTGTGGGCAAAGGCGTGTTTCTGAGCTTGAAGGCCATCTGTAAACTAGAGGGCTTGCCTTATCAGGAAGAGTTTGGTGTGGTGTCCAAAGCATCTGGAGCATGCCTGAGATGCTAAGGACTTAACAAGAGATAAAATACACTAACTTTTATCTCTTCAGCACAAATGATTTAAAACCACAGTTTCTCTGTTTCCCGCCAGACCTAACCAAAGCAACATAAAGCAGTCACTGTTCTCCAGCCCAAAGAATATAATGTGCTGTTAATCATCTAGATAATGCTCAATATCATTGTACTTCAGATCTGGAAGTAACTTACTTGGAAACCCTATGGAGGGAGGTCAAGTACTGTTGAGCAAAGTAGAGGACAAAGACCATGCACTGAAGTTTGTGAACTTGACCTGGAGGGCACAGCTTTGATTGAGGCCCATCAACTCTTAGGCCCGTGTGTGTAGATGGTGCCTATCCCCAGCATCTCTTGGGGGAGGGGAGAGATTGTTGTTGGACACGTGCAAACTGCTGGTGACAAAAAGCAAGAGCTGATACACCTGGCAGGAAGGGAGTAGGGAAGTCATCCTGCCTGTTAGCACCTCTGGGGATGTGGCTTACTAAAAGTAGCAAGTCATGAAGTGCTTTTGTGTGTGACAGGTGTGCTGATTGTCCTACGTGCATTATTCCACTTAGTTCTCAACACCACCTTAGGCAGGATCCTCGCCTCGCTTTATAGATAAGAACCTGTGACTCATTAGGTCTGGCACATGGACATGCTGGTGAGGCTGGAACCCAGTGTCTGACACTCCAGGTGGAGCATTGAGCCACCATCCTTTGAGCCCTTCCAGTTATTAATGCAATAAAACAATTGACTGTGTTGATAACCCCTTTGAATGAAGAAAAGGGTGAAGGTGTTGAAAGTTTGGAAAGTACTTTAGAACAATTTTTATTTTAAAAAATTCAAATTAAAGTTTTTCCCAAAAAATTTGTGGAACATTTTAGTTACTGCTAAGTTGTCAATTTCATTAAATTTGCCTACATTTTTGAATAAGAAACTGTAAGTTGAATTTTTAAATTCTGTCCCCTTACCTACTGAAGGTCAGTCTCTCTAGATCAGTGGTCGCCAGCCTTTCGGGCCTCGTGGACCACCGGCTGGCGACCGCTGCTCTAGAAGACCTCCACAGGACGATGGGCTCTTTTTGTTTGTATCCCATGCTGTTCCGATGGGGTTAGGGCGGCGAGGACTCACGGATGTTAATTTGTAACCACCACCTTGGTCCCCTGAGAACTCACGTGCAGTGTCTGGCGCCTGGATTGAGAGCTGCAACCGCAGAGGTTTGTTCTGCTCACTAGTGGCTGTGTCCCCAGCACCCGACGTCTGCGCCTTGGAAATCGGGTGGAAAGAAAGCAGGTGCCCGTTTCAAAAGCACTGACTTCTAATCGTAGCATAATTTTTATCTTTGACTCTGGATTTTGTAAATTTTATAAAGATTATAGCCATCATTTTGAAAATCAGTTTTAAATGTCAGTGTTTTATCTTATTTTAAGTTTTATTTTATTACTAGAGACCTGATGCACAAAATTCATGCAAGGGGCTTGGCCCTTACAGCCGTGGTGGCTTGCATTGGCCCTTGCAGCCCAGGCTTGGCCTGGAAGGTCGTCTGGAAGGACATCCAGAAGGACGTCCAGTTTAATTAGCATATTACGCTTTTATTATAGATTTATTTCAGAGAAGGGAGAGGGAGAGAGAGAGAAACATCAGTGACGAGAGAGAATCATTGATCAGCTGCCTCCTTAATGCCTCCTACTGGGGATCAAGCCTGCAACCCCGGCATGTGCCCTTGACCGGAATCAAACCTGGGACCGACGCTCTATCCACTGAGCCACACCAGCCGGGGCTCAGTTTTTTACCTTTAAAAAATAGGAAATGTTGGGCCAAGTTCTGTCTCAAGGACACACCTAAAGTTCTCTTTTTCCAAATTTATTCTTAGTTGCTTTTTACAGTGGTTTTCTAAAGGAGTATGGTATATGTGAGAAAGGGAAAAGGCTACGTGAGCTTTTCTTCCTTCTCTTTCCCACTTGGAGCGGCTCATTAAAACATCTGCGGTGTGGTGCTTTTTAAAAATCCCAGGCGCTGGCGCTGCCGCAGGCTGGCTGTGCGCCTCGGCCCGTCCGGTGGCCCGCCTCCACCGCTGTCGTGTTGGGCGGCTGCTGGGACGAGTAAATGAGTTCGTGTCATATCTGTAAATCACTTAGAATAGTGCTTGGCACATAAGGGCTCAATAAATGCTAATTATTACTTTTAGGGTTTTTATGGGGCTTAAATTAAATGAGATTATGCATGTAAAATGTTTAGTAGAGTACCTGGGATTTATTAAGTGCTCAATAAATGCTAGTGGCTCTAATGTAAATATTCAGGTGCCAATATGTCTAAAGAAGCCAATATGACCATGTCTGTGGGTCCCTGCACATGTCACATTGCAGTGACTTTATTTCAGGGTGTGAGGAAAAATTAATTCCTATCTTGGCTTGTACCAATAGGTACATGTTACAAAGCTGCACACAATTTAAATAGGTAATTACTTTCTGAGTCTACGGTTAGGTCATTTGTTAGGCCACTCTTCAAGTTTATGTTTATGTTACTGTTAGAAAGCACAGCGCTCTAATGCCACAGTGTAGCATGGTCATTTCTCTGCCGAGCGTGTCCGTACCTGACCTGGCTGTCTTCTGCGTTGCTTTCTAGGTCTGTGGAACCTCGCTTCTCTCTTCTCCAACCTTTGTTTGTTTGTCTTGATGCCCTTTGCCTTCTTCTTCCTGGAATCAGAAGGTTTTGCTGGCCTGAAAAAGGTGAGTGAGCTGTGTTTTGGAATTAAATTAGTTACATGGAGAAATAAATACCATTCATGTTGAACTATAAGAAGTTGGCTTAAACAGCCATTTGACGGGAATGTAAAAAGTTTAATAACAACATCTTGTTAGTATTACTATTAACAGTCTCTTAGTAACATTGCTTATGAACTGACTGTGAGTCCACAGGGACCAGGGCTCCCGGGAGCGTGCCGCCCGGCGGAGTGTGCCATGTGGAATGGGACGCCCGGCGCAGCAGCTGTTACTCTCAGGCTCTCTCCTCTCCTTTGGTTTAAAGCATGGAACAAAATTCTAGAAGCTTAGACTGTGTCTGGATGTAAGTTATTTCATGTCCAGTGTTTTCAGGATTGTGGCCTGTTAGAGCATTAGACATGCTCCATCAGACAGTCAGCTTCCCCAGGTGCTGTGGGCTACTGCTGTGAGGGAGGTAGAAGTGGCCAATTGGAGACCTCACAAGAGCATCTCAGTTAGACTTTCTAGTGGTGAGGACGGCACCCGTCCTCGAAGGTGGCATTTTAAAAGTGAGAGGAATATTTTTCACTTGTAGTCTCTTTTTACTTATAGAGCTCTTTGCTATAAACTTTTGGAATATAATGCAAAGATTTAAGTAGCTAGTACTTTTTGGGTGACTTTTAAACTTGACAAAACGAGCTTTAGTGTTACAGTTTATTTATAGACACAGCATGCCTTTTCATTTTTAGTCTCTTCATGCAACATACGGGGGAAGGCGTGCTGTGTCCTTGCTGAGCAGCACTGTAACGTCACGTAAATGAACTTGGCAGGTTGTAAGTTGTGTACTTTTTGTGTCACGTCACTTTCCGTGGGTTCTTAGGAATGAGATTGTTTCTCTGGCGTTTGACGACTTGTACACCTCAAGTTCAGCACGTTTGGGCCTGCACACCAGAGGGCCTGGGAGAGCCCCTGAGGGTGAGGCGAAAGTGTGTCGGTGGGCCCCCCTCTCTGGTTTCCAGAACTGGTTCATAAGTCAGCGCTCAGCCACTGAGCCACACCGGCTGGGCATCACTGGCTTTTATTTATTGGAGTTGTTTTTTGTTATGATGCGTTTAAATTTACCTAAGTCATCTATATAATGTGAAAAGTTACATAGTTTAAAAAGCTCTTTGTGATAATTTCTTGAAGAAAGTGTTGTTGCTGAAAGGGATTTCGTTCAAACCTTCCTTTTATAAGGTGACACCTGAGGCCCAGCGATATTAAATGTTATTAAATTGTCCACGAAGCACATATGTGCAGTTGCAGAACTAGTACCAAACCCAGTGGTTGCTGCTGAGCTTCTGAAGTGTTTGTGTTGTTCGCAGCCAGCACTGTGGGGAGCACAGTGAGGGCCAACAGGTGGGAGCCGGCCAGGGCCAGCGGGATGGGGAGGAGAGGCCAGCGGGTTGGGGGGGGGAGGCCAGCGGGTTGGGGAGGAGAGGCCAGCGGGATGGGGAGGAGAGGCCAGCGGGTTGGGGAGGAGAGGCCAGCGGGATGGGGAGGAGAGGCCAGCGGGTTGGGGAGGAGAGGCCAGCGGGATGGGGAGGAGAGGCCAGCGGGATGGGGGGGGAGAGGCCAGCGGAATGGGGGGGAGAGGCCAGCGGGTTGGGGAGGAGAGGCCAGCGGGATGGGGAGGAGAGGCCAGCGGGTTGGGGAGGAGAGGCCAGCGGGATGGGGAGGAGAGGCCAGCGGGTTGGGGAGGAGAGGCCAGCGGGTTGGGGGGGGAGAGGCCAGCGGGATGTGGGGGAGAGGCCAGCGGGTTGGGGAGGAGAGGCCAGCGGGTTGGGAAAGGAGAGGCCAGTGGGATGGGGAGGAGAGGCCAGCGGGTTGGGGAGGAGAGGCCAGCGGGATGGGGAGGAGAGGCCAGCGGGTTGGGGGGGGAGAGGCCAGCGGGTTGGGGGGGGAGAGGCCAGCGGGTTGGGGGGGGAGAGGCCAGCGGGATGGGGGGGAGAGGCCAGCGGGATGGGGAGGAGAGGCGAGCGGGTTGGGGAGGAGAGGCCAGCGGGATGGGGGGGAGAGGCCAGCGGGATGGGGAGGAGAGGCCAGCGGGTTGGGGGGGAGAGGCCAGCGGGTTGGGGGGGAGAGGCCAGCGGGATGGGGGGGAGAGGCCAGCGGGATGGGGGGGAGAGGCCAGCGGGTTGGGAAAGGAGAGGCCAGCGGGATGGGGGGAGAGGCCAGCGGGATGGGGAGGAGAGGCCAGCGGGATGGGGGGGAGAGGCCAGCGGGATGGGGGGGAGAGGCCAGTGGGATGGGGGGAGAGGCCAGCGGGATGGGGGGGAGAGGCCAGCGGGATGGGGGGGAGAGGCCAGCGGGTTGGGGGGAGAGGCCAGCGGGATGGGGAGGAGAGGCCAGCGGGATGGGGGGGAGAGGCCAGCGGGTTGGGGGGGAGAGGCCAGCGGGATGGGGGGGAGAGGCCAGCGGGTTGGGAAAGGAGAGGCCAGCGGGATGGGGGGGAGAGGCCAGCGGGTTGGGGGGGAGAGGCCAGCGGGATGGGGGGGAGAGGCCAGCGGGTTGGGGAGGAGAGGCCAGCGGGATGGGGGGGAGAGGCCAGCGGGTTGGGAAAGGAGAGGCCAGTGGGATGGGGGGGAGAGGCCAGCGGGTTGGGGAGGAGAGGCCAGCGGGTTGGGAAAGGAGAGGCCAGTGGGATGGGGGGGAGAGGCCAGCGGGTTGGGGGGAGAGGCCAGCGGGTTGGGGGGAGAGGCCAGCGGGTTGGGGAGGAGAGGCCAGCGGGTTGGGAAAGGAGAGGCCAGTGGGATGGGGAGGAGAGGCCAGCGGGTTGGGGGGAGAGGCCAGCGGGATGGGGAGGAGAGGCCAGCGGGTTGGGGGGAGAGGCCAGCGGGTTGGGGAGGAGAGGCCAGCGGGTTGGGAAAGGAGAGGCCAGTGGGATGGGGAGGAGAGGCCAGCGGGTTGGGGGGAGAGGCCAGCGGGATGGGGAGGAGAGGCCAGCGGGTTGGGGGGAGAGGCCAGCGGGTTGGGGGGAGAGGCCAGCGGGATGGGGAGGAGAGGCCAGCGGGTTGGGGGGGGGAGGCCAGCGGGTTGGGGAGGAGAGGCCAGCGGGTTGGGGGGAGAGGCCAGCGGGATGGGGGGGAGAGGCCAGCGGGATGGGGGGGAGAGGCCAGCGGGTTGGGAAAGGAGAGGCCAGTGGGATGGGGGGGAGAGGCCAGCGGGATGGGGGGGAGAGGCCAGCGGGTTGGGGAGGAGAGGCCAGCGGGTTGGGAAAGGAGAGGCCAGTGGGATGGGGAGGAGAGGCCAGCGGGTTGGGAAAGGAGAGGCCAGCGGGTTGGGGGGAGAGGCCAGCGGGTTGGGGGGGAGAGGCCAGCGGGATGGGGGGGAGAGGCCAGCGGGTTGGGGGGGAGAGGCCAGCGGGTTGGGAAAGGAGAGGCCAGCGGGATGGGGGGAGAGGCCAGCGGGATGGGGAGGAGAGGCCAGCGGGATGGGGGGGAGAGGCCAGCGGGATGGGGGGGAGAGGCCAGTGGGATGGGGGGAGAGGCCAGCGGGATGGGGGGGAGAGGCCAGCGGGATGGGGGGGAGAGGCCAGCGGGTTGGGGGGAGAGGCCAGCGGGATGGGGAGGAGAGGCCAGCGGGATGGGGGGGAGAGGCCAGCGGGTTGGGGGGGAGAGGCCAGCGGGATGGGGGGGAGAGGCCAGCGGGTTGGGAAAGGAGAGGCCAGCGGGATGGGGGGGAGAGGCCAGCGGGTTGGGGGGGAGAGGCCAGCGGGATGGGGGGGAGAGGCCAGCGGGTTGGGGAGGAGAGGCCAGCGGGATGGGGGGGAGAGGCCAGCGGGTTGGGAAAGGAGAGGCCAGTGGGATGGGGGGGAGAGGCCAGCGGGATGGGGGGGAGAGGCCAGCGGGATGGGGGGGAGAGGCCAGCGGGTTGGGAAAGGAGAGGCCAGTGGGATGGGGAGGAGAGGCCAGCGGGATGGGGGGGAGAGGCCAGCGGGTTGGGAAAGGAGAGGCCAGTGGGATGGGGGGGAGAGGCCAGCGGGATGGGGGGGAGAGGCCAGCGGGATGGGGAGGAGAGGCCAGCGGGATGGGGGGGAGAGGCCAGCGGGTTGGGAAAGGAGAGGCCAGTGGGATGGGGGGGAGAGGCCAGCGGGTTGGGGAGGAGAGGCCAGCGGGTTGGGAAAGGAGAGGCCAGTGGGATGGGGGGGAGAGGCCAGCGGGTTGGGGGGAGAGGCCAGCGGGTTGGGGGGAGAGGCCAGCGGGTTGGGAAAGGAGAGGCCAGTGGGATGGGGAGGAGAGGCCAGCGGGTTGGGGAGGAGAGGCCAGCGGGTTGGGAAAGGAGAGGCCAGTGGGATGGGGAGGAGAGGCCAGCGGGTTGGGGGGAGAGGCCAGTGGGATGGGGAGGAGAGGCCAGCGGGTTGGGGAGGAGAGGCCAGTGGGATGGGGAGGAGAGGCCAGCGGGTTGGGAAAGGAGAGGCCAGTGGGATGGGGAGGAGAGGCCAGCGGGTTGGGAAAGGAGAGGCCAGTGGGATGGGGAGGAGAGGCCAGCGGGTTGGGGGGAGAGGCCAGTGGGATGGGGAGGAGAGGCCAGCGGGTTGGGAAAGGAGAGGCCAGTGGGATGGGGGGGAGAGGCCAGCGGGTTGGGGGGAGAGGCCAGCGGGTTGGGGGGAGAGGCCAGCGGGTTGGGAAAGGAGAGGCCAGTGGGATGGGGAGGAGAGGCCAGCGGGTTGGGGGGAGAGGCCAGTGGGATGGGGAGGAGAGGCCAGCGGGTTGGGGAGGAGAGGCCAGCGGGTTGGGAAAGGAGAGGCCAGTGGGATGGGGAGGAGAGGCCAGCGGGTTGGGGGGAGAGGCCAGTGGGATGGGGAGGAGAGGCCAGCGGGTTGGGGAGGAGAGGCCAGCGGGTTGGGAAAGGAGAGGCCAGTGGGATGGGGAGGAGAGGCCAGCGGGTTGGGGGGAGAGGCCAGTGGGATGGGGAGGAGAGGCCAGCGGGTTGGGGAGGAGAGGCCAGCGGGTTGGGAAAGGAGAGGCCAGTGGGATGGGGAGGAGAGGCCAGCGGGTTGGGGAGGAGAGGCCAGCGGGTTGGGAAAGGAGAGGCCAGTGGGATGGGGAGGAGAGGCCAGCGGGTTGGGGAGGAGAGGCCAGCGGGTTGGGAAAGGAGAGGCCAGTGGGATGGGGAGGAGAGGCCAGCGGGTTGGGGGGAGAGGCCAGCGGGATGGGGAGGAGAGGCCAGCGGGTTGGGGGGAGAGGCCAGCGGGTTGGGGGGAGAGGCCAGCGGGATGGGGAGGAGAGGCCAGCGGGTTGGGGGGGGGAGGCCAGCGGGTTGGGGAGGAGAGGCCAGCGGGTTGGGGGGAGAGGCCAGCGGGATGGGGGGGAGAGGCCAGCGGGATGGGGGGGAGAGGCCAGCGGGATGGGGGGGAGAGGCCAGCGGGTTGGGAAAGGAGAGGCCAGTGGGATGGGGGGGAGAGGCCAGCGGGATGGGGGGGAGAGGCCAGCGGGTTGGGGAGGAGAGGCCAGCGGGTTGGGAAAGGAGAGGCCAGTGGGATGGGGGGGAGAGGCCAGCGGGATGGGGGGGAGAGGCCAGCGGGTTGGGGAGGAGAGGCCAGCGGGTTGGGGAGGAGAGGCCAGCGGGTTGGGAAAGGAGAGGCCAGCGGGTTGGGGAGGAGAGGCCAGCGGGTTGGGAAAGGAGAGGCCAGCGGGTTGGGGGGAGAGGCCAGCGGGTTGGGGGGGAGAGGCCAGCGGGTTGGGGAGGAGAGGCCAGCGGGTTGGGAAAGGAGAGGCCAGCGGGTTGGGGAGGAGAGGCCAGCGGGTTGGGAAAGGAGAGGCCAGCGGGTTGGGGAGGAGAGGCCAGCGGGTTGGGAAAGGAGAGGCCAGCGGGTTGGGGAGGAGAGGCCAGCGGGTTGGGAAAGGAGAGGCCAGCGGGTTGGGGAGGAGAGGCCAGCGGGTTGGGAAAGGAGAGGCCAGCGGGTTGGGGGGAGAGGCCAGCGGGTTGGGGGGGAGAGGCCAGCGGGATGGGGGGGAGAGGCCAGCGGGTTGGGGGGGAGAGGCCAGCGGGTTGGGAAAGGAGAGGCCAGCGGGTTGGGAAAGGAGAGGCCAGCGGGTTGGGGAGGAGAGGCCAGCGGGTTGGGAAAGGAGAGGCCAGCGGGTTGGGGGGAGAGGCCAGCGGGTTGGGGAGGAGAGGCCAGCGGGATGGGGAGGAGAGGCCAGCGGGATGGGGGGGAGAGGCCAGCGGGATGGGGGGGAGAGGCCAGCGGGTTGGGGGGAGAGGCCAGCGGGATGGGGAGGAGAGGCCAGCGGGTTGGGGAGGAGAGGCCAGCGGGATGGGGGGGAGAGGCCAGCGGGATGGGGGGGAGAGGCCAGCGGGTTGGGAAAGGAGAGGCCAGCGGGATGGGGGGGAGAGGCCAGCGGGATGGGGGGGAGAGGCCAGCGGGATGGGGGGGAGAGGCCAGCGGGATGGGGGGGAGAGGCCAGCGGGTTGGGAAAGGAGAGGCCAGTGGGATGGGGAGGAGAGGCCAGCGGGATAGGGGGGAGAGGCCAGCGGGATGGGGGGGAGAGGCCAGCGGGTTGGGGGGAGAGGCCAGCGGGATGGGGGGGGAGAGGCCAGCGGGTTGGGGGGGGAGAGGCCAGCGGGTTGGGGGGGGAGAGGCCAGCGGGTTGGGGGGGGAGAGGCCAGTGGGATGCGGGGGAGAGGCCAGCGGGTTGGGGAGGAGAGGCCAGCGGGATGGGGAGGAGAGGCCGGATGAATGGGGCAGGTCGGTAGGGGGTTGCCTCGGGGCAGGTGCTGTGGGTGCAAGGACGGGGGCAGAGCGTGCCCTGGCCCACCCCCAGTAGTCTAGAGTGGCTTGTAAGCTACAGCATTCAGGAGGGTTGGAAGAATGAGCATCATGAGCATGGAGAAGAAATGAGGTTGTTGGAGATACTTGAAAACCAGTTCCGTAGAATTTGGGAGCCTTTGATGGATATTCATTCATCTGACAGTTTTACTAAGCATGTACTAGGTAGTAATTATCCTGCTATTATAGGAGCTTGCCAGGGACAGAAATGGAGAGACGGGCTCCTGCCTGGAAGGGTGTCGAGGGAAGTCAGGCAGGGGAGTAGCCTGCCGGGAGGTGGACGGTAGACCGCAGCCGCTGCGGAGGTGCAGAGGAGCGCAGGTGCTGGTCCCCGGGCCGGGAGCACAGAGGCCGCCTGCTCTGGAGCTGGGACCCGCGGCGGAGCAGGAGGAGTAGGCGGGTGTTGGCCTCGTGCATCCCAGGCACGAGCAGGACTGGGCTTCTCTGGGCTGCGGGAATGGCTGGTGCGGAGACTGGTGAGCAGCCCGCGTCCTCCGCCGGGCTGTTGGGGTTTTATGGGTCGATGGCAGGGGGTGGGCACGGGATTTCTGTAAAGGAGTTTTGCATCCACTGTTTTATCTACGTCACTGAGGGAAGGTGAAATGCGGTGTGGTGGAGGCACCAGCATATGAAGACGTCCCACCACCTGGCCCATCACATGGCGCCTGGGCACACGTCCCTGTTGTCGCCGGCGGTGTTTGCCTTACACAGGCAGCTCTCCTTTCTGTCTGCCTCGTGTGAATCTGCCCACTGCACACACCAACCTGGAACGCTCAGTGTTAAATAGTTTCAGTCGGTCTCATAGGTGTACCTACCTTTATGCTTCTTATAAAAGTCTAGTTATTAGTTAAATAATTTTTAAAAACTGTAAATAATTGCCTCCCAATTATTTCCCCCTTCTTGTGAACTAACCAACTAGAAAGGGACTTGGCTTGATTTATTGGAGCTGAATTAGCAACTATCTCTAGAATTAAAAAAAACACACACAAAAACAGTGACATGTCACTATTCTCTTGGTCAAAGGAAAACCACTGAGCCCCAAAGTGTGTTGTTTGCATGTCAGTGCGGAGGAGGGATGCGGGGTGGGGGGGTGGGGGGTGGGGAGGGGCGGGGCGAGGAAGCACCTCCTCCCTCCATTGTGCCGCTTTCTTTTTAAAAATTTATCTTTATAGTTGAAAGTATTACAGATGTCCCCGTTCCCCCCACTGACCCCCTCCGCGCCCCCAGGCCTTCACCGTGCTGTTGTCTGTGTCCACGGGGTTTGCGTATGTGCATAATAGTTCGTTGGTTGATCTCTTCCCAGCCCCCGCCACCCGTACAGCCTTCTTTCCTCTAAGGTACGTGCTTCCAGTTTCTCTCTACACGAGGGAAAGGACATTCACTCTGTTACTGCCATCAGATCCCTCTGGCTCACCAGCTCCTCTGTGGGATCACAAAGGGGACTGACATGGTGACTGAGTGCTTGTGGGTACCGTTGACACGGCTACCCAACTAGTGCCCAAACAGCCAAGAATTTTAAAAGACGGCGAGGAGGCAGTGCTCAAGATATTGCTGTTGATCGACTAGATAGTGGTGGAATGAGGGAGGCTGTAGGAACCAAATCAGAGAGCGGGTCCTTAGTGCCTCTGAGGGAGGAGGGTGACAGTGAAGATGGGGGGAGTGGCCTGGAGGCTGCGGGGAGGCTGAGTGCTGGGGACGGCCGGGTGCAGCGGTGAGATGCCCAGGCTTAGGGTTCCTCTGAGGTGAATGGCCTTGTTTACAGGGCCCAACGGGAGGAGGTCGCATGTAAAGCTAAGGCCGCAGCCCAGGACCAGCCCTGGACGCCAGCCGTCCTTGCCGTCCTCCAGAGCTGCCTGCGTTGACTAGTACGTGTCCTAGAGAGTGCCAGTGGTGCCGGGGGCATCCGAAGCCGCTGACACAGGCGGCTCCTCATTGTCCCACAGCTCCGAGTTTTAAGGTCCCTTTAAAAAAAAAATATATATATATATATATTTTATTGATTTTTTACAGAGAGGAAGGGAAAGAGATAGTTAGAAACATCCATGAGAGAGAAACATTGATCAGCTGCCTCCTGCACACCCCCTACCGGGGATGTGCCCGCAACCAAGGTACATGCCCTTGACCGGAATCGAACCTGGGACCTTTCAGTCCGCAGGCTGACTCTCTATCCACTGAGTAAGGTCCCGTTTTGATCCCATTTTAGAATGACCTAGACCAGTGGTCGGCAAACTCATTAGTCAACAGAGCCAAATATCAACAGTACAACGATTGAAATTTCTTTTGAGAGCCAAATTTTTTAAACTTAAACTTCTTCTAACGCCATTTCTTCAAAATAGACTCGCCCAGGCCGTGGTATTTTGTGGAAGAGCCACACTCAAGGGGCCAAAGAGCCGCATGTGGCTCGCGAGCCGCAGTTTGCCGACCACTGACCTAGACTGAAGCAGAGTCAACCCCACTGCCAGACGAGGCTGCCAGGCTGCACTAGGGATGTTTGGGAAGCTTTCCGGGGAAGGTGATCATGACACGTTATTTTAAAACATTCATATTATTTCGGTTCTTAATCAATTACAGGGAAGTTGCAAGGTTATTAGCGCTGTCCAGCTGAGTGTGAGTGTGCACAGCGCACGGGAGCCTTCCGTCTGCCTTTCTGTGAAGGCCCGCCTCCCGGTAAGCTGCGGCCTCGGTTTCTGGGCGCAGCGCTGTCGGGGTACAGTCACTGGCTGCGGCCTCGGTTTCTGGGCGCAGCGCTGTCGGGGTACAGTCACTGGCTGCGGCCTCGGTTTCTGGGCCCAGCGCTGTCGGGGTACAGTCACTGGCTGCGGCCTCGGTTTCTGGGCGCAGCGCTGTCGGGGTACATTCACTGGCTGCGGCCTCGGCGTTCTGGGTGCAGCGCTGTCGGGGTACAGTCACTGGCTGCGGCCTCGGTTTCTGGGTGCAGCGCTGTCGGGGTACAGTCACTGGCTGCGGCCTCGGCGTTCTGGGCGCAGCGCTGTCGGGGTACAGTCACTGGCTGCGGCCTCGGTTTCTGGGCGCAGCGCTGTCGGGGTACAGTCACTGGCTGCGGCCTCCTCGAGTCACTGACATGCTCCGCTGGGCTGGCCAGTACATGTATTTCTGTCGATGCCTTTGAAGCTCTTTGCTCACTGGTGACGTTTGACACATCAGTTCCCAGCGACATTGAAGAGAGCTTAGAAAACACCTCTAATTGGTAGACCAGCACAGTAACCTGAGTAATGACAAACTTGTAATATGGTTGAGTTACAGTCGCTTTATATTCCTTGGCCACCCTCCTGGTGCGTTTTACTGTGTCTCAGTCTGTGGCGTCCCTGACGGCCTGAGGCCCCTCCTCCATCGATTCCCCTGGGCATCGATTTTAAAGCAGCCCCTTGCATATTGTGCCGAGATGCGGAAATTGGCCACTCGCCACAGGCGGATGCAGAGTTGGAATTGAAAGTCAAATTAAGCAGAATTCTCTACATAGTTTTTAATTAAACCACCATGTTAATTCAGACAGGACATTTCAGGCCTGGGGGGCTGGCCGTGTCCCTAAAGAGCCTTTCTCCTCCTCCCGGGTGGGTTCCTGTTCTGTGGGCCAATTCTTAGCTGTCCCCGCTCCTTATCATCACAGGGTCGCCGCATGTAAACGGCTCTGACAAAGCGGCTGTTTTAGGGAGAAGGTGACTTTTGTCTTGGCGCTGTAACTTACTGTTATAAGTGAAACGTTCATCACATTTAGATGATTTCCCTTTCACATACACATGTTATATGTTCATGTGTGTTTGAACCCGAGTCCATGCAGACATCTGAATGTTCTGATGAAAAGGTCGCCTCTGTTGGTTTTTGTTTGTTTTGTGGGAGACTCTCTCTGCAGTTTTATCTGTCGCTCAGATGTACACTGGGTGGGAGGGTCTTGAGGCCGGCAGTGCGTTTTCCTGTCGCCTTGCCGGTAGCTGTGCGGGTTTCTCTGCCCGCCTCGCCTCGGGGAGGCCTCTGGACCGCCCGGGCCATGTCCTATGGTGTTTCCCTTCGTATAAGGAACGCTGACGGATTTGGGTGGGAGTTAGGAATGTGTTCCTTTCATGTTGTATTTTAACATCTTACTTTGGATTAAAATGTTAGGAGGAAAAAATTCAACAACTTAATGAAAGTGAAAAAAAACCTCATCAGTGATGGATTAATTCAAAACCAAAGATGTTTCTGGGAGTAACTTTACAGTGTGCCTCACCTGACTGCCCACCTTTTATTTGAAGTCATAGCATAAAATTTAACATGAGTGACAGCAACATCCTGACCAATTACCAGTCCTGGCAGACATCCCCCAGTGTCCAGAGCAGAGCGCGCGGTCTGCGGGATTAAGAGGTTAACTCCTGTAACTTCAAACGGAGTGCTTGATAATAAAAGCAAAAAGTACAGAATTTGGGGTAACTTCCTTCCTAATTAATTAGACTGACCAGGTGGAGCGAGGGGCTGGGTGCTGGTGCGGGAAGTCTATAAAGCAAGCGCCATGACAGCCGCGCACGAGGCCGAGCGCTTTAATATGTCTCTATCCTGTGTCACAGTTTGAGATTGTCCTGGTTTATGTCCCTTTTGGCAAACTTACATAAAAGTGACCCTGTACTGTATTTTATGGCCAGACGGCTTTCCCGCGGCTAATTTGTATCAGGCCTCTGTCTTCAAGGGCCGCAGACACGAGTAGGAAGTCCAGTGCGGTCCGGGGAGCTTTCATTGCGTTCTTTCATTATTTTTGCTCGTTTTTGCCACTGATCATCCATAAATTGTTGGAAATGAGTGATTAAGGAAGTGCTGCTTAGTGTTAGTGGCACAGCGCATATTTGGCCGGGCTCGGGTGGGAGGAAGTCCCGTCCGTACAGAAAGGAAAACGCCTGCTGGGAGCCGTGCACGGAAACTCACCCAGGGGCGCGTTTTGATCTTGGTGTTTATTACGGAAAATGGAGTCAGATCTCACTCACTGTTGTTATGTGTTAATTTGATTTCCCCAACACCTTTGAGAAAAAAATCATTCAGTAATTTATTAATAGAATTCCTCTGCCCTCCCCCTGTGGGAGGACTGGTATTTTTCCAGAGCACCAACGTGGACGAGAATGATAACGTAGAGGTGCCCGGTTCTGGCCATGTTATATGCCGGGTCCCTTTGCACTTCTTACTCAGCTGTAAAAGGTGCGACAGTAGCGATACACTGAGCGATTCCCACCTGGAAGCACGGCATGTGGCATCTCCGAGGACAGAAAAGTATTATTTTGAGGGAAAGAGTACATTTGTTTCATTTAAAAATCATTTGAGTTTATGAAGATTTTAAACCCTTCAGTTCCTGGAAGGACATAGTTTTGTCACTGTGTCAGTGCAGTTGCCTGTTGGACAGAGCGTGGCAGCCTCATGGCATCCCTGCTGGTTGCCTGGCAGCGGAGTTTCCAGCACCCACTCCCCTGCACTCGGCGATGGTCGCATCCTTGGAACTACAGTTCCGCGGGCTTCCATCCTCTCTGGCTGCCAGAGCGGGAGCCTCCCACCTCAGCCAGATGCCTCTCCCCTGCATGACAGTGCCGTGCAGGGCCTGCACGTGGCTTTCAGAGCCTGGCGGAAATCCTGGCCTCCTTGCTGAAGGGACCGCAGGCGCATTTTCTCGGCGTCTGCACCTGTGAAATGGGCTGGCTGTTCTCACTGAGGGGCACGGTCACCTCACCTGACCTGCTTGCAAAGCACCCTGTCCCAAAGCGGCGTGATTGTTAGGGGCCAGGCGTGTCAGCAGGGAGAGCCGATACAGAAGCACCAGGAAGCTCCGTGTGGGATCACTCTGTGCTCACACAGCAATGTAAGAACGTAGGTGTCACAGACAGGCCGCTCCATTCATTTACCTTTTGTCCTCTACTAGTACAGGCAGTAAACATAGGTATTATGTTTAATAGGTAACTAAACTCCAAACTTTATTTTATATGATGATTAAATTACTAACAAATGTTTCATAATCCAGGGCTCTCTGTTAAATGAGGAGAAGTTTGGGGAGGGAGGAAATAAAAATCATCAGGTTAGATATTAAAGTAATTGTACTTTTCACTAAACTGGCCCTAATACCTTCAGTATTCATGAAACAATTTAATGAAATAGTCATTGTTAATTAGAGTCTCTTTTCTAAAACTTTTTTTGGGGAATTGAAAACTATCCACCCTTCGCTAGAAAGAACTTTATTTGAAAGTAAAATTAAATGTCAGATTTAATGCTGACTAGAGAGTTTTTTACATAATTATGATCCACCCCACAGACCGATTGGACAAGGGCTCACCCAAGAGGCTGGTGTTTGGATTGTTAAAATCTTATATTTATTTGGCATTTAAACTCATATTTATTTGTCAGTAAATTAATTTATTCAGCACATCACAGTGTTAATCTTCTGATCTCTATGAAATATTGGCCAAGTGTAGCTTCACCTTGGGATGTCACTTTATACAGCCCGTATTTGGCCCATTTCTACCAGCGTCCCCAATGGCTCTTTCTCTCCTCTGTTAGTTTTACTGGCCCTTTATCTGGAACAGTGGTCGGCAAACTGCGGCTCGCGAGACACATGCGGCTCTTTGGCCCCTTGAGTGTGGCTCTTCCACAAAATACCGTGTGCGGGCGCGCACGTACAGTGCGATTGAAACTTCGTGGCCCATGCACAGAAATCAGTTTTCGGCTCTCAGAAGAAATTTTAGTCGTTGTACTGTTGATATTTGGCTCTGTTGACTAATGAGTTTTCCGACCACTGCTCTGGAACATAGTAGTAACTCAGTTTCTTGTTAATTTGCGGCCTTTTTTGACCTTTTTCCCGATCTGGAAGGCTTAGTGGTCCCTGTTGAATCCGCTCTGCATTTGTCAGTGGGTGGGACCCAGTCTTTTCTTCGGGCCTCTGCTCCCGGGCGCGCAGCCCGGGCACCGGGGCTCTGGAATGGAGCCCGAGCACTTGGGCTGCTCTTCTGCTGACTTGGCTGTCTACAGCCCCATCGGGTCAGCCCGTGGGAAGCCCGAGCTGTGCAGATGCGTTCTGTCGGAGAGAGAGGCGACTGATTTCCTCCCTGTGCACAGGCTACCCCCATTTCCTTCTGTTGTCCTACTGGATTTTATCCAGTCCTGCATCTATTAGCAAATCAATATTAGCATTTCCAATTGTCTAAGTATATCTGGATTCTTCAGATTCTCCTCTGGGTGGTTTTAATAAAAACTGAGACCATGTGGCTGTAGGAACAGAGAGCCAGGTGCTGGGGGGCCCCCGTCAGCACACAGCACAGCACTTGCTCTGCCGAAGTAGAGAATGTGGGTCCTGTGTGTGAGAGCCAGGCCAGTATTCACACGTGTAGGGTGGAGCTACCGCGACATCTCACCCCAAACCAGACCCACTGTCCCAAGAGGCAGGAGGTGACAGGACATGCAGGACAAGGGGTCATACATGTAAAGATGAGAGGGACTCTGATGACGACCAGACGTCTGGGAAAAGCCAGCCCTGCGAGGGGTAGCAGATGCAGTGGATGCAAAGAGTTAGGGGACAAGCAGAAGATTTCAGGGAGATTTGCAGAATTCCAGCTAGCATTCCAGGTGATTTTTGGGAGAAGAAATTAAGGCCCTCTCTCCCGCAATATTGCCAGAAAGGAACGTTCTACAGACTCATTCTGATAATGAGGAACAATTTCCAGGACATTTCTACCAGACTTCAAAGAATAGTTAACTCCCGTTTCATACAGGTTTGTCTAGAGACTTGGAGATGGGGCACTCACAGTTTTATGTTATGGGACCAGTGTGATCTCATCACCAAAAGCAGACAGGATAGTGTGAGAAAGGAGCATGGTGCACCATTCTTTCTGAATACCTGTGAATCCCAAAATACTAAGCTGAATCCAGCCATGTATACAAAAGACCATCACAGAAAGTGTATTTCAGGTGTGCAAGTTCGTTTACCATAGGAAACCTATGGCTGGAATTCATATGAGGAGAGTAAATGGGAATGCAGTCAAGGGAGCATGTCCGAAGGGCAGTCAGACTGAACAGCAAGCTGAGAACTCGAGAGTCTCCTCACCTGATGCGGACGCCCACCCTGAGCCTACAAATGACATTGTACTTCATGGTAAAACGTTAAAGTACTTATTTTAAAATTTGGAAGCCAACATATTTTTATTTCCAATAATAAATACCACTGTAGTTGAGTTCTTTGCTAGTACAGTTAGAGAAGAAAAGGAGCCTAGCCAGTATGGCTCAGTGGTTGAGTGTTGACCCATGAACCAAGAGATTGTGGTTCAATCCCGGTCATGGCATGTGCCTAGGTTGTGGGCTCAATCCCCAGTAGGGGTGTATAGGAGGCAGCTGATCAATCCATCGATCAATGTTTCTCTCTCATTAATGTTTCTAGGTCTGTATCCCTCTCCCTTCATCTCTCCTAAAATTAGTAAAAACATATTAAAAAATAATAAGTGAAACAACAAATTGATATTTAAAACAAACCAAGAAGAAGAAAAGGAAAAATGGAAAGAAACAAATTGTCATTATTAACAGATGATATTGTTTGTTAAAAAATCCTATAGAATCTAAAGATAAATTGTGAATTCAAATAGGAAAATTTGCTATGGAAGGTGGATATAGAATAAATATAGAAAATAAATAAATAACAGCAACAAATAAAATCTAATTAAAAATACATTTTTAATAGCAAGACAGTCCAAGGTATCTATATATATAAAAGCCTAAGTGACCGTTATGACTGGTCGACTGGTCGCTATGATGTGCACTGACCACCAGGGACAGATACTCAACGCAGGAGCTGCCCCCTCGTGGTCAGCGTGCTCCTACAGCCAACCTCCCACAGCCAGCCAACCTCCCGCTGCCGGCCAAACTCCTGCGCCCCCCCTCCCCCTGCCAGCCAGCCCGATTGGCCCCGATGGGGACTGGGCAAGATGGCCTCGATTGGCCCTGATTGCCGGCCAGGCCGAGGGACCCCACCCATGCACGAATTCGTACACCAGGCCTCTAGTATTGAAATAAATCCAATAAATGATACGTAAAACCTTTATGGAAATAATATATGAAGCCAAAAATCTTATTGAAAGATGTTAAGAAAGACTTAAATAAATGGGTAGATATTTCTGTCTTTATGAATTTCTTTATGTGATGAACATATCAGTTGTCAAATTATTTTTTAGAATCAGTGCAATTCTAATGAAAATTCCAAGAGGTTACCTTATGGAATGGACCAGCGGGGAGTCAGGTTCTCAGGGAAGAGCAGAGAGTCCAGGCAGCCAGAGCAGCTGTGAGGCACAAGACAGCGACGGTACTCACCAACATTAAAAAGGAGCAAAGGACTCACATGAACACTTCTCAGAGAAGGTTGCACACGGCCAGTGAGCACATGAAAGGCCTCGACACCACCATTAGGAAAACAAACAAGCAAAAACAACCAGAAATAATATTGGTGAAGATGTGGAGAAATCAGAACTCTTAAAATAATTTCTTTAATTGATTTGCGAAAGAGAGAAAGGTCGATTGGTTGTTCCACTTATTTATGCCTTCATTGGTTGCATCGTGCGTGTGCCCTGACTGGGGGATTGAACCCATAACCTTGATGTATCTGGATGACACTCTAACCAACTGAGCTACCCAGCCAGGGCCAAGAAATACACACGTTGGTAAGAATGTAAAATGGTGGTTGCTCAAAAATTAAGAATAGAATTACCATATGATTCAGCAATTCCACTTCTGGGTATGTGCCCAGAAGAATTGAAAGCAAGGACTTCACAGATATTTACACACCCATTTTCATGGCAGCATAATTAACAATAGCCCAAAGATGGAAAAAACCCAAGTATTCATCAATGCATTATAAATAAAAAAATGTGGACTGCACACACCATAGAATCTTACGAAGCCTAAAAAAGGAAGAACATTCTAGCACACGCTAAAACATGGATGAATCTTGAGGACATTATGGTAAGTGAAACGTCAGACACAATAAGACACAGTGATTCCACTTATGTAAGGTCCCTAGAGGATTCAAATCCATAGAGACAGAGTAGCCTGTGGGGCCATGGCTGGTGCGGGGGAGGGCAGTGAGCATTTAAGGGGTGCAGAGTTTCAGTTTAGGAAGGTGAGAAAGTTCTGGAGATGATGGTGGTGATGGTTGCACAACAATATGATTGTGTTTAATGCCATTGATCTATACACGTAAACATGGTAAATGTTACATATGCATTTGCCACAGTAAAAATGTGTATCAGTAGTGAACATCACAGTTTGACTTGGTGGCGGCCTTTGGGCAGGCGGTGTGTCGGTTTCAGTCGGGAGCCACCTGGGCACCACAGCGGCTGTGGTGAGGCTCCTTGAAGCTGGGCGCTATGTCCTCAGGTGTCGTACAGCCATACCAGCCGAACAGTGCACCTTCATTATTTAAAAATAGACGGAAAAAAGGTGATTTATGTCTTGGTGATGGGCTCATATTACTCAAACCGGCTGATAGGTAAAATCAAGATGCCAACTGACTGGTCCTCAGTAGAAAACTATGAAATGCTCACACATGTGTGCACCCCAAGTAGCTGTTATTGAGCATGGGAGGGAGTGTGGAGCCAGGGGCTGGGTCTGGGGTGTCACAGAGGGCAGTACGCTGTGTGTGTGTGCACGTGTGTGTGTGCGTGTGTGCACACGTGTGCGCACACATGCAAAGGCGCACACTCTTCTGTGGTATTTTACAATTCCTAGTGCTTTTTGTGTAAATGCCCTCTTTGCCCCATAAGCAGTATGACCCTGTTATTTAAATCGCCGTGTGGCATTGCTTTAGGTTCTGTCCGGCACCTTCCTATCTTGCACACTGGGCTGTAGCCACGTGATGGTCCCACCCAGTGATCCTCCTGCTGCAAAAGATCGGAGCTGGCGCCTGGTTGTGCGACTTCTGTATGGGAAGTGCCTTGTAGGACTGAGCCTCTGACGCCAGGATGATCTTGCTGTTATGGAAAAGAATGTTCTAGTAGAAGAAGCCTTTGTTTATGTTGTTTGATTTCTTTACTAACACAGTAGGTATGTCTTAAGTATGTTTTAAGCATTTTCCCTCCTCCCTTTTTCCAGGCCATTTTGTCTTTTGTGTCTGTTTCTGTCGTGGGGGTGGGAGGCTCGGGCCAACCTGCCCAAAGGTAACCACCAATTCAAACGGTTATGTTCATTACTGATATGCTTTTTTATTGTGGCAAAATATATATAATATAAAATTTTATACCTTTCAGGGGATGGTGAAGATTCAGTGACATAGAAAGCAACTGGCAGCTCTCTACATGGGGTCCCAGGTCCTCTTGTCCATGAAGCTTATAACTAGAGACTTGTTGGAACAGAACTAGAGGGAAGACCCTCTGGCTGACCGTTACCTTGTCTCAATGTGAGGCCCTATTCAGAGAGGTTTTCTTCCAAATTTAGAATTACGTTTCAGATTTTCGATGTAAAGTCCCAGCAGTCTTTTCACAATTCAGTTCATGTTGGAAACTTGCTGTATTAATTATTTACCTGCAGTCTGGAGGGTTTTTGTTTAGCTAATATGAGAAACTTCTGCTCATGAATTTGAATACAACACACATTTTAGTTCAGTGAACTAGCGATGTTAAAGTTTTTATTTTAACTTCTCCTAAAGTGCTTTCTTTCTGTCAAGTTTTAAGAACTTGAGTGCTTCATAGTTTAAATTTTTCTTATCTTGTGTAGACTACATTAAGTGAATATGTATATAATAGCTGCAGGAAATATTGATATTCAAAATATTTCACTGTGGAATTTCACAAAGCTTTCTATAAAGCTGTTTCTTTTTGCTTGTGACCAAAATCTGAGTGTCCTGCTCTTACAATGACTTTGAGAGCAAAGAGGCCGTGCTGGACCCTCTCTGGCTGCTTGTGTGAAGTTCCTTCGTGGTAAAGAGGACTCGCATCTGCCTTTAGTTTCTGTCCTTCATTAGAGCTGCTATCGATCTTCCCGCCGACGGCATGCGTGTTTGGTGCGGTCTGCATGTCATGCTGAGCAAACCCAATCCTCATGTTACTAAGAGACCCTTTTTGTTAGAGGAAAACAATGGCTCGATATTTATTTTAAATGTCCTGTGAGTAGAAATGTTCCCAGGCTTCCTGATGGGTGGAGACATAGTGTATAAAGTGGTGTTTACATGCCATCCCAGAGGTCAGGGTGTCCAGGCCAAGTTTTGTTTACATGTTCATCACCATAGAAACATCAGCTTATTGTTAGTGCTTTTGTAAGTACATGTGCTTTTTACTTTATTGATGTTTGGTACAGAGCAATTAAATGTATGGTTGACCAGCACAAAGATTTCAAGAAGCAATTATAACCCTTTTAGTGTTTTAACCTTGCACATTCAGCACTTATTTAAATCTAAAAAGAGATTTACGAGTCTACTGTATTTAGTTACTAGCTTTTTCAATCTAATTTGAGCTGTTAGTGTTGAGGTATTGTAATTTCCAAAATAATACTGGTATGAGACTAGTGTACTAATCACGTAGCTCAGTTTTCTTCACCACTCGATGGCACTTCATTGGCAGAAAGGACCTTGTCTCAGTGGTGCTTTTTACTGATGTGCTGAGTGCTTGTCACACTACGGTTTTAATAAAAGGGACGGAGCTTCATCACACTAACTTAGACTTGTGGTTTTGGGAGGGTTAGGGTAGGTGTTCATACTGGGCTAAAAAGATCACGAAGTTCATGGAGTCCTGGCGCGAGGTGACAGTCGAAGCCTTCACACGGTGTGTCGCGGTGCCGGTGGCGGTGAGCGCCGTGCTGAGCGCTGTGATCGGTTCAGCAGACTCCTTGCCTTTCAGATGAACAGGGGCAGCCTCCTCCTCCTCTGATAGTGTTGTGGCACTTTGCGTTGGCAGGATGTCTCGGGGAGGTACTCTGACATCTGGCCCTCTTAGCTTAGCGTATGTCAGAAGGGAGTTTATGGGAACCTTCCCCTGGGGGCCTCCTGGCTCCCGATTCGGACTCCTAATGGAAAGATGAGCAGTGGGCATATTTTTTGCTTATATGCTGTCTTGCTGGTGATTAATGGTGGCGATAAAAGCTCCCACAATGCTTTTCATTACTTTGCAGGCAGACTCACACACAAAAGTTTAAAAACCTCAACACTACCCATGTAGGCTTTGTGATATTTTTATGATCTCAAGAAAAGTATTGATAACAGTTGATGTGTTCCGGGTACTTGAATGAGCCAGGCTGAATTAACAAATGGAGCTTCTGGTTATTTGTGGTCCCATCACCCTTTTTCTGTGGCCTGAAGTGGTTGAAGGTAAAAATCTGCACATTGCATTTAGTGAACAAGTTTATGTTTTTTACTAGTTTAGCTATAGCTCACACTTGTGACACTTAGTTGATTTCAAGTTGAGCTGATTCTGTCTCATTTATTCATAAAGAGAATAAAACTAACAAAAGAAAAACATAATTGTCCTAGCCTCCTAGTGGATTAAGTCAGAATAACAGTTATTTCTTACTACATCGGTTATCTTCAATATTTCATGAACAGCACGATCGCATTCAGTAACGTGGACGCCTGTGCTGTGGCAGCCTTTCCTGTGAACGTGGTTTGCTCATTTACTCTTTTAAAATGTAGATTGATAGCTGAAATGGACAGGTTTCCTTTTGTGAGTTATTTACTATCTTTCAAAGGGAGTATTAACCCTTTGCACTCGCTTGCTTTTTTCTCGATTCCTTTATTCTACTCGGGATTTAATTTTTTAAATACCCCAGATTTTACAAAGCGCAGCAGTAGAATAAAAAACGAGTTTCTTTTCATACAAACTTATTTATTTGGATTTTTTTATATTTCAAATTATTGATACATTCAAAGAGTATAAAAAGAGCTGCTACCGATGCTAACCATGTCGAGTCACACTCGACATCCGAGTGCAAAAGGTTAATAAATTTGAAGTAAATTTTAAAGAGTTTATGATTTGCCTGCAGAGGGTTTTTTGTTCATTTTGTTAAATATTTCTTATTTGACCGCTTAAGCATGTGAATATACATTTTAGATATTTCTTCTTGGTATTATTAATACATCTATAACAGAAAAGCATCCTCCTGGAGTTATATAGCTTGTATCTATTTAGAAAGACTGTTGTTCACATATAATTTTTAAAACACACACAAGATTTTTTTTGGTGGAGGACTTTGTATGTAAATATATGTGAACAAATACGTGGCTATTTAATCCTAGTATCACTTTCAGATAGGGTTATATTTAGGTTGCATCTTAAATACTGTCTATTTTTCTCAAGGAGAGAATATACTCTTTTTTATTAAAAATAGAAGGAGGAAATTTCTGAATTTAATAGATTTCCTTTTTTTTGACATAAATTCTACTTCAAACGCTATGTAGAGCTATAGCTTGTTAAATGAGGAGGTAACTGTAACTAAACTGCTTTTCAAAGGATTTTATATCAAGGTTAAATGTAGAAAAATGACCAGAAAGTGCTTGAGAACACAGAGCGCTTACCTCAGATTTTGTTAGAAGCAGGCTTTTAACAGTCTGCTCTGACCAGCCCGGTAAGCACCACCCAGGGGGGACTGTATGAACTTAAAATACTTAAAATGAAACGAAGTTAAAATTCAGCTCTTCCGCCGCAGGGGCCAGGGTCTGAGCGCTCAGGCAGCAGCCGCTGCCTGGGGTCTCCCTCCGCCCAGGGGAGCTGCTGTGCAGCGGGCTCTCTGCTGTGGAATCGCAGACACCCCGACCAGTGGCAGGAGGAGCGAGGTGACTGTAAATGTCACTGTGTGGCACCTCGCTGGTAGGGGTGGTGCTCACGAAACTGGATGTTTCCTCTGTGTCCTTGCGTCCATGCACCTGTTTCCCAGTTGAGATTGAGAGTAACGCGACCCGATTTGCATTTTGAGATCACATTTGCACTGAGACGGACGGTGGCGCAGTAAGACTGGAAGGACGAGGTGTGTACATGGGCAGCCGCAGCAGGAAGGCCTGGCAGGGATGGGCCCAGAGTTTCTTGCAGAAACAGCAGCTGTGTAACGGCGCACCTAGTGAGGCCTGTGCACGAGGGGGACAGGTTTCCAGGAGGAACGGGGAGTTTGGCTTAGCGTTCAGTTGGAGGGACCTGTGAGGCCTCTAAGGGAGCTGGCAGCTGGGGTTGTGCATCTTGGCTTAATGGTAAGATTTGGACTAAGGATATAAACGCCAGAGTCCTTAGTCAAATGAGGGGACAAGATCTCCCAGGGGAGGAGCAGAGCAGTCTGCGGGGAGCACCCTCATCGGGAGGGCGCAGTGCTGCCTGGTCTGGTCTGCAGGCGCTGGCGAGCCCCGGGGAATTCTGGTGCTGCTGGAGTTTGAGAGGTGCTGGTCCAGCGTATGCAAGCATGTCCAAGGCTGAGCCCTGGGAGAGGACCTTAGCCAGTGAAGGAAGTAATGATGGAGATGGAGAAACTGAGTGTCGGGGGAGGAAGCTGAGGGGACGTGCAGGCTGCCCAGCTCTGTTTCAGTGAGGCAGAAGCATGGTCAGCTGCAGCTGTAATAAAGTTAGCAGGGGGTGAGATTAATGACCCTGGAGGATGGAGAACATTTAAAAATCATGAGGGTGTAGCCCTGGCTGATGTGGTACAGTTGGTTGAGCATCGTCCTGTGCACCGAAAGGTTGACATTTCAATTCCTGGTCAGGGCACATGCCGTGGTTTCGGGCTTGATCCCCAGTAAGGGTGTGTACAGAAGACAGTGATCAATATTACACTCTCACATCGATGTTTTTTCTCTCTCTCCCTCTTGCTCCCCTGAGTGATTGAGGCCAATATGCATATAACCCTTAGAGGTCCCACAGGTACCTTCAACTTAATTCTAAAACCAAACTCACCATTCCTCTCTCTCTAAAAATCAATAAACTATTATATTAAAAACTCATGAGGGAGTTGTGAGTCAGCCAGAGATCCATGGAAAGATTGCCGGGTAGCACGGGGCCCACTTGAGAATGTGGTAGCAAACACTTTTCATGATTGTGTCGTTTCTTTAACAGGTTGAGAAGTCAGGAGGGAGCCATTCATGGACTGAAGTGGGGCTGGGGGAAGCCAAGGGGATAGGCGTAATAGAGCGTGGTTGATGCTGGACTGTTAAGGTAGACAGGTTCACCGTAGGGTCCAGGCAGGTGAAACAGGCTGGTGGAGGGCTGGGGGGCCCGGGAGTGGGTTAGCGGACTGAGCGGGTCAGAGAGAGGGAAATGTGGGGGGGCAGTGCACGTGTGGGGGTGACATTAGAATGAGCTATGTGTCACTGGGGATAACAGGGGAGGTGGTCAGATCCTAAGAAAGATGGGATTGTTTCTTATAGGTCTGTACATGATAGTGACAAAGATGGGACGTGGGCGTCAGCTGGCCTTAGAAGGTGGTGTACATGTAACGCAGAAGCACAAGTGACCATGAGCTCCCAAGGCCAACCCAGTGACCGAGGCAAGGTGGCTCACCTGGGCCGGAGCTTTCTCAGCACCATGTCACATACATTAACTCACTTGATCCTGAAAAACCGACCAGGCAGGGGCTTTACTAATAAACCCATTGGCAAAGGGGAAACTGAGGCACACAAGGTTTAGGAATCACCCGAAGTGGTAGGTGGTCAGCGCTGGAACCAGGGTTTGCACCCTTGCTGTCTGTGGCTAGAGCTGGAAAGCTGGTCCCTGCTCACTGTCTGCCTCGTAAACGGACTGGGGATGCTTAAAAGGTTAATTCTTTTAAGAAAAGAATAGAAAATTCAAAATAATAGTTTATTCTCATACTAGAGGCCCGGTGCACGAAATTTGTGCAGGGGAGGGTGTGTCCCCTCAGCCCAGCCTGCACCCTCTCCAATCCGGGACCCCTCAGGGGATGGCCGGGGATCGGGCCTAAACCAGCAGTTGGAAATCCCTCTCACAATCTGGGACCACTGGCTCCTAACTGCTCACCTGCCTGCCTGATCGCCCCTAATTGCCCCCCCCCCCTGCTGGCCTGGTCGCCCCCAACTGCCCCCCTCTGCTGGCCTGGTCGCCCCCAATTGCCCCACTGCCAGCCTGGTTGCCCCACGCAGCCTGCTGTTCAGTCATCCGTCTGGTCGTTTAGGTCATGACGGACCCTGGCTTTTTAATATATTAGGATTACTTATGTCATATCCATCCACTCTAGAAAATACAGAAGAGCACCAAATATACAAGAAACATAACCCCATGGCTGTAGTTGGAGCAACGGGACAGTCCCTTCTGGCTGGCCTCGCAGGGCCTGCTGGTCTCCTGTGCCCAGGGCACCCCTTCCTGCTCCCGCCCAGAGAGGAGCTGCCCTGAGCTGCCCATGGGTTGTCTCAGTCCCTTCACAGCTCAGCTCCCGGCCTGGGTCCGTGGTTGCCAGGGACCCTTCCTTCTCCTGCCTGCTTGAGAGTCCACTGCCAGATCCTGTAGTTTCTCATGGCCATAATCCACCCCACGTGGCCCTGTGTGCTCTCCAGAGCACTTTGTTCGCTTCCCACCCTTGTCACCCAGCTGTCCCGACTGCAGGGGCTCCTAGACTACTGGCCGGCCAGGTGCTGTTGTGATGGCTCCTGGGTCAGAGACAGAGGACCTTGCACTCAGGCCTCATGCATGGGAGCTGCTGGCTCCTGTCAGTGCCCCGACCCCAGCCCAGAGGCCACTTGGCTGGGGCTGCTCCCGTGGTGGGCCTGTCCCGCCCAGGAGCCCGAGCTTAGGGAACTACACCATCCAAAATGGCTGCAAGCAAACCTTCCGCCCTTTGCTCTGTAGGCGACATCACCATTGTCATTCTAGACAGTAAAGCCCTGCCCTGCTTCAGAGACTCCCGGCTGTCTTCCAAGGCTGCTGCTGTGCCACAGGGGGCACCCTGGACCCTCCCCGACGGCACACAGGGAAACAAGCCTCACCGCTAAGATATGTCAGAGAGCCCTGACCGGTCTGGCTCAGTGGATAGAGCGTCGGCCTGTGGACTGAAGGGTCCCAGGTTCGATTCCGGTCAAGGGCATGTACCTTGGTTGTGGGCACATCCCCAGTAGGGGGTGTGCAGGAGGCAGCTGATCGATGTTTCTCTCTCATCGATGTTTCTAACTCTCTATCCCTCTCCCTTCCTCTCTGTAAAAGAATCAATAAAATATATTTAAAAAAAAATGTCAGAGGAAGTGCGCGAGCCTACTGGCGAGTCATTTCCTACATTGATCGTCATCATCTTAACCCTTATGCTGTCCTTGTGGTTACATCATTATAATTGTTTAGTATAACTACTAGAGGCCTGGTGCAGTGGGGTCCCTTGGCCTGGCCTGCATCCTCTTGCAATCCAGGAGCCCTTGGGGGATGTCGGAGAGCCGGTTTTGGCCTGATCCCTGCAGGTCAGGCTAAGGGACCCCACCAGTGCACTAACGTGCACACCAGGCCTCTAAGATCTTTGGTTAATCGTTTTCTGCCCTCCCCCCTTCCCTCTGAGATTCATCTGTCTGTTCCACGTTTCCATGCCTGTGCGTTGAGCGTCTGCCCCCTGGTGGTCAGTGCATGTCATAGCTACCAGTTGAACGGTCGATTAGGCATAGATAGATAGATAGATAGATAGAGTATTATTAAAACAGTTTTGCTTGGGCAGCAGATCTCAGATAGTTCCAGGAGCACTATTGCTCTGTTTCTATCTGTCAATACTGCTGTGCGACTTTGCTCATATGTCACAGTGCTTATGACACACGTGTTCCATGTTGTGGGAGCCCTGGTGCTTCTGGCTCGTCACGGGTGGCAGGAGCTGCTAGCGTGGGGCACACACAGAGTGCCCACTCTTTTTATCTGTCTCACTCAGAGGCTTTCCACACAATATTTAATGGGTAACAGAAAATCCTTGCTTAGAAAAACAGATTATTGCCTAGAAGGAGAGGCAGGAGAAAAGTCACTATTAAAAAGTGGTGTGCTTTGGTGCCGAGTGCTGTGCCAGGGCGAGATTCAGCGCTGCGAGGCTCGTCTGTGAACTGGGAGTGTGTGCTGGGACCGTTCCCACCTCATCTCCCTGGAGGAACAGCCTCTGTCTCGTGCAGACAAGCTGTCACTCTGCCGTGCGGGGCCTGCGGAACCTGCGCTTACACCGGAGCAGGCGTCTGTTCTGCCCCGGCACCGCGTGGGCCTGGGCCAGGGCAAGGCCAGGCCACTCTGAATCTTCCTCGAGGCTGAGGAATGCTACTCCCCTGGCCTCAGGACACGCCCTGTCCCCTGTCACACACGAGGAACAATCTAAGGGTAACCTGTTCCTTTAACCCAGAAAGTGGGAAATAATATTTAGGGCAGAATCGGGCTAAGTGGGCGTGTAGGTTCTTTATTTGTAACTCATACCTTTAAGTTCTTTTTGATGTGGAAGGGAAGGTTACATGGTTTATTAAGAAACATGGATGTACTTGTAATTTTGTTTGTCATGTAGATTAGTGCATTACAGTATCAATATGCATCTTTAAGTTCAGATCAGTCATTTGGTGACTTCAGGAACATAAGGAAGTTTTTGTTTTGCCTTGACTAGTGGGTTTCAATTTAAAAATCTGGTCTCTAGTTTGGCCCTGAGGCCAGACTTGTTTATATTGAAAACAAATGGTGCATAATGACTGTTAGTCCCAGCCTCACGGAGTGGGGAGAAGTCTCTAACGGGAAGGGGATGCTCTATCCCTATCCCTGGTATAAACTGACCATCTCTGGTCTCTCCTGCCGGGCTAGGCCTCCGCTGCTCACTAGAGGGCGCTGGAGGCCGGGAGCTGCGAGAGGCCCGCTGGCCCAGCGCCTGGATGAGCCTGTCCCCTTGATTAGGATCCACAGGTCAAGATTGGTCTGCTTCCTTGGTGTAAGTGTTAGGAAAGTAATTGTTTAGGATGATTCTGCAAAATGTTTGGAACAAGAATATTTTTCGTACTTTCCTCAAAGCTAATGCTATTTTACATAATTTTGGAAAAATCAGTCTCAACATTACAAACTGTAAGCACTTCATGTTTTTTCCTGCTGATAAATATAAATTCCCACCCTTTCCCAAGGAATTTTATGCTTTCTATCTGTGGCTAGAAACCTACTTGTTCATGAGATGTAATACAATATTAAAATCACACCTCTATTTACTTTTCAGGGACTCCGAGCCCGAATCTTGGAGACGCTGGTCATGCTCCTGCTCCTGGCGCTGCTGATCCTGGGGATGGTGTGGGTGGCCTCCGCGCTCGTGGACAAGGACGCGGCGAGCAGGGAGTCTCTGTACGGTGCGCTCGCGGCTTGAACCCGTTTCTCCCGTGGAGCCCTGCTCACCACTCACTTTTAAAGCATTGAAATAGTTCTTCGTGTAGTGAACCCTTGTTAGTTTACAGGATTAAGAAACCTTTAGAGACATTTATGAAAGCAGTGAATACTCAGGCGTTTCCTGTGTGCAGAGTATCTTTTTGTTGTGAATTGGTTTCTGTTCTTAAAATTCCACGGAGGCTTTTTTTCTCCTTCTAGACGAGTGTTGCAAAGGGGTTATTTTAGATCTTTTTGTTGTACTGTTTATAAATTATATGGTTTAGACTCAAATAGGCAGTTATGACGTTTACTGTACATTAATTCATAGTCAGCCTCTATCTCAATGCACAGTGTTTTGGATTTACTAAAAAGCATTGACTGTTTTCACAGATCTCTGGGAGTTCTACCTGCCCTATTTGTACTCCTGTGTGTCACTCATGGGATGTTTGCTGCTTCTCTGTAAGTATTTTTCTGACTTAATATTGATCGGAAAGGAGAGTTCTTCTGTGTTCTAGAAAATTATGGGAAATTTTCCAATGACATTCCTTAACAGCTTGGAGAGTTTGAAAAATTTGGCCCTTAACTTTATTTTTTATATTTTTATTGATTTCAGAGAGGGAGAGAGAGAGAAACATCAATGATGAGAGAGAACCATTTATCGGCTGCCTCCTGCACGCCCCACACCGGGGATTGAGCCCGAAACCCAGGCAAGTGCTCTGACCTGGAATCGAACCGTGACCTCCTGGTTCATAGGTCGACGTGCAACCAGTGAGCTACGCCGGCCGGGCAGCCCTTAGCTTTTTTTATGTTCAAGGTAAATTTTGATAAACTGAAACCTTGAAATAATGAGACACTTGTGTTGTTCTCTAAGAAAAGCTTCTTCCACAGGGTTGAGGTAAGGGGTGGGTGGAGGGGGAGATACACACATGGTTGCCCACATGCCCACATGCAGACACACACACACAAACACAGACATAAATACACATGTGTATAGACACAGACACACGTTCAGGGACATGCACACATACACAAAGACACAGGCACACACGCAGGCATTCGCACACACAGACACATGCACATATAGACACAGGCACACACGCACAGACATGCACATATACACGCACAGACATAGACATATATGTGCACACGCACATATCGCGCACACACAGACACATGCACAGATGGACACACATAGGCACATACACAGAGACATGCACATACTCACGTGCACTTACATGCCCCCCGTACCCTTACTATTCTGACACTAGACTCTACTTTTGAATGGTAATGATAGAATTGTGTGTGATCAATTATGGTCTTTATTTTCAAGCTTGCTTAGTTTTACTTTAGACGTTACCACATGTCTCAGAGACATTATAAACAGGTAAGTGTCGCTGTAAGGATTTAAGATGATAGTTGTCACTTTTAGAGGTTTTTGTCTGCTTCTCAGTTTCATTAGAGCTTGAAACCAGTCTGTCCTTCAGTTGGCTTTCTTTAACTTCGTGTAAGTGAAAATGCTTATCATTCAGCTGCTAGAGGCTCGCGTGTCCTCGGTGTAGCCGTCACCTGTCCCTCGTCAAGTACAGGAAGCAACCTTGCCAGCCCTCTTGACCATGTTGAGGAGCCTCCGACAGGCACCATGAGTCTGAAGCGGCGACAGACCTTTCTGAGAGGCAGTCTGACTCAGTGCGGTGTGAGGGCTGGCGGTCTGTGAGCTCGCAGTAAGCGCTGTCTGCCATCTCCCCGCAGTGTGCACCCCGGTCGGCCTGTCCCGCATGTTCGCCGTCATGGGCCAGCTGCTGGTGAAGCCGGCGGTGAGTAGTGGGAACCGTGTCGCGTCCCCAGCCTTTGGTTGCGAACGTGCACGCAGACACAGCAGGAGACTATTTCTGTGGGTTTATGACCCAAATTGTGGGTGTTTTTATTTTAATCTTTTTCATTTTTGGAAACCACATTTGTTTTTGCTTTTAAAATACTAACTATAGGCACTCAGGTAAAAATTTAAAACAAGGTTTACGAATATTTACAGGTATTGTAGGTGTTCGTTACCTTAGATCAAATAGTAACTGTTATGTTTCAAAATCTACCACATGGGCCCTTTGATTTACAAAGCAATTATGTTTCTGAAAATTTGCTGCATATTGTATCTTGTCTCTTTAATCTCAGAAGTACTGTATATTCATTTTCAATTAGTACTAATTCTAACAATCTGTCCCTAAGTTTCTTTGGCCTCTAGGTATTTTGTCAAATATTTCATAATATGAAAGCAGTTCTTAGCTGTATCTAGGACATTTGTCACTCAAATCACTCTCATGGATCCTCACTGCCTACAAACTCTACACTAAACTATCAACATGCTACAACACCTTGCACAGCCTCCGCACTGAGTGTACCTGTAGCCGCCACCCTCCCGCACTCCCAGCCCCAAGTGACTTTAACTGTAGACCCAGCGGCTCTGCTGTGCTCCAGGTGCTGTGCCCAGGGCCTCTCCCTCGGCGCCTCCGCGCCCCCAGCCCTGCTGGCCTCCTCTGGCCGGCTCTGCGGTCAGCTGCCCACTGCCATCTGTGAACCGGCCTCACTGCTTTCAGCCAGAGTAGCCGAGCTCCTTCTACAGCTCTCACTCCCTCTGTCTGTATCTTCCCAGTAGTACTTACTACGTTTCTATGGTCATAGGTTCGCTTTTCTTAGGGAGAAAATAAGGAAATGTAATAGATATTCTTTTAGTAAATGCTTGCTTAATTTCGAAACTGTTGTTGTTTTTTTTAATCCTCACTGGAGGATATTTTTTCCATTGGTTTTTAGAGAGAATGGGAGGGAGGGTAAGAAGAAGGGAGGGAGTGGAGGGAAGAGAGAGAGAAACATTGATGTGAAAGAGACACATCAATTGGTGGCCTCCTGCATGCACCCCGACTGGGGCAGGGATCTGACCTGCAACCCAGGTACATGTCCTTGACCAGGAATCAAACCTGAGACCCTTTGGTGCGCAGGCCATGCTCTAACCACTGAGCACAGTAGCCAGGGCTTGGACTTTTTTTAATAAATGGCAATCTCTTCCTATCTTCTTTAAACTAAAATTGGACTTTTTACTTGCTTCCTGAATGTGCACACAGCAAATACCATGTACACCAACCATGTCAAACTCAAAGGCTAACATGGGCCAAATAAACAAGGTGTAAGTGTATGTGGGCCACAAAAAAACAAAAGCTTCAATTTTCATAGAAACATAGGTTTATTTAGATAGAGACATGCTGAATACAAAGGGCTGAAATAAATGAGTAATCGTTAACATAAAATAATAGAACATTTTAATAAAAATTTATATTTTTTCTTGAACATTAACTTACCAGACACTGAATAACTGCACAAATTAATAAGCGTAACGCAAATAAACCTACTTTTCTTGTTCTCAGAAAGTGAAATATTTCCTGTTGTGCACACCAAACGAATCAGTCCAAGACTAACACGTGGCCATTGGCTGCTAAAGTATTCGCTGCTGGTATTAGTGGAGAGAAATGGTGCGTCTGCACGTAAGGGAAATGAATGCAACACGATGATAGTAATCGGGCATTAGCGAACATTGTAGTTTGTTATTAATACTTACGTTTGACAGGATATTGTAAAAATTAAGTTACAAGATTTTTATTAAAACCTTTCTTATATACCGTTATATTGTCTGGGCCACAAAAATATTCGTTGTGATTTGACATGCTTGATGTACACGCTGTCCACCCAGGAACCACCGCCCTCGGAGACAGATGTGGTGGCCCCACGTGCGTTCACTTTCTTCCTTTCTCTGGTCTGTTGACGCATCTTGGCCTCTTTCTCCACTGGCATCTCCTGCCCTAAATGTTGGCAGAGGTGTGACCCCCTGAGCGCGGTCTCGGGCTGCGCTCTGCTCTCCTGGCCACTCGGCCACTTCTCCCTCTGTGTCTGACCCTGACCCTGGTGAGGAAAGGCAGTGAGAACAAGCTCACGCACACAGAGCCAGCACCTTCTTCCTGTCCCCTCCCACGCTTACTTCCCCAGATTTGTCTGTTATTCAGAGGATCCTGAAACCGCTCGTCATCTTTGCTGTGTGCTTGCCATGAGTACTTTGCACACGTAATTCACTCCATCCGGTGGCAGACACGCAGGCTGGGGGGTGGCTTCTCATTTACTGGCTGAGTCATCTGCAGCTCGGGGAGTGGGACGTTTGCTCCAGGGTACAGGCCTGAGGGGACGGCAGGGCTGGTCAGAGCCTGGCTCCGGGCGCCGCTGTCCGCAGAGCTCCAGCATCCGCACCTGCTGCCGCGAGCACGAGGTGCCTGCTCCCACTGTGGGCGTAGTGTCACCTCTGGCTGGGCGCCTCACCTCCTTTTGGGAGTTAAGCCACCAGGGAAGGCACTGCCACCACCAGCAGCACTGGGCAGGGCCCTGCTCCTGAGCGGAGGTTGGGGTTTCTTTCCCTGACCTTCTGTAACTGTGCTTTAACTTCCGTGGTGACGTGTAAGTCACGTTTTGAGCTTACCGCATCTCTCCTGGATGCTGGAACACATGCCACGTGAGGTCCAGGCCTGTGTCTGACCCGAGTGGTTAAGGCGCAGGCTCCAAGGCAGATGATTCTTCTTCGCCAAACCTTCGTTTCTTGGCGATTCCAAGACGGGTGATAGCAGTATATTTTTAGGGTATTGTAGACTCAAGGGCACGATGCACGCTAACTCTTACCTCAAACACAGGGGTGGGCAAGAGGGGGCCTGCAGCTGTCTGCGTGGAGAAAGGCAGGCAGGCTGTGATGCTCGCAGGAGCTGTAGCAGCTGTGACCCCACTTCTGCCCCCCGGGGGCTACCACCGTCATTCCCACCAGCAGACCTGCAGGGGCAGTCGGTGTCTGCCGTTTGCCGGTACGAGCATGTCCTGTGCGCGTGTTGGATCTGAAGCAGTAGTGGCGAGGACCCGGTGGGAAGGCCCGTCCCTGCGCTCCACACACTCGGAGCCGCCGGGTCCCCCAGCCCCACCTCCTCTGGGGCTTTTAGGGGAGCCCTCCTTTCCCAAGTGGGAGGGACTGGAGTGTTGTCCTCAGAGAAGCCCTGTCTTCCCATCCCGCCTGGCCGCAGGCTCCTCTTAGGTAGTTACTGGTACTCGTTGTTGTGTGTGCTGCTTTTGCTCGGAGGCCAGGCCAGAGGGGACAGGCTGTCGGTACTTGTTCAGACCCCGGGAGCTGTTGGGTTGCCGTAGGCGGTCTGATGTAAATCCTGCCGACTTGGCACCGGACGGGATTGCACGGGCTGAGACGGCAGCAGGAGTGGAGAGGCTAGGCGGCTCCATCCTGTTCTGTGCCTGCTCCTCAGTCACCGTAACGGGGAGAGTGGCCGGAGTTCATCGCACAGAACTTGGTGCCGCTCTGGCGTCCTCCAGGCGCCCCGAGCACAGCCCTGTGAGCACAGCTGCGATGGGACCCTCGGGGTCCGTTTTGGAGACTGTGCGGATAGCACCCCACATGGCTGGCTGTTGGTCGTGGTTGGTCCTTATTTGTGTTGTGTGGTGTGACAGTGAGGGGTGTGCTCGTCAGCCTAGTTTCTCGAGGGTCCTGTCTAACGGGTGGCCTCAGCAACACCGTGAGGAACACTTGCGGGAAATTTCTAGTGCAGAGATGATGCTGGTGGAAAGCATTGCCTGGCGGGGGTCAGTTTATGGATTTCTGGTTCTGAACACGATGTGAGAAGTAGAGATGCGGAGCCAGGGTTGGGCGGGCGGCCTGCCTTCAGCTCTACAAACTGGCCGGCATGGGGAGCCCCCCTGTAGTGAGCCTTCGACGATGAGAGCCCGCACTTGGTCTGCCAGTGAGAACTGCAGAGTGGGTTAACCCTTTAAACTTAAAAAATACCCAGTTTAAATATATGTAGATTTTGTGATTACCAGCTTTGATGTATCTAGTTATACACTGAAATATTTTTACTTAATTTGTAAATCAAGTAGTTTGAGCATTTTCATTTTAGACTCCTAGTCATTGAGTGGTAGTCTGAGTCCCAGGCCCAACAGCCACTGTTCTCATCCACGGGGGTTTGTGACGTTGCCACATTCAACAGCCTGGTCTTCCCTTTAGATCCTGGAGGACCTGGACGAGCAGATGTACATTGTTGCCCTCGAGGAGGAGGCGCTGCAGAGACGGCTCACCGGTACGTAGACGGGGAACCCAGCAGGTATGCGCGAACCTGGCACCTACCTGGCACGCTCAGACGGGGAACCTGGCACGTAGCTCAGAGAAGACAGGGTCTGGTGCAGCGCCTCAGGCCTCTGCTGTGCGTGCGGCAGGACTCAGAGTGAAGGGGCCTTCGGGAGGAAGGGCTGCCGAGACTGGCGGCTTTTGGTCACGTTCCCATGATTCCCAGCTGATCCCCTGAAATCGAGCAGGGCTGGTTCAGTTCCGAGACCCTGGCCACCACGCTGTGCCCACTTCCCTGTCCTTGTGTGGCGGCGCCGTGACCCTGGCTGCTGAGGTGGCAGAACTGCATGTTGTCCACTGAGGCACACGTCTCATTCCCTCCTGCGGACTCGGGGGTAGACACGCGTGTCCCTGTGGCACAGGCTGTGACCTGCTCTGAGTGGCACCTGGTTCTCTGCTGGCATGTGGGAGGCGTTCGTCGTCAGCTGATGACCATGTGAGCACAGCACAGATTTTAAAGTTTAATTTCTAATTACTGGTTATGCTTGGCTTTAAATGAAGAACCAACAAAGAAAGGAGGAGTAAATGACATTATGAGAAATGACATAGTTTGTGTAAGTTTTATTTTTATTTACTTGGGTGATTTTCACCCTGCACACTTTTCTCTTACAAAGTAGTTTTTAATGTTGAAAATCTGCCACCAAGATCAGGTTATGGATAGCTAACTGTATTTCAGAATCCTAATTCAAGGGTAGCTATAAAGTGAAAGGTTACTTTAAGTATAAAATATTGAGAAATAGGAAGAAATAATCTATTTTCTTTAATTACAAATAATTAATTTAAATCTTCAACCCAAGAGTGTTCATAACATTTAGAGCGTGTACTTAGAGGAAAGAATTTTAGGTTGTATCTATTCTGCAGAATTCTTGTCAGTAATATTTGTGCATTTTGATACCAATAACTTTTAAAGTGGAACTACATGTGTCTTTTTTCCTTATAACTTTATTAAAGTTACTTTAAGATTTAAGCCCATTTAATTCCAGAATTGTAACTTCAATCAATGCTGTTGGCTTTATAACATGTTATTAAAGTGGCAAATAGAAAGATAAATTTGTCTTATTTAGAGAATCACGTGGGTATGTAATAAACACGCCAGAATTGTGGGAACCAGCGGTCGCCAACCTTTCGGACCTCACAGATCACCAGTTGTCCACGGACCACCAGTTAGTGACCGCTGGTAGGAACTGCGTCGAGCAGACGGCCCAGTATGGGACTGTTTGCACTGAGCCATGTGCTATTTCTTTCTTCTTCTTTTTTTTAAGTTTTTCATTTTTTAATATATTTTATTGATTTTTTTACAGAGAGGAAGGGAGAGGGATAGAGAGTTAGAAACATCGATGAGAGAGAAACATTGATCAGCTGCCTCCTGCACATCCCCTCCTGGGTCTGTGCCCGCAACCAAGGTACATGACTATGACTGGAATTGAACCCGGGACCCTTCAGTCCGCAGGCCGACGCTCTATCCACTGAGCCAAACCGGGTAGAGCGCCATGCACTATTTCAACCTCCAGGCCAGGGGCTGGGACCCAGGGAGGTAAAATGTAGTGCTCCATGAATTAAAGAATTTGAGTCAAGTCTAATCCAAACCAAATCAAACCAAAAGCATGGCCTTTACTCACTTTGCCCTTCACAGCAGGAAAAAGATTGCTGCAGAGTCCTCTAGATGCTTCGGCTGCTCCGATCCAAAGGGGTTCATTACACCCAGAGACACTGAAAAGGAGACGCCTGCCAGAGGCTGATGTGTTACAAGAGGGAGCCAAGCCAGAATGGCAGATCCCCCAACCAGCACAGAAATGTCCACGGCGGGGGGGGGGGGGGGGGGAGGGGGGGGGGTATACGCGGTGATGGGAGCACCAATGCTGGGTGGAATCTGTCTGCCTCGGGGAGATGGGAGCCAGCGCTGAGATCTGCATCTGCCTTCGGGGAGATGGGGGAGATGGCGGGGGAGAGGGGAGATGGGGGAGATGGGAGCCAGCGCTGAGATCTGCGTCTACCTTCGGGGAGATGGGGGAGATGGGGGGAGATGGGGGAGATGGGAGCCAGCGCTGAGATCTGTGTCTACCTTTGGGGAGATGGGGGAGATGGGGGGATAGGGGAGATGGGGGGAAGGGGGAGGTGGGGGGGAGGGGGGAGATGGGACCCAGCGCTGAGATCTGTGTCTGTCCTCGGGGAGATGGGGGAGATGGGGGGATGGGGGAGATGGGAGATGGGGGAGGGGGGAGGGGGGAGATAGGAGTTAGCGCTGAGATCTGTCTGCCCTCGGGGAGATGGGGGGGAGATGGGAGATGGGGGAGATGGGGGCGAGATGGGAGCCAGCTCTGAGATCTGTGTCTGCCGTCGGGGAAATGGGGGAAGATGGGGGAGATGGGAGATGAGGGGGATGGGGTGGGTGGGAGCCAGTGCTGAGATGCTGAGATCTGTGTCTGCTGTCAGGATCCGCCCTGACCGCTCTGCTGGCGGGTGGGTCCCAGTCTCCCCACCAGACTCCACCCGCTGGTGGGCCGGTGGCTGTAGTTTTGCTGTTTGCTGCTGTGGACTGTTTCAGGTGGAAACAGGCTTGTAACAGAAATAGCTGCGGGACAGAATGGACATCTGGACTCATTACACTGGGAACTGTGAGCGTCAGGGTGTTGGTCCGTGTTGTGCAGAGGGAAAAAACAAGAGGCAATGGAACAGCCTTTTAGGATTTGCTGTTTTAAAGAAAATGGAGATCCTAGGGGTTAGTGATAGAAATCATCCCCATGGGCTTATTACTCTAGTAGTATGTGAAATGTGTTATAAGTTACATTTTAAATCATTTTTTAAAATTGAAGTTTTAACTTTTTTATTCTGGGCTCCTAAGAAGAGTTGCAGTATGATCAAAGTGAAAAACATTGAAAGCAATAATACAGATGGCACGGTGACGAACCCAGAGTGCCTGGCGGTGTTTTGCTGATGGCACACAGCATGCCACGTGACACGCATCCCGTGAGACTTGGACATCTGCTTCCCGGGACCTGGACAAGCCCGAGGCCCTGCGGACACGGCCCTGCGGGAGCAGCTCTGCCGCTTGGGGGAGGCGCGCGGCTCGTGTCGGCGGGTACGACGTCCCGAGAGCTGGATTTCCGCGCTGGCTTTGCAAGGCAGCCTGGCTCTGAAGGCCGCGGCCGGCGTCACGTTCCTGTCTGACACGTGTGGGGCCAGAGGCTGTGTTCTGGGTGACAATGTCGCGGTCATAGAGGCTGTTAGGAAGACGAGCTGCCTGCGTGCCACTGTCAGTCAGGCCCCCCCTTCCGTCTGCTGCGCGTCTTCTTCCCAGCAGCACTTTGGGCAGGCGGGTTCCAGCTGCGTCTCAAGTTCACGGACTTACTGTTGTGAAGCCGCCGCTGCCCGGGGGTTGGGGGGTGGGGGGGCGGGGCCTCCCCTTCATTCCTGGTCCTCCCACTCTATCCTCAGCGCTTTCCACCAGTGACTTCCCGCCTTCCTTTTCCCCGTTGTGTCTCTGCAGTAGAGCAGGGACACCACAGGGCAGGGGTTTCTGTGGTCCCTTCCGTGCCCCTGGCCCTGGGACATTGCCAGACGGAGTGGTTGGTGGAGGGTGGCCCTTCCCCGGAGGTGAGGAGGGAAGAGGCAGGGTGTGCTGGGGACATGAAGGCAGAGTCCCAGGGACAGAGCCCAGGACCCACAGGGCCCCCGAGGACAGGCCGGGCCGAGGGGCGTTCCCAAGGAAGCAGAAGTCGGGGGACAGTTCCCTGTTGGTGACGTGCAGTGTGAGCAGTGACGGTGCCTTCTCCAGACCCCGCGGAGGAGCCCTCTGTGCCTCCTGCCCAGGGCCACGCACACGGCGGCCCGTGCACAGTGGAAGTGAGGCAGGAGCACTGATGGAAAAGCAAGCCTTTGTGTGCGTAGCCGATGGGTGTGCAGGTAACTTAGAGGCACCGCAGTGAGCAGGGATTACTTTTTGTTTAAGTTCAAAACCTTCACAGTTCTTTCAGTGTAATTTATTTAAATTCAATGTAATTTATTTAAAAATGTTGTAGGCTTTGAACTTAATGATTCAGTGCAGTTTGGTTAGGTACTATTTTTACCTTCATGATAAAAACTTAGTGTATCACTTTTGGTAGCAGTTACTTTCCTGCTTGGTTCTAACCTTTTTTAAAGCCTGGTCCTCCGAAGCTTCATTAACTCCTTCTTAGGGGCACCCAAGACATGCTCGTTCCATTTTCCCTGAGTGTCAGGTTGCAATGCCTTTGCATCCTGAAGAAGAAAGGACTTTCAGAAAGACACATGGCCCTTCCGTGGCCCGGGCGGGCGGCCTGCAGCATTGTGTCCTCAGTCCTGAGCCCGCTGTGCACAGGGGGTCGAGCTGCCTGGCGCTTTTAGGCGATGTCCAGGTTTGGGGAGGCGATGTCCAGGTTTGGGAGGCGATATCCAGGTTGGGGAGGTGATGTCCAGGTTTGGGGAGGCGATGGCCAGGTTTGTTAGGCGATGTCCAGGTTGGGGAGGCGATGTCCAGGTTGGGGAGGCGATGTCCAGGTTGGGGAGGCGATGGCCAGGTTTGTTAGGCGATGTCCAGGTTGGGGAGGCGATGTCCAGGTTGGGGAGGCGATGGCCAGGTTTGGGAGGCGATGGCCAGGTTTGGGAGGTGATGGCCAGGTTTGGGGAGGCGATGGCCAGGTTTGGGAGGCGATGGCCAGGTTTGGGAGGCGATGGCCAGGTTTGGGGAGGCGATGGCCAGGTTGGGGAGGTTGGGGAGGCGATGTCCAGGTTGGGGAGGCGATGGCCAGGTTTGTTAGGCGATGTCCAGGTTGGGGAGGCGATGTCCAGGTTGGGGAGGCGATGTCCAGGTTGGGGAGGCGATGTCCAGGTTGGGGAGGCGATGTCCAGGTTGGGGAGGCGATGTCCAGGTTGGGGAGGCGATGTCCAGGTTGGGGAGGTGTGTGTGCTGCTCTAGAGTACTGGGCCCTCTCAGAGCACCTCCCAGCTTCCTGGGCAGACAGCTTGCTGGCTGGTCGTCACTTACCTGACGTCTTTCTCCTAACACCCTTAACTGTCAGGAAGCTGAGGTCAGATTTCATCTCATGTCCTCCCCTCACTTTCATCTCGACGCTAAGGTCCTACGCCAGCAATGGGTATATTAGGAATCCTGTGTACTGTGGTGTCTGCCACGGAGTGACAGTACCTCAGATTTGCCGACTCTGGGCCCTGGTCGGTTGGGTGTGGACACAGACAGCAGCATTGCTGTGGGAACAGCCCTCCTTTGGTAATACTGTGACAGAGGAAAGCGTTTAGTAATCCCTGACGTCCTGAGTGCACAGAAAAGAATGTCGATCCTGCTGGTAAAACTAGTTAAATGGCTTCTTTCTAGTAAGATATCAGCGTTTGGGTCTAATGGTCTGAAACGGAGGAATTCCTTGTTGTAGTTCATTCAGTTTTTAGGGTCATATAATCACTTTCAAGACAATAAAATGTGGCCCAAACAGATTATTTGTTGCAAGTGAGAAGATGTGGCTGAAGAGATGTCAGCTAATGGGGAATACTTGGAGTAACCAGCTATAGAATGTATTTGAGTCAGGTGTCATGTAGTCTCTGAAATTCAGGGAGAGATCACTCTATATAATTGCTCCAAATTTGTTAGCAGAAGATGCATTTCATACACACGAGCTCCTTGTTCAGCCTCAGCCTGCTTGGATAACAGTATTCTCGATAGTAACATGTATCCTATCTAATAAAAGAGTAATATGCAAATTAACCATCACTACGCTACACCCACAAGCCATGCCCACCAGCCAATCAGGAACGAGTATGCAAACTAACCCAACCAAGATGGCTGTGGCCACAGAGTGAGCAGGAGGCTTGGGTTTCCCCGGCAATGGAGGAAGCCAAGCTTTCCGCACACCCTGGCAGACCCAGGCCTCCACTCAAGGCTACAAAGTTTCAATTATGGAAGATATAAATAAATCCCAACAAAAATGGCTGCGGCCACTGAGCAAGCAGGAGGCTTGGCTCTGCTCAAGGCTACTAAGTTTCACTTATAGAAGATAAATAAATCCCAGATACCAGGGCCTCTACTTGGGTCACCAGGGGGCATGGCCAGCCTGCAAACGACCACAGGTCCCTCGCCCAGGCTGCCCCACGCCCCAAGGGAACCCCCACCCTGATCCAGGACACCCTTCAGGGCAAACCAGCTGGCCCCCACCCATGCACCAGGCCTCTATTCTATCTAATAAAAGAGTAATATGCAAATTGACTGTCACTCCAACACACAAGATGGCTGCCCCCATGTGGACACAAGATGGCCGCCACAAGATGGCCAGCAGGGGAGGGCAGTTGTGAGGGACCAGGCCTGCAAGGGAGGGCAGTTGGGGGCGATCAAGCCTGCAGGGAAGGGCAGTTGCGGGGGACTCAGGCCTTCAGGGGAGAGCACTTGGGGGGACCAGGCCTGCAGGGGAGGGCAGTTAGGGGTGACCAGGCCTACAGGGGAGGGCAGTTAGGGGCAAACAGGCTGGCAGGGGAGCAGTTAGGCATCAATCAGGCTGGCAGGGGAGTGGTTAGGGGTGATCAGGCTGGCAGGCAGAAGTGGTTAGGGGCAATCAGGAAGGCAGGCAGGCAAGCAGTTGGGAGCCAGCAGTCCTGGATTGTGAGAGGGATGTCCCAGATTGGAGAGGGTGCAGGCTGGGCTGAGGGACACACCACCCCCCCGCCCCCGTGCACAAATTTCGTGCACCGGGCCTCTAGTAAATAAGTTTGAAAAATTATCCAGGATAAGGTCTATCAGTAACTTATGTAAAGTAGAAAAAAGCCAAACGGCTACTTTAATTGTACATTTGTTTCAAATTTTCTATCTCGCATGTCATCATTTATAGTGAAAGTATATTTACGTTTTCAAAATTGTGCTGGATGTTGAAAGTTTTATGTTCCTTACTTAGCCATATATTTGTGGCTATGTCAGAAGTAAATAGAAACTCTTATTGTAACAAATATTAGCATTCAAATGGAGTAGAAGTAGAGCTGCTGAGTGTATGGGTTGTCTGTCTCCTCTGGAGAGGAACAGTGTCTGTCTGTCCTGCCGAAGGTGCTGTGGGGAGCTGAAGATCCAGGCTTCCGTTTTCACACGCTCTAGGGCCTCCTCCCCCGGGCTCTGTGCGGGGCAGCACCTGGTGCTCGCTGGCTGAGGGGACGGAGCCTGTTCTCCCGGAGTTATTGGGAGCCTTGGGACTTAACAACAGAATTGTTTGCCTGAATGATTCGAAGTAATTAAAAGTACTTGAGTGACCTCACACTCTTGGTTGTAGAGATCACCTTGGTCAGTTTAAAGTACAAAGTATAATCAAAACTTAGATTTTCGAATCAACTTTTTTTGGTTATAAGCTAAATTAAAGAGTTAAGTAAGAAAATAATCTGTTTATTCTGGAGGTATCTACTTCCAAATATGAGACTAAGGTTAGGGCACTGTGCCACTTAGGGCTACCTTCCTAGTGCTTCATGGTTTGGGTTGTTTACATACCAGGCTGGAGACTTACCTTTGTTTTAAGAAATGCAACATTGTATATTTTAAATTAAATGGTTAGTGTCTGCTCTTGAACACGTGAATGTCAGTCAGGGCTGTCTTTGTATTAAGAAAATGTATAAGGTCAGATCAGTTATTGAAGAAATGCTGGGCTTTGGGAAACTTATCTTGGAAGCAAAATATGAAAATATTTTCAATAGCACACTAGTTTTTCAGCTTCAGAGTGAAGCTGGGGAAAGTTGCCTTCAGCTATTCGTTTTCCTGCATCCAGAGAGACGGGTGGAGTAGGATCAAAAATACTTATTTGATCAAAGTTATTGGCTCAGAAGTCATTCTTACCAACGTGAGGAAGATGAAAGGCATTGTTTTTACTGCACGCTAGTAACAGCGTAATTTTGAACTAATTGGTGTTGAACTGCCAATCACCTGGGGGAATGCAAATAGATACTCTTACAGGTTCCTTTGAGGTAGTGAAGTCTTGTGTCGAGGCTGGAAGGAAAACAGAATAATACCGTTAAATTGACCTTAAATGAGCTGCCTTGTGGTTGTCTTGGAGAATCCCTTTTTATTTTTCCTGGCTAGCCCAAACAGGTTTTGTCTACCAATTTGACTTATTGACTAGACGATGCTGACGGTGAACGTTCCGAATGGTTTTGAAGTGAAGTGGTGGTGATAGAATTCTGCAGGATATCGTGGCGATTTCGTTGGTGCGACTTAAGTGAGTGTGCCATTCCAGGGCTTGTTTGCAGTTGTCATGGTTCCTCCCAGCAGCCATCCTGTCCTCTGGTCACTTACCGCGGAGCATTCTGCCCCACAAACGGTGGCTGTGCCCACGGGGATGGCGATGGTGCAGGGAAGGGTGGGTGGCTTTGAGATCTGTTATTCCAGATGAAGCTAGTCATTTCATGAAAGCACCATTTCTCTGAGGACAGTTAGAATGTCTTCTTGATTTTTGTGTGCAGGTCAGTATTTATTAACTGCCTACTGTGTACCTCGTATGTGTTACCCTAAACAAACACACAGCATTTCAGAATACCACTTTCACGATTTCACTTGGAAAAACAGCACACTGGTTGGTCTAGGCATTTGTATTGAGGTTGGTAGACACCATGCCCGCCAAGTAGTGTCTCGCTTAATTTCAAAGTGGCAGCAGCCCCGTCTGTCGGGAGGGCTCCAGGGTGTGTCCAGCCCTGTCTCGCCCAGTCCTGAGGGGCTCAGGCCAAACCCTGGGAGCTTCCTGACGGCTCTCACCTCACACCACACTTTCCAGTCCAGCCCACCAGCGCCCGCAGCAAGCTAGCCTAGGTCGGAGCGTCTGCCCACTGGTGGTCAGTGCATGTCATAGCGACTGGTTGAGCGGTCAAACTCCCAGTGGAACTCGCAATCAAGGGGACAATTTGCGTATTAGGCTTTTATTATATAGGATTATAATATTTGGGGGGAAGTAACCTTTAAATATCTCCTATATGTTCAGTGCTCACACCCTTTGACTCAGCAGAGTGTGTTTTGGGAATCTGCGCTACAGAAATAACAAACCAGAATGACCTGGGTGTGCCTGTAGATGTGTGCACTGCAGCATTGTTCGTATGCAAACCATCGGAGGAACTTGACTTCATAAGTGGAATAATCTTGAATAAAGCTGAAGGATGTCCACACCCTGGAATAATACGTATTCAGCTGTTAAGGACTTGTCACTGTCAATGTGGACGCGTCATTGACTAGGAAAGCAAGTGGAAAAATAATGCATCTGATTCAACCCATTCTTATAAACCCTATGCAAGATAGATGTGAGTGTGTGAATACGCACCTGAGTATGAAGAAAGGCGTGGGCGCATCAACCACACGGTCGACTGTTGTCACTGTAGGAAGGTGGGATGGAGAAGAGATCTTGATTTTCTTTTACTTTATAATAAGCACATACTTTTATAATTAATAAAAATTAATAATAGATCCATTAAGAATTTTACCAAAGTAATACATTTTCTAGGAAACATTTAGTGTTTCATCAAGAATTTGGACGTTTTAAGTGGTTAAAAAAATGGATGTCCTTTTCTGTGAATCACAGCAGCATTGTTTTCATTCTCTATAATCAGCATTTGCGATGGGTTATTTTTATATTTTAATTGAATGTGAGAGCCACCTGTTCTGTACTCCTAGTGGTTCTGTTGTTTTACTTCTATGTTTGTTTTCCACAGGACTGTCTTCGTCAGTGGACTACAATGTAATGGAGCTGGAACAAGAACTTGAAAATGTAAAGATTTTTAAGACAAAATTAGGTACCTTTTTTCCCTTGACTTGATTTCTTATTAAAGTCTTTCCTGTAGTCTGAAATATATAAAAAAAAAATGTATGAAATCTTTAGTTTATGTTACAAGCTTTCAATCTGTCCAAGCCATTTGGGGAGAGGATAAGCAGGCATCAACTCACTTTTTGTTTTGTTTTTTATGTTTACAAAATGAATTTTCAAAACAAACTGATGTTTAAAGGTGTCGTTCTATTGTCTTTTCACTTGCACTATTCCTGACAAGTAATCATCTGTCATCTTTATCTTTTATTGTGTCTTTATTTTTTTTAGAACAATTGATTTAGAACAATTTTATTGTAATGTGCCTTTGAGTAATTTTATTTATGTTTCTTATCCTCTGGGTTCATTGATTTTTTTTTTGACCTGGGAAATTGTAATTGTCATCTCATGTGGAAACTTTTTGCCATTACTTTTCCAAGTGTTTTTCCTCCTTCTCTCTGTGCCTCCCTCTCTAAGGACTCCAATTCCATGTGCAATAGCTCTCGCAAAGTTGCCCCTAACTCAAGGGTGTTCCCTCATTTTTCATGTTTTCTCTTTCCTCTGTATGTTTCATTTCAGCTAGTTTGTATTGCTATGTCTTCATGTTTACTAATTTTTTTCCTCTGGAGTGTCTAGTCTGCCTTTAATCCCACCTATTGTATTTTTTTCTCAGACACTGCAATTTTTATCTCTTGAAGTTCTGTTTAGGCCTGTTTTATATCTTCCATATGTCTAATTAACATCTTTAATTTGATATCCACCTTTTTGAAAATATGGAATACAGTTTTAATAATACTTTTAATATTTTTGTCTGCTAATTCTAACATCTGTGTTTATTCTAGAAGAGTTTCAATTGATTGACTTACTGTATTTTTGTGCCTGTTTGCATGCATGGCAACTTTGGATACTAGCTACTGTGAATCTTACATCGTCAGTGCTAATGTTTTTGTGTTCCTGTAATTGAGGAACTTTGTTTTGGGATGCAGTGAAGTTACTTATAAACAGTTTGATATTATCAGGTCTTGCCTTGAAGACTTGTTAGGCTGGGCCAGAATGACATTTCGTCTTCCGTGGTCGGCAAACTGCGGCTCACGAGCCACATGCGGCTCTTTGGCCCTTTGAGTGTGGCTCTTCCACAAAATACCATGGCCTGGGCGAGTCTGTTTTGAAGAAGTGGCATTAGAAGAAGTTTAAGTTTAAAAAATTTGGCTCTCAAAAGAAATTTCAATTGTTGTACTGTTGATATTTGGCTCTGTTGACTAGTAATAGTTCCCCGCTACTGACGCAAGACCCTTCTAAGCATTCTACCCAGTGTCCCAGTGTCTTGAGGGAACAGCATGATTCTTGACCCTTCGTGATTGTTGGATGATGTTCCTTTCACTCATTTTGGGTGTTTCCTTCATCAGCCGTGGGTGCTTTCCTCACATTTCCTCCGTTACCCTGCTCCAGTCCTTGGGGTGTTCTCTGTGCAACAGTCTCTTCTCTGGCACTTGCTCTGCAAAATCCCGCTGACTTGGTCTCTGCAGACCCCATTGTATGTTCTCAACTCGGGGAATGGAGTGGGCTCTGCCTGGGTTCCCCCTGCCTGCACCAGGGCCTGCCGGGAAGCTCTCCCAGACAGTGAGCTGGGACAGACACAGGGCTTGTTCCCCATCATTCAGGGCCATAGCCCTTCAGTGATCAGATGTCCCAGGCTTGAAAACTGTTGTTTTCATATACATGTATTTTTTGGTCTTTAAAATGTTTCAGGCTGGACAGTAACTCTGGTCCCTGTTGATACTCTGTCTTCAGAAGGGCAAGTCGAATATTATGTTGTTGAAAATCATATATGCAGTTCAATCATTTTCATTTCATAAACATCATTACATTGCCGCAGGTTATTTTCTTCGTCCTGCTGTTGATGGATGTTTGATGTGTTTCCAGTCTTGTGTTAATGTGAATACTACTGGTATAGACATTCTTCTACATATCTCTTGGTACAAGTGAAATCATAGGATCACTGGGTGTTTCTGTACAACGTTTTCCGGTAACACCAAACTTTCCCAGGTAGTTGTGTTATTTTGTATTCCTGCGAGGGACCAGAAGGCTCCCTGTTGCCCCATCCTTGCCAACAGTCCACAGGGCTGGGCTTCTCCATTTGTACCAGTTCAGGGCATCGGACTTGGTGTTTCAGCGTGCATGACCCTGATTTGTGTTTCCCGTGTTCATTTAGCTTCTGCTGAAAAAACATCTGTAAGTATTTCATTCAGTGCTGGTTTGCTGGCAACAAATTCTTTCAGTTTTTGTTTATCTGAAAACATTTTTACTTTGCTTTCTTGTTTGTGGGGCATTTACACGGAATTTGAACTCTTATCGGGTAATTTCCATCATTGTAAAGATGCCATCCAAAGTTGTCTCTGTGCCCTTGGGGAGGGCTGCTAAGATTTCCTTTTGTCTTTGTCTTTCTACTGATCTTCCTTCACTTCTTTTCAGCTGTTGTAACTGCCGTCAAAATGATCACACTCTTATCTTTAGTTACAATATTTTTCAGTTCTAGAAATTCCATTTGATTATTTTTCTAGATTCAATTTGTGACATTTGCCATCTCATCATTTGTCTTATTGAGCATATTAATCAGTTATTTTAAGGCCACTTCCTGGTAAGTCCAGTATCTGGATCAGCTGAAAGTGTTTCTGTTCTTTTTCCTTTGTTCTATCTCCTGATAATATTTGATGGAATGCCAGACATTTTTTATGTGTCATTGTAGAAACATGGTTGATATTTTCTTCTTTTGGAAAGGATTTATTCTAGCTTCTGGTAGGCAGTTAGAGAGGGACAGATCCCTTTCATCTGAGAGAGTTTGAGACTGGGTTTTGGTCTTTACTAGGCTGGTCTAGTTCCAGTTTGGTATTGCTCCTAGAATATAGCTTTTCCGTGGTCCTGAAAGCTGGTTGTTTTGTTGTTAACTATCATGCTGTCTTCTTCATGAACCTTGAACTCTAGTTTTACCTTTCAGGAACCATGAGCCCGATGGAGCCCAGCTTGGCTTCTGCGCCCCGAGCTGCACCCTCTGTCCATCCCCTCAGCGCTGAGCCTTGCAGGGGCAGTGGCTGCACCAGCTCTCCTTCCTCTCTCCTCTTCTCTGTGATCCTAGCCTCTCAAGTGCTGGCGGCCTCAGTCGCCCCAAACTTCAATTTTTGTCTCCTTGGCTCTGCTGAGTTTGCTGAAAGCTTTGCTTTAGGAAAGTGGGTTTTTCACCCACTGATTTCTGCTTATTTCTCAGCCTTGTGGTTCCATGCAGTTACCTCTGGAAAATGTGGGGGGAAGGAGTGTGCATTCATTTCGCAGAGCACTGGCCCCTCAGTGTTGATTGTCATGGTAATTCTGATACCTTCATACAGATTTTTAATAAAATCAGTTTGCTCCACCTTCTCCAGTTGTTTATGGCCGGGACAGTTGTGACGTGAGGTAGCCCCTTGCAGTCCAAAGTGGAAGTTTGCTCTCAGCCTCTAGAAATGGGAGTGATGACTTTGGGATGTGAGAGTAGAGGGGATTTTTACTCCTGTTACTTTAGTCATTCAAATCTGTATCAATATGTAAGTCCATGTCAAATACAAATATTTCTATATTTTCAGAGTAAGCTATAAATTACCAATTTATTTCATTGGCAATTGAAATGCCTTTAAAGAGCTAAAATTTAAGCATCACAGGACTAAGTTGTTTAATGTAGCAAACTAACTCTAAATTTCTGATTTTTATGGTTTGTGGAGGAAAAGTAAAATTATTTGTGTTTTTTAAAAAAGAAATTATATAAAAAGACTGCATTCTGGTTATAGTAGTAAGGAATAAAAATGGAATGTGGAGAGGATTTGGGGCCATTTCTGAAATCTTCTGTTGTGTTGTTTCTCCTCCTAGAGAGGCGGAAGAAGGCATCGGCTTGGGAAAGAAATTTGGTGTATCCTGCGGTCATGGTTCTCCTTCTCATTGAGACGGTAGGAATTGATTTGCCTGGATGCATAAAGCAAATTATTTTATATTTACTGTTTGAAAATGGCAACTCCCTCAGCGAAGTGCAGGTAAACTAGTTTTCTTATCAGTAAGATTAAAATGCATCAATGCCTCTATGTGCAAAAACATGATAGAACCAAAACAGAAATGAATAGTAATTTTTTAAAAGTCCTCAAGCTTATCTATTTCTTCGTGAAAGCAGGAAATTCATTCTTTGTTTCATTGAAAATGCAGAGCAGAGGAGGTACAGGAGACACTGTCAGGCTCAGGGGAGGCTGTGAGCGGGAGTCGGAGCCAGTTCTGATGGATTGTAACTATTTCTAAGTGGTGGGGGAGGGGGATCGGGGTTTGGATTTCCAGTGGGTGAGATCAGTGAATAAGTGCATCTGTGTTATTAGCATTTGTCACAAGTTTTGAAATTATAATAATTTACAGAATGTTTTAGAATTTATTCTGGGGTTTTGTAGGCAGTCTAATGACTTTAGGGTTATATGTAGAATTTTTGTTTGGACTTCTTTTCCTCTCCTCTGAAGCATACACTTGGTTGGCCACTTAGATTTTAATATATATGTGTTGGCAAAATGTCTTTGAACTGACAATTGACTTTTTGTGTTGTAGTCCATCTCGGTCATCCTGGTGGCTTGTAATATCCTTTGCCTGTTGGTTGATGAAACAGCAATGCCAAAGGGAACGAGGGTAAAGTAGAATGTTTAACACGGCTTTCTTTTGCAAAAGTATTCTGCATAAGCCAATTAAAACAGTCACCTTTCTGTATGCATATACTTTAAGTTGTGTGAATTTCTTTATGCAAGGAGCCTTCATAAACAGCATTTGTAAAGTACTAGAGGCCCGATGCATGAAATTCGTGAGAGCGGCTCCGCCCTCGCAGCTACAGCGGCTGCCTCGGCCCTGGCAGCCCCGGCTTCGTCTGGAAGGTCGTCCAGAAGGCCATCCGGGAGGTCGTTCGGCTGTCTGGTCTAATTAGCATATTGTGCTTTTATTATTATGGATTATTATTATAGATGGTTTTGTTTCTGGTATCTTACTTTGGATTGGTTGGGCCTTTTATCAAAAATCAGATACACTTCATATCAGAGTTTATCTTTGTTTTACTGAAATTCATTACTTGTGATTATTTTAAAAAAATGTACACTCTGAAATAGTGACATATGAAGAATTTATTAAATGGATCCATTGGGTTTGTGAGAGATGCAACTGTGTGGTTGACGGGAGTCCCGCTTCAGGAGAGTCCACACTTTATGATACCGAGTCGAAATGTTCAGTTACTGGTGAGAGTCAGAGGTGTATCTTTTTATGAGTTAACTTAGTTTTCTCTCTTGTTAACAGACTGATGATTTTATTAAATTCTGTCAATTAGCCAGTTTGAATATATTTTCCATCAAGAAGGTAGTTACCACTAAAAATTCGTATTTGGCATAGTTTTTTCTAGGTGTCTCTAAACTTTTACATAAAATAACATTTAAGTTTTGACATTTATTATATTTTTCCAAGTTAGCCACTTTCCCATTCCCCATAGAAATGACTTAAAAACTTTGACTTTTGATGCCCTTCTCTCTCTGATACACCTGTTCTCTCATAGAGAAAAGCCATTGTCTATCTTAATTCCTTCCCTTCGGTCTATGATGAAGAGACCCTGTTCTTCCCAAAGCTCATTCATTCAGCCCTAGTTCTTGACTTAGAGCCCCTCACACCATTCCAGGACTTGGTGCCATCTGTCCCTGCCATGTCTCTCCACAGCGGGAGCCACCATCAGGCTCCAGGTGCCGCATCCCACTGAAAGCAGCAGCAGCAGCCAGCCTCCTCTTCCGCAGTCTGGGCTTTGTCTTTTGTTCACTCCCAGTCCCACTGATAAGAGCAAGAAGTCACCTCCTGTGTTGACTTCTAGCTACTTTTTAACCCATTCTTACATGTTATCCACTAAGTAAATCTTACGTCATGGTAGAGAGGGACTTGGACCTGGTAGGCTCCTTGCATGAGTGTGTAAATAAATCAGGTCACCTTAATCCTACCTGTGTAGGCCTCTGAAGACAGGGAATAGTTCCAAAATGTTTTTCATCACAGTTGTTGGGGAGGGAAAATTTTTCCTTCTACCCTTCTAGGTTCTTTTGTCTAAGAATTAAATGGACAAGAGACAGAAAAACAGGAGAAAATAAAATTTAATTATATAAGTACATAAGGAGACCCCATAGAATGAGACTCAAGAAATGATCAAAGCAGGGAGTATGTATACCATTCGTAGACAAAGAAACAGTTACTTATGAAGATCGCACAAAACAGAGTTTGTGTTTGGGTTAGGGACTTAACTGAAGAAGTCACAAAGCTTGTTTGTATAGCGACTTCCGGTCCTGAGCGCCCTCTCTCTGGCACAGGGAGCTTTGTTCCTTGTGTGGGGGAGCAGCAGGCCGGAGTGTGCTTCCGGTACTGGGGGCTCTCCAGCCACTGATTTGAAATGATCACCGTGCCGCCGGGGCCTATTTTGGGGCGGCCTGCGAGTCCCAGTGCAGTCAGTATGCTTCCTATGCCTAAGTTAGAAGGTATAGAGAATAGTTATTATTTCTTGGTTTATTTTTTTTTCTTAGTGTGACTATACATTTTATTTTATCCTGATATTTCTCTTAGATATAATAGAAGCTGATAGTAAATAAGTCATTCATATTCATATAGTTCCTTTAATTAATAAGCTGTGAAAATATTGTTCCTACTTCATTAAGAAATAATTTTTTTCCTGTCTGGTCTCATTGACAAATACTACTTTTCTGTTTGTTTTCTTAAGTCCTAGATAAAGATAGTTTTTGAGAATAGGTACAATGTTTAGTAAAAAATTTACAGCATTACATTTTTAAAAATCTGGGTTTATTATATCTTTTAAAACTCCGAGTTTCCAAGGAAGATTTGGGGAAAGGACATTTCTAAGGGCTAGAAACAGGGTATGCACATTCACCTTCTTTTTGTGCTTAGCTTACTTTTGACATATTTTAATTGTATAATTTTTATATGTCGTCTCAGAGTTTGGATAATTACATATTTTATCCCTATTGTACTGTTATTGAAAGGTTAGCATGGAAGGTTAGCATGGTGGTCTGTCCGGGAAGGCTAAATAGCCACCTCTGAGAGTGATTAAAGAAAACTGAATTTATTTAAGAAAAGGGCTGCACAGCACAGAACCAAGGGGGCATTGGGGCGACGATGGCAGCCTCAAGAGCTGGAGTGTCATCCTTACATATAGTCACTGGCGGGACACTTGTCATCAGTGGATTTGGGGGCTGAGTCGGTGGGCTTGGAATGTGGGTGGAATGCATGTGTGTGATCAGGTGCCTTCAGGACAGTTTCAGTTCCTTGTATGGTCTGACTCCTGGTGTCTCAAATCTTTTTCCTGGTCTTTGTCTGGGGGGGGTGGGGGAGGGCGGGAAGGGGATTGGCCATTAAGGATTGTATTGCCCTTGTTAACGTAAGAAACATTCAAATCTGTAAAGAATTTTTGTGAGTTTATTTGAGCCAAACTGTTGACAATTGCCGGGAAGCAGAATCTCAATGGATTGAGATAATGCTCCTGAGAATGGCAGTTTTTTACCTAGTTTTACAAATTACCTCAGAGGAGGAGATGTAAGTGGATTACATGAAATCCACTGGTGATTAGGGAGGTGGGAGAAAACAAAGCGGGGAAGCCTCTGGGATTGGGAAAAAAGTAAAATGATAGATACTTACCTACCATGATCACGAAGGTGGTTTTCCCAGGGCAAGGCTTACCCATTGCACTACGGATGTGCGGACCCCTGCAATTTCCCCAAAAAGCATAAAGCAAAATGATAGACACATGCTTCTTTTGCATAGGTGGGTACAGGATCGTTAACAGTCAACAATTAACCTGGTAACAATAATGAGGGAATTTTTGGTCTCCACCCTGGTGCATTAGTTGTGCCCTAAGGGGTCCCCAAAAAGGGAAGTTACAAGTTACCCTGACATTCCGCAGGTATGTTATCATAGATGCAAAAGGACAGTAGGCTCAGTAAAGATGAAAGTTGATCTTTGTCAGGGAAGATACCGGCTTAGGACACGACTGCCCACTATAAACTGCTTTTTAATTTAAAAAAGTTTTAATTTCAGGCCATCCTTTCTGGTTACTGTAAGTCCCTCCACACAGTCCTTCCCTGACTAGTCAGGTTAGCATGTGGCCCCTTTTCATCCACACCCTGTAGTCCTAACAGTTATATTTTTAAAAGATTTCTTCCAAGCACATTGAAGAATTAACAAAATAATCATATTATTTTGATAAGTGACTTAAATTTGAAATAAATCAAATGTTTCGAGCCTGTTAAAATTGTTAACATGTGGTTGAGTTAGTTGATGAACTCCGTCTAATGTCACATTTTATTAGACCGAGTTCCTAATTTCAGCTGTCCTATATTTGTGAAACAACAGTTTTAGGGAAACCAAATATAATAGTGTCATTGAATTCTGAAAAGTGTTTTTCCCCCCCAGGGGCCTGGGATAGGAAATGCCTCGCTCTCTGCTTTTGGTTTTGTGGGAGCGGCACTTGAAATCATTCTGATTTTGTATCCTTTCTTTCACTGGAGCTCTGTCTGTTAACACGTTTTCTGTCCAGTTTTCTGGGACAGTGGTAATTCACTAAGACACTTGCCGCGGAGAAAAAACAAGACATTCTTCCCCAGGCACTCCAAGTGGCTTTTGGTTTTGTTTTGAGTTTCCTTTGGGCCCTCAGACTTGGAGACTACTGAGAGCGAAGGCAGCGCACATTCTTTGGAGGTGTTTTCCTTGACTCTCACAGCTATCTGATGGTGTCCTCTGTCGTCGGTTTCTATAGCCTCCGCTTTTTTGGAGACTTTATTCCCAAGAAGGATGACACGACCATGACAAAGGTAAGCTAAAGTCTCAGGCGACAGTGCCTCCCCTTTGCCTTGCAAGCCAACCGAGTGCTTTACTTAGTCATCGCCCTGCGCTTCCTCCGCAGCAGAGGCGTTTGTAAATTGCGCAAACAAACAGGAAGGCTTCCAGTGTGCCCGGTGCGGCTTGGACGGCGTCCATTCACTTGTAAATGCGGGGGAGCCGAGCTTGTTAGCTGGCACCGAGGCTCTGAAAAGACGCTTTTCCTCCAAAGAAAATGCTCCGCTAATGAGTCACTTGGGCTGTGCTGACTGCACTTCAGGGAGCTCTTTTGAGATCTGAAGAACCTCTGTTGCTACAAGTAGTGGAGACAAAGTGTTTCAAATTTGAATAATTAAAGCAAGACGGAAGAGGCCTATTCAGAAACATTTTGCAATCTGAGGCTGATTTGACTTCCTACAATGTGTCCTTGGCTTCGGAATGGCACAGGCTGTGGCACAATGGCTGCTGCTCTGTAAAATGTTCCCACCGGCTGAAATGAGGGGCAGCTACAGGAGCTGCGGGCTTCTTTAATTTTACTCAATATTCCATATTGTTGACCTGTTTTAAGAGGGAACTTATTTCCTATTCATCTATCGATGTATCTAACACACTGAGTTTCTGAGACTCTGAGCTTAAGTGATCACAGGTCTAATCAGCATTTCCAGCTCTTATTTATTATGAAAGAACTAGCGGCCCGATGCACGAAATTTGTGCAAGAGTAGGCCTTCCTTTCCCTGGCTGCTGGCACCAGCTTCCTTCTGGCACCCGGGACCCGGGCTTCCCTCGAAACCCTGGCTTTGTCCAGAAGGTCATCCATCCGAAAGGACGTCTGGTCTAATTAGCATATTACGCTTTTATTATTATAGGTAAGCATAGGGTACATTGAAAATGAATTACTAGAATGTATGTGTTTTGGATTTTGAGCTTTTTGATATTAAAATTATAATATCAACATATTAGAAGTAGACCTTATATGAATTGTGAGCAGTAGTTGGCTTTAAAAACAGAGATATTAGATGCATTAATTATTTAAAAAATATATTCTTATTGATTTCAGAGAGGAAGGGAGAGGGAGAGAAAAATTGAAACATCAATGATGAGACAGAATCATTGATTCCTGGCCCCTACATACCCCACACTGGGGATTGAGTCCATAACCAGGGTATGTGCCCTGACCGGGAATCAAACCATGACCTCCTGGTTCCTAGGTTGATGCTCAACCACTGGGCCAGGCTGGCCGGGCTAGGCATTAATTCTTTTTCACTTGACAAGCAAGCCGTTTTGAAATTGGCAGGATCAATCAATGATGTAAAATGCATTGTCTGAGGTGTAAAGTAACTTAAGTGTTCTGTAGCTTTATATTTGTGCCAGGCACTACCAAGATTTTCTAGAACTTACAGATAGGACGTTAACTGTCTATAGGCAATTTCTTCTTATTTTTAAATTCTATAGTGAAGAGTGTGATTAAGAAGTTAGCAAGGTACAGTAGACACCTGGAGTGAACAGCATCCCAGAGGTGATGGGTTCCATTTATCATCCCGTTGCGTGACCGCCCGCTGCTCTCGTGTCTCCTGGCAGATCATTGGGAACTGCGTGTCGCTCCTGGTCCTGAGCTCCGCTCTGCCTGTGATGTCCAGAACCCTGGGTGAGTCCGAGAGGGATGTTCCACTCCGCTCCACTCCTTAAGTCCAGTTTCTAAAGATCATCCTTCGAGATACACCACTACCCCCTGCTTTACCCCTTTACCCCTGTACTTCATTATTTAGGGCTACCCCAGAAAGCGCTTTTATCAAATGAAGGCCACTTATTTTTTTAAATCCTAATAATATGTCTTCTCAAAACAGTGGACTTTTTTGTTCACTGACTAGTTAAGCTTTTGAGTCTCTAGTAAGGAAACGGATTTTTATTTTAAAAAATGCTTAATGATTAGAAAATATTAAACTAATTTTTCTTAATATGAAATGTTTTAAAACATAATTGTGTTTTAAAAAATTGAAAATCTGTCAGCCTTATTTTAAGCTGCTTTGTGCCATGAAGTGGGCATAAAGGCAGCGAGGTCTCGGAAAACCACAGGGACTTAAAGGGCAGTCCTTAGTGTAAGGATCTCACGTGCCTGTCATTCACGAAGTTTTCCTGTTTACAGAATTTTGATTCTCTAAAAGCAAAGCGCCCCACATTGTCCTAGTGGCTGGGAAGTCTTCCTGTGGCCCCCTCCGCCTGTAAGCCCTGCGGACTCGGGTGCTCAGGCCTGGGCTAGATGTTGCTCAGAGTGTTCAGGAGGAGGTCCGCTTTCTAGACTTAGGGTTTGACCTGAGAGTGTTCACCAGCGATTAGGAAACATCCCATCATTCAACCTCAGCAACTTGCTCACAACAAAAATGACAAGTCCGAGCTGCTTTTGTTTCAGCTCATATATCGCATCATCATTTATTCAAGACGCACCCATCAGGATGCGGGCGATGCCAGAAAGCAGGCATATCCTCGTCTCTAATTCTCACAGGAATTTCGTGTTTTAATAAGGAGTGAAATCTCTGATGAATGGAGAGGGACCACTCTCCACAGACTGACACAGAGCTCGCTCACTCCTCACCCTTTTGTGTTTGCTTACAGGGCTTGTTATTGTTTTGACATCTGCTTATGGTGTGCTAATCTTGAAAATGCCAAAAATATGCACTTTTATTACTTGATTTGTAGCTAAATGTCATATGTATCATGACAGTTCAACAAATAATTCTGTGACATTACAGCTACCCTACCATTTGGTCACTTGTGAAACCTACCGTGCTCTGTGATTTAGAATTGTTCATAGCAGTACTAGTATATGCTTATTTACGAAAGAAAATTACATGCTGAGTATAGTTTTAATACAAAGAAAACAAATTAATGGCAAAATTTGCTTTTTTGAAGATCAACACATTAAATTCCTGAGTAGTTTGCCATAGAGATAAATAAAAAGGAGAAAAGGAAAGATGGAACAATTAAAAGGCAGCTAACAAATGCCTGGACCCAGCTGTCCAAACAGGATTAATGGCGTGCATTAGGCGCAGTGGTCACGTGCTCCGCCCGGCACAGCACGCACGCACTACCTGTTATGCCAGTGGCACTGAATAGATGAAAAGGAGTAAGTGCACTGAACAGATTCATAGAGGCTTTTCACAGCGTTAAAAAAGCAAATTTCTAGACAAAAAGAATAAGCTTTATTTAGTATTATGGGAAATGCAAACTTGGGAGTTACTTTGTAATTCCTCTGTTAACTCTTTAGAAGTGAGTCTTTGATTTTAAGAAGATAAAATATAGGGAATTGTCACGACTATTATCCTACTGTATAACGGGACTTTGATTTACTGGCTGAGAAGCTTATCAGACCAGAATAGAGGGTGTGCTTAACCACGGATTCCAGGCTGTGGCGTCTCCTCTGTCCCATGCCTCCCGCAGGGAGAGCCTGACCCCAGGAACGCAGCCCGCGGCAGCCCGCCACGCGCAGTTAAACAGAAGCGAAGCACCAAGGAGCCTCGTCACCTCCATTACGTGCAGCTCTTCTCTTAGTTTAATAGTTTTAAGTGATGATTATAAATTGAAAATATATTGAATCCTGTATAAAAAATTAATTGGTGTTCTGGGAGGTTTTTTCTTTTAAATTTGCCAACTGCTACTGTTGCTGCCTGTTAGGCATAAACTGTAGCTTTAGACTTACATGTCTGGTGTGACATGACACTTTTATTAAAAAAATTCCTTTGAAACAGCTTCTTATATTTGAATATGGAAAACTTCACTAATTGAAAAATTAGTGCTAATTATGCTAATTTAAAATGACCACTAAGTAGATGTTATAAGCATATCACTTGCCACAAGGTCTGTGAGAAAAATTTTGACCTTGTATTTTCAGTCAAATATAATTAATATAGATGATAGTTTTGTTACTTATAGGAAACACAAAACTTCGGTGCTTAACATTGTTTATTCGAACTCTTTAAACCCTTTGCAAGTGAGTAGTGACACTCCAGGAGCTGGTGAGCAGACATGGCTGGCTGCGTGGTCAGACTTCAGGTTTGAAGAATCCAACATCTGGGGGACTTGGTGTCCAGATATTTAGTAAACAAAGGACGCTCAAGGTGATTAGAGGAGATGGTTGACAGGTGAAATTAGAACTGGATCAGGCCTAATAAATGACCTATGGATGCCAGAGTTTTCTATAATAAAATATTTTAAAGGTAGCAGAGCATTTTGTAAGAACAGATTTTGTCTGGTTGCTGACATGTTCTTTTTTAAGCATACATATATGCTTAAAAGGAGTAAGTATAAATATATATATTTATTTGATTTCAGAGAGAAATATATATATATATATTATTGAAAATATATATATTTTATTGATTTCAGAGAGGAAGGGAGAGAGAGAGAGAGAAAAATCATCAATGATGAGAGAGAATCCTTGATCCGCTGCCTCCTGCATGCCTCCTACTGGGGATCGAGCCTGCAACCCCAGCATGTGCCCTGACTGGGCATCTAACCATGACCTTCTAATTCATGGGTCGATGCTCAACCACTGAGCCACACCAGCCGGGCTGACATGTTCTTTATTATGCTTAATCAAGAAACAACGGAAGGATTGACTTTTTTTTGCATTATTTATTTGAAATCTCCTTTAACCAGAAAATTTTTCTCAACTGTAACCAAAAGACCTTGTAGTACTTCTACTAATTTCTATTTTAAAATTATTTTCTTCATTCTGAGGTTCTTGGACTTGTTAGTGATGCAGGATCCAAATGCAGATTTAAAAAATGTGCTTGTGGTATGAACATAGAAACTTGTACCCTTTGAACCAGCTGGTTATTTGTGTTCTGTGCCCGTATTTCTGATCCTGCAGTAGAGCAAGTGCAATATTCACTTTTGTTCTTTGATGAAGGAATCCTGTTTCATTTCTGTCCTTTTCGGAGAGGTTTTCTTTTGGGGTTTTGTAAATATACTCCTCATTTTTACCCTGGGCCTTCTTTCCCTCTCCAGTTCTCAGTGTGAAATAGAGGTATAAGTTATCATATATACCCCTAATTATAACTTTGATATAGAAATAATTTCAAACCTCATATTGAAAATTTCTCAGCAAAAAAATGTGTATATGACTCAGTCATGGTCAGTTATTTTGTAGAAAATAATAAATGAGTGGTACTGATGAACTTTTTAAAAAATTGTATTGATTTCAGAGAAGAAGGGAGAAACATCAATGATGAGAGAGAATCAATGATTGGTTGCATCCTGTATACCCCCTACTGGGGATCGAGCCCGCAACCTGGGCATGTGCCCTTGACCAGAATCAAACCCGGGATCCCTCAGTCCTCAGGCCGACACTCTATCCACTGAGCCAAACCAGCAAGGGTACTGATGAACTTCTGATTGATTACTAATGTCCTCATGTCTGAACAATCAGTTTGTATATCTAGTTAGGATTTTTAATAAAGAGAAGTATTCTGAGTCAAATGTCTAAGAGTTTGGAAAGTAACCAAGGCTCACGCTACACGCCCTCATTCCCGGCACCTTCTTGTCATGTTCTGACATTGTCTTAGTTTCAGGGCTCACAGTCTTGCCCAAGAAAATGTCAAGGCCACACATTATCCAAATAACTTAGCCATCTGTTGACACACAACCAAATTCCTTAACTTTTAGTTTGTTATAAAATATTTTTCATATGAAAATAAATCCAGTTAGGATCATTTTGCTAGAAGAAGCCTTAAGATACAGTTTTAGAATGTTAAAAATTAAAACTAGACTGTGAACTATAGTGAGGGACTAATTTGTACTAAGAATCAAGAGTGCTAACCTGGCTGAGAATATAACAAGACACTGCGTACTGTCAGCCCTGAGACCGGTGAGCAGCGGTGGTGGGAGCAGGCAGGACGGTGAACGCACTTCCACTGCTAACGACTTTAGGTGCAGCTTTTGTTTCTATGTTAGTGTCAGACTTGCTTTATGGACCAGAACATGGTCTGTGTTCTGTGTACACGTGAAAAGAAAGTATGTTCTGATAATAACTGGATAGTGTCCTGTGAATGTCAGGTCAGTTTGGTTGATATGTCACACAATTTCGGTGTCCTTGCTGATTTTCTAGCTACTTGTTTTATCAGTTATTGAGGAAGGGCTCTGAAATCTAATAATTGCGGATTTGTTTATTTCTTTCTATACCTCTGTTAGTTTTTGTTCCATCTGTTTTGAAGCTCTGGTATTATTATATAAATACTAGAGGCCCAGTGCACGAATTCGTGCCTGGGGGAGGTCCAGCCGGCCTGCCCCGATTGGGGCCGATTGGGCTGGGCTGGCCGGGCAGAGGGGCCCCCCACCCCCTGTCGAACTCCTGGTTGAACTCTCAGTTGAATTCCTGGTCGAGGGGACAATTTGCATATTAGCCTTTTATTATATAGGATTTAGGATTGTTATGTCCTTTTGATGAATTGACTCTTTTATAATTATGATAATGATGGTGACATTCTTTATCCCTGGCAATATTCTCTGCTCTGCTCTGAAATCTACTTTGTGAGACATTAATACAGCCTTTTTATCTTTTTTAAATTAGGGTTAACATTGTATAATTTTTTCTATTCTTATACATTCAACCTGTTGGTGTCTTTGTATTTAAATAGTTTGGTTTTCTTCTGTCAATAATATATAGCTGGGTCTTGCTATTTAATCCAATCTCTCAACCTTTGTCTTTGAATTTGGATATGGTTGTTATTATAATTATTTTTTTCTTCAAAAAATTGATTGATTTGAGAGAGAGAGAGAGAGAGAGAGAGAGAGAGAGAGAGAGGGAGGGAGGGAGGGGAAGAGAGAGGGAGATATAGAAATGTCAGTGATGAGAGAGAATCATTGATTGGGCGCCTCCTGCATGCCCCTTATTGCCCCCCCTCCAGCCCGTCCCCTCCACCCTCCATCCCTGCCCCAGGCTTTCAGCACCCTATTATCTGTGTCCAAGGGCCATGCATATATGCATACAAGGTCTTTGGTTGATTACCTCACACCCACCCACGCTCTACTGCCTTCCCTCTGAGATTCCACACTCTGTTCCCTGCTTCCATGTCTTTGGATCCACTCTGTTCATCAGTTTATTTTGTTACTTGGATTCCACATATGAGTGAGATCGTGTGATACTTGTCTTTCTCTGACTGACTTACTTCACTTAGCATGATACTCTCCAGGTCCCTCCATGCTGTCTCAAAGGGTAAGAGATCCTTCTTTTTTACTGCTGCATAGTATTCCATGGCATAAATGTACCACAGCTTTTTTATCCACTCATCTACTGATGGGCCCGTGGGCAGTTTCCAGATCTTAGCTATTCTAAATTGCATACATTCTTTCTGATTGGTATTTCGGGTTTCTTAGGATATATTCCTAGAAGTGGGGTCACTGGGTCAAATGGGAGTTCCATATTTAATTTTTTGAGGAAACTCCATACTGTTTTCCACAGTGGCTGCACCAGTCTGCGTTCCCACCAGCAGTGCACGAGGGTTCCCTTTCCTCCACATCCTCGCCAGCACTTGTCATTTGTTGATTTGTTGATGGTAACCATTCTGACAGGTGTGAGGTGATACCTCATTGTCGTTTCAATTTGCATCTCTCTGATGATCAGTGACTTTGAGCATTTTGTCATGTCTCTTGGCATCTGTATGTCCTCTTTGGAGAAATGTTTATTTAGGTCCTTCGCCAATTTTTTTTTATTGGATTGTTTGTCTTCCTTTTGTTAAGGTGTATGAGTTCCTTATGTATTTTGGATATTAACCCTTTATTAGATGTATCATTACCAAATATGTTCTCCCATAGTGTGGGTTCTCTTTTCATTTTGTTGAAGGTTTCTTTTGCTGTGCAGCAGCTTTTTATTTTGATGTAGTCCCATTTATTTCCTTCTTAGTTTCCTTTGCCTGAGGAGATGTATCGGTAAACATATTACTATGAGAGATGTCTGAGATTTTGCTGCCTATGGTTTCTTCTAGGATTTTTATGGTTTGACGACTTTATCCATTTTGAGTTTATTCTTGTGTATGGTGTAAGTTGGTAGCGTAGTTTCATTTTTTTGCATGTATCTGTCCAATATTTTCAGCACCATTTACTGAAGAGACTCTCTTGACTCCATTGTATGCTCTTGCCTCCTTTGTTAAATGTTAATTAAGTGAAATGGCTTGGGTCAATTTTGGGGTTCTCTGTTCTGTTCCATTGATCGATACCTGTTCTTGTGCCAGTAACAGGCTGTTTTGATTACGGTGGTTTTGTAGTATAACTTGAAGTCTGGTATTGTGATTCCTCCAATTTTGTTTTCATTTCTCCAAATTTCTGCAGCTATTCGGGGTCTTTTTTGATTCCATATAAATTTTTGGAGTATTTGTCCTAGATCTGTGAAATATGCCATTGGTATTTTAATAGGGATTGCATTGAATCTGTAGAGTGCCTTGGGTAGTATGGACATTTTAATAATGTTGATTCTACCAATCTATGTACGCGGTATATTCTTCCACTTGTTTATATCTTCTTCTATCTCTTTTTTCTTTTCTTTTAAATATATTTTATTCATTTTTCACAGAGAGGAAAGGAGAGGGATAGAGAGCCAGAAACATCAATGAGAGAGAAACATCAACCAGCTGCCTCCTGCACACCCCTCACCGGGGATGTGCCCGCAACCACGGTACATGCCCTTGACCGGAATCGAACCTGGGACCCTCCAGTCCGCAGGCCGACGCTCTATCCACTGAGCCAAACCGGTTTTGGCTTCTATCTCTTTTTTCAATGACCTGTAGTTTTCTGAGTATAGGTCTTTTGCCTCCTTGGTTAAGTTTATTCCTAAGTATCTTAATTTTTTGTTGTTGTTGTTGCAATGGGATTGTTTGTTTAGCTTCTCTTTGTGAGAATTTATTATTGGTGTATAAAAAAAAACCATCGATTTTTCGGTGTCGATTTTGTATACTGCTACATTGCCAAGTTCATTTATTAAATCTAGTAGTTTTTTGTTGGAGTCTTTAGGGTTTTCTATCTACAATATCATGTCATCTGTGAATAGTGAGAGTTTTACCTTCTCCTTTCCAATTTGGATGCCTTTTGTTTCTTCTTGTCTGATCACTGTGGTTAGAATTTCCTGTACTGTGTTGAATAGAGAGGTGAAAACGGACATCCCTATCTTGTTCCTGTTCTTTGGGGAAATGGTTTTAGTTTTTGCCCATTGAGTATGATGTTGGCTGTGGGTTTGTCATCTATGGTCTTTATCGTGTTGAGATATGCTCCCTTTCTTCCCACTTTGCTGAGAGTTTTTATCAAAAATGAATGTTAGATTTTGTCGAATGCTTTTTCTGCATCTATCGATGTGATCATGTGATTTTTTGTCTTTCAGTTTGTTTATGTGATGTATCACGTTTATTGATTTGCAAATATTATACCAGTCTTGCATCCCTGGAATACATCCCACTTGGTCATGGTGTATGATCTTTTTAATGTATTGCTGGATGTGATTCACTAATAGGTTATTGAGGATTTTAGCACCTATGTTCATCAGGGATATTGTCCTGTAATTCTTCCTTTTTGTAGTGTCTTAATCTGGTTTTGGAATTAGGATAATGCTGGCCTCATATAATGAGTTTGAAACTGTTCCTTCCTCTTGGATTTTCTGAAATAGTTTGAGGGGTATAGGTGTTAGTTCCTCTTTGAATGTTTGGTAAAACTCTCCTGTGAAGCCATCTGGACCTGGGCTTTTGTTTGCCGGGCGTTTTTTTTTTTTTTTTTAATTATTGCTTCTATTTCATCAGTTGTTATTGGCCTATTCAGGTTTTCTGATTCCTCCTGATTCAGTTTTGGGAGATTGTATTTTTCTAGGAATTTTTCCATGTCATCCACATTGTCCAGGTTGTTGGCATATAGTTGTTCATAGTATTTTCTTATAAACCTTTGTATTTCTGTGGTGTCAGTGGTTACTTCTCCATTTTTGTTTGTGATTTTATTTACTTGGGTCCTTTCTCTTTGTTTCTGATGAGTCTGGCTAATGGTTTATCAAGTTTGTTTATCCTTTCAAAAAACTAGTTCTTGGTTTCATTGATTTTTTGTATTTTTTTTTTTAGCCTCTTTGTCATTTATTTCTGCTCTAATCTTTATTATTTCCTTCCTTCTACTTACTCTGGGCTTTTCTTGTTGTTCTATTTCTAATTCTTTAAGTTGTAGGTTTAAATAGTTTATTGTTGATTTTTCTTGTTTTTTGACGTAGGTCTGTAGTGCTATGATAAGTTTGTATATGAACTTCCCTCTCAGGACTGCTTTTGCTGTGTTCCAGAGATTTTGGGTTGTTGTGTGTTCATTTTCCTTTGTTTCCGTGAAGTAACCCATTCATTGTTTAATAACATGCTATTTCGCCTCCATGTTTTTAAATGTTTTTGGGTGTTTCTACGGTAGTTGATTTCTAACTTTATTCCACTGTGATCTGAGAAAATGCTTGATTAGGATTTCAGTCTTCTTGAACTTGTAGAGACTTGTTTTGTGTCCTAACATGTGGTCTATCTTTGTGAATGATCTTAACTGCACTTAAGAGGAATGTATATCCTGCAGCTTTGGGGTGAAATGTTCTATAAATGTCAATTACATCCATCTGATCCAGTGTGTCCTTTAGAGTCACTGTTTCCTTGTTAAGTTTTTGTCTGGAAGATCTGTCCAGTGAAGTCAGTGGGGTGTTAAAGTCCCCTACTATGACTGTATTGTCGATCTCACTGATAAAGGTCTCTAGAAGTTATTTAAAATATATTTAGGTCCCGCCCTAGCTGGTTTGGCTCATTGGGTAGAGCTTTGGCCTGTGGATTAAAGGGTCCCAGGTTCAATTCTGGCCAAGGGCACATGCTGGGGTTGCGGGCTCAATACCCCAGTAGGGGGCGTGCAGGAGGCAGCCAATCAATGATTCTCTCTCATCATTGATGTTTCTATCTATCCCTCTCCCTTCCTCTCTGAAATCAATAAAAATATATTTATACACACACACACACACACACACACACATACACACTCACACATATATGGGTCCTTCTGTATTGGGTGCATATACACTGAGTGGCCAGATTATTATGATCTCTGAATGCATAATAATCTGGCCACTCAGTGTATATATATTTATATTAGAGGCCCCAGTGCATGAATTCATGCATGGGTGGGGTCCGGCCAGCCTGGCCAGGGGGAGGGGACATGGGCGGTTGGCCGGCCTGCCTGCTGGTTGAACTCCTGGACTAGGGGACAATTTGCATATTAGGCTTTTATTATATAGGATATACACTGAGTGGCCAGATTATTATGTGTTCAGAGATCATAATAATCTGGCCACTCAGTGTATGTTTACCATGGTTATATCCTCTTATTGAATTAATCCTTTTAGTATTAATATCTTGTGATGGCCTTCATTTTGAAGTCTATTTTGTTGGATATGAGTATTGCCACTCCAGCTTTCTTTTTTTTTGCCATTTGCATGGAAAGACTTTTTAATCCCTTTTACTCTCATCCTGTGTGTGTCTTCTTGTTCTGAGGTGGGTCTCTTGTGGACAGCATATAGTTGGGTCATGTTTTTATATTCATTTAGCTACCCTATGCCTTTTGATTGGAGCATTTAATCCAGTAACATTTAGGGTTATTACTGATAGGTACTTATTCATTGCCATTTTAATTCTGTATGGCTAGGTTTCTCTCTCTGTTTCTTCTCATTATAGCAGTCCCTTTAGCATTTCTTGTAATGCCAGTGCAAGCCCTTTTTTTTTTTTTTTTTTTTTTTGGTCTGGGAAGCTCTTTATTTGACCGTCTATTTTGAATGATAGCCTTGCTGGATATAGTCATCTTGGTCTCAGATCCTTGCTTTCCATTACCTTGAGTACTTCATGCCATTCCCTTCTGGCCTGTAGAGTTTTGATGAGAAATCAGGTGTCAGCCTTATGGGAGCTCCTTTGTAGGGAACAGTTTTCTTTTCTCTTGCTGCCTTTGAGATTCTCTCTTTGTCTTTAATTTTTGGCATTTTAATTATGATGTGTCTGGGTGTGGGTCTGTTTGGGTTCTTCTTGCTTGGGGTTCTCTGTGCCTCCTGAACTTGTGTGACTTTTTCCTTTACCAGGTTAGGGGAGTTTTCTGCCATTATTTCTTCAAACATGTTCTGTATCTCTTTCTCCCTTTCTGCCTCTTCTGGCACACCTACTATTCTAATGTTATGTTTCCCACAGTTCCCTTAAGCTGTTCTCCTGTTTTTTAATTGTTTTTTTTTCTTTTTGGTTTTCTGATTGATTTTTTTTCTACCCTGTCTTCTAATTTTCTGATTCAATCTTCAGCATCCCTTAATCTGCTGTGTATTCCTTCCAATGTGTTCATTTGTGTTATGTCATTCTTTATCTCAGACTGTTCTTTTATCATCCTATAATATAATAGAGTAATATGCAAATCATCACTCCGCTACACTCACAAGCCACGCCCACCAGCCACGCCCACCATCCAATCTGAGTGAGTATGCAATTAAACTGAAAACATGGCGGCAGCCCCGCCCCCCAGCCTCTCTGGTCTCTGGGAGTCGGAGAAGTCAGGCGCCAGCGCCTGAGGCTGGCTGCAGCCACAGAGACCAAGAAGCCGCCCGCCCCATGATCCCAGGCTGCAACCAGCCTCAGAAGCCTCAGGTCCGCCTGCCCAACGTCCTGGGGAGACGGAGAAACCGGGCCCCAGCGCCTGAGGCTGGCTGCAGCCACGGAGACCAAGAAGCCACCTGCCCCATGATCCCAGGCCTCAGCCAGCCTCAGAAGCCTTAGGTCCGCCTGCCTCACATCCACCTGCCCCACGTCCTGGGAAGACGGAGAAACCGGGCCTTGCGCCTGAGGCTGGGTGCTGCCGGGAGACGAAGAAACTGCCCGTCCTGTGATCCCAGGCTGCAGCCAGCCTCAGAAACCTCAGGTCCGCCTGCCCCACGTCCTGGGGAGAGGGAGAAACCGGGCCCTGCGTCTGAGGCTGGCTGCAGCCACGGAGACCAGGAAGCCGCCTGCACCATGATCCCAGGCCTCAGCCAGCCTCAGAAGCCTCAGGTCCGCCTGCCTCACGTCAGCCTGCCCCACGTCCTGGGGAGACGGAGAAACCGGGCCCTGCGTCTGAGGCTGGGTGCGGCCGGGAGAGGAAGAAGCTGCCCACCCCATGATCCCAGGCTGCAGCCAGCCTCAGAAGCCTCAGGTCCGCCCGCCCCATGTCCTGGGGAGACGGAGAAACCCGGCCCCAGCACCTGAGGCTGGCTGCAGCCACGGAGACCAAGAAGCTGCCTGCCCCGTGATCTCAGGCCTCAGCCAGCTGGAGAAGCGGTTCACCCCACGTCCTGGGGGAGACAAGAAACCAGGTGCCAGTGCCTGAGGCTGGCTGCAGCCCGGGAGATGAAGAAGCCGCCTGCCCTGTGATCCCAGGCTGCAGCCAGCAGCAGAAACCTCAGGTCCGCCTGCCCCACCTCCTGGGGGAGAATGAGAAACCGGACCTCAGCACCTGAGGCTGGCTGCGACCTGGGAGATGAAGAAGCCGCCTGCCCCGTGATCCCAAGCTGCAGCCAGCTGGAGAAGCCGCCCTCCCCACGTCCTGGGGGAGACAAGAAACCGGGTGCCAGTACCTGAGGGTGGATGCGATCTGGGAGACGAAGAAGCCGCTTGCCCTATGATCCCAGGCTACAGCCAGCTGGAGAAGCCGCCCACCCCATGTCCACCCGCCCCACGTCCTGGGGGAGATGGAGAAACCGGGCCACAGTACCTGAGGCTGGCTGCAGCCCGGGAGATGGAGAAGCCGCCCACCCTGCGGTCCTGGGCACCAGTACCTGTGGCTGGCTGTGGCCTGGGAGACAGAGAAGCCGCCCACCCTGCGGTCCAAGTGCCAGCACCTGCAGCTGGCTACAGCATGGTAGATGGAGAATCCGCCCACCCTGCAGTCCCGGGCACCAGCCCCTGTGGCTGGCTGTGGCCTGGGAGACAAAGAAGGCGCCCACCCTGCAGTCCTGGGCGCCAGCACTTGCAGCTGCAGCACAGACGAAGCCCCCTGTCCACCATCCCCTAAGGCTGCAGCCAGCCTGGGCGCCTATGGCTGACCAGAGGGAGGGAAGCCCGGATCCTGGGTGCCTGTGGTCAGCTGGAGGAGGGAATCCTGGGTACCAGGTGTGGGCCGAGGCAGAGGTAGTTAGGGGCAATCAAGCCAGCAGGGGAGCAGTTAGGGACAATCAGGCTGGTAGGCAGAAGCAGTTAGGGGCAATCAGGCAGGCAGGTGAGCGGTTAGGAGCCAGCAGTTCTGAATTGTGAGAGGGATGTCCAACTGCTGGTTATCCCATGAGGGGTCCCAGATTGGAGAGGGTGCATGCCAGGCTGAGGGACACACTCCCCGCTGCCCCCTGTGCACGAATTTCGTGCACCGGGCCTCTAGTGGTTACTATATCTTTTTTCATGCTGGTGGGCATCTTTTCCATCATTACTCTGAACTCTGTTTCAGATAAATTTCTCATCCCTGCTTCATTTATCTCTTCTTCTAGAGAATTCTCTTATTCTTTCATTTAGGGTTTGTTTTTTTTGTCTCTTTATTTTGGCTGTCTGTCTGGGTTTGTGACTATGTATTAGGTAGATCTTCTATGCCAAGCATGTCAAACTCAAAGGCTAACATGGGCCAAATAAACAAGGTTTAAGTTTATGTGGGCCGCAAAAAAAACAAAAGCTTCAATTTTTATGTATACATAGGTTTATTTAGATAGAGACATGGTAGATACAAAGGGCTGAAATAAATGAGTAATCATTAACATAAAATAATAGAACACTTTAATAAAAATTAATATTTTTTCTTGAACACTAACTTACCAGACACTGAATAACTGCACAAATTAATAAGCATAACACAATCGGCTGCTAAAATATTCACTGCTGGTATTAGTGGAGAGAAATGGTGCACCTGCGCATAAGGCATGTAAGGGAAATGAATGCAACATAATTATAATAGTCATTAACGAACATAGTAGTTCATTATTAATAACTACAGGCCCGGTGTATGAAATGAATTCGTGCATGGGTGGCGTCCGGCTGCCCGCCCCCGATTGGGGTGGTGGGGGTGCCGAATGGGAGCTGGGCCAGTGAGGGGGGGGGGTTATTACTGTCAAAGCTCTTTGCAGGGTGTATAGAAGTTTGCTGTTCGCTTTTGGATGAGTTGAAGCTTCAAAGATGCTTCAGTATCAGGGACACTTATAGCTTCCGTTTCTAAGCATCTCCCTAGACAGGTAATGTGATTTAGTTCCCTGCTGACAAACCCTCAAGAGAGAGGCCGTGGTGTGACGTGGCTGCCCTCTTTGGTAGGAAGCAGTGGAGAGAGAATGCAGGAAGATGGAGGTTGTGCTGGGCGCCTCTCCTGGACACCTGACTGCATCAGGGTGGGGTGAGGGGGCATTCAGAGGGCAGGGAAGATGGAGGTTGTACTGGGCACCTCTCCTGGACACCTGACTGACAGTCCAGACTGTGAGCAGTTTTCCTCCTGATCACTTGTCATTCAGGTTCCTGGTCTATGAAGGCTGGAGAGTGTTTACTTAGAATCACTGAAGGTCTTGCCCTGAGCCACTTCAGAGACTAAAAATAACAACTAGCTTCCAGGCAGAAGCAACTACCCTACCCTGTTGGAAAAAAAGTCTTGCCACACCTGAGGACAGTTGGTATAAGAACCTTATACCAATGCACGATTGACCCTTGAAGAACATAGGGGCTATGGGTGCCAGGTCACACTTCAGTGTTTGTGGGGAGGGGGGGATGGTCGGGGCGGGGCTGGCAGGGTGGAGGGGCCTTGGGTGGTTGACTGGCTGGCCCTGGCCCCTATTGGGCTGGTTGGTCACTGCAATGTGCGTCATAGCCGCCAATCGTTCTGGTCATTCCACCGTTCAGGTGCTTCACCATGAAAAAATGACAACTTTCTTTAGCATTTCAAGATGTGTCTTTCATAGGATATGCATTCTTTCTTTTTTTTTTTATCCTCACCTGAGGGTATGTTTCCATTGACTTTTAGAGAATGTGGAAGAGAAAGGGAAAGACAGAGAGAAACATCAAAGTGAGAGGAACACTTTGATTGGTTGCCTCCTGCATGAGCCTTGATCTGGGCCCTGGCCAGGGAGGAGCCTGCAACCTAGGTACATGGCCTTGATCAGAATCAACCCAGACCCTGTGGTCGGCAGGCCGAGGCTCTATCCACTGAGTCAAACCGGCTAGGGCAGGATATGACATTTCTTAGCCTTCCAGCAGCGGACCTTCGTTTTTTTCCCCAGGAGTGTGGTGGAAAAACCCTAGATCACCTTTTTGGATTCTTATTACCCAAGTTACTAAGAATATTACCAGTGGCATACAGGGAGCTTAGCCAATGTGCAGTCAGAAAAGGTGTTTCCTCTATAGTTCACACCAATTGCGGGTTGGGCCCTGCCCAGGCCTAAAGCCTCTGGGCCGAAGCTTTAGGCCTGAGCAGGGGCCCTCCAGCTCCCTCTGATCGCTGGCTCCGCCCCTGCCTAGGCCTGCCCAATCTTTATTTTTTTAAAGATATTTTTGCTGGGTATAGAATTTAAGATGGACTTATTTTTTTCTTCAGTATTTTAAAGGTGTTACTTAACTGTTTTCTCATTTGCATAGTTTTTGACAAGAAATCTTGTGATCATTATCTTTACTTATGTGACCTTTTAAAAATTTGACTGCTTATAAAATTTTTCTTATCACTTAAGCAGTTTGATGATGATGTGCCTTGGGTTAGTTTTCTTCTATATCTTGCACATTGAGTTTATTGAGCTTCTTTGATCTATCGGTATAGTTTTCATCAAATTTCTAAGATGTTCAGCCATTGTTTCTTCAAATATATTTTCCATTCTCACTTCCCTCTCCTTTAAGAACTGTCACCACAAGCACATTAGCAATTTGAAATAAGTTGACAGGTCACTGATGCTCTGTTAATTTTTGGTCTTGTTTTTATTTCTGTGTTTCATTTCAAATAGTTCCATTGATGTGTCTTCAAATCTATAATCTCTTCTTTTGCAGTGTCTAATCTGTCATTAATCCCTTCTATTGTGTGTTTTATATCTTATGCTTTAGTTTTCTTCTGTAGAAGGCCAACTTGGGTCTGTTTTATATTTTCCATGCAGAGGCTCTTTAATTTTTCTTTCAGTTTTTGAAATATAGTAGACTCTTGAACAACTAGGGGGTTAGGGTTGTGACCCCCTGCACAGTTGAAAATCTGTGTATGACTTTGACTCCTCTAAAACTTCAGGTGGGAGGGAAAATCTGGTGTCTTTTACTACATCTTGGCTGGAACGTAAAGTTAATTAACATTTCTAATTGATGTAATTTAATGAGAATCTATTTGCACAGTAAAACTTAACGTCAAAAGTTAACGTCTTTACTTAAATAGTATTATCTTTCACTTTACCCCCAAAATGGAACCTCTCTTTAGTTTTAGAACAACTTTGTTTTTGAATGAATAAAATGATTGGCAATGAGCCTATTTACATTAATCCTGAAATTAATGATGTTTAAAGGGGTTGTAGATTTTACTCTTCCATTACTTTTGTCACATTTATTATTTGACACTCTTAAGCAAATTTATTTCAAACGTCTGGTTTAGAGGAAGGATTTTGGAAATCTAGTCAACATAATTTAAACTAACCACTGTGAGAGTCTGGGTGGGTAGGTGGAGGGGAATGTGTTAATTCCAATGTTTCATCAAAGAATAGTTTAATTTCTAAACTTGTTATTTATAACAAGATGCATATGTTCTCTTTGGCAGTCCTACAGGGAAGCCAAGGCATCCACGTCAGCCGCGTGGTTTGCCAGCACACGTCATTTACTGATCACACTGCCTGAATGATCCTTCAGTGTGTGAGGCTCTGTGACCGCTCTCTCATTGTCTTGCTAGTTGAGAACATGAATGTCCTTGCTGAACATCGAAGCTGACTCTGGTAGGCTAATGCACATAAATTCTGTTGACTCACATTGCAGGTGGATAACCAGCTCTTTCTTGGAGTGAGGTTAAGTTTTACCTTCGTTCTATAATATGAATGGAAAGAGATCTTAATTCACGGCAGTAGCAGCAGACATTTTCACTTGAATCCTAGAGGGCAGACTGCTGCGCACTTTGTGGTGAAGAGTATTCTATTGTCGGATAATCCAGATAATGGGTCCTATGCTTATCCACTGCCTAACTTTAAGGTTGTTACCTCATATATGTCTTACTTATCTTTAAAAAATGCACTCGTAAATGGGAATAAGCATTTCAATATTTGATGAGGAGGGTTAACAACATTTGATAATTGAATTTTCTTACAGTTAGTAGTATTTTAAATGTTGCTGCCTTAGAAATTAAGGCTCTCTTATACTTCTCTCCAGAAGTAGAGATTTTTAAGTATTACACATGTGTATAGTAAGTGTTTTTAAGTTAAAACTTAAGTATTGTTACTTTTTCTTAAGTGTTGGTACTTTTAATAAAAAGGTACGTTTTTCAGCTTAACGATTGCCATGACGTTTAGAGAAGGGATTGCCGAGGTCTCTTGCTGTCCAGTCTCACAGAAGGTTTTCAGGATTGAAGAGCTCTGTGTGATCCTAGCCAGCACTCGTTAGGATTTTAAAACAGGAACCTAAGTTGGGACAACAGTGTCTCGGCCCGGTACTTGCGCAGTGCTCGGTGCGCTGAGCAGAGCCCCTGGGGCAGCAGCGCTGTCCCGGGACAGGTGTCCGTGAGGGTGTTGCTCTTTGCCTGCTATTTCATCTCGGGGCTTGACCCTGTCTCTCAAGATACCAAGTTGAGTCCCCTGAGAAGTTCTAGTGAGAGCACTTTCCAGAACATTGTTCCCAGGTGTGTATTCCATTCTCTGGGTGCATCCTGCCAACTCCATTCACATGTGGCAGTGTGGTCCCAACGTGGTACATGGGTCATTCGGGGAGTGGCTGGTCACTGTTAGCTCACACCAGTGGTTTCCAAAGTGGAGTCTGGGCCCCAGGAATTCACAAAGGAAGACTTGGGCCGTGTGAACAAACCAGGAGAACTTGCATTTACCTTTATTGTTGGGATTTTTTAGCTGAGTTATTGTGTGTAATATGTATGGCAGTGAATAGCATCATTTATAAATAATTGCACACACATGTTGGGTATATGTGCTCTCACTTTGTTTTGCTAATGGTGCTGTCTGATCAAGAAGGTTCAGACTAGGTAAGGCTCTGAGGAGTGTCTGGCAAGGATTCTGTTCTGTGACCTCCCAGCTCCTCCATCGGTGAGTGTCACGATACGTGAGATTTGTGCATTTGTGTGCTTTTCTTATGAAAAGAGCCATGGCTACCACTAGATTCTCAAAGGCTTCTTTGGTCCTGAAGGTCAAATATCTCTGGGCTGAAACCAATGAAGCTTGTTTGGAAGGACTCAATCTTGTTTACAGATGCCTTCTTAGGTTAAATTAAAGGGTATTCTATTAAAAAAATAAAATATATAATTAGACATGTGTTCCTTTTAACAAGTAAAGTTTCACCAAGACTTCTGAGGAGCTGCAGCCACGGCCGTTGCCATGGTCTCGTGGTGTGGGGGCCGTGCAGCATCCCTGGCTGGACTCTGGGTCCCTGTTTCCTTTAGAAAGATGTTTGTATGTTTTCATTAGTCTTCTAGCTCCTTAAAAGTTTTAGTAGATTTCTGTCTCTCAAAGTCAAAGTCATTGGCGCTGGGTAGATGTGACTGCAAAAGAGCTACTTATGGAAACCTCCTGTTTTCCTGCCTGTTTGGCATGAAGAGTTTCCTGCTGTCTCTATGGGCTGCTTTTGTGGAGTCTGCCCTGGGCAGGTGATGGGATTGCATTGGGATGGGGACGAGAGTTAAGTCTGAAAGTTGGCTGACAAGGTGAAATGGAGTTTAGTCGAAGTCATTCTTGAAACCCCTTAGAGCACTCATAAAATAAAGGTTTTGATTTATAGTCCTTTGTGGTTAAATTTTTATATGACCCCCTGTAGCTCTTTAAGTTCTTCCTTGAGAGATGGCAACAGTATACCAGGGGTCAGAAAATCTTACCTTTCACACATCCTTTCCAGTAAGTATGGGCCAAGGCACGTGCTCAGCGATGAGGACTATTTAAATTATTGCTTTTATAAGCGTGTACAGGTGAGTTAAAGGGACTTCTGTGCAATATGACACAACCACGCTGCATTTGCCGCTGTGCCATTTTATTCGCCAAGCCGGTAGTACCTGATTCCCATGAATGATGTTTTCCTGAAAAGGAATCACCTTGTGTTTATTAATTTATGTAGTAAGTATTGAGTGTGCGCAAGGCTTTGCTCTGGGACCACAGGAATCAGAAAGACGAAGCCCCTGCTCTCACAGGACTCATCCTGTGGGGAAAGAAGGCAGGAAAGCAGCCAGAGGAGGCACAGCTGTTCCAGGTCACGTGTGCGATGGAGAAACAGAATTTGAGTAGAGGGCATGGAGGGGCAGGCGCCCTCTCCAAGGAAGTGGACACGCGGGGGCGGGAAAGGGGTGGGCTGTCAGGTGTCTTTTTCTACCAGACCCCCGTTTCCTGGGTCAGTGTGCACTCGCCCCCCCTCCCCCGCCCCCATCCTTACTCTCCTCTGCGCCCCCCTCCCACCCCAGCAGCAGGGCAGTTCTGGCCAGTGTGAGCATGACCTCTGTGTGACCTCTTTTTGAGTGGCACATGGGGGAGCAGGCAGGGCGGACGGGTCTGGTTCCACAAGGTATCGTCACTGACAGAAATGGGAAAGTCCAAGGAATTGGCTCTGATGGGCACTTTGTTTTGTGATGTCTGTGAATGCATCCTACCTGATTTAAGGGCTGTTTGTTTTTAACAGGAATCACTAGATTTGATCTTCTGGGAGACTTCGGAAGGTTTAACTGGCTGGGAAATTTCTATATTGTGTTATCCTACAATTTGCTTTTCGCTGTGGTGACAACACTGTGTCTGGTCAGAAAATTCACCTCCGCCGTCCGGGAAGAGCTCCTCAAGGCCCTAGGTAATCCGCAGGCGCTGCGTGGTTTCCCTCTTCCTGCTAATTAGTAACTGACGTGAGAGTTAATTTTCCGTTTTCACTCATTTTTCCAAGTGTGAGCGCTCAGCGGTCACAGTCCTGACCCTTGTGTGAAATCTCCCCTGAAGCACCGCCTTCCTCACCTGCAAGGCCCTGCTTTTGAGGACGGCGGGGACACAACAGGCATCACCCGCGGGGCTGAGCCCGTGCTGCGCGGGGCGGGAGCGGGAAGCAGCGCTGTCAGTTCTCCGCAGTGAGCGCCACAGCGCAGGCCCCGGTGCTCGCATTCCTGGGAGCGGAGCCCTGACCGTTCCCGTGGCCGCTCCCACTCCTCAGTGGGTGTAAATGTGCCCTCGGAGTGTATCTGTCCTGCTCACGGCAGCAGTGACACTAAGTACGCCCCAGCCTTTGGGTGTGGGAACCCCAGGTTAATAGAAAGGCCCACACGTCAGCCTTCCGGGTGCGGCCTGAGCCTCACAGACAAAGGGAAAGGCAGCAGTTGGTGGTAGGCAGTCCTGACGAGCTCACCCACCTGCCCTGGCAGCACTCGGCGCTTATGCTCCACGCCCCATTGTTTCCAGCTCCTGGACAGGCAGCCTGATGCTGGCACTGAGGCCCTGCGCTCAGCCTCGTGAGCGACAGCAAAGCTTGGCTCACCAGGGCTTCCCAGCCCAGGGACTGAGGGTGACCTTTGGGCCCGGCCGGCATGGCTCAGTGGTGGAACGTGAACCTAGGAACCAGGAGGTTAGGGTTCGATTCCCGTCAGGGCACATGCTTGGGTTGTGGGCTCCATCCCCAGTGCGGGGCGTGCAGGAGGTAGCTGATCAGTGATTCTCTCATCATTGATGTTTCCATCTCTCTCCCTTCTCTGAAATCAATAAAAAAAACACACATATTTTAAATAAAGAAAGGGTGACCTTGGGGAAGGAGAAAAGATTTCAGATTGTTTGTGCTTTACTTTATACTAACCCTGTAAGGAGGTGGCTGGTGGGGTATTGGCCCGAAAGGGGAAAGTTATGCCTCACTTCAGCCGGAGCACCAGAAGGTGGATGGGTCCCTGCCCAGGTGTGGGGTTCTGGCTGGGGGGTCTGCACAGGGGATGGGATCAGGCATTTCTGGCTGGCAGTGTCCAGAGTTAAACTGCAAGGCCGCCGAGCTGTAAGCTCGCTCAGCTCCCACGGGCACCTCTGCCATCGGGCGGCTGTACCTCAGCGGGGCCGCTGTGTGCAGGGCCCTGGATGTCCCGTCAGGGTGTCTGCACCCAGTGGACACTCAGTTTAGCTGCGGACGATGGTGCCCATGGCGGCTTCTGCACAAGACAGACACTGGTTCCTCCAAACCCCAGCCCGGCAGCACCCCAGCTTCAGAAGGAACCCCCACCCCAGGAGGGCCAGTCCTGTCCCCTCTCCCGCGGTGCAGTGTTCTGTGTTGGGTTCCGTGGAGGTGGTGGCTCAGTGGCACTGGTTGCTGTGACTCACATCAATACTTTTTATTCTCTGAAATATTATCTTTGTTCAACTTGTTGCTTTGCCATTTCTTCCTTTTTCTTTTGGGTAATGTTTTCCATTGCCTTTCTTTTTAAATACATGCTTCATATTTTGCTGTGTCTGTCCATGCGTTTTCCTGTGTTCTTCATGTGTGTGTATTTTGAAACACAAATGGATGATGCTTGTTTGGGATTGGGCTCCCTGGGAGGCGCCCTTGGGGTAGGAACAGGCTTGCAGGAGGATCAGTGCTGGGGGGTGGGTGAGGGGGGTAGGGACCGTGCGGAGGGGGCGGCTGCCTGCACCTCAGCACAAGCCCAGCTGCCTCCAGGGGCGCTGTGTGTGCCGCAGGGCTGGCCCGGCCCGGGGGGAAGACAGACCCCTTGGAGGTGTCCCCAGCACCTTCACTGCTGTCAGTGCCCCGCCGCCCCGCCCGCCTCGGGCAGAGCCTCCTCTCACCACTTCTCCTCCCCGCAGGGCTCCATAAGCTGCACTTCTCCAGGGCGCCCCGGGAGTCGGACAGCGCCAAGCCGTCTGCCAACGGGCACCAGAAGGTCCTGTGAGGCCGCTGCGCACCCAGCGCAGACGCGGGAGAGACTCGGACATCACCGTCCCAGGCGTGGCGGCCGCGCTCACTTTCTAATTGTCTCCTGGGAACCTGCGGGGCGTGGGTTCCAGCCCCGCACCCACGTCCGCTCCGCTCCGCTCCGTGGGGACGGCCACCAGGAGGCAGCCGGGAAGCGGGCTTCCGAGGACTCGCCCAGCCCAGGACCTGCACACGCGGAGGCAGCTGGCGGCACCTGGTGCCGGGACGGAGGTGGCCAAGGGCGTGCACAGGTGCAGGAGTGCCTGCCTGGGACGTGGGAGCCGGCGTGGCGCCTGTGATATTTTCCACGTCCTTGACGCAGGACAAAGCACAGTTCAGATTTAGTTACAGATGTGAGTCCGGGGAACACAGGGAACTCACCCCCACGCCTGGGCAGCCCTGCGCCACCAAGGTGGGAGGGAGTGGCCAGCCGGCTCCAAGTTCATGGCCGGTCAGTGTCTCCTCTCCTGGCACCGCTGCCAGGGTGAGACCCTGGCAGCGCCCTCCTTCCAGGCTGGCTGACACCATGTTTAAGCCCCTTTTCTAAACTCCCTCACTCCTCGCGCTCCTGTGTCCATCCTAAACTAAGCACTCTGGGTGGAAGCCCGCTTCTTTTGCCGCCGCTTCAGGCTTCACTACTTTTGCCATTTAAACCTCCGACCTGGAAAAGCGACCAGTTTAGCACCAAGCGCACAGCATCTGGTTCCGGCGTGGGAAGAGTTTGGCCGAGTACCGTGATCTGCTGCCACTCGGTGGTTAAGCTGTAAATAACTCTCGGGGTCGTGTCGTGGCCCCACATCCACTGAATAAAGTTGTCCCCCAGGAGACTGAGTTCTGTCCGTCAAGCGTGCAGAATCCGAGGGGCCCCGCACAGCCCCAAATCCGGTCTCTACATACACACGTATGTTCACATGTCTGTAAATACGTACATATATGTGTGTATGTTTGCAAGCTCCACCGATTGGGCCTGTCCTCCGTGTACACCCACGCTTCCTTTGGAGCCTCGTGGAAATGCAGGTCGCTTAACAGACAGCTGAGGATTGTGAACAGCACTCAGCCTCGCGCTCGCCTGGTGGCCGCCAGCAGGGACGCGCACCGAGGAGGCTCATCAGGCGTGCTTTCCAGCTCCCTGCATCCGCCTGTGTGGGCATCGGCCGCCAGCGGAGGCTTTCGCGGGAACGCGTGGGAGCCGGCCCGGGGACAGACGGCCACGAAGAAGACACGCTTCCTTCAGTAGAGTGGTGCTGCCCAGTCACCCCGGTTCTGGCACGTCCCGGGAAGTTCTGGGCACGTGCGAGACGGCCGACAGTGTCTGCGGCAGAGCCACCTTTCCCGTGTTTGTGCCGGGTCTGCTCACTGACCACTGCTCTCTGAGACTGAGCCCACCTGGCCGGGCCTCCCAGGGAGGCCTGCTGCGGACACCCACACGCGGGCCTGGTCACGTGGCCTGCACGCAGGGCTGGGGCCGGCAGGGACCTGTCAGTGAGGGCTGGTGAAGGCCAGCAGCTGTCCCCAAAGTGGCGCTGCCCCTCGTGACCACAGGCCTCCTCGTTCCCACCTCCCGCGTCTTTTCTGAAGGCGTTAGGCCTGGGGGTACAGGTTTCTTGAGGAGACTCAGCCAACTCCGGTCATTAATTGGTTCTGCATATTTAAATAAAATATTTTAAAATTACAGATGATAACTTTTGTAATGATTTTCCAACCTATTTCTTAGATTTAATGTTTTCTTAGCTTTATGAACATTCTCTCTAAACTAGATCTGTTCTAAGTAAATGCACACACACTCCCATTAGCACTCAGTGCACAGTGGGTGATGGGTGGGATGGAACCTTGCCGTGGTCCTGACTCCCAGGTGCGTTAAAGGTGCGTGCACACCTGGTCTTTGGGGCACCCAAACCAGCCTGGTCTCGGTCACCCTGAATCTGCCCACAGCACAGGCCTACGTGGTTAGAAGCCTTGTTGCTTTCCTTGTCGTTTGCACAGTATTTAATGAATAAAGACAATTCTTACAGTAATTAAAAAATATATATGGGCGTACATACAGTACGGACTTTTTAAACTTTAAAAAATCTGGTCTGATGTTACTTTAAAAATAATGTTTAGAGGCACTGGTAAATTTGTTTACAGGCAGGGCATTTTTTTTTTTTTTTTTTACAAATTGTTACTCCTATTTGTTTCTATGAGATATTGTCAGTGTGACCATTTAAATGTCTTAGAAATTGAAGTTTTACAAAAATGAGTGCTTATAAGCACTGGAATGTGTTTTTCTAAAAAATCTGAAATACCATCATGTCTAAAACTTAAGGTCCCTGCAGGCCCAAAGGTACTTCCATTTCCATGTAGAAAGGGCAGTAATTCTGGTGGGACACTGACGGGAGGCAGAAGCCACGTTTTCTCTCTTCGTGGTGGGGTTCCTGGTAGGCCAGCTTCCCGCACTCTGACAGGCAGCCTCGATCGTGGGGTGATGTGCTACCCGCCCGAGTACCTAGATGTGTGTGCTTCCCCTGGCCTCCCACAGAAGGCCCGGCGCACTGAGTGTGGTCCGGGCAGCTCAGCACGCGCTCAGGACGGGACGGGACGGGACGGGACGGGACGTTAGCAGCCGGTGAAGGCACCGGCAGGACAGGCAGTGCTTTACGCTTTCTGACCACAGGAAGAGACACATTTTACATGTGAGTCAGCGCGTGCACACACACACATGCACACACTTCTGTCCATATAAACAAACATTTAGCCAGTAGGGCCTCCTTTCATGTGTGGGATGTATGCTGGCGTTTTCTATTCCGTTTGGTTATTTTTTTTTAACATAAACCACTAAGTCATTACCTGGCCTGTATTAATGGATGGTAAACTTTAGTTTGAAAGACATGACGTTGAGGGCTGTGAAAATTGTTCATCAGGTGAAATGTGTTATTCCAAATACCTGAGGCATAAGTCCTGGGCATGCAGAGTCCTTGTTGCCCGCGAAAGTGTAATTAAATTAAAATCAGTCCAAATCACTGAACCGCAAACAAATGTATTATAACATTTCAAAACTAGGTGACTGATCCATATGTCTCGAGCGGGAGAGCTGGGAGCTAGTTTTTGAGAGAAGTGACTTAACCTCCGGTTGTGTGTAACTCAATTAGGAAGGTGTCTTTCAAGTTCAAATGTAACCAAATAGGAAATCCAGACGGAGCCGCTCCTCTTGGACAGGACTTGGTGTCTCACTGCTGAGCCCTCCCAAGCGGAGGCCCAGCCGCCAGGCCAGCAGGACGCCGGGCCGCGGGAGCAGGGCCTCCAGTGTCCACCCCGGGGCAGAGAGCCGGGCTGGGAGTGAGGCCGAGGCGGGTGGTCACTGCGCTTTGTATGTCTTCCTTTGAGACGGGATGCGGGGCAGCGGCTGCCATCACAGTGTCGTGGCAGCCCCTGGAAATCGCACATTTTTTGTATCAGCAGATGGTGGGTTTGGACAGTCACCTGACAGCTCCTCGTGAGATGCCCATGTCCGGCGCTTCCCCCGTGGCCCTCGGCCTCCCGGCGCCCACAGCCGCCCCCCTCCTCTCACTGTCCTTACTGTGGCTGTGGAGGCGAAGCGGTCGGCGGGGCGAGTGCTGCTGCCGTTTACAGGGACGCCGTGGCCTCGGTCTCCCCGAGCGCAGGCCCAGGCCCCACTGCCTCACCGCCTCCCATCGCAGGTCCAGCATTTTCAAGGGGCAGGTAACGGACCTTCCACCGCAAACACCAGCCAGTGCTCACAGCCGCTGGCCTCAGTCACCGGGTGCCGAGGGATGGGGAAGTGGCAGCAGCCGCCTCCGTGTGCTCGGCTCACCTCAGCCAAGGCACTGGGTTCCAGAATGAGTGCCGCCCATGCCAGGGGACAGGAAGCTGGGTTCTAAAGTGACACTGATGTTATGTATGTCGCTTGCAAAAGGGGCCTCCTGAGAGATGGAAAAAATGGCGGCGGAATAGACAGACGTGTCCCGAGCCTTGTCCCAGAGCAGATAGAAGGAACAGCTGAGGGTCGCACGGGGAGTGTTTGTTGGTGAGTTGAGGGACAGCTACACTCCAGGAGAAGGTGGGGATGGGGCTGGATGGGGCTCCCTGACCGGGCAGCCCCCACTGCTGCTGGGTCCCCTCCCGGAGGGACCGGCTCGGACGCGGAGACCACGCCATCTTGAAGGGGAAAGTGGATGTTATCGGAAGCCTGAAAGTCTACAACTGCGGCACCCTCCGAACAGCTGCGGACCCCAGAGCACCGGTCCCGAGTGCCGCAAACACGCGGCTTCAGAGGAGCTCTGCCCTCCACCACGGAGCGGTCAGATTTCGCCTGGGATGAGGTGAGGTCTCTGGTCCCGGCAGGAGAGAAATGTGTGCGCACTGCGGGGGCTGGAGGACCGGGGAAGTCTGTGCCTAGAATAACCCCTGGCTGTTGGGGCTGGCATGATCCGTGCATGGGAAAGGGGGTCTTCACAGCTACTAACAGAAGGGGTCTCTAAAAAGCAACCCATTTTGATCTGATGCAAAAAGACAGCCTAAAAATTTTAAAAGTGTGCCGGCTGCTTAGACCCAAGGGGGAAAAAGACTGCACAGACGTGCACGCAGCCCCGGAGTTTGCACACTTATGCTGGCTCTTTTTTTTTCTTCTTTTTCCTCTTTAAATCCTTGCTTCTGATTACTGAGACTGCAGGGGAAAGTTATTTTTCTGGAACCTGGGGATCAGAGTGGGGAATAACCATCAGAGAACCAGCTCTGGGGCAACCCACTCCCACAAACCGGTACTGAGTGCCACAGGGAAAGCAGGAGCTAAGCCAGTGATGGGCAACCTTTTGAGCTTGGTGTGTCAAACTTCGCCAAAAAACTGAGCATAACTTGGGTAGTGTGTCACTTTGAGGAAAAAACATTATTTCGCAAATGTTTCATCCTCGACATGCGGCCGCCTCAGCGGCCGCGTGTCAGTGCTGACACGCTTGTCATAGGTTCGCCATCACTGAGCTAAGCACTGGCTAGAGAGGACCTATAGACCTGGAGGTCAATCCGGAAACACTGCCACCCAGGGGTTGAATCACAAATTGACTCTTGTGTAAACACAAATAAAGGAATACAAGAAATTAAGACACCGCCTGCTTAAAAATCAGGACTGGCTTGCAACCCTGAGGAGCAGTGGAACGCAGGGAACTGCAATACTGTCCTGACTAGGAAACAGGCGTACCAAACAGAACAATAGAGGAAGTGAATGACCTTCACTACTGCACATTTTTATTTTTGTTTTTTTTCATCTTTTACTTAAGAAACTATTTTTTTCTTTTTTCCTCACTTGATTTTACCTTTTTAATTATTACATTTTTATTTTCAATCAGTATTATTACTACTACTATTTTACCTTTTTAAAGTGTCATTTTATTTTCTCTTTATTTTACTTTGCGATTAGTGTTCTACATACTATTTTCATCTTTCCTTTAGTAACATTTTACTCTATCTCAAGTTTACCTTTATGCAATCACTCTCTTCCTAACTTTCCCCCTTTTGTTGTCCTGTTTCTCTTACCCTTTTCCTGCTTTAGATTTTCCCTATTCTTTCTTTTTACCCCCTGTTAAAATTTCACCCTACTTATATATCTAATTTCCAATCCCCTGCTCCAAGTCCATACACACCTCTCTCTTCTCTGTCTTCACTATCCAAAAAATTGTTTTTCTCTCTCTTCTCTGTCTTCACTATCCAAAAAATTGTTTTTTCTCTCTGTCCTTTTGTTGTTGTTTGCTTGATTGTTGATTATATTGATTTTTTATGCTTGTATGTGAGATTGTTTTGCTTATTCTTTTTATTTGTTTTGTTTTTGTTTGTTTCTTGCTTCTGTTTTCCCTCGCCTGGCTTGATATTAGTTGTTGTCTGTAGTTTGTATTCATCTCCAGGTACTTGTTGCTGGCATTTGTTGGGATTAGTGGCTGTTCTATTGGAGTTTTCTCCCCATATATATAGTTTGTTCCCCTCTTCCTTCTTATTCTCTTTCTTTTCTCTCTTACTTTTTTTTTCCCTTCTCACAATTTCATTTTTGTACTCCTTTTTTCTCTCTCTTCTTCTTTCTCTCTTATCCTCTAATTTGCCTTTCTCTGGTGGTCACCTTTATTTGGGGTTATTAATATCGTGAATACATTTCTGTTCAGTACCTTGTGCGTTGTACCTGGTTCTGTTGTGTTTTGTGCCTTTAAACCAACGCAGGAGAGAGAGAACTACATAACCAGACACCCGGAGAAGAGAGACCATGGAGAGACAAAGAAACAGCCCGCATATGAAAAAAAAGCAGGCATCACCAGAAAATGAAGTAAACGAAATGGAGTCAAGCAATCTGTCAGAGAAAGAATTCAGAGAAATGGTCATAAGGTGGCTGAAAAGAATGGAAGACAAATTCGACAATATGTGTAAGAACCAAGAGGAAATGAAGAAGAACCAAGAAGAAATAAAAAATGGCATTGCTGCTGTAAAGAACTCAATAGAAAGCATCAAGAGTGGACTAGAAGAAGCACCGCATCAGTGAGATAGAAGACAAGGTGGGAAAAAATATCCAAGTAGAGCAGCTTCTAGAAAAAAAATTTAAAAAGCAGGAGGAGAGCCTAAGGGAACTTTGGGACAACATGAAACAGAACAACATCCGCATAATAGGGGTTCCAGAAGGAGAGGAAACTGAGCAAGGAATAGAAAACCTGTTTGAAGAAATAATGACAGAAAACTTCCCTGATATAGGAAAGAAAAAATCCACACAAATCTAAGAAGCTCACAGAGTCCCAAGCAAAATGAACCCCAAAAGACCAATGCCAAGGCACATTATAATTAAATTGGCAAACACCAATGACAAAGTAAGAATCTTAAAAGCGGCCAGAGAGAGACAGAAAGTTACCTACAAAAGAACCCCCATCAGACTAGCAACTGATTTCTCAACAGAAACACATCAGGCCAGAAGGGAATGGAATGAAATATACAAAGTCATGCAAAGGAAGGGTCTGAATCCAAGAATACTGTACCCAGCAAGGCTATCAATCAAAATTGAAGGTGAGGAGAAACCAAGATGGCGGCATAGGTAAGCACCTAAACTGCTGCCTCGCACAACAATTTCAAAACTACAACTAAAAGAATGGACATCATCCAGAACCACAGGAAAGCTGGCTGAGTGGAAATTCTACAACTATAAGGAAAGAGAAAAGCTCACGGAGAATCAGAGGAGCTGCAAAGGGCTGAGGTACGGAGACACGCACACAGAGGAAGGGTGGCTGAGTGCCTGGCTGGCTTTCTCTGGCGGCAAGGAGAAGGAAGCTCCTGACTGCACTGAACCCCAGTTCCGACTGCACTGAACCCCAGTTCCGGGTGAGACCCTGTGGACCCAGGCTCATATGGGGGGAGTCTGGACTGTCAGGTAGAGAGAAAAGTACACGGAGACTCAGGGGAGCCGCGGAGGGCAGGGGTCTGGAGGTGCGCGTGCGAGTGTGTGCAGAGAGGACTGACTGCTGAGGTTGCTGCTGGCTTTCTCTAGCGGGAGGGAGTTGGAAGCTCCTGACTGCACTGAACCCCAGTTCCGGGTGAGCCCCTGGGGACTCAGGCTCTTACGGGGGGAATCTGGACTCTCAGGCGGAAACTCAGGGGAGCCGCAAAAGGCAGAGGTCTGGAGGCATGCGAGCAAGTGCGTGCAGAGAGGACTGACTGCTGAGTGTGCCGCTGGCTTTCTCTAGCTGGAGGGAATCAGAAGCTCCCGACTGTGCTGAACTCCAGTTCCGGGCAAGAATCTGGGAATCCAGATTCATTGGGGGAGAAACTGGACTGTCTGGCAGTGGGCAAAACTTGAGGGCAGCTTTCTCTCAGACGTGCTTGCAGTGATTACTGAGGGACACTGAGACCCAGGGGCCTCACAGGGCAAGGCTGACGGGAAGCCAAGACTATCTGCTCAGCCCTGAGACTCCACCCCATCCAAGCTGAGCACAGAGGCTTTTGCAATTTGGCAAGTCTTGTCTCATAAGGCTGTCTCCAGCACAGAAGTTCTCCCGGCATAGACACAGCTGATCCTCACAGCCAACTGGCCTGGAGGTCAATTTCTCCCAGTGATACCAACAACAATCAAGACTTAACTACAACAAGGCTATACACACAGTCCACAAAGGGGTGCACCAAGAGTATCCACCTCAGGTAACTGGGAAGGCCGAGCCACTGGGCCATATAGGACACCTAGCACACAAAGCTACCCTACCAACTCAGGGAAGCAGCGGAAATGTGGAGACAAAGAAACAGATCACAAACGAAAGAAATGGAGGAAAGCAAATGACTGGATATAGAATTCAAAACCACGGTTATAAGGTTTTTCAAGAATTTTCTAGAAAAGGCCGATAAATTTAGCCAGACCCTCGAGGATATGAAAAAGGACCAACTAGAAATTAAATATACACTGACTGAAATAAAAAATATACAGAGACCCAACAGCAGACTAGAGGAATGCAAGAATCAAGTCAAAGATTTGAAATACAAAGAAGCAAAAAACTCTCAACCAGAAAAGCAAAAAGAAAAAAGAATCCAAAAATTTGAAGAGAGTGTAAGAAGCCTCTGGGACAACTTCAAGCGTACCAACATCAGAATTATTGGGGTGCCAGAAGAAGAAGAGAGAGAAAGATACTGAAAACCTATTTGAAGAAATAATGACCAAAAACTTCCCCCACCTGGTGAAAGAAATAGACTTACAAGTCCAGGAAGCGCACAGAACCCCAAACAAAAGGAATCCAAAGAGGACCACACCAAAACACATCATAATTAAAATGCCAAGAGCAAAAGACAAAGAGAGAATATTAAAAGCAGCAAGAGAAAAACAGTTAATTACCTACAAGGGAGCACCCATACAATTGTCAGCTGACTTCTCAACAGAAACTATGCAGGCCAGATGGGAGTGGCAAGAAATATTCAAATTGATGAATAGCAAGAACCTACAAGTAAGATGACTCTACCCAGCAAAGTTATTCAGAATTGAAGATCAGATAAAGAGCTTCACAGATAAGAAAAGGCTAAAGGAGTTCATCACCACCAAACCAGTATTATATGAAATGCTGAAAGGTATTCTTTAAGAAGAGGAAGAAGAAGAAAAAAGTAAAGATACAAATTATGAACAACAAATACATATCTATCAACAAGTGAATCTAAAAATCAAGTGAATTAAAAATCTGAGGAACAGAATAAACTGGTGAATATAATAGAATCAGAGGCATAGAAAGGGAGTGGACTGATAATTCTCAGGGGGGAAGGGGTGTGGGGGGTGCGGGAAGAGAGTGGACAAAAATCATACACCTATGGATGAGGACAGTGGGGGGGAGGTAAGGGCAGAGGGTGGGGTGGGAACCAGGTGGAGGGGAGCTATGGGGGGGAAAGGAGAAACAATTGTAATAACCTGAACAATAAAGATTTATTAAATTTAAAATAAATAAAAATAAAAAATAAATAAAACCAGAAAAAAAATTGAAGGTGAAATCAGGAGCTTCACAGACAAAAAAGGACTAAGGGAATTTATTACCACCAAACCAGCATTGCAAGAAATGCTAAAGCATCTGCTGTAAAAAAAAGAAATAGGAAGCGAAGAAGGAACACAGGGATAAAGAATAAAAATGGCGACAAATAAGTACCTATCAATAATAACTTTAAATGTAAATGGATTAAATGCCCCAATCAAAAGACATAGGGTAACGGACTGGATAAGAAAACAGGACCCATATATCTGCTGTCTACAAGAAACCCACCTCAGAAAAAAAGATGCACACAGACTGAGGGTGAAGGGATGGAAAAAGGTTTTTCAGGTGAATGGAAATGAAAAAAAAAGCTGGGGTAGCAATACTTATATCTGACAAATTAGATCTCAAAGTGAAGGCCATAACAAGAGATAAGGAAGGCCACTTCATAATACTAAAGGAAGCAATCCAACAAGAAGAAATAACTCTGGTAAACCTATATGCACCCAATACAGGAGCACCCAAATACATAAAAAAATTCCTGGAGGATATCAAGGGAGGGATTGACAGCAATACAATCATAGTAGGAGACTAACACCCCACTATCACCATTGGACAAATCCTCTAAACAAAAAATCAGCAAAGAAACATCAATCCTAAATGACTCACTAGACCAGATGGAATTAGTTGACATCCTCAGAATATTTCACCCCAAAGCCACAGAATATACATTCTTCTCAAGTACACATGGGTCATTTTCAAAGATAGACCATATGTTGGGTCATAGGCAAAGTCTCTTCAAATTCAAGAAGATAGAAATCATATCAAGCATCTTCTCAGATCACAGTGGTATAAAACTGGAAATCAACTACAATAAAAACAATAAAAAAATCAAACACATGGAGACTAAACAGTATGCTATTATTCAATGACTGGGTTACCAGGAGATCAAAGAAGAAATAAAAAACATCATGGCAACAAATGACAATGAAAACACAACAATCCAAAATCTATGGGACACAGTGAAAGCAGTCTTGAGAGGGAAGTTCATAGCTCTACAAGCCTACTGCAAAAATCAAGAAACAATGGTAATAAACTACCTAACCCTACAACTCAAAGAGTTAGAAAGAGAGCAACAAGAAAAGCCCAGTGTAAGCAGAAGGAAGGAAATAATAAAGATCAGAGCAGAGATAAACGACATTGAGACCAAAAAAACAATACAAAAGATTAACAAAACTAAGAGCTGGTTCTTTGAAAGGATAAACAAGATTGATGAACCTCTAGCCAGGCTCACCAAGAAGCAAAGAGAGAGGACCCAAATAAACAAAATCAGAAATGAAAGAGGTGAAATAACAACAGACCCCACCGAAATACAAAGGATTGTTAAAAAATACTATGAACAACTCTATTCCAAAAAAACTGGACAACCTGGAGAAAATGGACATATTCCTAGAAAAATATAACCTTCCAAAACTCAATCAGGAAGAATCTAAACATCTCAATAGGCCAATAACTATGGAAGAAATTGAAGCAGTCATCAAAAAGCTTCCAGCAAACAAAAGCCCAGGGCCAGACGGCTTCACAGGAGAGTTTTACCAAACATTCAAGGAAGAACTAAAACCTATCCTCCTCAGACTATTCCAAAAAATTCAAGAGGATGGAACACTTCCAAGCTCCTTCTATGAAGCCAGCATCACCTTAATACCAAAAGCAGATAAAGACAACACAATGAAAGAGAATTACAGGCCAATATCCCTCATGAACATAGATGCCAAAATCCTCAACAAAATTCTAGCAAATCGGATCCAGCAGTACATCAGAAAGATCATACACCATGACCAAGTAGGATTTATCCCAGGGATGCAAGGATGGTACAATATCCGCAAATCAATAAACGTGATACATCACATAAACAAATTGAGAGATAAAAATCACATAGTCATGGGGTCATGTGAGCGATCCGGAGCGTAGCCTGGGTTTTGGGACACCTGAGCGATTCTGGAAATAGCCGAGCGCAATTGGGCCAGACGACCAATCCCGAGATTGGGCTCAGCTAGGCTCACCTGAGCTTAGACGTTCCCGAGTGATCCCAGAAATGGCTGAGCTTAATCGGGTCAGATGAGTGACCCTGAGGCCGGGTTCGGCTGAGCTTAGAGACACCGAGCGATTCAGGAACTGGCCAAGAGAGCTCCAGTAGGACTGGCGACGAGGCTGCCCCCCGAGACCGCGGGGGTTTCTGGAAAGAACTGAGCGTCCTCGGTCCCAAATGAGGCCCTAGGAGTTCAGAACGAGAGACGGCCAACCAGCTTCTGGAAATTGCCTAAGAATGGACTGCTCCAGAGTGGGTGATGGGGCCCCGAGTTCAGGAAACAGGAGCTGCCGGAGACGGAAAGAAGCTACTACAGAAAGCTGTGATCTGAAGATCCGGGGTTTAGAGGCGTTTCCATGGCAACCCAGAGCGTCTGGAAGCAGCTGAACCAACTCCGGCCCAGCTTGCGCGAGAACACGCCCAACACGAGACCAAATGCAGACAACTGTTTTCTGGAAGTGGCCGAAGACACTCAGAAACGGGGGCGTGGCCAAAGGTTTTTGACCCTGAGTAGAACTCAGTAAGTAACTGACGCATTTGGCAGAGCTGGGTTTGGGTGGAGATGGGGTAATTTTAGGGCACAGCCCAAGCGAGTATAAAAAGGACACAGAGCCCTAGCTGGTTTGGCTCAGTGGATAGAGCTTTGGCCTGCGACAGAAGGTTCCCAGGTTCGACTGCAGTCAAGGGCACATACCCAGGTTGTGGGCTGCATCTCCAGTGTTGGGGGTGTGCATGAGGCAGCCAATCAATGGTTCTCTCTCATCATTGATGTTTCTCTCTCTCCCTTCCTCTCTGAAATCAATAAAAAAAATATTTTTAAAAAGGAAAAAAAAATCACATAGTCATATCAATTGATGCAGAAAAAGCATTTGACAAAATCCAACACCCTTTCTTGATAAAAACTCTCAGCAAGGTGGGAATAGAAGGATCATACCTCAACATCATAAAAGCCATAAATGACAAACCCACAGCCAACATCATACTCAATGGGCAAAAACTAAAACCATTTCCCCTAAGAACAGGAACAAGACAGGGATGCCCACTCTCACCACTCCTGTTTGACATAGTACTGGAAGTATTAGCCATTGCAATTAGACAAGAAGAAGAAATAAAAGACATCCAAATTGGAAAAGAAGTAAAGCTGTCCTTATTTGCAGATTTGTACATAAAAAACCCGAAAGACTCCATCCAAAAACTAATAGACTTAATAAATGAATTCGGCAATGTAGCAGGATACAAAATTAACGCCAAGAAATCTATGGCATTTCTATACACCAACAGTGAACTTACAGAAAGAGAGACTATAAAAGCAATCCCATTTACCATCGCACGAAAAAAATTAAGATACTTAGGAATAAACTTAACTAAGGAGGTAAAAGACCTATATGTGGAAAACTACAGGACACTGAAAAAAGAGATAGAAGAAGACGTAAACAGATGGAAGAACATACCATGTTCATGGATTGGTAGAATCAACATCATTAAAATGTCCATACTACCCAAAGCAATCTATAGATTTAATGCACTCCCCATTAAAATACCAACGGCATATTTCACAGACCGAGAAAGAACTCTCCAAAAATTCATCTGGAATAAAAAAAGACCCTGAATAGCCACAGCAATCCTGAGAAAGAAGAATAAAGTAGGTGGGATCTCAATACCAGATTTCAATCTGTATTACAAAGCCACTGTTCTCAAAACAGCCTGGTACTGGCACAAGAACAGACATATAGACCAATGGAATAGAATAGAGAATCCAGCCGAAACCGGTTTGGCTCAGTGGATAGAGCGTCGGTCTGTGGACTGAAAGGTCCCAGGTTCAATTCCGGTCAAGGGCATGTACATTGGTTGCGGGCACGTCCCCAGTGGGGGATGTGCAGGAGGCAGCTGGTCGATGTTTCTCTCTCATCGATGTTTCTAGCTTTCTATCCCTCTCCCTTCCTCTCTGTAAAAAATCAATAAAATATATTAAAAAAAAAAAAGAATAGAGAATCCAGATATCAACCCAAACAACTATGCTCAATTAATATTTGACAAAGGAGGCATGAACATACAATGGAATAAAGACAGTCTCTTCAATAAATGGTGTTGGGAAAATTGGACAGATACATGCAAAAAAATGAAACTAGACCACCAACTTACACCATGCACAAAAATAAACTCAAAATGGATACAGGACTTAAACATAAACTCAAAATGGATACAGGACTTAAACCATAAAAATACTAGAGGAATCCACAGGCAGAGAAATCTCAGACATATGCCGAAGCAATTTCTTCACCGATACCGCTCCTAGGGCAATGGAAGCTAAAGAGAAAATAAACAAATGGGACTACATCAAAATAAAAGCTTTTTTACAGCAAAAGAAACCATCAACAAAACAACAATAAAGCCCACTGCATGGGAGAACATATTTGCAAATTTTATCACTGATAAAGGTTTAATCTCCAACATCTACAGGGAACTTCTTCAACTTAATAAAAGGAAGATAAATGATCCAATAAAAAAAATGGGCAACGGACCTAAATAGAATCTTTTCGAAAGAAGACAGAAGGAAGGCCAAGAGACATATGAAAACATGCTCAAAGTCACTAATCATCCGAGAGATGCAAATCAAAATGACAATGTACCGTTTCACACCTGTCAGAATGGCTATCATCAACAAATCAACAAATGACAAGTGCCGCCGAGGATGCGGAGAAAAAGGAACCCTCGTGCACTGCTGGTGGGAATGCAGACTGGTGCAGCCACTGTGGAGAACAGTATGGAGTTTCATCAAAAAACTAAAAATGGAGCTCCCATTTGACTCAGTAATCCCACTTCTAGGAATATATCCCAAGAAGCTAGAAACACCAATCAGAAAGGATATATGCACCCCTGTGTTCATAGCAGCACAATTCACCATAGCTCAGATTTGGAAACAGCCTAAATGCCCATCAGCAGATGAGTGGATTAGAAAACTATGGTACATCTACACAATGGAATACTATGCTGCCATAAAAAAGAAGGAATTCTTACCATTTGCCGCAGCATGGATGGACCTGGAGAGCATTATGTTAAGTGAAATAAGTCAGGCAATGAAAGAAAAATACCACATGATCTCACTCATTTAGGGAAAATAAAGAACATTGTAACCTGATGAATAAAAAGATAGATACAGAGGCAGTAAAGCACCGAACAGACTGTCAGATTGCAGCAGGAAGGCTGGGGAGTGGTGGGGAGGGAGGGAAATAGATCAACCAAAGGACTTGAATGCATGCATATAAGCACACCAATGGACACAAGACGGGGTGGGGGGTGGGATAAGGGCATGTAACAGGGGGTAGGGGAGGCTGGGGGAGGTCAATGGGGGAAAAAAGGAGATATATGTACTAATATATGTAATACTTTAAACAATAAAACAATATTAAAAAACAAGGGACCTCCTCCTTTAAAATAGTGATAACAAGAACACTCCCAGCAGCAGCCGCTCGGTGCTCCTGACGCCAGGCTTTGCGTTAGCGTTTATTTGTGTGAATGTGTATTTACAGATGTCATTTATTTAATTCCCCATGTTGACCCTGTGAGTTGCGTACTATTAGTAACAGTCTTATTCCCACTTTGTAGGAGGGGAAGCTAAAGCACAGAGAGGTTAAGTAACCTGCCCAGGGGCCCACAGGCTTCAGAATACAAATCCCTGGCTGGCTCCCGAGTCCCGCCCTTAAACCACTATAGACACCGCCTCTCAAAGATGTCTTCCTCCCACTGACAGCCGAGGAGCCTCCCCTCCCCGGCCCTGGATGACAGAGCCCCTTCTACCTCCAAACAGCTTCACTCCTCTAAACCAAAAAGGTGTGACCTGTCACCTCTGTCTTGATGGGGACAGTAAACCAGGTAGAGAACACGTGTGAGATATTGGGGCCTTAAGAACACGACTTGATTGCCTTGAAAGGAATTGTGAGAAATGCTCACCGTCTGAATTCAAGTAACGGACTCGGAGACCGAAGTATGGCAAAAATGAGACTTTTAATAAGTTCTCAAGAGCGGGTGTCCATCCAGTTGTACAGGCACACCTGGGGCAGCGAACACAGCCTGTTTATTCAGTCCCTCCTCCAGGTCCTCATTGGCTGAGTACTATGGGGTCACTTGTTTCCTCATACATGGCCTAGGTCAGTGATGGCGAACCTATGACACGTGTGTCAGCACTGACACATGTAGCCATTTCTGATGACACGCGGCCGCTGAGGTGGCCGCATGCCGAGGATGAAACATTTGCTGCTCCTGAGGATGAAACATTTGCGACTAGAGTCTTGGAGTTAGACTCTAACTCCAAGACTCTAGTCGCAAATGTTTCACCCTCCCCTATTAGGCACTCTGTGCCCGAGGTCTGTAGGCCAAAACAACAGAAGTCCAGCACAGAGCGTCTAGTTCTGGGACTTCCAGTTAAGCCGGGATCTTTGCCCTCACTTCCGCCGGCAGAGGGAGCAGCGGAACGCAGCGGGGGACGCATCTCTGGGGGCCCTGCCATTACCAGTAACCAAATAACAGTTAACCACAGCAACCATTATCTACTGTTCTGGGGTGTCATGGATTTCTAATCCATCATTACTGAGATAAGTGAGGGGGAGGCTGGGAGAGGTGAGGGTTTGTGGAGTGCTATGGGTGCCGTTTCCCGCCATTAGAAATAGCGGCAGCCATTTTAATTCACATAAGGAACACCATCTTGCTCCATAGTGCAGACTCCATTTCACCACTATTACTGTTGTGCATCCTTATTAACCCCTATTTCTGCTTATTAACCCTGCCCTTTTCTAAAATACAGTTATACGCACCATTTTGTGGTTAGTTAGGTTAGTTAACCCCTAATTGCCTGCAGGCCTAACAAGCTATCTATAATTCTATCTTCTGTCACTGCACCCCTGATGGAGAACCCAAAAAATAAAAAAACTAAGGTTAAGTAAAGGAAGTGGTAGTAACAGTGGCCGACCCTTTCAAGAGACATGGACCGAGATGTATGGCTTTATAGAAAAAAATGGCAGATCATTTTGCATTCTATGTACTGAAACGGTAGTAAGCAGAACGTGGATTATAAATAGACATTTTGAAACTAATCATTCCCAGCTCTTGGAAAAAAGTGAGGATGAAAGGAAGGAATACATTTCCAGGCAGCTACACCTTTATAAGAGCCAATCTAATTCCATCCTTAAATTTATGAAAGGCTCTACAAATTTAACATCTGCAAGTTTGAGCATTGTTCACTCTATAGCTCAGCATGGAAAAGCGCTCAGTGAGGGAGAATTTATTAAAGCAACGCTCCTAAGATGTGCACCAATTCTATTTCACGATATGCAGAATAAAGATGCAATTATTAAGAGAATATCTGAGTTACCACTCAGTAGAAATATCATAAAAGACCGAATAATGAGACTGAACACAAACGTACAACATCAATTAAAGAGAGACATAAGGAAGTGTAAATATTTTTCGATCTTTCTTGATGAAACTACTGATGTCACATCACATGCTCAGTTGGCCATTATTGGTCGATATTCTGATGGTCTCACAATGAGAGAAGAGTTGATAAAGTTAGTATCAGTGCCAACAAGTAAATCAGGAAGCAAAATATGTAAGGTTGTTATACAAACATTTCATGACCTAAGCATTGATATCTCTAAAGGTGTGTCAGTGACGACAGATGGGGCACCAAATATGGTGGGGGAAAAAGTCGGATTTGTCAAATTGTTTACAGAAGCTATTGGACATCCGATTGTGCCTTTTCATTGTATTATCCATCAGGAGGCTTTATGTGCCAAGGCAGGATTCACCGACTTAAACGACTTAACCCTTTGCACTCGCTTGCTTTTTTCTCGATTCCTTTATTCTAATGCTGTGTCGAGTCACATTCGACATCCGAGTGCAAAAGGTTAATGTCAGTTGTTACAAAAATAGTTAATTTAGCTGCTTGCCCCTTCACAAGCGAGAATTTTTGGCACTTTTACTGGAGGTTGATTCCACCTACAGTGGACTGCTGATGTACAATAATGTAAGATGGCTGAGCTGAGGCAAAGTTCTTGAGCGCTTTGTGGAGTGCTTTGAAGAAATTAAGGTATTTCTTGACGATAAGGATCTGGGAAACTTTCCTCAGCTTAATGATGGTAAGTGGGTCAACACCCTGATGTTTTTTACAGATCTCTCTGTTCATATTAATGAACTGAACTTAAAGTTACAAGGTTTTGGCAAAAGTATTGACGTTATGTTTGGATACATAAAAGCATTTGAAAGTAAAGTTAAAATTTTCAAGCGAGATGTAGAAACTAAAACTTATAAGTATTTTCCTCGAGTAACAAAGTATTTTGAGAAGGCCATTGCAGCTGTACAAAATGAAATGGAACTCTTGCATATGAAGTACCAGCATGTTTTAGACTCGTTACTTGACCAGTTTAGTGATAGATTTAGTCAATTTAGAAGTCTAGAACAGACCATGAAAATAATTAAGTATCCTGATGTAGTAGTCTACAGTAGTTTGGAATTAAATGGTTTCCAATGGATGCAAATTGATGATTTGGAGATGCAACTTGCAGAATTTCAAGACAGTATCTGGGCTCAGGTGTTTGTCGACTTGAGGTCAAAGCTTGAGAATCTGGAAAGGTGCCACTTGGAGAATCAAGAGGAGTGCCACTACGAACAGGAAATTTGGAGTGCCTGGAACTGACTAACAGACACTTTTAGCACCCAGAAAAATATAGCAATGGCTTTACTCACAATTTTTCCCTCTACATACTTTTGTGAGGCCTTATTCTCAGCGTTAAATAATATCAAACCCAACAAAAGAAACAGATTGACAGATGAAGTTAGTAGCGCTTGCTTGGGCCTGAAGTGTACAAAATACCAACCTTCAATTGAAGATTTAGCCAATGAAATTCAGCAACAAAAAAGTCACTAATAGGCAGGTTAGTTAAAGAATTCCCCCTCCCCCTCACTTATCTTAGTTCACGGCACCCCACACAAGCTAAATAATATCAAGACCAACAAAAGAAACCGACTGACGGATGAACAAAGAAGTCACTAAGCAGGTAAGTTAAATATTTAGTTTTTGGTTTACTAAATACAATTATATATAACAATTATACATTCATGTTATTTAAACTATATCGTGAAATAATGTTTTTTCCTCAAAGTGACACACTACCCGAGTTATGCTCAGTTTTTTGGCGAAGTTTGACACACCAAGCTCAAAAGGTTGCCCATCACTGGCCTAGGTCTTGCTGTCTCCCATTGGGCCATTTAAAAAAATTGTGCTGAGGCCTTTCCTAGTTGCCCCCACCTCCCCCTGTCTAGTTGAGGCAGGTACCCGGGGGTTTCCACCATGATGCTGGCTGGCTACAGTTCTTTGTTCCTATATCCGCTTCCCTCCTGCCTACATTCTGTTTGCCCTGGGGAAATTCAGCAACCGTTTCCATCTAAAGTCCACACGCTGGAGATGGGTCATGGAAGCCCATTTCCTACAGGAGGAGGCGGTTTGGGGGAGTTCTCTCTGGCTCCCGGTTCAGCGCACAGGCCCAGGTCTCGTTTCCTCGTTCCTCCCCCCTGTGCACAGCGGCTGTGCAGAACCTGGACTGTGAGGAGGACAGGAGAGTGGCCACAGCCACCGCACTCAACTCCCAGGCCAGAAATGGGACGCGGGAGGCTGGCGTGTCGGCAGCATTTTACACGGACACCCGCTCGGCGTGGCTGATGCGTCTGAGCACAGGCGCCCGATGAGTGTCAGCTGTTACTTGAAAAGTTTATTTAAATATTTTAATTTCTCAGCCTTTCCGAGACAGCGTCGTAGTCAGCTGTAGCAGCTCCTATAAAGGACTGCTGCCCTTTGAACTTCTAACCGTGGGCTGCACAGAAACAGCTGAAGCCTTTAAAAGCCTTAGGGTCGTGCAGCGTGGACTTGGGTGTGCAGAGCATGGCTTTATAAAACCCCGCAGTGTGGACAGTAAATATTTGTTGGGTGTGTCGTCAATATTTTCCTGGTTATTTTTTAGCTTTATTTTTATTGTTGACACTATTACAGGAGTTCCCATTCCCGCCCTTTGTTTTTGCCTGTAAGGAAATTTAACAACTTGAAGCCGTCAAAATCTGAAATTTCCCATGAATACTTACGGAGCCCTCCCTACTCCAAGTTAGGAAGAATCCTGTCTGTTTCCTCCCTCACTAGTTTGATGGAGACGAACACACACCCATGAGGTCGCTCTCAAGCGCAAGTCACTGGTGCTCAGGGTCCTCTCAGGCCGGGCGGCCCCGCCTGTTCTGCCCACGGGTCTGTCTGTCTGCCTGTCTGCCTGTCTGTCTGCCTGCACCATCGTGCTGTCAAAAGGCTCACACACAGTCCCACGTTTCGCCTCCCTCACCGTCCGTCACCTGGTGGCCACCGCGGAAGCAGAGCCAGTGCCAGAGCCCCGAGGACCTGGGCAGGGGGTCCCGGGGCTGGGGTCCGGGGCTGGGGGTCTGGGGCTGGGGGTCCCGGGCTGGGGGTCCCGGGGCTGGGGGTCCCGGGCTGGGGGTCCCGGGGCTGGGGGTCCGGGGCTGGGGGTCCCGGGCTCTGCCGGAGGAAGAACTGGCCCCGCCGGGCGCACCGGGCAGGCGGGCGTCCGGGGAGAAGCCGCGGCGTCGCCCTCACTGCCAGGCGCTCGGTCAGAGAAGCGGGGACGCCGCCCTGAGGCCCGGGCTCAGCCTGGACGCGCAGGGGCCCCCACGGAAGCCGCGGTCACCGCCCCGGGAGGGACACGGAGCCTCTGGCCCTGAGTCTGCACCGTCGCGTGGCACCAACAGGAACCCCGTTTTGTGACCGTCTGGTGGGAAGCCAGTCTGGGCTGGTGTGAAGCTGTCGGGGGGCGGCGCCCCTTCGGCCGGAGCACCTGCGGGCGAACCTGGGCGGGAGCAGGTGGGACGTGAGCCTCGGGCGGGTGGAGGGGCCCCCCCTCTGGGCCCAGCACCCCGTCACTGAGAGGAGTCACTCCTGACACTGCCTGGCTTTACCTCGGGGCGCCGGTGCCAGAGACCCACGTCCCGCAGCTCAGGGGCCTCGGTCCGGGGCTGAGTCACGTGCAGTGCGCCCAGCGCACCCCCAGACGAGCCAGCCCCACGCGATGGTGGGGAACATGTGCTGGTTGTGACAACCCCATGACAGCAAACCGACTCCCTCAGCACATGGAACAAAACTGGAATTTACTAGCAAAAAGGTGACACCACGGCAGCCCCTGGGGGGCAAACAGGCTGTTCTTAAATCGCTGGAGACCGGTGGCTGGCGATGGGTTTAAACCGCGTCCCAGAACCGCTCTCCTTGGGGCCCAACTCTCTCCTGGTCACTGACCCGCTTCCGCACCTGGGAGTCCGCAGGAGCCATCGGAGGGGCAGGACTCCCCGCGTCCGCCCTCACTGCTCTGTGGTCAGCTCGGATCCTCACGCCTGTGGTGGGGATGGGATTCCCCCACACAGTCCTGGCTGCACAAGACCACCTGAGCACTCGGGGTTCGCTGCCTCCCGCCCCATGGCCAGCCCCAGGCCGCCCCCGGCTTCCTGCAGCTGGTGCCTGTTGGCCAAGTCCCCGTGGAAAGAACAGAGGCTGTGGGCAGCTCAGAGACCTGGGGAAGCTGGAGACGGGGCTCAGGGAGCCCAGGAACAGAGCCCCGGTGCCTCACCGCGTGGCACGGGCCTCCCTGGCCTCCCTCTGGATCCCAGGTTTGGGGCAGTGGACTGGCCTGCTCCGGCCACGGCGACCTGGCTCTGCCCACTGGTCAGGGCCTTCGAAGGGGATGGTGGGCCAGTGCCCGTTTCCCCTGGCTCTCTGTTGGTCACACCCTGCGGTCCGTCTCCCCTGGTGACGCTCTGTTGGAACGGCGCTCGAGCGCTGATCCCCAAGTGGTAGGAATCAGTCCAGAGAAGTGAAGCGGATGCTAGCGTTTTAAGAGGATGAGACGAGCAATGGGTAGGCTGTGTGTTCCAGCATTCTGTCCCATTTGGCACCGTTGACAGGTGCACCCTTGCCAACCTGTGTGCCCACCACGGGCTCGCTGGCTGCCCGTGGAGACGGGCCAGGCAGACAGGCCGCCGGAGAGGGAGGGGCACTTCTGTTCTGAGCCACCCTGGCCAGGCCACTTGGCACAAGTCAGCAGTTACAGAACCTCAGAAACTCAAGTTAGATCCGTCTCTCTCCTGTTTCAACTGGTTAAATTCATGAACCTGGAATGTTCTTTTTACAGAGTAAAGACGGACACTGGGTGAGTTGTCAGCTTTTAAAATATAGTTATATTTCCTATGCACACTGCTAAGGGTCCTTCCCTGGAGAACAAATTGCGCTGCAGCACTTCACCCAAACCCCACAATCTGTCCGAAGTTAAGGCAGACGTTGCCCCGGAACGGCGCAGCTTTTCCCTGACCATGAAATTCAACCGGGAAGAATTTTCTTCTGGTAGCAAGCGCGGCAGAGGGGGCAGGCGTGGAAGGGCGAGCTGTCTCCCCAGGAGAACTGCTCCAGGGCCAGCAGGCACGCGTGGTGAAACACGTGGGAGCAGGACAGGAGCACGGTCTTCCGGGGGCGCTGGCCGCCGCTCCCCGCCAGCGGCGCCAGGCAGATGGAGCACTCGGAGGCCTCCCGCTGCAGGGCCTGCAACACAGAGGGGGCGCCTCTCAGGGTCTCGGCTCATCCGGATTAGGGGAGACCGAGGTCCTGAGAGACAGGGATCTGCTCAAGTGAATGAGTCTCGTCCTGTGTTAAAATAATACTAAACACATCCTGTTACTCCTGTGAAAATGAAAGGGGGTTGGACCCGCCTGTGGTAAGACATTTAGAAACAAAATCCTTGATAAAATACTGAGCATTGATAATACAGATTTAATTTTAATTAAGCAATAGAATGGTCTTTTTCAGAAAACTATGTAGCTGTTAAACGTCATTATAAATGTCCTTATTTTTATGGCACTCAAGTAAGTTTTTCCTCCGTTGGGTCCTCAGTGGCCCTTTCTCCACGGTCCCTGCAGCCCCAGGCGGAGCACAGGGAGCGGTGAAAACGGCCTGTTCCCTCTGGTGTTTCCTCTGCTCACAAGTTGGCATCATCAAAGCAGAACTTCAGACAGAAGGGCCTGGCAGTCGCCCAGAGCAGGTGTGTGTGTGACTGTGAAGGTCAAGGTCCCTAGGCCTCCCTCCAAGGTGGCCCCTTCCCCGTGGAGGGCCTACCTGTGCCTGGATCTCCTGCCAGTCGTCGTCCGTGAGCCTGCGGCCACACTGCCCATCCAGCTGCTGCAGGACGCTGCGGTTGACGGCCAGGCAGTGGTCGATCTCAGCGAAGAGCTCGTCTATGTCTGTGTGGTAGGAGCAGAGCATGCGCCGGCTGATCTCTGTGAACTGGAAACAGGGAGCGTCAGCTGTTGAACGTGACTCGGTGGCGGTGGCAGGCGGTCGGCCACCCTTGTCACCAGCTCCCCTCAGGCCTCTGCCTTTGGGGAAACGGACATCTGGCTGTCTGTCTGTTTAACTCCTTGTCCAGGTAATTCAGGCCTAGAGGTTACCAAAAAGATCCCCTGGCTGTCAGCCTTGATGGTTGTCAGCAAGGAATACACTGAAACCAAAAACTGACAGGAGAAAGCAGCTGGGCTTTTACGAGGTCAGTCGCCTGTCACCGGTGGCACCGTTTACGGTGATTTAGGGACGGTCACAGCACAGTGCCACGATTTCCTGCTGCAACCACAGGCAGCGGGACAGTGCTGCTTCTTGGTCTCCGCTGGCCATCTTCCCGCTGTGGTCGCTGATTCTGAATGATCATTTTCGAGTGGCCATAGAAAAGGAAATCAGGCTCTAGTCGGTTTGGCTCAGTGGATAGAGCGTCGGACTGCGGACTGAAGGGTCCCAGGTTCGATTCCAATCAAGGGCACATGCCCAGGTTGCGGGCTTGATCCCCAGTGTGGGGTGTGCAGGAGGCAGCTGATCAATGATTCCCTCTCATCATTGATGTTTCTGTCTCTTTCCCTCTCCCTTCCTCTCTGTTAAAACTAGCCATTCAGTTTGCTTTTCTCACCAAACTCTAAAAGCATAGTCTGAAAACCCCCATTGTGTAAGGACCTTACAAATTTCTTAACAGCTGCTGGAATGGAATCATGCATGTCTGCCTTCCCCTTTGCCACAGAGCACAAACGTGGGTGGCATTTTACATTTCATCTCAAACGTTTAAGCAGTTTGTTTGACGGCAGTGTGCAGTCTCCAGTGCTCCCACGCTCAGTTCTTTAAGGTACTATCCTTTCCACACAAAAAGGTTTAGAGAAGCTCGGCCACCTTGTGACCAAGTATTTAACTGGGTGTTATTGGCTGGTTGTGGCACAGCACGCTATCTCCTCCTGCTGGAAGAAACCGGAATTGCAAGCGTGAAGCAAACCTATTGCAGGCCCGGCTACAGTGTGAATTTGCTGCTGTGTGATTAGTAAAGTGGAATGTTTCTGGATAGTGTGGGTAATGGACTCAGGGGTTGACTGCCCTTGGTAGGCTCCGTTGTGTGCCGTACCAGGGCAACAGTTGCCAATGCAAAGTAGCATAACCTGACATCCTTCAGTGTCCTTGGGACTCTGTTTGGCCATGCACCCCAATGTGATTCTCCCTGATCTCTGTGATTTTTAAAAAAATATATTTTTATTGATTTCAGAGAGGAAGGAAGAGGCAGAGAGAGATAGAAACATCAATGATGAAAGAGAGTCATTGGTCGGCTGCCTCCTGCACACCATTCCCACCCCCACTGGGGATTGAGCTCAAAACCCGGGCATGTGCCCTGACCAGGAATCGAACCGTGATCTCCTGGTTCATAGTTCGACCCCCAACCACTGAGCAACACTGGCTGGGCTCAGTGAATTTTTGTTGTTGTTGTTAATCCTCACCTGAGGATATTTTTTCCATTGATATTTAGAGAGAGTGGAAGGGAGAAAGGGAGAGGGAGAGAGAAATGGTGACTTGAGAGAGACACACCGACTGGTTGCCTCCTGCACAAGCCCTGACAGGGGGGTGGGAGGGGGCAGAAAGCAAACCTGCAACCCAGGTACATGACCTTGACTGGGAATCAAACCCAGGTCCCTTCGGTCCTTGGGCGGATGCTTCAACTACTGAGCAACACCGTCCAGGGCTCTGAATTTTTAAAAATGGATTCTTTTGAGAGAGAGGGAGGAGAGGAGAGAGAGAGAGAGAGAGAGAGAGAGAGAGAGAGAGAGAGGAAGAGGAGAGAGGAGAGAGAAACATCGACTTGTTGTTTCACTTATTTATCCATCCATTGGTTCATTCTTGTCTGTGCCCTGACTGGGGATCGAACCTGCAATCTTGCATTTTGGAACGATGCTCTAACTAGTTGTGCTACCTGGCCTGGGCATCTCTGTGAATTTTAATCTCCAGAATTAGGAGCCATACACCCTTCTGTAGACACCCTTCCATCAAGATGCCATCAACTCCTTTTTCAAAAGGTGAAGTCCTATAGTTATTGGTTTATTAGGAATTTAATGTCTTCAACTTTAGTAGGGCTTTAAATGAACACAGTGATTGTTTTTGTTGGTTACAGGTGTACATGTTGCTGGTGGTTTGCCCATTTTCCACGAGTCCTGCAGGGTTTTTCAGGAGGCGATGATGAGTTGATGAAGGCCAGTCTCAGGCAGCTGCGGAGGAGGAGCAGGGTCATGGCTTCAGTTCATCTGTGCCGGCCTGGAGTCTCAGGGGCGGAGGACGGACTCACTGCTGAGCATGTCTTATGAAGAAATACTGGGAAGAGGGGGGCACAAGGTGGGTGGGGCACAGGATGCCAGAGGCTAAATAAATGCAAAAAGACCCACTGGAAGGCCAATGGACTTTTTCAGCAGGGCTGAAAATCAGCATAATATTGCCCTGCTGTGGGCTCAATGGCTGAAGGCAATTCCCTAACCTGATAATCCTTTTACTGTTTTCCAAACTTTACCTTTGATATGCCTGTATGCATTCCTAAAGGGCAAATGTGTATTCAAGTGAATAAAAGCAGATGGACGGAGGAGTTTTCAGTGAGCTTCTCCACTAGAGGGAAGTTTCCGCCTGGCCCCATGCCTTCTAAATTCATTTCTTTTTCTAGTGTTTTCATTTGGGCATGACCCCTTCTTCAGATCCTGAACCCTGGCTGTAAATGGATGCGGCACAGGGTTTGGGGGGTAGGATTGTATTTGATTTCTTTATTTTTATTTCCCAATCATCTCAAAGTGGTGTATGATATACTGAGGGGAAAAACTTCTTAGTGTAATTGTTTTAAGAATTTATAGCTACTCTAGGTGGGCACTGCCCAACAGAAATATAACCTGAGCCACATCTGGAATCTTAAAACTTCTAGGGGCTGGATTTTAAAAGTTGAAATTAATCTTAATGATATATTTTTTTAACCCAACATATCCAAAATATTGTCATTTCAAAATGTATCAATTGAATAATCTATTAAAGAAATATTTGACATTCTTTTTCCTGGCCTGGCTCTGAAATCCCATGTGGACTGTGCATTTTCAGTCCATCTGAATTCAGAGGGGCCTCCCTCCATGACAGCCACGGGGCTCATGGCCACGTGTTCAGGCTGCAGGCCCAGCAGCAATGGCTCCTCTGTCCGGCCTCTGAAGGCTGATCTCAGCCGCAGAGGAATAATCTGTGGTGTGGAGGGCGGCGCCAGGTGGCCAACACCTTGGTCTCTTCCTTGTCCTCCCCCAGCACTGAGCTGCCCACAGAAGTTGGCTCTCACCCAGGCGCCACATTTCCGGTCCCCCGTGCCAGATGGGGCCACATGGCTCTTCCAAGTGGAAGTGGGGTGTCGGGAGAACACACAGGGCTCCAAGGCCCAGGTGATGGCAACGCAGAAGGATGGAGGGCTAGTGTGCCCCGCTGCACTCCGGCCAGAAGCTTCCATTTTCAGTCACTGAATAGGGGTTGCTCCTTCCAGCATAGGGGTGCCTGATTCCTGGTTAACCTGGGTCTCAGGGAACTGGGCTGATGAATGAACTGAGCCCGCAGAACCACGCAGACGTTTAGACGTGTGATATGGGTACATACATTCCATGGTGTTGGACTTCGCACCTTCCAATGCAGTCACGTGCCGCTGAACAACGAGATGGTTGGGAACGTGCTGTTCCATTTTGTCCTTGTGTGAAGGGTCCTGGAGACACATACCACCCACAGGGCCCAGCCCAATGCACAGCGGGGCTACAAAACGGCAGGAGGTTAAATCAGAGCGCAGTGACGCCGCCGGGAGGCCGCAGGGCCTGCGGGGAAGGCGGCTGCTGCGACAGCAAACCCGATTGGAGAGGAGCGCACGCAGCAGGTGGGCTGCGTCAGGCACAGACGGCAGCGCGGTCTCGGTGCGCGCCGCACGTGATGGCATCGCTGTCCTTTTACACACGTGGCACATGGCCGCTTCCTGCACAAGCCCTCACCGGACCCGGCCCGGCACGCTGGGCGTCCGGACGGCGCTGCCAGGAGGCGGCCAGGCCCCCATCTCCCGGCCACGCTGGCCGCCTCGCTCTATGGTGTGCTACCGCGGCCGCTGCAATCACGTGGGAGGACGTCAGGTCAGAGGTCAGGTCAGAGGTCAGGCACCTCAGGCTGCGTGGGGCTAGGACGGTGAGGGCGGCCCAGGCGAGGTGGGTGCGAGTGGTCACATTCCCGCCTCGGGCTCAGTCCGCGGTCCCTGATCCCAGCATGCCGGCCCGGCCCCGGCCCCTCTGAGCAGGTCCCTAAGGTGCGCCCTCCCGAGGGCGCCCAGGCGCGCTCCTTCCCGCGCAGCCGCAGTCCCGGGGCGCGGTGCCGGCGCACAGCCCCCTCCAGTCCTCCGGGTCACGCCACCGTTCACGGGTCCCCAAGGGCGCAGGTGTGAGGCGTGTTCAGAGGTGGGTGCTCCTGTTACCACGTGTGTGATGGAGGCGCCGCGCCCTCCCCCGGCGGGCTCTGCCCGAAGCACCGCGGGCCTTCTGAGCGGGAGCCGCCTCGGGACGCGGTGGCGCTGCCCGGCCCGGCTTCAGGGGCCTCCACGTCGCTGCATCCGCTCTCTCCGCCCTGGGCCCTGGCGCCGGAAAACGCCCTCGTCAGCTCTGGGCGCCGCGGGAGGGCCTGGGCGCTAACCGGTGAGGAGGGAGCGGAAGCGGGCGCAGCGAGGTCTGCCGGGTCGGACCCGCACGCTTGTCGGGAGCGACACCTTGTGCGAAAGCAGCGGCCATTGCTGTAGTCTCAGGCCACAAGTCCTCCTGTGTTTTGCTTTTACTTCAGAGTATCTTCTAGCTTTTCAACAAAAACTGCCATTTTCCAGGAATTTACCAAAATGACTACCACAGAGGGAGAGCAGAGAGCCCCCCACGTGTTCTCTGGCCTTTTAGGGAACGGGGAGCTGCTCCTTGGGCCACATACTGTGAAGCCACAGAAAGGTGCTGCCGTGGACAGGGAGGGGACGGCGCTGCGCAGAGGTGTGCCCCACAGGGCTCCCTGGCAAACCGGGGGCCTCGTGCCACCCAGCACGCGGCGGGCATCGTGGTGGACAAACAAGGTAAGGGGAGATTCTTGCAAGAGAATGAGTGTCGGCATGGAGCATGCTAAGCACGAAGAGCGAGACAGCTTCCCGAGCGCGTGGAGGACCGGGACCTGGCTGCACTGGGCCAGCTGCTCCGCCCACATGGGAAGGGACAGACAGGAAGACAAGGAGCAGGAGGGGACCTGGGTGCACTGGGCCAGCTGCTCCACCCACATGGGAAGGGATGGGACAGGAAGACAAGGAGCAGGAGGGACCTGGGTGCACTGGGCCAGCTGCTCCGCCCACATGGGAAGGGACAGGACAGGAAGACAAGGAGGCGGGAAGGGACCTGGGTGCACTGGGCCAGCTGCTCCGCCCACATGGGAAGGGACAGGACAGGAAGACAAGGAGCAGGAGGGGACCTGGGTGCACTGGGCCAGCTGCTCCGCCCACATGGGAAGGGACAGGACCGGAAGACAAGGAGCAGGAGGGGACCTGGGTGCACTGGGCCAGCTGCTCCGCCCACATGGGAAGGGACAGGACCAGGAAGACAAGGAGCAGGAGGGACCTGGGTGCACTGGGCCAGCTGCTCTGCCCACATGGGAAGGGACGGGACAGGAAGACAAGGAGCAGGAGGGGACCTGGGTGCACTGGGCCAGCTGCTCCGCCCACATGGGAAGGGACAGGACAGGAAGACAAGGGGCAGGAGGGGACCTGGCTGCACTGGGCCAGCTGCTCCGCCCACATGGGAAGGGACAGGACAGGAAGACAAGGGGCAGGAGGGACCTGGGTGCACTGGGCCAGCTGCTCCGCCCACATGGGAAGGGACAGGACAGGAAGACAAGGAGCAGGAGGGACCTGGCTGCACTGGGCCAGCTGCTCCGCCCACATGGGAAGGGACAGACAGGAAGACAAGGAGCAGGAGGGGACCTGGCTGCACTGGGCCAGCTGCTCCGCCCACATGGGGAGGGACAGGACAGGAAGACAAGGAGCAGGAGGGACCTGGCTGCACTGGGCCAGCTGTTCCGCCCACATGGGAAGGGACGGGACAGGAAGACAAGGAGCAGGAGGGGACCTGGGTGCACTGGGCCAGCTGCTCCGCCCACATGGGAAGGGACAGGACCAGGAAGACAAGGAGGCGGGAAGGGACCTGGGTGCACTGGGCCAGCTGCTCCGCCCACATGGGAAGGGACAGGACCAGGAAGACAAGGAGGCGGGAAGGGACCTGGGTGCACTGGGCCAGCTGCTCTGCCCAGATCAGTGGAAATGAGCCGGGACTGGGGAACCCGCTCCCTGTGAACTCGTGGCGTGGTAAGTGCAGGAAAAAAAAGACCTCTGCACTGATAAAAAAGACAAAACCAAAATATTTTCTAATTCCCATTGCAATAACTTTTTTGGCTAGGTTATTCCTAATTTGTAAACATCTGAAATATTTTTAGTTCTTAAAAAATTATTTCTAAAGTACACTGTGTCAGACAGAGAGCATACTTTGTGCACTTAAATGGCTTAAACTATGACGAGTAAGTTTATGGCCGGTGTTTAGAAGTGCCCTGTTGGCCCCGAAGGAGTGTGTCCCAGCTGCAGGGGGCAGTGTTCTACGCTGTGGGCGCTAGTGCCTTGGCTCTAAGATCTGCCTGGGACCAGCCCCGCAGCTCTTTCTGTTGAGTTCTGTCGGTGAGCACATACAGTCACACACTTTATTCCCATGTTCTTGCGCATGTTTCTTTTACGGCTGCATTTATTTTTATGGGCACACTCAGTCCGACCTGCATTTGCCGTTGACTGAGTCCGTCCTGTCCTGTCCTCTGGTCGTCCCACCGTTGCTCGGTCTTTGTCTCTGCTCTTCTTCCCAGTGGACATTTGCTACCTCAGTTTTGTCTCTTTACTGCTTTGAAGATTAGAACTGTGTGTTCTTTCACCTGTTACCCTAGAGATGCATTCAGGATTTTTGTCCTCAGACAGTGATCTCCTGAGTTAGGTCACTGTCATGCCTTTAACCCTGTGAGACACCGTCTTTCTTGCATTGAGTCAGTATCTGTTGGGTTTACCCACATTTTGCCATGTCCCTTGCACGGTACTGTGCATCTCGGAGTCTGGTGCCATTCTCTTCCTCATGAACGGCGCCCTGCGATGAAGGCATTTTGGTGGCGCTCTCCCAGCTTTTGTCTGAAACTGCTTTTCTGGTGCCTCTGCCTGACTGGATTTCCATTTGTACGCGTGCAGTTCTAGACTGCTGTCCTGTCTCTGTCAGGACCCGTGATGTCCTGCTAGGTGTTCTGGCTTCGGCTGTTGCAGTTGCTCCTGGGAGCGTCGCCTGCCCTTTGCTCTCCTGCTTCGAGGATTCTGCCTTCAGTGTTACGCAGCTTCTGGACAACCCGCCGCCGTTGCCAACGTTATCCCCTCTCCCTCCCCTTCCTTCCTTCTTTTCCTCTAAACTGTACTGGAGTTCCTCCTCCCTCTCCCTCCTCCTCCTCGTCCTCTAAACTGTACTGGAGTTCCTCCTCCCTCTCCCTCCTCCTCCTCGTCCTCTAAACTGTACTGGAGTTCCTCCTCCCTCTCCCTCCTCCTCCTCGTCCTCTAAACTGTACTGGAGTTCCTCCTCCCTCTCCCTCCTCCTCCTTGTCCTCTAAACTGTACTGGAGTTCCTCCTCCCTCTCCCTCCTCCTCCTCGTCCTCTAAACTGTACTGGAGTTCCTCCTCCCTCTCCCTCCTCCTCCTTGTCCTCTAAACTGTACTGGAGTTCCTTGGGCTACTTAAATCTGTGTTTGTATTGCCTTCTGATCTGGAAAATTCTTAGCCCTTCTGCTTCCAGCTACAGCTACTGTCGCCATGTCCTGTTTTCCTTCTGAATTCTGGTTATGGATGGAACCCTCTCATGTTCTTGCTTGGGTACGTCCCTTCCCTGTAGCCACTCAAACTGAAAATGATGACGCGTGGAGAAGAGGGACACACGGTAGATGCTGCAAATAAAAACCATGCGACAACGTGACGTAGTGAGGCTGCCACAGAAGGAAGTTCCACATTTAGTGCCCTTAGTGGCATTTTCCTCCAGGCTCTGAACAGGTTGGCTTTCACTGAGTAGGGCCTCCCCTGCGTCCTCTCAGCCAAACCCTGAGGGACCAGGTAGAGACCTGCTGCTCTCCCCGCGCCCTGCCCCTCCATGCACACTGGCACCACCTGCCCTGGCTGTGAGGGCTCTGTCACCTCCCACAGCACAGGGAGAACCTGCCGCAGCGTTCAGCAGTCCAGCCCCCGGGTTCACGCGGTTCAGCTTCTCACAGCTTCTGTCACAACTAGTCACTTCCCCTCTCTGGACACACGCTGTGTCCTCCACTCTCCTCTGGTCTCAGCAGCCACTCCCAGGGCCGGACTGGACCTCGCCAGGCCCGCCTTGCCTCATCCCTCTAGACTGTCCTTCCCTGGCCTGGCCATGCTGGCCCTGTGCCTCACACATCTGATGTCCCCCTCCACCTGGAAGACGCCTCACCTCCATGCCTATTCCTCACTCAGGACCAACGTCGGCGAAGTGCAGGCCCAGCAGGTGTCCTCGCTGGAGGCTGTCTGCTAGTTAGATTTAATTTACATGTTCACGTCCACTCAGCTTTTATAACAAACAGTATCACTTTCACACTTGCTAACAAAGCATTAAAAACTTTCATTTAGCCCTAGCTGGTTTGGCTCAGTGGATGGAGTGTCGGCCTCTGGACTGAGGGTCCTGGGTTCGATTCCAGTGGAGGGCATATGCCCGGGGTTGCGGGCTTGATCCCCAGTAGGGGGTGTGCAGGAGGCAGCCAATCAATGATTCCCTCTCATCATTGATATTTCTCTCTCTCCCTCTCCCTTCCTCTCTGAAATCAATAAAATAGTCATTTAATCCTCAATTATATGCTTTTCACCGAGAAAAATAATAATTTCCTTTACATGTAATGGTGGCTAAAGACTACTAGCCTGGCCAGCAAGGCTCAGTGGTTGAATGTTGACCTATGAACTAGGAGGTTACGGTTTGATTCCTGGTCAGGGCGCGGTTGCGGGCTCAATCCCCAGTGTGGGTTTGCAGGAGGCAGCAGATCAATGATTCTCATCATTGATGTTCTCTCTCCCTCTCCCTTTCTCTCTGAAATAAAAAAATACATTAAAAGTAAATAATTTCAGCTTTACCATGTAGTGCTGCACAGTGAGTGAGTGGGAGGCCTGGAACAGGTCCGAAGTGGTTGAGTCAGCAGTTTGGAAATCGCAGAGCTACTCTGGGCGGGTTCTGGGCTAGCCCGGGACCAGGTGACCAGGACCTTTTCCTTTAGTGACAGGGCTCCCACGTAGCAGGAAGGCGGGGTGGGAGCACCAAGAATCAGGAGGCGGGAGGGGCAAGCAGGCATGTGCCCAGGGAAGGTGGCCGTGTGGCAGGATGTGCACCTGATGCCCACATTGCCACTGGTATCACCCTCCCACATTTCACTTGATCCAACTTCTCCTTTGCATACCCTCTGGAGGCTGAGGGTCCGTGGGCCTCGCGCCCACACCAATCCCTGCTTTCCTACGTGAATCTTCAGGACTGGCCAGCCTCCCTCCTTCACTCGTTTCCATGAATCCATGCCTGTGCGTCCCTGCTCTCAACTCTCTTGAGTACCTCTGGCCCCTTCCTTTGCCCCCATCAGGGCTGGGTGCTGTTATCTTGTTCCTGTGTGTACTCACTGCTGCAGTGAGTTCCTTAGATTTGGGGAATCACCTCATTCATCTTGGCGAGGCCCTTAGCATTCAGTAAAAATTTGACTTTAAGTTTGCAATAGTTAGAAATGAGGACACACATGCCCCGTGCACATATTCTGATGGGATGAATGACAGTTTTCTTTCCGGGGTTAAAAAACAACAATATCTGTGTGCAATGATTTTAAAGTTACTGTCAGTTTCAAGATTGCATAAAAGATCAGTGTTTAGCTAATAACCATAACATTGACATTAGCTTGTTAATAAATGTACTGAAATCCTTCAATGTATATTTAAAGCAAATTTCTGAATGTGAACTGGTGTGACTGTCTTTATTTTCATAGTTTCAAGTATTTGAAGGTTCACAAGGGAAATATTTTAAGATGTTAAATCAACATATATTTATTGACTACCTATTGTGGCCCATTCAAAGCCAGGTCCTAAGTGTAGCTTTTATGAAGTATTTCTTAAATGTCAAATTCTCACGTGCTCAGTGTCCACCTTCCTTTACTAACTCCCTCTAGGTTACATGGGTCAGATGCCCTTAGGAAGTGAAGAGCAAGAACTAGCAAAGAAAAAAAAAAAAGACATGAGTGCTAGTTTTTAAACGAATGCTTACTATTAATTATTCAGAAATAGACAAAATGCATAAAATTTTCAACTTTAATAAGAATGATTGTCTTAATATATTTTTCCTTCTAAATCTCATATTTCAGATATTTGATAAGTAATTAAGAGTTCAGGTTATTGATATGTAAAGCAATTTCTGGTTATTTACAAGTAATGTACTGGCGAACCATTAAAAAAGTATGCTCACAACAGTACCCAGGTGAACTCTGACTGCCCAGAGGGCCTCTCAAGAGTGATCCATCTTGATGTCAGCAAATTGCTTACTAATGTGTTGACTTAGGGCCACCCTCAAAAGCAAAATGAAAAGCCTGGAATTTACAGCATATCAATGAATCAGTTGATAAGCTTTTACTGGTTTAATATCCTCACAGTCTTGCTGCTTGGAGCCACTTCAAGTTAGCAACAGAATGTTTGCCATCTCTATGTGATAAAGGAACTCAAAGGACTAAACAAACTTTCAGACCATTATGCTGTTTGGTGAGATGTAAATGAAAAAAGTAGGATAAATCTCACACGGGAGGGTGCGGGAGCAAGCAGCCCCTAAAGTCAACCAGTGTCTGACAAATCACTAACTTTTTACACAATGGTCAGGACTTTTAGCTTGGGTGGAGATGATATAGTGCATTTGAAAAGTTTTAATTGCAGTCATAAAAGGCCATGCCTCAATTATATGACAGATGCTAGCAGAACTTCCAGATAAGGATCAAAGGCTTTCAACCAGCAGCCGCTGCATTCTGGGCAGCACTTGGCCTCCCTGTGGGCCGGTGGCAGCCATGGGCTCGGGACCTCTGCAGGTGGCTTTGATCTGAGCTCACGATGCACCAGGACAGCCATGTTGTCCTCACAGCTCTGCGTCCGCCCCAACAAAGCACTGCTGACTCAAGGTCAGTTCTGGACACTTGCTCACGGGGCAGAGCTCAGCATCTGATCTGCTGGTTCTTACTCAGGACACTGTCTGTCTGAAAGAACCTACAGGCACGTGGCATCACTTTGCTTGAGTGTAGTCTTGTTAGGAATGTGCCAGTGACATCTTAAAGCAAAGCAACTCTGCATAGAGGAATTCTCAGTGTGTGGAGGCATTAGTATTTGTAGAAAGACGGCCTCTGTATTTTACCCAGTAACACCCAATAGATGCATGAAAACTAAGTAGGAAGAGATTTCATGAATCCCCCTGTGGTACAGGAGTGGAAGTGCACTGCCACAGCTCTCACAAGGAAGACAGACTGACTTATAAAATAGAATGGCCCAGCTCATCTAGAGTGTTAAAAACATCTATCTTCTCCCTCTCTTGGAACTTTAAAGGAAATAAGCACTTCCTAATTTACTGTGCCTAAAACACCCCACTGTTGCCTCTCTTTTCTACTGATTAGACTTCCTTTTTCCCTGATGGTAACTTATTGTTGGTCTCAACCAGTGGTTCCCAAGTACAGCAAAGAAGTTTTCACCCACTTCCAGAGTGAAAGAAAAAAATAACTTCAGTGGAGTGTTTTTAAATAGCTAAATGTCTTCAGTGTAAAGAAATCTCCTTCACTGTGGCCAAATATTTCTACTTTTCTGGTGTTAAAACAGTCTTTCTTATATGAGATGATTCTGAAGGTGTGTCCTGTGTTAATCCCAGCAGCCTGGAGACAGTGGGCGCAGCACTGCCTGGGCTGCTGGTAGGGAAGGAGAACTGTGCCCCATCTGGTTCATTGGCTGGTGAGGCTGCGGAGCCGATATTTACCACTGTCGACTGCGGGATGTAGCACATGATTTATTTCTCCTAGTAATGTGCAGTTTTAACTTGCATGAATTTAACATTCACCACTTATCAGAATGGGGCTCGAGCTTAGGAGTGTGGCTAGGGGTGCACATGCCACCCCAGGTCAAAGACTGGCTGCTCTGCAGGTGACAGAATTTACCATATCTGAAGCTGTGGTTACTGCACAGTGTGCGTTGTAAAATCTCCAGTTTCTAAAATTGGACATTAAATCTCTAGTGGCTCTGTGCACGTGTAGGTTGTGGGAGGGTGACGGATGAGGCCTGTGTCAGAGCCGAGCTGAAAGGCAGGCCTCTGCAGGAATGTCACCGCCTGGGTCACAGAGTTAGTCTCCCACCCCAGGAGCCTCGGCAAAGTCATTGTTAGTTTTAGCTGTGGAATTTCTTTATTTTTAAATGGGTGTATTCCCAGGAAACCTGCAGACACTGGTTCTTCTGAAGCTGGACTTTAGTACATGTATCAGTTCTGGAAAATGGGGGTGAATATTGAGAAACCCAGACCAAGAGTTATAGTTTTATTTTAAACTAGAGGCCTGGTGCACAAAATTCGTGCACTGGCTGCGGGGAGGGGGTCTCTCAGCCCGGCCTGTGCCCTCTTGCAGTCCGGGACCCCTTGGGGTATGTCCACCTGCCAGCTTAGGAATCGGGCCTAAGCTGGCAGTCAGACATCCCTCTTGCAGTCCAAGGCTTTCACAGTCCAGAACCACTCGCACCTTACCGCCTGCCTGCAGCAGAGGCGGGAGAGGCTCCTGCCACCGCCGCTGCGCTCGCCAGCTGTGAGCCTGGCTTCTGGCTGAGCAGCGCTCCCCTGTGGGAGCACACTGACCAGCAGGGGGGAGCTCCTGCATTGAGCGTCTGCCCCCTGGTGGTCAGTGTACATCATAGCAACTGGTCATACTGCCTATCATTCTGCCATTCGGTCAATTTGCATGTTAGGGTTTTATTATATAGGATATCTCAGTCTGTGTATTTTAGATTTTAATTGACACATAACATTTGGTAAGTTTGAGGCATACAATGTGATGGTTTGATGTACTTATATGTTGTGAAATTATTACCACAGTAGGGTTAGCTAATGCTTCCAACATCTCACATAATTTTCTGTGGTGAGAGCACTTAAGATTTACTGTCTTAGCAACTTCCATGCATATAATACAGCTTTGTTAACAATAGTCACCATACTGTACATCAGATCTGCAGAACTTGTTCATCTTATAATTGGGAGTGTGTATACTCTGACCAATATCTCCTAATTCTCTGGTAGCTCCCATTCTACTCTCTTGGTTCTGAGTTTGACTGTTTTAGATTTTACATATAAGTGGCACTGTATAATATTTGTCTGATTTACTTCACTTAGCATAATATCCTCAAGGTCCATCGTGTTTTTGCAAATGGTAGGATTTCTTTCTTTCTCATGGCTGAGTAATACTCTATCATCTGTCTGTCTGCCTGCCTGCCTGCCTGCCTGCCTGCCTGCCTACCTACCTACCTACCTACCTATCTACCTCATGTTCTTTATCATTCATCTGTGGATGGACCCTTAAGTTGTTTTCATGTTTTAGCTATTGTGAATAATGCTTCAATGAAGGGGTGCAGATATCCCATTGTGGTCCTGATTTCATATCCTTTGGATAAGTACCCAGACGTGAGATTGCTGGGTCATATGGTAGTTGTATTTTTAATTTTTAAGGAACATCCATACTGTTTCCATAGAGATTGCACCAATTACATTCCCACCACCCGGTCACCGGGTTCCCTTTTCTCTGTATCTTTGCCAGCACTTGTTATCTCTTGTCTTTTGATAACAGCCATCCTAACGGGTGGGAGGTGGTTTCTCACTGTGGTTTTGGTTTGCGTTTCCCTGATGACTAGTGATGTTGAACACCTTTTCATATACTTATTGGCCATCTGGATGTCCTCTTTGGAAAAATGTCTGTTCAGATCCTCTGCCCATTTTTTACCAGTAATCAGATGTGGATTTTAAAAAATTATTAAGTTATATGAGTCCTTATATATTTTAGATATTAATCTCTTATCAGATACATGATTTGCAAATATTTTATCCCCTCTGTAGGTTGCCTTTTCATCTTGGTTGTTTCCTTGCAGTGAGAAGCTTTTGAGTTTGATGTAGTTCCATTTATTTATTTTTGCTTTTGCTTTTCATTTACATCCAAAAAATTGTTGCCAAGACCAATGTCAAGGAGACTTTTCTCAATATTTTCTTCTAGGAACTTTATGGTTTCAGGTCTTAAGTCTTTAATCCATTTTGAGTTAATTTTTTGTTATATCTACTTGATGAATTGACCCCTTTATATATAACGATCTTTGTCTCTTATTTCAGCTTTTGAGTTAAAGTCTATTTTGTCTGCTAGAATATGCAAGACTGCTGTCATTTGTAAGGAATATATATATATATTTTTAAAATATATTTTATTGATTTTTTACAGAGAGGAAGGAAGAGGGATAGAGAGCTAGAAACATCGATGAGAGAGAAACATCGACCAGCTGCCTCCTGCACACCCCCCACCGGATATGTGCCCGCAACCAATGTACATGCCCTTGACCGGAATCGAACCTGGGACCTTTCAGTCCGCAGAACGACGCTCTATCCACTGAGCCAAACCGGTTTCGGCTGTAAGGAATATTTTTTCCACCATTTCACTTTGATCCTATGTGCGTCCTTGAAGCTGAAGTGAGCCTCTGGTTGGATCCTGTATTTTTACCCATTGAGTCATTCTATGCCCTTTGATTGGAGAAATTAACCTATTTACATTAAGAGTAACCATTGATAGGTAAGGACTTACTAATGCCATCTTATTGTTTTATAACTGTTTTGTAATTCCAGACATTTTATTCTAGAATATTCCACAGTGGTTTTTTTTATTTGTCTTTATGGCACTGATGTTTATAGTCACAGCTAGCTGTTTGCAGAACAGCCCTCATTTTGGATTTACCTGATTACATGTTTTCTCATGACTGGGTGGGGTTAAGCATTTTTGGCATGAAAGTGCGCAGGTGATGTTTGTCCCCACGCACCTGCCACATTAGGGGCACTGGTGTCAGTCTGCCCAGTTATTCGTAATCATGTTCGTTGGGTTTAGGAGATGTCCACTAGGCCTTTCCAATGTAAAGACTTCTCATTCTGTTTGTAAATTATAAGTGATCTGTGGTTGGTACTTTTGAGGCTGTGGAAGTATCCTATTCCTCAACAGTCCTTCACCCTGTAACTTATAGTCATTTAATTTATTGACATAAGTTCTCAAACTATCATTTGTGTAATAATCAGATAGTTTGGATGCATCTTTAGCATCCTGGGTAATGTGACATTGACTAGCATAGTTCAATAATCTTTGATATTCCATTAAAACATACTGGCATTTTAAAATTGTAGGTTAAAATTATAGATTTTTATTTCCTAGTCCATGCCTATAGCTCACAAAGTGAATTCCATCAAGTTGGAAAACGTAGGAAAAATCATGAAATTGCAAGAGTTACTCAGAAATGACCAAGAAGTGGCCTGTCGCCTGAAGCACAGCCTCTGGGTCTGCTGGCACAGGTGTTTAAGTATATGAGGCAGCTAGGAGGGAGGCAGGCGTGCACACCCGCTAACACAGTGTCTGGCATTTGATCACTTCATCCATTTAAGGTGGGGTTTGGGTTACAGGTTCACACGTTAAAGGCCACAGGGGATGAGGGAGCTGGGGGAGGTGTGAAGAGATCGCAGGGAAGACAGGAAACGAGCAGAGGTGGCAGGGATTCTACAACTCATTAAACATAGGAAGCACAAAATATACAGAATGCAGAGGCCGTAATAAAATGCTCTGTGTGCAACAAACTGACCTCACTAAATAATACTTTTGGGAAGAAAGATCTCAGTTGTGTGTGTATGTGCGTGTGCAGATGTACAATCAGTTGAGTCTCATGACACTGCTTTATGTGAAAGCAAAGCGTATATTTTTAAAAGTTAGAGTGTGCAGATGAAACAATATTTATACTCATAAGGTAAAATGACTATCAAATCTGTAAAATTCTGTAACAGAAAACGAGTAATTTCTGATTGGAGAGCCAACACTATCATACTCTGGAATTACAAAGTAACTCAGAGAAAATGGAATGGAGCAAAGCCTGGAGGGGAGGCGGAAGGATGGAAACAGGTGTGACCTGAGAATGAATGACAACATGAGATGACCAGTCCCTGATGAAGGAGGAAAGACATGGCTGAGAAGATGATAACTGGCCAGAAACCAGGTTTCCTGCAGGGAGTGAGCATGAAGACGGTAGGTTGGGCTGAAATGTCATTGTGGTTGAGGACAGGGACTTTTTAAAAATAGATAAACTCTAAGGAACTTCGATCCAGAGAGGAGGTGGCGCGCTGTTTATCCAGAGGCTCACCAGGACCGCCTTCCTGCCGAGCAGGGATGCCTGAGGGAACGAGATGGCCTTTCCCTGGACCCTGCCCCCTTTCCTTAAGAAAGGGCCATGGCTGACTTGGACATATAACTTCCTCACAGACATGTCGAAAAATGTGTGCCTGCAGCCCCTCTGTCCATGGCCTCTGGGTTCCCTCTGCGGCTCCTCCCACAGGGCCAGCCCCACCCGTGGAGGGGGCACCTCCAGTGTCGGGACCGGGAGCGGCATCTCAGCCAGCGCTCTGATACCCTTGCCAGGGAAATTCCTCTCTCCACCCCTGGCAGCAGCTTTGTCATCAAGATAAGCAGTATTTTAGGTCATTTGCTCACATAGTGCATTTTGTGTTATCCTGCTGCTGAGGGCAAATCAAGTGTATTTCTTGATTAAATCTGAGGCATAATGATGTCACAGCAAGCTAAGAGTCTGACTTTCTTGTGCATATTCTGGCACCTCATTGCTGGGACAGCCACCTGAGTGACAGGAAGGGCTCTGGGAGGACCCTGTTGTCCACTGCGGTAGTGTGAAGGCCACGGCACTGCCTGCAGGATGCCTGTACAGCCCTGGGACTAACCAAAAGGACGGCATGACCAGGGACCAGCTCCTCGGGCTGACTGGGCATCTGAGGAACCAGGGCTGCGTGTGAACATCACCTTTCTCCCCAAGCTCAGGGCAGGACAGCAAGGGACAGAGGGTCCCTCTTCAGGACGGAGCAATTACTGTCACTCATTACTCCACATGGAGAGCAGGGAGGTGTGAACGGATCTAAACCCCATACACAGTGATCCTGGACGTGACCGCGAGGTTCTGGCTCCGCCTGAGGGTCTGGGCCAGTGTCCTGTCTGAGCGGCCACCTCCCCTGAGGTGCTATGATAGAGAGGTGTCTGAGCACATAGGAACATATAGTAAATACACACTTCTAAGAGCCTACTGTGTGCTAGGCCTTTGTAAACACTATAGAATAGCTCTGCAAGGTAGAAGTCACTCCATGTGACAGATGAGGAAACTGAAGCCACAAAGCTGGTGAAACACCATGAAAAGTAAAAATAAAAAATGGCTAAAAGAAAAGGTAGAAACAGAAATTTCTGGAGAATTAAGGGTATGTACCTACCTTTTCTTCAAAGAATTTTCTCCTCAACTTGGCGTCTGTGGGCGGCAGCGTCCTCCTCAGATCCCGGTACCACTTCCTAACCACGTGTCCCCTCCAGCAAGCTTGGATCCTAGGACATGGGTTGGAGAGGGGTGGTCAGGTGGCTGTCCTGTGCGGGCTGGGCGGAAGTGCGCCGCCCCCCCCCCCCCCCCCCCAGCCATTGGTGTGACCTCTGAGCACCTCCTGCCACTGCGGGTGCCCTGGGCGGGGCCTTCTCACCGGATTGCACACTTGGCTTTGAAGAGCCGGGCTGCGTCGTGGATCACTCGGGTTTGATACTGGCTTTTCCTGCAGAGGGGACAGGTCTTCTTACTTGTGAACTTCTCGAAGGCCTGAAGGCATGCCTGCGGGGAAACATTTCCCTTAAAGGACAAGTAATTACTCAGGCACCACGTTTTCACTCCCATGTAATTACTGTGTTCTGTTCTCGTAATTATGAGACTCCGTCCAATTTAGATCATGAAGTTTCAACAGATGTGAACACCTTCCTCACGTAGCTTGTTCCAAATGATCTTTTACAAGAATACACATGCACATACATCAAAACCTCTGAAAACAAGTCCCGCGCAGGAGAGGCGACTGTGGGCGGTGACCGCAGTGAGCCCAGGACCTGCTGCCCACGCTTGGACTGCCAGGCAAACGTCTGGCTGGGGTTCTGTCCCATAAAATTCACCACTTTCTAAACAGGATGAACTGCACTGTAGCCCAAAGTCACATTTCTAGTGGTGAAAGATGATTACGGATAAAACAAGCGGGCCTGTGAGGAGACTCAGTGAGCAGGATGGCCCCGTCTCCCGAAGCCACAGGCGACGCGTCGCACACGTGAGCACAAGCGCAGCTACTCACCCTGTGAAACACGTGGGAACATGAAAGCAGCACCTGCCACGGGAGACAAAAACGTTTGAAGTTTCAATTAGTGTAACAGAGAAGCAGCATAAATGCATTAATTAAAAACTCTGAGTGCTCGAAAGGTAAGCTTGTTGTTTCTTTGAAAAATTAAAAAAGCAAATTAATAACCTCCATATGCATAATATTTAGTGTTTTTAGTATGGCACAGGTATATAATCTCAACAAGAAAAGCTAAGTTAAACATCAAACACACACATGAAGTTTGCTATTAAGCTATTAAAAAGAGTGTATATTTAAAAATGAAACAATTATGAAGTGGATGCATTTCCTGGGCAGATCCTTGGCGGGGGTGTGTGGGGGGAGCAGAGAAAGGTAAGAAAAATGCCTTTTTCAGGCTTTGTACAACTACATTGCACTCTTTAATTTTTAAAAAGCACAGCTTTATATAGAGAGAATTCTGACACTAGATAGTAATAAGTGCTGGATACATATGAAGCACTTTTTGTTTTTAAATGTAGGGAGAGTGTGGTCAGGAGAAAACGTTCCCTTTCTGTGACCCAAATTCCCACAAATGGTGACATTCTGGGTTGTGACAAAAGACAGAAGCTTAGACCCAATAAAGAAAAAGGTAGCTCGTCCTCCTGAAGGGAGAGCTGGGCGGGGCGGGGCGGGGCGGGGAGAGGAAGGAGGGATGGGGAAGTGCAGTCTGGTGGGCAGAACAGTCCCGGGTGGAAGGTGCAGCAGGGAGTGCCATCGATAGTATCCTGACAACAGGTCTGTGTCAGGTGGTGTGAGATTTACCGAGATGACCACTTAGTGAGTTATGTGATGTCTAATCTCTGGGGTGTACACCTGAAACTAATATACTGTATGTCAACTGTAATTAAAAGTAAAAAATGATTTAAAAAGCTGAAGAAAATTAAAGAAAGAGGTTGCCAGGCAGCAAAACACCCGTGGCTTCATTAACTCTCTTCTACACTAAAATGCTGCACTATCCCAGATGGTAATCTTGTAGCTTAAGGGCTAAAATCTTTTGAAACACCTGAGTTTCACAGATGTAAGGTTAGGTCCTGATGGAGAACTGGAATATAACCAGTGGTGAATTCAAATTAGTAAAGACCAATAATTTTAGCCCTAACCGGTTTGGCTCAGTGGATAGAGCGTCGGCCTGCAGACTGAAGACCAATAATTTTATTGTGAACTAACTCATTTACAGTAAACGTATGAAAACAAGTGAAGTTTGAGACGTTATGTGCCAGGGAGCAAGTGAAGCGGGCTCTTGATTCTGCTGCGTTTCCCAGCAAACGCCGAGGGCCTGCCCGTGGGAGGCATGGCCCTGCATGGAGATCACTGGGACGGAAATTCTAGGGCAGGCGCGTCCCCGACTTGCAGGTTACAGTTAACCAGGCACACGGAATTGGTGTAAAGAAACCCTGTGACAGAGGTTGATTATATATACTCTATAGCGTGACAAAGTCTCATGAATAAAGATAGAAAGATTTTACTTAGAGCATCTTCCACAAATTATTTCAAGACACTCAAGCCTAATTTTTCTTTTATATTTCAACTAGAGGCCCGGTGCACGGAATCGTGCACTGGGAGGGGGGTTGACCTTCAGCCTGGCCTGCGCCCTCTTGCAGTCCAGGAGCCCTTGGGGGATTTCCTGTTGATGGCTTAGGTGAGGGGAGCGGGGCCTAAGCCATCAGTCGGACATCCTTAGCATTGCTGTGGACGTGGGAGAGGCTCCTGCCACCACCGCTGCGCTCACCAGCCGTGAGCCCAGCTCAGGGCTTCTGGCTGAATGGCACTCCTCCTGTGGGAGCACACTGACCACCAGGGGCAGCTCCTGCATTGAGTATCTGCCCCCTGGTGGTCAATGCGCATCATAGCAACCTGTCGTTCTGCTGTTTGGTTGATTTGCATACTAGCCTTTTATTATATACTAGAGGCCTGGTGCACGAAATTCATGCACGGAGGGGGGTTGTCCCTCAGCCCAGCCTGTACCCTCTCCAATTGGGGACCCGGGATCGGGCCTAAATGGGCAGTCGGACATCCCTCTTACAATCCAGGACTGCTGGCTCCCAAACGGGCAGTCGGACATCCCTCTTACCCGGGATCGGGCCTAAATGGGCAGTCGGACATCCCTCTTACAATCCAGGACTGCTGGCTCCCAACTGCTTGCCTGCCTGCCTGTATGATTGCCCCTAACCGCTTCTGCCTGCCAGCCTGATCACCCCCTAACCACTCTGCTGCCAGCCTGTTTGCCTCCAACTTCCCTCCTCTGCTGGCCTGGTCACCACTAACTGCCCTTTCCTGCAGGGTTGATCACCTCCAACTGCCCTCCCTAGCAGGTCGGGTGCCTCCCAACTGCCCTCCCTTGCAGGCCTGGTCCCTCTCAACTGACCTCCCTTGCAGGCCTGGTGCCTCCCAACTGCCCTCTCCTGCTGGCCATCTTGTAGTGGCCATCTTGTGTCCACATGGGGGCAGGATCTTTGACCACATGGGGGCAGACATATTGTGTGTTGAGTGATGGTCAATCTGCATATTACTCTTTTATTAGATAGGATAGAGGCTTGGTACATGGGTGGGGGCCAGCTGGTTTGCCCTGAAGGGTGTCCCGGATCAGGTGGGGGTTCCCTTGGGGCGTGGGGTGGCCTGAGCGAGGGGCCTGTGGTGGTTTGCAGGCCGGCCACGCCCCCTGGCAACCCAAGCAGAGGCCCTGGTATCTGGAATTTATTTTCCTTCTACAATTGAAACTTTGTAGCCTGGAGCGGAGCCAAGCCTGGGGCTCCCTCGGAGGCTGGCAGCCATTTGTGTTGGGGTTATAATTGAAACTTTGTTGCCTTAAGCGGGTGGGCCCGGCCAGGGTGTGCGGAAAGCTTTGCTTCCCCTGTTGCCAGCGGCAACCCTGGCCTGCTCTCTCAAGCTCCATTCTGCCGCCATTTGTTTGAATTTGTTTACCTTCTATAATTGAAACTTTGTAGCTTGAGTGGAGGCTTAGGCCTGGCAAGGGCAGGCGGAAAGCTTGGCTTCCTCTGTTTCCTAGGAAACCTTGCTCTCTGTGGCTGTAGCCATCTTGGTTTGGGTTAATTTGCATACTCGCTCTGATTGGATGGTGGGCATGGCTTGTGGGTGTGTCGGAGGTATGGTCAATTTGCATATTTGTCTATTATTAGATAGGACTAGGGGCCCAGTGCATGAAATTCATGCATGGGGGTGGGGGGTGGTGGGTCTCCTCAGCCCAGCCTGCCCCCTCTCACATACTGGGAGCCCCTGGGGATGTCCTACTGCCCTACAGTCTGGCCTCCCTTTGTGGTAGGCAACCGGGCTGATCAGGGGAAGCCACCAGCCCCATCACCCCGCTGCTGGAGCCACTGCCAGTCACCGAAGCCACCAAGGTGTTTTCATCAACACTGACTCTAGTCCCTTCACCATGAAAAAATGACAACTTTCTTTAGGCATTTTCAAGATGTATCTATTTTCATAGGATATGACATTCCTTTCTTTTTTTTTTATCCTCACCTGAGTATATGTTTTCTTTGACTTTTAGAGAATGTGGAAGAGAAAGGGAAAGACAGAGAGAAACATCAAAGTGAGAGGAACACTTTGATTGGTTGCCTCCTGCATGAGCCCTGACCTGGGCCCCAGCCAGGGAGGAGCCTGCAACTTAGGTACATGCCCTTGATCAGAATATAACCTGGACTCTGCGGTTGGCAAACCTAGGCATTATCCACTGAGCCAAACCGTGTAGGGCAGGTTATGACATTTCTTAGCCCTCCAGCAGCGGACCTTCGTTTTTTTCCCCAGGAGTGTGGTGGAAAAGCCCTAGATCACTTTTTTGGATTCTTATACCCAAGTTACTAAGAATATTACCAGTGGCATACAGGGAGCTTAGCCAATGAGCGGTCAGAAAAGGTGTTTTCTCTGTAGTTCACACCTATCTCCTCAGATCTCCAGCTCCACCCCTGCCAAGGCCTAAAGCCTCCAGCCCTTGGCAGGGGACCCCCAGCTGGCTGGATCCCCAGGCTCCGCCCCCGGCCAAGGCTAAAAGCCTCTGGCCAAGGCTCTGGCCCTGGGCATGGACACCCAGCTGGCTGCAATCACCCGCAGGGGACCCCAGCTGGCTCCGATCGCCAGGCTCTGCGCCAGCGGCCAAGGCCGCAAGCCTCTGTTTGAGGCTCTGGCTCTGGGCAGGGACCCCCAGCTGGCTCCGATCACCCGGCTCCACCCCCAGCCAAGGCTGCAAGCCTCTGTTTGAGGCTCAGGCCCTGGACAGGGACCCCCAGCTGACTCAATCGTCTGGCTCCACCCACAGCCAAGGCTGCAAGCCTCTGGCCAAGGCTTGGGCTCTGGGCAGGGACCCCCAGCTCGCTCCCATCGCCTGCTGGCGACCCCAGCTGGCTCCCATCGCCTGCAGGGGACCCCAGCTGTCTCCGATCGCCCGGCTCCCACCATGGCCAAGGCCAGCAAGGGCAGTGGAAACCCAAGCCTCCTTCCTGCTCTCTGCTGCGGCAGCCATCTTGGTTGGGTTTATTTGCATAATCCCTCCTGATTGGCTGGTGGGCATGGCTGGCGGGCATGGCTTGTGGGTGTAGCAGGGGTGCGGTCAATTTGCATATTACTCTTTTATTAGGTAGGATGATTCACAAAATAGCTTAAAAATGCCTTCTAGCTTTCATGCTTTCCACTTGGGGACAGACGCTCCTGTTGGCGTCATGACTGCTCAGCTCCAGCGCTGGTGGCACGGGGCTTTCTGTCCACAGTCTTCGTGCTTGAGAATTACTGTCCAGTCAGTGAACAGCACTGCTAACTACAGTGTTTAGCTCTTCCTCACACATGTAACTTTAGTAAATGGACAAGAAAATGTAAGTATCTGAGTGTCACAGGAAGAAAGAACCTGGGTTTTTTTGTGTGTGTTTTTTTGTACCTAATGCCTCCTATTAAAGTGCACGGGGTATATAATCTCAGCGCCTTAAGCCCCAGCTCAGTGCCTCCCAGCGAGGGGCCCAGGCTGCTCACCTGGCCCTCCCGCTACCCACCTGGGGCCGGAGCTGGAACTCCTCCCTGCAGATCGGGCAGGGCTGCGAGGAGTCCCCCTGCGAGACGGACCTCCGCTTCACCTGCTCCCACTCATCTGAGGAGAGTGGCAATGGGGGAGGCTCAAACAGGCCCAGCTTCTGCGCTAAAGTGAAAACAATGCAGTGTGAGGTAACAGTTTATGATGTGGGGCTCACTCACACCTTAATGACACTGAGCAGTGTCCTTGTCTGGAACACAGCCAGCGCTGTTCGCGGTTTAGAGCGAAATAGGAAGGTGCTCGGGGCATCGCTATGGCAGCGGGTCCCCTCCACGTGGTGCCCCTCTATCCGTCACATGTGCATGGGGACACAGTGCCCCAGACACACCTATTTTCTACTCCCAGCATCATTTGTAAATGTTTTCTATTTCTCACTTTCAGTTTAAAATAATTTCAGACTTGCAAAAGGTAAAACAGAGTCCTCATGTGTCTTTCAGCAGCTTCCCCATAGTTAACGTTTCATAGCCCGCACGCAAGGGTCAGACCAGGAAAGAGTGTTGACCCAACTGCCCGTCTGCTCCTGCCTCACTCGGCCCTCTGTTCTACCCCGGCTCCCCTCAGCGGCCGCGTCTCCTCTGCAACAACAGGTGATGTTCACCCGAGGCTCCCGCCGCCTGGGCAGGGCTGCGTCTCCAGCTGCTCTTCTTACCCCGGGGAAGAGTGCTGTCCAGGGACCGTGTCGCGTGTCCTACTTGGGTTTGTCTGATGTTTCCTCAGGTTAAATTCGCATGTGCGCTTTGGTGAGGCTACCACAGCCGGCATGCCGCACCCTCCCAGCGCCACCAGAGGCACCAGTGGGGGTGTCTATCGGGGTAAAGTGCAGTTTGCCCCACGTTACCCCTGGAAAGCTATGGTTGTGCCCTTGCACTGAACGTGTGCGTGTTGGGACTGTGTGTGTCGCAGCATGATTTTCCCCACCGATGGTGTCATCACTGTGCTGCTTGGCAAATGGTGCCGTTTCAGTTCTAGCCCCGCTCCTGGGCTTCTGGGTGCCACTCTACGGCAGAAAGAGTGTTGGCTTCCCATTGGCCACACCATTCCTTATTTCCGTCGGCATGGATGAGCTATGTGTCATTTCACGGGTTTGCTTATTCTACTGTCATTACTAACGCTATTTACTTTATTTAGTTGTCCCCATCATTGCTTTCAAACTCTAGCACATACACATCTTTCTATAAGGTCACACATTTCTGTACCAGAGAAAAGTTTACTATTAACCTCAGCCCAATTCTTTAGCTTGAATAAGCCAAACATGAATGATGAGGTCAGCTTACCTAAAGTTAATGGAGGCGGCTTTGGATCAAGAACATACTCTTTTTCTGGGTCTTCCTCTCTGGGGCCCTGTGTAGTCTTTGGAAGTCCTGTATCTGTTACAGCTTTCGTGTTTCTTTTCAGAGACTTGGATGTGTTCTCTCTCTTCGGTACCTTTGTCTTAGAATGATCAGCCACTGAAAGATCCCGCAGTTGAAGATCATGTAAAATGTGATCTTGTAGAGCAACTGCAGCGACTGCTAAGTTCTCTCGTTTCGATGAATGACCCTGAAAAGTAGGAACAAGGCCACATAGACAGGACATTATGTAACACGTCGTTTGGAAGAAAACCGAGGCTTTCACACTCCACCTGGAAAGCCTCCTAGACCGAGTGTCCCAGGAAAGGATGCTTGACCCCGTGTCAGCTGAATGGGAGCAGAGCCGTCTCCTCATTATGGTAATGACGTAGTAATAGCTGTTCATTTAGTCTCTACGGATTAATTACAATGCAGATAAGTTCATTATGACCTATAAAGCAGCAGTCACCAACCGGTGGTGCGCAGACCACTGGTGGTCTGCGAGGTCCGAAAGGTTGGCGACTGCTGCTATGAAGGGTGTGCGTGCCTAAACAAATTCTGTTCCACTCCAAGTTAGACTGCAGGCCAGGCTTGCTCTGTGATACCAGAGCATCTTGCATTTAGTAGATGCTTTTTTGGTGAAAACTCCCATGGAATAAAATCGCCATGCAGCTAAGAGGTGCTGTGAATACAGTGGGCAGTTCCTCAGTGAAGTGACGCTTGCCAGCTGTTTTCATACTCACATAACGGAAGTAAAACATATCCATGACTACTACCAGGTGTATGTTTCAGAAAAGAATTGTGTACCTTATTTTTTAACATGCTAAATCAGGAAGCTTTGCCGCTTGCTTGCTCTATCAAATTCTGTCATCATGGTATTGCATTCCTTTCATTCTTCTACTTAGAAACATAGTCCACAGCAAGTCAGGGTGAGACTGCACAGGAGAGCGAGACAACATGGTTACACATGAGTGCAAAAACCTCAGGCCGAAGACCTCACTGGCATCTGGAGGACGATGGGAGCGAAGATGCTGCACCACATACACGAAGGGAGTCACCCAGGGGCTCAGCACGTGTTTCTCGCCCCAGGGAGGAAGGAGACACTGAATGCAGGGGACAGAGAGGAACGCTGGCTTGCTTCAGTGTGGCCACAACACACACACACACACACACACACACACACACACACACACACTCATGTGGGGGCACACTGGGGGTCCAGTCTTGCTCCACCTGTTTGCTGGGCAGTTTACGTTGCATATGAGTCAGCTTCCTCACCTTAAAACAGGTATAATAACACACACACACACACCTTGCAGGGTTAGTGTTGTGAGTACAGGAGGCAGTTTTTGTAAAGTGTCTTCCGTGGGCCTTTCACACTGAAGATACTCTGTAAATGGTCATTATTGCCCCACGTCCCTCCAGGCTGCTGCGAGACTTCGGGCTTGGCTCTTAGAAACGTAACCCTTGCCCCATATTAAGAGCTGAAATTAATAGGAATATTCTTTCTTCGTAAACTCCAGTATTACCAAGAGGTAGCTTGGTAACAAAAAATACCATTGTGGTGCCAAAGTAATTAGTTACCAATTTGTTTAAGTGACCCTAAGCTAATTAATAAACATGCCAATTAAAAACATGCATATAAGAGATATACCATTTAAAGTACAATTGGACATACTGTCCTATTTTTCGTAACTTGTGAATTCCTTGTTTGCACATTTTTTGGTGAGATCACAGCTGGGGCGGCCAGAAGCAGACAGACAAATGTAAAATTAAATAAATTCTCTGCAAAAACATGGCCAGGCCTTTGGACTCGGTTCCCTCTTAAGTACCGGGTAGCATTAAGTTTCAGAAATCACCCATTTCAGACTGTTGATGTTTTCAGGCCCCACCAAGGCACGTCACCAGGGCTGCCCTGGACGGAGGGGCTCCCTGCCAGGTGGGCGTTGGGGGGGGGCGTGGCCCAGGCGTCAGCCCCGCCGCCTCACCTGCTGCCTGCTCATCTCTAACTCTGGGTGGTACCCGCCCCGGCCCGCCCGTAACCGACCCCAGTCCTCACCACGGTCTGCTTCCCCACCTTTGTGACCGCTCACCGTTGCCTAGCAACTGCCGCCTCCGCAGTCATCCCCCCCCTCCCCCCAGTGCGCATGCTCAAGGGCCAGTCTCGCCAGTGACAAGTTCTGGACCTGGCCTGGGGCGCTCCCCCTCTGCACACGACTACTCTGCGCATGCTCGCCGGCCCCGCGCACAGAGCCGCACCGCGCATGCCCCACTGGCCGGGGCTGTGTGGTGGGGCCCTGACTGCAGGAGTGCTTCTAGGGGCCCTTCGGGTTTTCTCTTGGGCCTGTGCTGGGAGGTCACTGGCTTCTTGGATCTGCAGTTTTCAGGACATTTGACGAAACTTAAGACATTTATTTTTATTTTTTAAATATGTTTTTACTGACTTTAGAGAGAGGGAGAGGGAGAGAGAGAACATTGATGAGAGAAACTTCAATGGGCTGCCTTCTGCACCCCGGTCGAGCCTGCTACCCAGGCATGTGCCATGACCAGGAATGGAACCGGCGACCTCCTGGTGCGCGGGTGGATGCCCAGCTGAGTGAGGTACACCAGCCAGGACAGCCATTTATTGGCTCCACTACCTTTTCTGCCTCTGCCCCACCTTCTCTGCTCTGGATTCCGGTCACATTTATATCAGACTTCTCTGCATGTATATGTGCACACGGGGCAACATGAATTTTCAGGTTTCATCTTCTGCAGTAAGGTACTCTGTGGTGCCGGGCAGCGTCAGTAAGCCGCAGCCCCGTCAGCCCGCAGCCATGAGGCACACACCCGCACTCTACAGTGTCGTGTTAAAATCCATGTTCCACTTAAGGCATTTTCAACTTACGATGGGTTCATTAGGTTGTAACCCCATCACAAGTCAAAGAGCCCTGGGGATCCTGGGATGAAACATATGACCAGCCTAAGCTAGTCAGGAGACACAGTGCCCTGGCTGCAGCGACTTAACTGGGCTGGAAAGCCGACCGAGGCAGGCTGACTAGGGGACTCAGTGTGTTAGTGGGAGCTACGGGAAATTCCTTTAATTCTTCCTACTGAAGACGAGCAAGAAGAGAGGAGATCCAGTGGTCGGGCTCTCTCATCCAGTGAGGGCCTCAGCTGCTGAGGACCCTCCAGGCCGCGGGGCGCCTGGGCAGGGAGTGGGGAGGCTGGGACCGAGGCCAGCCGGAAGCTAACCCTCCTCAGCCTTCTCACTTACCCGAGTGACTGAAGTCCCTTCACACTTCAGCCAGTTTTGGTCCGTTTTTCTGTTCCTGTAATGGAGTGTTCGGTTGGTAAACAGGTGTGCTATCACCACCTTAGGGCTGTGGTGTGAGGAAAACCTCCCGTGTGCGAGCTCTTTATATCCATGTATTCCTTTCCTCTATCCACATACTTAAAATTTCACGACAGTTTTACTACCTGCATGCTCTATCCCAAAGAAATGGGCACTTCTTGCTTTTTTTTGTTAATCCTCACTGGAGGACATTTTTTTCTATTGTTTTTGCTTTTTTAAGAGAGAGTGGAAGGGAGGGAGAAAGGGAAATAAGAGAGAGAAACTCTGATATGAGAGAGACACATCTATTGGCTGCCCCCCGCTGCCTCCCACACTCACCCTGACCGGGAATCGAACCTGCAACCCAGGCACATGTCCTTGACCGGGAATGGAGCCCAGGACCCTCTGGTGCATGGGCTGGCGCTCTCACCCCCTGAGCACACTGGCCTGGGCAGAAATGGGTGTTTCTTGTTAGCTACGCAGAATGTTTTCTGCAGGCTTTTGTTTGACAATTTAACCTCGCAGCTATAACTTTGTAATTCTTGACAGAAGCCTGGCTGACAAGATGGACATGGAAGACAGGGTCGTGAGGCATACCCGCCTCAGTTCTCCTTAAGATGTGGCCCCATCCTTGGCCTAAGACGCATCGCCAGGAGCGGCGTTCTTGGGTGGGGTCATGAGCACGTCGCACTCCCGCGGCTCTCGGTGGGTGGTGTTTCATGTTAGGGTTAGCGTTTTTGCTTGTTTGTTTAAAGAGGGGCCTAGGAAGTTACCCGGATGCAGAGCATGTGCGACTTCCAAGCACCCTCATTGTACATACCTCGTCCGGCCCAGCCACGGTGCGTTTATTTTAGAGTTCCGGTCACAACGGGATGCTCTGATACTCGTCTGAAGAGGAAGTTAGAGAGCCAGTGGGCCGCAAGGCGTGTCGGCTGCTCTGCTTAGTCGCTTGGAGAAGGGCACGGATGTGCTTAGAGTGAACAGGCTGCGCCCACCCCCCGCTGAAGAAATCAGCTGTTCTGTGGGCTGTATTTAAGGGCTATGTGTGTACACACGTGACAAGCAAGGTCATTGTGCCGCACATCTCATAGGACGGGCAGCAAAGATGGGAGGGCTATGTGTGTGAGTAAGTGTTGTATGAAGGGGAATCTTACTCTATGTCTTGTCTGTGCAGAAGCAATGCAGGAAGGTGGCCAGGTACTGACGTGGCCGTGGAGTCTGTCTTCTGGTTGAGGAGGAGGTGGTCCCGCACTTACACTAGAGACACGTTTGTTTTTGTTTTTTCTGTGAAGTGATAGAGATTTGTCAGAGCCAGTGGGACACAAATTTCTCACACTATGCAGTTACACAAAGAAGAAAGTAAACATGTTTGCACCTAAATCTCACAACCCAGAGTAATTCTTAAGAGCAGATTCCCAGGCCTGTGCATAGCTGGGTGGGTAACTATACATGCTATTTTAAAATAAAAAGTAACGAGTTTTATTTTTAGATAAAAACCTTTTACTACAAATTTTTGTTTCTAAATGATATTTCTAAAATGTGGGGGAGATTATGAAAACATTGAGGTATTGATATCCCAGTTGCATTATCCCATTTCTCTGCTCACCCATTTATAAAATGAGCTCTATGCAAACACCCTCCCACGCCTCGCTGTCACTGTGCCATCGGCCTCTTTGTGAGTCTCACAGACAGAGGACACCATAGACTGTTAAGAATACAAGGCAAATAGGTTGCAAAGCTGAATGACAAGTCGTGTGAAAGACTCAGGATTTAATGTGGCCGATGAAAGTGCCGGTGGACTCCAGGTAAAGCCCTCGCTGACTGGAGATCTGGGAGAATTAGGCCAGGTGATGATTTGACAAGGGCGCTGGCCGGGAAGGAGCTTCAAAAGACCAGGTTTGCCAGTGGAGGGATTAAGAGGAGCCCTTGGGAACACACTGAAGAATTTAAAATCATTTGCAAAGAAAAGCCTGCTTTAAAAGTCCAAGTTGAAGTGAGAGAAGGTCACACTGGTTTTCAGTCTGGTCCTATTTATTCACACAGCCATGGTCGGGCCCGTGGCCCCTCCTTCGGTTTCTGGCCGTGGATCTGTGTCGCTTGTAATCATGTCCCCTTCTCTACTCCTGCCTGTTCTGGAGACAAGGGTCCTGCAAGCGAGAGCACCCAGGCCCTTCATGTAGAGCTCGCTGGAGCCGGGGTGGGGGTGGGGGGGCGGATGGGGGGGATGGGGGGACGGGGGATGGCCAGGGCGGGGTGGGAGGGCACCGCAGGGGGAACAGGGCGTGGGGTGCCTGATGCAGGCTGTGGTCGTGGGGGGCAGGGGGGGCCTAAATAGAAGAGGGACACTTCTCTGACTGGGCTGGCTGTGTCTGGCTTTCTCGGCTGGTCCTGAGTCCAGGCATATAGAGGCTGCAGTCAGCACCGGGTCCGCCGTTTGGGGCCGGTTGCTGCTGAGGTTGTGGCCTCAGTTCTGTTGTCATGTCCATCTGGCCACGGTCCATTTGTGTACTCTCCTCCTACTGTTCGCGCTGTGTCAGTGTCTGTAGCGACAATAACGCTGTAATACAGGCCCCTCTCCCCCTAAACTCAGCGGTTTCAAGCCATAGGCTTCGCTTTACTCACGAGGACGCCTCAGGCGGGCACTAGGGGCTGGGCTGAGTGGGAGCTGACATCACTTCCCATCCGCACAGGCCACTGAGGGGAAGGAACCAAGAAGAGAGGCCATGTGCCGGCTCCGGAGGCCGCCGGCTGCCCAGGCCGCCGGCCACGCGGCCACGCGGCTGTCCTGCAGAAGCGTGCCCGCCTCCAGCTGCGGCCTGTGCCAGGCGGGGCCCTTGGGGAGCGCCTGCCGGCATGCCTGGTAGATGCCTAGTCCAAGCAAGTCATGTGTGGAGCCTAAACTCAGGATGCGGGGCCTGCAGGGCTGCCCGGTGGGCGCGTGGGAGCAGGGAGCGGGGCGATGGCCAGCTCTGCCCCGGCCGCGGGCCGCCACCCTCACCCCTGCGCGGCCGCAGTTTGCTCTGTGCAGGCAAGTGAGACGCTGGGTGCAGGAAAGCAAGGAGCGGGCCTGGCTGTCAGTCGTTCTCAAGTATGACAGCATCAGTGACTTTCCAATGAGGGCTTCGCCCCCGAGCGCGGAGCTTGTTAATTCGCAGGTCAGGTGTTTGCAGTGAGACCACGAACCTGCTTTTCTGTAGTTCACATACGTGTTTTGTTCAAAGCGGAAGTAATTGGAGGTAAAAGTTTCTGTGAAAACACGGATGTCGTATGTGATGTTGGGGCACGATTTTCACCATTACGTGCATCCTCTCGCTCGTGGTGAAGGCTCCATTCATTTCTTCTGCATTTGCTTTCTTTCTTAGTCATGAGCCTTTCGGTAGCAACTGTCTCACATATTATACTTTTCATTCATATGAAGTCCTATTATGATAACTGTCACTGTCTCTTTATTACCTTCAAAATGAGTCATAAAGCCAGGGAGCACGGGGCACCCTGAAGGGCGGCAGGTGTGTGCGTCTGGGCAGATGGCATCACATCTGTGTACACAGCAATGCGTGGGGCTGGGCTGAAAGGGTCCAGCTGCCTGGGCCCCAACAGCGCCCCATTGTGATCGCCTTGAAGTGCTTTATACTCTTAGCGACTCCCGCAGACAGGAGCAGACACTCCCCCGGAGCAAAGGCCACGTAAGAACTTTTACACGTCTCACCTCTCTAACAGAAGGAGCGTTAGTGGCACGCAAGTGCAGAAAGAAACCGAGAATAAAGGAGTGATACGGGCCGTCCTCTTTTCTGACATTGCTCTATTTTGTTTTAATCCTGTCACTGGTTTGGTGTGGGAGTATTTTCACGTATATTTAAAACAAAATTTTCCTTTTTTTTTTTAACTTTTCATTTTTTTCAATTGCAGTTTACATTCAATACTATTTTGTACTAGAAGCCCAGTGCACGAAATTCGTGCACGGCGGGGGGTTGTCCCTCAACCCAGCCTGTACCCTCTCCAATCTGGGACTCCTGGAGGGATGTCCGACTGACCGTTTAGGCCCGATCCCGGACTCTCACAATCCAGGACTGCTGGCTCCCAACTGCTTGCCTGCCTGCCTTCCTGATTGCCCCTAACCGCTTCTGCCTGCCAGCCTGATCACCCCCTAACCACTCCGCTGCCAGCCTGGTTGATGCTTAACTGCTCCCCTGCCAGCCTGTTTGCCCCCAACTTCCCTCCTCTGCCAGCCTGGTCACCCCTAACTGCCCTCTCCTGCAGGGTTGATCACCTCCAACTGCCCTCCCTTGCAAGCCTGGTCCCTCTCAACTGCCCTCACTTGCAGGCCGGGTGCCTCCCAACTGCCCTCCCCTGCTGGCCATCTTGTAGTGGCCATCTTGTGTCCACATGGGGGCAGGATCTTTGACCACATGGGGGCAGCTATATTGTGTGTTGCAGTGATGACCAATCTGTATATTACTCTTTTATTAGATAAGATAGAGGCCTGGTGCACGGGTGGGGGCCAGCTGGTTTGCCCTGAAGGGTGTCCTGGATCAGGGTGGGGTTCCCTTGGGGCGTGGGGCGGCCTGAGCGAGGGGCCTGTGGTGGTTTGCAGGCCGGCCACGCCCCCTGGCAACCCAAGCAGAGGCCCTGGTATCTGGGATTTATTTTCCTTCTACAATTGAAATTTTGTAGCCTGGAGCGGAGCCAAGCCTGCTGTTCCCTCCGGGGCGGCAGCCATCTCTGTGGCAGTTAATTCACCTTCTACAATTGAAACTTTGTAGCCTTAAGCGGGTGGGCCCGGCCAGGGTGTGTGGAAAGCTTTGCTTCCCCTGTTGCCGCCAGAAACCCTGGCCTGCTCTCTCAAGCTCCATTCTGCCGCCATTTGTTTGAATTTGTTTACCTTCTATAATTGAAACTTTGTAGCTTGAGTGGAGGCTTAGGCCTGCAACGGCTATGGAACGCTTGGCTTGCTCTGTTACCTGGGAAACCTTGCTCTCTGTGGCTGTAGCCATCTTGGATTGGGGTTAATTTGCATACTCGCCCTGATTGGCTGGTGGGCGTGGCTTATGTAGCAGAGTGATGGTTAATTTGCATATTACCATTTTATTAGAGAAGATTAGTTTCAGGTGTACAGCATAGTTTACATGTGTATTTTAATTGGTATCCATTTCTGTGTTATTCTCAGCATAACAATATGCTCAGCGTGGCTCAGTGGTTGAGTGTCAGCCTATGAACCAGGAGGTCATGGTTCAATTCCAGTCAGGGCACATGCCTGGGTTGTGAGCTCAATCCCCAGTAGGGGGCGTGCAGGACGCAGCCAATCAATGATTCTCCCTCATCACTGATGTTTCTCTCTCTTTCCCTTTCCCTTCCTCTCTGAAATCAATATATATATATATTAATAAAAAAGCAAAACCAATTTAGGAGAACAGGTCGCTCTGTCTTTACGTCCATATCGGACCCATTTTCCCCCCTAATATTTATTAAATGCCTGTTTATGAAAGTTATCACGCCAGGACCTACGGAGACCACCAAGTGAAATCAGTAAAGCCTGCTCTCAGGGTCACAGACTAGAAGGAGGAGAAGAATGACATGAAGACCTTGTGCTGTTCGGTGACAGTGGGGGACACGTGGCCAGTGCAGGGAGACACGGCCAGCACTGCCCTGTGGTGAGACTGACCGCTGGCAGGCGCAGAGTCCCGGAAGGAGGGGCGTGGAGCTGGGCAGAGCTCTCTGCAGGCTGGAAGGCGATGGAGCCAGTTGCGGGGAGCGGAGCCCAGGTGCTCTCCGTGGCCAGGCAGGTTCCTGGGAAAGAGGCAAAGGGGCTTTGAGGGTCGGGGCCGTGGAGGAGTGAGGACGTTCCTACATCGATTCAGATGATCACGGCTCATTAAGAATAGCTTCATGTGACATGAAAGAGCTTTAGATTCCTAGTTGAAGGTTCTCTTATCCTTTTTTTCCTGGAGGGATTTCTGGAATAACCTCTAGAAAAGATGTCGACAGCTTACAACGTAAATGTCCCTGGCAAGTTCAGTGGGGGCGCTGGGCTTTGGCTCCAGTGCTGAGGGCGCCGTTGCTGCCCCTGCCAGCGTTTGGCCAGCGGCGTTGAGAGGCTGGTCACCTGCCTGCGCACGTGCCGCCGGGAAGGGCCAGCGCTGTCCCTCGGCACCGAGCTGTTTCTGCATCCGGTTGGTGATGCCAGTTGCTGTCCTAATCACACAGATTGTGTTTGCTAATTATTCAGGGTCATTGTAGGGGCCAGAAGGGTTAGTGAAAGTTTGAAATGTTGACTGGTTAGTTAAATTTTAGATTTACCAATTTGTAGTCTCTAGCAGGACATCTGAATCCAAAAATACATTTTTCAGATAAATCCAGAACATACTTCTCTGTACAAAATGAAAAAGAACTTGCTTGCTTTCTCAGTTACGGTACCCCCAGCACACTGCCAGTACCCCGTCCATACCCAGTGAGTTTGTTGCATTCATAATTTTCCACGTTGGGAGGCCCATGCCATTTAAACCACTCTGGAAGGGGTAAAGTAGGAGAACGTTTAGATTCAGGAAGGCATTTGAAAGAAAAGATCAGTGCATCAGTTCCTTTTTTTTTTTAAAAAAAATACAGTTTATTGATTTTTTACAGAGAGGAAGGGAGAGGGATAGAGAGTTAGAAACATCGATGAGAGAGAAACATGGATCAGCTGCCTCCTGCACACCTTCAACTGGGGATGTGCCCACAACCAAGGTACATGCCCTTGACCGGAATCGAACCCGGGACCCTTCAGTCTGCAGGCTGACGCTCTATCCACTGAGCCAAACCGGCTAGGGCAGTGCATCCGTTCTTAAGCCATTATAGTCACTCATGTGTGTTAGAGTAAAATGTTCTCACTGTGGTGCCATGAAGTTTGGGTTTTGGAAGTAAAGGGGCTTAGTTCGAATCCAGGCTCTGTCACTCACTAGACGTGTGTGATCCGGGGCAAACTCTTTAACTTCTTTGTGCCTTAGTTTCCTCATCTGGAAAATGGGAATAATGATATCTACCTCGAAGGACTTTTTAGAGATCAAATGAGGTAATATGTGTAAAGCACTGAGTCAGTCCCTAGCAGACAGCAAGCGCTCAGTAAACAGTCATGGGCCTTGCTGTTCGTAGGGGTCACAGCCCAGGTCAGGCAAACCCCGGCTAACGTTGTCTCTGTTCCAGTTACTTAATTACCAGTCCTTGCTCAAGGTTCCCTAATGGTAAAGGCTCGCCCAGGAAATAAGACAGGTAGTTGTAGTGTTGCTGAATCATATAGCTTCTTTTGATACAGTTTGTGGTGCACAGATATACCACAAATTACTTTTCAACCAAGAAAATAGAGACACTTTAACGTGTTTTATCTGAACGTGTCCTACTTGGTTTAAATTTTGCAGTGCGTTTCAGACAAGAGCAAATTGAAACCACAGGCCTTTGAACAGCGAGACTCAGCGCTTGTAGAATGTGATTCTTCTTACATCTTCTCCTCATTTAAAGCTCCCCGCTCTTTGAGAATGTGGCGGAGCTCTGTCATTTCAGACTTCAGAATTAGCACTGAAAACACGGGATTCTTTACCTGGATGGATGAAAGTGATTTATTGTTTGCTGGGTCAAACACAGCATGCTATTTGTCACACTGTGGTTTGTGTACTTTCTAGAAGCTTTCAACTTTGATCTGAGTCAAAGTACACTCAGTAGCACAGATGACAGAGTTAAAAAAACCCCGTGATGTGCATTGTCACTCATAGAAACTCTAAGTCAACAAGTACAGAGACACAGAGTCAAACCTATTCCTTTAAAGAGGCTTGTACGTTCTTGTGAGGAGCAGACCTCTGCCTTTCTGGGCCGAGACAAAGGTGTGGGACAATTTATTAGTTAAAGACTGAGTTCACTGTGTGCAATCAAAAGGCGCCTCTTCAAGGCCAGCCCCAGCCCTGGCCTGCATTTTTAGGTAAACACCCGCATTTGAAAGGCCTTGCCGAGCAGGGCTCCGAGCACATAAAAGCGGCTTTCTTAAACTGTCATCAGAGTGGATTTCAGGACGTGCTTTTAATACTTACAAGGTTGATGTTTGCCTTTTAAAAAATGCTATTCGAGATAGCTTTTTATTTAACATCCTCCCCACCCCCCGCATGCCTTTCACCTGATCGAGGCAGCATTAAGAAACTCACCTTGTTGTGAGACCAGACAAAGATTTAGGGAAATGTCGCGCATGTGACCTTTTGAAAGTCAAGGCTTAAAAAAAAAAAATCCTTGTTTAAACACTATAAAGACTGGGCGGGAGACAAAGGCACATACTCTTGATCCGGACAGTTGGTTTCAGATTCTTTTGCTGTGCTGGGTAGATGACGCTGGGAGATGGTTTTCCAGGATTGCTCTGTGCTTCCATTTCCTCCCTGGTTTTAGCAAGCCATGACTCAGATCAATAAAAAGGTAAAAACACAGAGGTTTGGGATATCTACACTTAAGTCTTGTTCTTCTACATTATGGTTCTCTTAAAAGAAATTAATCGTTGCTGTTCAATCTGTATTTGTAGTTAATGATTAGTAGGAACTTCAAGCTTGATTATTAATATTAATCGCTGCAATAGAATACACCGTATGAATGTAGCATTATTAATTTAGGGTGATTGTATTTATTGGTATTCCCTTTGCTTCCTGTTTTGAAACAACTTTCCTATAAATGTATATTTCTATTCTAGTACATTGTTAAATCAAGTATGTTGAGGTAAAAAAATACATTCACTTTTTTAATCATACAGTTTCATGCATTTGACCAAAGCAAATAGTCACCTAACTACCATCAAAATTAAGATTTTAAAAATACCCATCACCACAAAGAGTTTCCCTGCCTCCATTTATAATCCATCCCAGCCTCTCCCCTCAGCCCCCATAGCCACTCATCCGTTTTCTGTCCCTATAATGTTGCCTGTTCCAGAGGGTCTCATACACGAAATCATACGGTATGGGGCCCTTTGACTATGCCTTTCCGCTTTAGCATCATGCATGTGAGAGTCAATCATGCCGTGACACGCATGCGCGCTTCCTTTTCATTGCTGAACCTATTCCACTGGTGAGTGTACCTCGTTCTGGTTGTCCACCCCCAGGCGGATGGACTGGGGACTTGTTTCCAATTCTTGGCAACTGTGAATAAAGCCACTACAAACATTCGGGTCCCGGTTTCTGTGTGAGCATGTTTTCATTTCCTTGGATAAACATTTAGGCGCGGATTGTAGGGTTTTATGGTCAGTGCTTACCTTTGCAGCACACGGTCAGCCTCTGTGTCCGAGTGCATCGTGGGAACGCCAGGCGCTCGGGCTGCCCATCATGTGGCAGTGTCAGGCGTCCGTGCAGGGCCATCCACACGATGCTGTGGTGTGGCTTCGGTTCCCAACGCCATTGAGGTCCCGAATCGGCTCACCTGCTCCTTTTCCATCTGTAGATGCTCTTTGGTGAAGTATTAGTTCAAGTCTTTCTTTGTCCATTTTTTAAAGTTGGGTTGTGTGAATTTTGTATTTTCTGTACACAGTCATTTATTGGATCACTCATTTACAAATATTTTCCCCCAGGTCTACAGCAGATCATATGTTTTCTTAACAATGCTTTTGCAGAGCAAATATTTCTCATTTTGATGATGTTTGAGTCGTCAATTTTGTTTTTTATGGATTGTGCAGTTGGTGTCATATCTAAATTACCTATCTAAGTCCAGGTCACAGATACTGCTTCTGTGATTTCTTCTAAAAGTTTTACAGATTAACATTTTCTGTTAGATCTCTGATGCCCTCGGTTAATCTCTATATATAAAAGCCTAAGCAACCGAACAACCAAATGACCGAACCACTGGTCACTATGATGTGCACTGACCACCAGGGGGCAGACGCTCAGCACAGGAGCTGCCCCCTGGTGGTCAGTGCGCTCCCACAGCGGGAGTGCCGCTCAGCTGACTGACCCGTCCTGGCGGCCCACCAGCCCAGTGGCAGCCACTCCCTCCCTCAGTCGTCCTGAGGTCCCATCTCTGGAGAACGGGCCAGGCACTGATGCTGGCACGGTCCTGACAGGGCCACTGGCCTCCTGGAAGTCAGCCTTGGACACTGCAGCCGCTTCCCCTCCCTAGATGCTCTGCAAGGAAGAAACGAGTAAAAGTGGCTGCCAGGTGGCTCCCAACAACCCGCGCGAATATCAGTGGGATGGATCCGGATCCCGGGCCGGCAAGGGCATCCCACTGCCTGCCTGGAGGGCTAATCGCGTCCCGCCCCCCCCCCCCCCTTGGCACGGGTGCCAGACACAGGGCTCACAGCTGGCGAGTGCTGCTGTGGAGGCGCGAGCCTCTCCTGATCAGGACTGACTGGGAGCGAGTTGGCGGTAGGTGCAGTGGGGCCAAGGATGAGCGGGAGTGGCAGGCAGGAGTGGCAGGTGGCATTGGACTCCTGGTTTCAGCCCAATTCCCGCAGGGACCCCACCTGTGCACAAATTCGTGTACAGGGTCTCTAGTTTTTTATATAAGGAGTGATGTTTAGATCACAGTTATTTTTTTTTGCATAGGGATGGTCAGTTATTCCAAGTAGCATTTGTTGAAAAGGGTATCATTTTTTCCTCTAATTGTCTTTGTCTTTTTGTCAAAGATTGAATGGTCATATTTGTGTGGGTCTATTTCTGAACTCTATTCTGTTGCACTGACACCTGTTTCTATTCCTGTGCCAATACCACACTATCTTGATTGCTGTAGCTTTATACATTGGACTAGAGGCCGGGGATTCGTGCACTGGTGGGGTCCCTCAGGGTGGCTTATGGGGATCGGGCAGAAACCGGTGGTGCAACGCTGCCTGCTGCTCCTGCCTGCTGCTCCTGCTCGTCCCGGCCCCGTGGCGCCTGCTGCCGCAGCTCGGTAGGCTTGCTGCCACTCCGCTGTGGTCTCTGGGCTGCGGCGGCCAGCCATGAGCCCTGCATCTGGCGCCCGTCGGTTAACTGAGCAGCGCTCCACTGTGGGAGTGCACTGACCACCAGGGGGCAGCTCCTGCGTTGAGCGTTTTCCCCCTGGTGGTCAGTGTGCGTCATAGCGACTGTTGACCAAGGTCGTTTGGTTGTTCAGTTGCTTAGGCTTTTATATATATAGACTAGAGGCCCAGTGCATGAAAATTCATGTACTGGAGGGGGGGGGTCCCTCAGCCCGGCCTGCCCTCTCTCACAGTCCAGGAGCCCTCAGGGACGGGAGATGACCTGGCGATCAGGGGAAGGCGATGCCCCCAACACACCTCTGCTGCTGCCACTGCCGGCAGTGTAAGACTTTGCTGGCCTTAGTTACCTGAGCCTGATCCCCCACACAGCCTGCTGTTCAGTCATTACTGTGAGGGCATCCTGACCAATTTGCATATTACCCTTTTATTAGTATAGATAGTGGGAGTTCTCCAACTTTGCTCATCTTTTTTATAGTTGTTTGGCTATTTTGGATGCTTTGCAATTCCATAGCAATGTTGGGATCAGCTTGGATGTGTACACAACAGTCCTGCTGGGATTTTGATTGGAATTGCATGCAATCTGTAGGCTGGTTGGGGACAGTCTTCCAATCCAAGAAATTTGTATGTCTTTCCATCTAAGTAGGCCTTCCTTCCTTTCAATCATCAGGATTTTATAATTTTCAGAGTATGTTTGTACTTATGCCTAAACATATAATTTCTGGAGCTATTGTTTTTTTGTTTTGTTTGTTTGTTTGTTTGTTGTTGTTAATCCTCACTGTAGGATATTTTTCCCATTGTTTTTCAGAGAGTGGGAGGGAGGGAAGGAGGGGGAGAGAGAGAAACATCGATGTAAGAGACACATTGACTGGTGGCCTCCCGCACCCATCCTGACCAGAGCAGGGAGTGAACCTGCAACCCAGGTACGTGCTCTTGACCAGGAATCAAACTCGAGACCCTCTGGTGCACGGCCGCTGCTCTAACCATTGAGCAACACAGGCTGGGGCAGTATTGTTTTTAAATGTTTTCTTTCTCATGATTTATTGCTTATATATAGGGTGTCCCAAAAAATGTGTACACACTTTAACAACTGATAGCTGTAGATTCTATTACATTTTGAAAATAAAATGTATTTTAATAGACACTGCCTTTATAATGTGTATACGTTTTTTTGGGACACCCTGTATAGAAATATGATTTTTGTGGGTTGACCTTATATCCCACAGTCTTGCTAAACTCACTTATTCATTTTAGAAGGTGGTTTGGGACATGCTTTGGGAACTTATACAATCTGTCTCATGAGAATAGGGCACATTTTCTGTATGCCTGTTCTTTTCTTCCTTTTTTCCCATATTGAACTGGCTAGGACCTCCAGTGTGATGGTGAACAGGAGTGGTGGGTGGTTTCCTTGTTTTAAGCGAAAGCATTCAATCTTTCATTATTACATAAAATGTTAGCTCTAGGTTCTTTGTAGGCGCCCCTTATCAGATTAAGGGTTTTCCCTTTACTCCCAGTTTACTGAGTATTTTATCATGAGCTGATGTTGAGTTTTGTTAAGTGCTTTTCGGCATCCATTCATGTGACCGTGTGGTTTCTTCTTTTGTTGGCTTGTATGATGGATCACTGTGATTGATAAGCCATCTGATGAAAAAGGAGTATTATCCTTTTCCATGTACTGCTAGATCCAATCTGCTAGTATTTTGTTGAGAATTTCTTCATCTGTATTCATGAGGGATACTGGTATGTGGTTTTCTTTTTCTTATACTGGGTTTGCCTGGTTTGGTGTCAGGGTACGGTAGGGTTCGGTTCCTTCTTCTTACCTATTATGTATAAATATGTGCGTGGAAGTTTAATAACATAACCTGTGAGCCCACGATGGCAACCTTGGGCTGGAGATTCCCAGTCCTCCCCGTGAGTCCTGTCCATGTCTCTTCTCTTCATCGAGGGCCATTCCTCGTGTGCCTTTCTTCCTGTGCCTTTCCTCGTGTGTTGCTCTGTAGTGCTTTATGTCTTCTGAATGCAGGTCCTTTGCCAGTTAGATGTGATGCTGATGTCCAAGTGTGTGTCATTTTAAATTTTCTTTATATTATTTTTTGATGAAGAGAAGTTCTTAATTTTAATGTAGTCTAATTTATCAAACTTTCTCTGTCTAGTTCTACTTTTTTCTGTTTTGTGTAAGAGTATTTCTCTACCCTAAGATCATGAAGATATTAACCAAGTTTTATTTATGAAATACTGTAGGGATCCAAGCTGATTTTTTTCCTGTATAGATACCTAACTTTCCCAGGACCACTTAATGAATAATTATTCTTTGTTCAGTAGTTTACAAAACTGTCTCTGTTTTCTATCAACTCTGCATGCATATTTGGGTCTAATTGTGGGCTTTCTGTTCCTTTCCGCTGGCCGGTGGTCTGTGGCTGTGCCATCGCCTTGAGTGGTCTACACTTCAGCATTCCTTGTGAGCTGGTGGGCACCTCCCCACTGTCACCGTCCTGGAGGGGATCGTGGCTACTCTTGGCCCTTGATTGCTTTGCAGGAATTTTAAAGTCAGTCCATCGCATTCCAGGAAAACCCTCATTGAATCGAGATTGTGACTCCACGGAGCCCGCATCAGCTTCCGGGAGCTCATCCGGGCCGCATCTTCCTGCAAGTACACAAGGTTTCTCTTGCCACTTGTTTTGTAGTTATTTTTAAAGCCTTTCTTTAAAAAATAGTTTTATTGATTTCAGAGAGGAAGGGAGAGGGAGGGAGATAGAAACATCCGTGACGAGAGAGAATCATTGATCGGCTGCCCCCTGCACACCCCCTACTGGAAATCGAGCCCATAACCCAGGCATGTGCCCTCACCGGGAATCAAACCGTGACCTCCTGGTTCATAGGTCAACACTCAACCACTGAGCCACGCTGGCTGGGCCTTAATGACTTTCAATCAAACTTGAAAAAAAATGTTTCCATGCAGGTTTTGCCCATCTCATGTCAGTCTCACCCCTCATTATCTCTGCTGTTTGAATGATATTACATTTTTCCATTTTCTGTCACTGGTCAAGAAATAATGTTGGTTGTTGTACATCCTACCTAATAATAGACAAATATGCAAATTGACCATACCTCCACTACACCAAGCCACGCCCACCAGCCAATCAGGGCGAGTATGCAAATAAACTGAACCAAGATGGCTACAGCCACCAAGAGCAAGGTTTCCCAGGCAACAGAGGGAAACAAGCTTTCCGCCTGCCCTTGACAGGCCTAAGCCTCCACTCAAGCTACAAAGTTTCAATTATAGAAGGTAAACAAATTCAAACAGAATGGCGGCAGAATGGAGCTTGAGAGAGCAGGTCAGGGTTGCCCGAGGTAACGGAGAAAGCAAAGCTTTCCGCACACCCTGGCTGTGCTCAGGCCTCTGCTTAAGGCTACAAAGTTTCAATTATAGAAGGTGAATTAACTCAAACAGAAATGGCTGCCGGTGGAGCATGCAGGAGGCTTGGCTCCGCTCCAGGCTACAAAGTTTCAATTGTAGAAGGTAAATAAATTCCAAATACCAGTGCCTCTGCTTGGGTCGCCAGGGGGCGTGGCCGGCCTGCAAACCACCACAGGCCCCTTGCTTCGGCTGCCCCATGCCCCAAGGGAACCCCCATCCTTATCTGGGACACCCTTCAGGGCAAACCAGCTGGCCCCCACTCCTGCACCAGGCCTCTATCCTATCTAATAAAAGAGTAATATGCAGATTGACCACCACTCCAACACACAATATGTCTGCCCCCATGTGGTCAAAGATCCTGCCCCCATGTGGACACAAGATGGCCACCACAAGATGGCCAGCAGGGGAGGGCAGTTGGGAGGCACCCGGCCTGCAAGGGAGGGAAGTTGGAGGCGATCAACCCTGCAGGGGAAGGCAGTTAGGGGTGACCGGGCCAGCAGAGGAGGGAAGTTGGGGACAAACAGGCTGGCAAGGGAGCAATTAGGCATCAATCAGGCTGGCAGCAGAGTGGTTAGGGGATGATCAGGCTGGCAGGCAGAAGCGGTTAGGGGCAATCAGGAAGGCAGGCAGGCAAGCAGTTGGGAACCAGCAGTCCTGGATTGTGAGAGGGATAACCAACTGCCCATTTAGGCCCAATCCCAGTGGGATCGGGCCTAAATGGGCAGTCGGACATCCCTTGAGGGGTTCCAGATTGGAGAGGGTACAGGCTGGGCTGAGGGACACCCACCCCTCCGTGCACGAATTTCGTGCACCGGGCCTCTAGTGGATCATATAATAAGCTATTTTGATAAACTGACTATTTTGATAAACTCTTACAGCTTGTCTGAATATTCTTTTGGGTTTTTCTGGACAGTTAGGTAATCTGTAAATAATAAAATCCCTTTCTTTTTAATTCTCACGTCTTTAATTTCTTCCTTCCTTACTATGCAAGCTGCGCCATGGCCAGTGTCCCCTGGAAGAGAGCGGCATCGCTTCTGGTGGGGACGTTTCACAGCAGCTCCCGCGGGGCGGGGGGGCGCTGGGCTCAGGTGTGACCTGCTCCTGGCGAGTCTGAGGAAGTCACTTAAAACCACCTGAGTGTGACGTCTTCCTGGGGGAAGAACTATGGCTCCATTTCATTGTTTTGGGACCCTCTTAGGCTTTACTTGGTTTCTTGAGTCAATTTGCTTATATTTTTCCCAATACTAGTTACATGTTAGGAATTTTTCAGTTTGCTCTGAATCCTCACATTTGTCGGTACAGTATTATCTTATAACTCCTGCAATGTCTGTGGTGATGTCCGTGTTGTCATTCCTGGTGTTGGTGGTTTGTTCCTTGTCTTTATTATCACTTTTTCTTTCTTTCTTTTTCCATCCCTATGGATACCCTCTCTGCCCTCTTCCACCTCCCTCCCCTGCCCCGCAGCCACCACATTGAGCCTCTCTTGGTTTTCTCTTTGCTCAGCCCCTCCCCCCACAGCCCCGGCCCGCTGCTGCTCTGGGTCTTTAGATTCTTGTTCAGGGTCAGAAGCGTGTGAACCTCACTAGTCACGTCAAAGAACACACTTTTGGCCTTTGCTTCTCCTTATTGAACGTTTGCTTTTATTAAACCATTTCAGCTCTTTATTATTTCTTTCCCTTATTTTCTTTGGTTTGTTTTACATTTTCTTCTTACTTTTTTGAGATGGATGCTTTGCTCATTTATATGTGGCTTTCTTCTTCTCTAACATACATTTACTAGTAGGACTACAGCTTTTCCATTTTTATTGCTCTAGCTGAAGTCTATAAGTTTAATATGTAATATTTTCTTTATGATTCTTTTACTACTACCTTTACCTCAAATTTGCTGAAACATCTTCAAGTGAATATTTTCTACCTTATGTATTATCAGCATGGGGCTCGGGGGAAGGGCAGGCCCTGTAGTTTGTATGCACATGAGCCCTCTGATGGGAGTAGGTGGTGCGGATACAGAGACATTTGGGGTCAGGGAGAAAGCTAGTTAACTGTCCGATTTTGACTGAATGAAGTAGCAAGGGGAGCTATGGAACAACGCGACTGCTACAGACTGTCTGTACGTCTGTCAAAGCACAAACATTATAAAGCTCAGTGTAACAAGTGCTCACCAGCTGCTGCATACGGAGGCCCGCGCTGGCTTCCTGGAGTTCGAAGCGGAATGGACACACTTCCTGCCCGTGAGCACCTGGGATTTCAGGCGGACCTGGTCCCAGACTGTGTCTTCCCTCTTGGAGGTGGCAAGATTGGGGTGGGGACATGTCGGGGTTACATTTCATGGCAAGTAATGGAGCTATGATTACAGTCACTTAAACACAAGGGATCTGGCAGATGGGGGCCAGAGTGGCAGCTCCCCCAAATAATCGGACCCTCAAGATCCTCCTTTTCTGCTTTGCTGGAGTGATTGCATTCTCGAGGTCACTGCATCTGTCCAAGTAGCTTCTGAAGCTGCTGCCATCTTGACAGAGGAAGGAGAGAAAGAAAGAAAGAGACCTTTCCCAGCTAGTTGGCTCCCTCACAGCCTCCCACACACCCTGGCAGGAATGTAGGCACAGCCCACCCCTAGTTTCCAGGAAGGATGGGGCACATCGTCTCTCACTCCTGGGAGCGAGGTGCCCAGCAAAAACCAGCTGTTATGCGGGGGGGATGGGCGTTGGGTGGGCCGCCAGCAGCCCTGGTCACAGTGAGTGTCACTGAACGGGCCTTTTTCCTGTCACAGCGAACAGGTCGCAGTGGGCGGTGGGGGTGGGGGTGGGGAGGCAGAGACAGAGCCCAGAAGCAGCCGACTGTTTTTAGAAGAAAAGGCATCTCCATGCCCAGCCCGGTGACTAGGTTAGTGGTTGGCAAACTGCGGCTCACGAGCCACATGCGGCTCTTTGGCCCCTTGAGTGTGGCTCTTCCACAAAATACCACGGCCTGGGCGAGTCTGTTTTGAAGAAGTGGCGTTAGAAGAAGTTTAAGTTTAAAAAATGTGGCTCTCAAAAGAAATTTCAATCGTTGTACTGTTGATATTTGGCTCTGCTGACTAATGAGTTTGCCGACCACTGGCCTGGGTTATGCAGTTGGGTTGGCGTAGGCAGACTTGGTGTCCTTGGCCCAGTCACGGTTTCCCACGTAACCTCCTCTAGGATCGTGGAGACTGACGTGGTGCTGAGGGGCTGGGCTTGGGGAGTCCTGGGTCTCGTGGCCAGAAGTCATCACAGAGGTCCTCTTTGTCCCTTTATTTCCAGCAATTAAGAGAAACCAGCCTGGCCGGTGTGGCTCAGGGGTTGAGCGTCGACCTATAAACCAGGAGGTCGCAGTTCGATTCCTGATCGGGGCACATGCCTTGGTTGTGGGCTCCATCCCCAGTGGGGGTCGTGCAGGAGGCAGCTGATCAATGATGCTCTCTCATTATTGAAGTTTCTCTCTCTCTCCCTCTCCTTTCCTCTCTGAAATAAATAAAAATATATTTTTAAAAAAGAAAGAAGAACCATATTCTTGATGTGTCAACGGAGTGGTTCAGAGGCCAGCCGCTGCCATCGATTGGAACTGAGCCACTAAACTTGCTTTTTGCAAGTCATTGTGCTCAGCAATCGGGTGGATGAAAAGACTGGCAAGCTGAACAGGCGAGTTAACTTTTACGTAGACAGGGCACTGTTCACGTGCTCAGTGGCTACTTGTGTGTTTTCTGTGGAGAAATGTCCACTCAACTCCTCGCCATCTGTGAATCGGGGTGTTGGGTTTGGGAGTTTTTTTTTAAATTATATTTTTTATTGATTTTCCACAGAGAGGAAGGGAGAGGGATAGAGAGCTAGAAACATCGATGAGAGAGAAACATCTACCAGCTGCCTCCTGCACACCCCCAACCGGGGATGTGCCCACAACCAATGTATATGCCCTTGACCAGAATCAAACCTGGGACCTTTCAGTCCGCAGACCGACGCTCTATCCACTGAGCCAAACCGGTTTCAGCGGGTTTGGGAGTTCTTTACAGATCCTGGGTGTCTACACTCCCTGTGAGGTCTGTGGTTTGCAAACATGGCCCCCCATTCCATGGGCTGCCTTTACCTCTGCTGATATTCTCTGTTTTCCCTCATTTCTTTTTCTTTTCTTTTGCTGATTGTCTCCTTTCATGCACAGAAGTAACGCTACCTTGAAGATTTAAAGGAATAGAAGCCTTTCTTAGAAATAAATGCATTTGCAAAGTAGAATTTTCTCACTGGCTTGCTTCACAAGGCATTCAAAATGGAATCATACTTATAAATCCCCTCATCCACAAATGAACAATGACAGTGTACAATACTGGGAAGCTATTATTCCTGGTGGGCAGTGAAAAAATACGTGAAAACATCACCTCCATTTCCAGGTGAACAAGTACAACGCGGGCACAGATTTTTTGTTTCCTGGGTCAGTGCTGCCATTTTGCGAATCTCTGTGTTGAAACCAAGGAAATGTGGCCTCGCTCTGTGGCGTCTTCACTGCGAGTGGGTTCTGCCAAGTGAGGGCGTGGTTTGAGTTCGTATCAGAACCCCGCTCTTAATTACAGCAGCGTTAAAGAGATCGTCATGCAGGTGGCCCGACGGGCTTTGCAGCTGCTGTTTTATGGAGCTATTAACACAGAGACACCATTACTTAAATGTAAATTTTATTATCACAATTAAAGACTGATTTGATTTTATGAGATCATGCATTCTTATTTTATGAAAGCCTTATAGTAAATTCAATTTAAAAGATGGCTCTGTGTTTAAAGTAAAATATAAGCAGGTGTAGTACTAAAGTTGTACTCTACTTCTTTTGCAAATTTGGTGTTTAGTTTCCATGCAGAGGGTGACTTCGGTAGGAACAAGTGTTTCCTGTTCAAACTGCGTAAAAGCTAAAGAAAAACGATCTTGGCTTATTCTATTTGTGAAATTACAAGCAATTGTTTGCCTATTAAATACATCATTAGGCGTATTGTCGGTTTCTGTAAACGCCGCTTTCCTGGCCGCCGATGGACCAGAGTGAGCGCTCACCGCTGTCTTACTGCGCGCAGTGGCCACCAGCCCTGGTTCCAACTCCTCACAAAGGGAGGCGGCTAAGGAGCTGAGATCTGCACAGCGATCACGTGGCCGAGACCAGCTTAGGAGTTTGGAAGTTTGCATGCAATATTTGCAGGCTTTTTTGTTTTGTTTTGATGGCAGCAAAGAATGTAAAAGAGTGTTTGCACTAAATAGATTAAGCTGTTAGTAAACACGTCCCCTTTAAATTAACTGATGTGTGAACAAAGGAAGTGCTTTGTCGTTGTCAGCTGGGCTTGTCTTAAGTCACAGGGACCAACAAGTGGGGCCGGGCCCTCTCTACACCTCCTGGGAGGAGGTCAGAGGTTAATCAGAAAGGGTCTGTGAAGCGAGAAAATGGGTCGGATTCTCCCTCCCACTCACTGGGGCTAAAAGCTTGCTCTCCTCTCTCCCCAGCCTTTCTTAGGGGAAACCTGGGTGTCCAACATCAAATCAGCATCGGAGCAAACATTGCTCTGCAGTGTGAGTGCCTTTCAAGGTCTTAGCACTTCGTCCTGCGTAAGGTCTGATGGCACGGCGATAATTAACCTCACCATCAGCCGTCACACAGAGGCCGCTTGCTCCTGTTGATGGTGGGCTGGTGGGGGGCTGATGAGGGGCTGGGCCCCGGGAGGCTGGCCTTGTGCGCTCACCCTCTGCGAGCACACTGTGCAGTCACTGGACCTGCCACTGGTTTGGGAGAGAAAGGGAAAGAGAGGACCCGGGTTCGAGGCCTTCGTGGGGAAAGTCCTGGAAAGGGATGTGGGGCCCGAAGGAGGAGAAATGGCCCTGAGACCTGGGCATGAAGGGGGCAGTGTCTCCTCAGGCCCCAGGGTCAGGGTGGAACGTGGTGAGTGTCCACCACGCAAGAGCCAGCGCTGAGACTGAAGATGTGGGCGCCGAGTTTCTCCTCCATTCAGTCGTTTTCTGCGTCCAGTGACCAAGTGAAGTTCGGGTTGTCCATGGTCAGGGGTTCACCAGGAAAAGTGGAAACGCATGCAAGGAGGCACCCTGGGCCGTTTCAAGCGGGACGTCAGCTTCCTGCCGGAGGTCTCAGAAGCTGACCGGATGGTGAAGGGAAGGCCTCCCTGTCCGCCCCAGGCCCTGCAGGGACATCCTTGAGGGCACGTTGGTAGGCAGGCCTGGGCCTGGGGTGCAGGTGCACCCCCTGGTCTTGAGGCCTCAGCACTCTGGGGTCGGACCTGTGTGCTCAATTCCCACATGTCAGCGGGAATCCCTCTGACATGAGCTGAGTGTAGGGCCTGGGGAACAGGGACCGAATCTTTTTGTGCTTTTGAGGCCTCCCAGGAACTTGTCATCTCAGAGTCTTGAGCTCACAGGGTGGTCATGTTACTGATAACAAAAAGCAGACATGAGCACAAGGCCTTGGCTGTGTCAGGGCTTAGTGCAGCTGCCCCCCGTCCGGAGTCCAGCCAGTGCAGACACTGCCCCTCCCCCCTGTCCCGGAGTCCAGCCAGTGCAGCTGCCCCTCCCCCCCTGTCCCGGAGTCCAGCCAGTGCAGACACTGCCCCTCCCCGCCCCCCATCCCAGAGTCCAGCCAGTGCAGCTGCCCCTGTCCCGGAGTCCAGCCAGTGCAGCTGCCCCTCCCCCCCTGTCCCGGAGTCCAGCCAGTGCAGCTGCCTCTGTCCCGGAGTCCAGCCAGTGCAGACACTGCTCCCCCCCTCCCCCCCCGTTCCAGAGTCCAGCCAGTGCAGACACTGCCCCCCCCCATCCCGGAGTCCAGCCAGTGCAGACACTGCTCCCCCCCTCCCCCCCCGTTCCAGAGTCCAGCCAGTGCAGACACTGCCCCCCCCCCATCCCGGAGTCCAGCCAGTGCAGACACTGCTCCCCCCCCTCCCCCCCCGTTCCAGAGTCCAGCCAGTGCAGACACTGCCCCCCCCCCATCCCGGAGTCCAGCCAGTGCAGACACTGCTCCCCCCCTCCCCCCCCCGTTCCAGAGTCCAGCCAGTGCAGACACTGCCCCCGCCCCCATCCCGGAGTCCAGCCAGTGCAGACGCTGCCCCTCCCCCCATCCCAGAGTCCAGCCAGTGCAGACGCGGCCCCGGCTGGCGTGGCTCAGTAGTTGAGCATCGACCTATGAACCAGGAGATCACATTTCGATTCCTGGTCACATACCCGGGTTGCAGGCTCGATTCCCAGTGTGGGATGTGTAAGAGCAGCCGATCAATAATTCTCATCACTGATGTTGTTCTCTCTCCCTCTCCCTTCCTCTCTGAAATCAGTAAAAATATATTAAAAAAATAAAAAGAGCGTTAGACGGGTCGCTGCTCACCCGTGACTCTGTGATCTCATCACCTCACATGATCACTAGGTCACCACCCAGAGCAGAGCCCTGTCCGCAGCCTCGCCGGCCAGTGACAGGGCAGAGCCGCCGTGCATGGTGCCATCGCTGTGCCCTGTCACTCGGATGTGGTCACCGGAGTGTAGCCATGGCACGTGAGCAGAAGGCTGGTCCTGCTCCTGTTCTGGCCCCGGACACTTGCCAGGATGGAGCCTCTGAACTGCATGGACGTGGGCACCTGACCAGCCTCAGCAGCCACAGACCTCCGGGGAGGCCCAGCGGCACTGGCCCTGGAGGGACACTTTCTTTCCACAACTGGAGGCTTGGTCCCTCAATCCCTGAAACAGAAAACAGCAGCAGCGTTAGTATTTTCTTTATTCTCATTTTTAGGCTAGCTCCAAAGCTTGTGTTGTTTTATTCTTTTTAAGTGATTTGAGGCTGTACACACAGGACTGGTATGTTTTGGGTTGAGGGTGGGAAAAGGCTCCATGTAGGAGCTGCTGGAGCGGTCAAGTGGGAGTGGGAGGAGCCATACTTGGGGGTTCCCTGGGTGCCGGGAGGGAGCGGCGGGCCCAGAAGGAAGGGGAGAGAGGCGGGATCTGTGTCCTGTGGTGTGGACTGCACCCGTGTGTTAGTGTCCTTGGGCTGTCATACAAAACACCACCGACTGTGTGATCCAAGCAACAGGGATTTAATTCTCAGAGTCTGGGGCCATAAGCCCAAGCTCAAGGTGCGGCAGGCAGGGCTTCTCCTGAGGCCTCTTTCTCTGACTTGTAGGCGGCAGCCTTCTCACTGTGTCCTCCATGGTCGTCTTTGTGAGCCTCCCGGTCTCTCCCTCTTCTCATGAGGACACCAGTTGTACAGGACCTGGTCCCACCCTATGACCTCACTTGACCTTTATTCCTTCTCTAAAGGCCCTGTCTCCAAATAGGCTCATATTTGGGGTTAGGGCTTTGGCAATAGAAGTTCTTCTTTTTTGGGGGGAACACACTTCAGTTGACAACAGCCCACCTTGACTGTATGATCAGTAGATTTGAGCCATGAGCCGGGTTATAATTAGTTTTACATGAGAACAGGGGACACTCTTGCCTGCTGCAATGGCCCTTTCACTTCTGAAGCCTCGGATGCTAGAAAGAGACACATAAATCAACAATGAAATCAGCCAGCGTGCCAACAGGTGCATTCCACACAGACAGCCGACCTGGAGTCACTCCCGAATTTTCAGTTTTGTATGGAAACAGCACCCCAGAGGGAGAGCGAGTGTGGGAGTCCTACCCCCAATTCTGCCCCAACAGTTCAACTCGGTCTGCCTCCCGACTCGCAGGTCTTCCCGTGACGGGACCAGAGTGTAGATCCTACAGTGAAGCCCTCGGCTGTCTGGGGACTGAAATACCTCAGTCTGGCTTTTTGTTTCCATAGCTACTATTTATTGAGAGTTTACTATCTTCCAGGAGGTATTGGTGATACAAAATGTAAAAAAGACATTTTTTTCTTGTTTTCAAGCCAAAGGAAGCCCAGGGGGCAATGACCTCATACACAGGTCGTTTCAGGAGGGCAGAAGTGGGCACGATGTGCTGTTTGGATGGACATCTGGCTCAGCCTGGGCTGGAGGTGGGCGTTCAGATAGAATTCTAATGTTAATCTACTTACCTAGTTAAAGTAAACTGGAAATGTAATTCCTGCATATTTCTTTAAAAATAGTCATCAATGCTACTGAGGAAATCACTCAGCAAATAGAAAATAGTTCAGAGATTGGATTCTGATACTGCACAAATAGTGTACACTGGAAACCCAAAAGAACCTGCAGGCAAACTGTTAGAATTAATAGTTTTTAAGGTTGCAGGACATAAGTTAGTAGTAACTGCATTTCTGCACACTGTTTTTAGACCATTAGAAATAAAGTTTTAATAAAGTACCTGTAACATCACAAACATGAAACACCTAACCACAGCCACAGGAGGATGGACCAGTGCCCTGTGTGTACGTTATGAGATGCTGCTAAAGCGAATGAAAGAAGACCCCCGTCTATGGAGACACTTGCTGTGTCATCCATGAATTGGAAGCCACATTTTTGTAAAAATGTCATTATTCCCAAATGCATCCGGTAGATTCAGTGCAATGCCAGTAAAAAGCCTGCATGGTTTTATGGAAATGGATTGATTCTGAGTCTGTGAGAAAATGACAAGGGCCAAGGATAGCAAAGGCAATTTTGAAGAGGAAAAACGGAGACTTACCTATCTGGTAAACACCCAAAGTTATAGATTAAAATGGCCCAGGAAATTCATGGAGGCCACGCGTTGTGAAGCATGTGAAGCCTCGGGAGGCCTTTGTGCTTGCGTTCCTGCCAGGCTTCCGTCCACGCTCCTGCCCAGGCCTCGTGGTGTGTCTAGGAGCTGGTGGCTGGCAGCCTGGTCTCCAGCTCCGGGTCCAGGGTCCCAAAGTGTCTGTGGGCACATTCCCCTCTGGCTTCTCTTTTTACTCTCAGCTTCTGGGGTTTTCTTTTCTTTCTGTGAGCTCAGCTGTGTTCAAGCATAGTTTTTAACAGATATATATGTTTTTATTCATTTCAGAGAGGAAGGGAGAGAGAGAAATATCAGTGCTGAGAGAGAATCATTGATCAGCTGCCTCCTGCACACCCCCCACTGGGGATGAAGTCCACAACCTGGGCATGTGCCCTGACCGGGAATTGAACCCTGACCTCCTTGTTCATAGGTTGATGCTCAACCACTCAACCCCACCAGCTGGGCTTTTTTTTCTTCTCTTTTTCTTAAAGTAAAGGACACCCCTTCAACTGGCCTGCAGTGAGTGAGACTATATTAAAGAAAAAGTAGTTCGTACAATTCAACCTATACTTTCCCAATGAAAACTTGAATTCTGATGAAATTGTTGGTGTTCGCATGTCTCCTGCTTGGTCACGTGTAGCTGTGGCTCAGGGACCTGCCACTTCCCGCAGCCTGCTGAGGGGGTGAGGCTGGGCGTCCACCGGGAAGGGCTGCCTCCTCCCTGGGCCCCGGCTCCGTCCACACGCATCACCTGTCTGCTCACCTAGTACTTCCATGTGCAGCTGGGCCCCTCTCCCCTCCGTGGGTAGTGCATGCAGCCCCCCTGCTTCCCTTCCCGTGTTGATTGAAGTAAAAATCCATCAAGGACCAACTACATTTGTAGCAAAATGAAATCCTGAAGATGTCTCAGGAACCCTCTGGGAAGAAATGGGTCGCTATAGGAATGATCCCAGGAGCATATTAAAGAGTCTCAAGAAAGTGCTATTGGGGCACCTAATTATTCACACCCTCTTCCTTCCCTGTTTTGTTGACTTACATAAAAAGCTCAAATGATAAAAGTGAAGCAACTACCTTCACGTTGGCTGCCTGCCTGGAACTGTGTTAAATTGGATCTTATAAATATTCCATAAAGTCCTAGCTAGGTAATGGGCTGCTTTTTCCTGGCAGTACGCCTGTGGGGATGGCATCTTAAACATTTATGCCCGTTTTGCAAAACTTGACAAAAACATTTCAGGCATTAATAGTTGTGTTAATAAATTACTCAGCACCAAAACTATACACTAGGTGGCCATATTATTATGATCTCTGAACACATAATAATTTGGCCACTCAGTGTGTGTGTGTGTGTGTGTGTGTGTGTATGTGTATGTGTGTATATATGTGTGTGTGTGTGTATGTATATTAGAGGCCTGGTGCATGAATTCGTGCATGGGTGGGGTCCGGCCAGCCTGGCCAGGGGGAGGGGACATGGGCGGTTGGCCGGCCTGCCTGCTGGTGGAACTCTTGGTTGAGGAGACAATTTGCATATTAGCCTTTTATTATATAGGATATACACTGAGTGGCCAGATTATTATGCGTTCAGAGATCACAATAATCTGGCCACTCAGTGTATATTATTTAAGAAAATCCTTGGGACCCACAGCTCTTCTGTTTTATTTTTGACTCTTGGTAAGACATCGCAAGTCTACAAAGCATCAAGTTAGTCCTACACCTCTGAGGGAGCCCCCCGCGGCACTGCTGTGAACCCCGAGGAGGAGAGCGGGGGGTCGGAGGGGGTTGCTGGTGGCTGCTGAGCTCACCCCCAGCCCCCGCATTCAGGCCAGACAGCCCTCAAGCCGTCAGGATGCCCGCAGCCAGGCAGCGAGCACGCGGGCCATTGACACCAACGCTCATTTTCATACAGAATTTAAACTGCTTCAGGAAATGGAGGCGAAAATAACATCCTCAAATTGCATTATGTTCCATGTGTAACACATTGGAAAACATCGAACCATTAAGACATTGGTTCATGTTTCTAGATTGATTTCCTTTGGGAAACTAAGATGAAGACACCCATCCTGTGGGAGTGCACATTGAACCCCTTACAAAGCTCATTAATCTAAAGAGGTATAGTCCCCAGTGATCACTTTATAAAAACCCCAAACAAATTCAGGCTTGTGCTTCCTAATCACATCAAATTCTATAAAAGGTCATGCAACCCCAGCGTGTGTGTGGTGTGCTGTATGCGGCTCCATGGTGTGTGTGTGTCTCTGTGTGCCTTGTGTGGCTCCATGGTGTGTGGTGTGTGTGTCTGTGTGCCGTGTGCCATGTGCCGTGGTGTGTATCTGTGTGTATGTGTGCCATGTGTGGCTCTGTGGTGTGTGTGTCTGTGTGCCGTGTGCCGCTCTGTGGTGTGTCTGTGTGTGTGTGCCATGTGCGCTGTGGTATATGGTGTGTGTGGTATGTCTGTGTCTGAGTGTGTGTCGGTGTGTGTGTGTGTGTGCCGTGTGCTGCTCTGTGGAGTGGGAGGCAGCCGGAGGGTTTACCTGGATGTGCCCAGCACCCGACTGTCATCAGTGGTGCCCTTGCAAGCGGACCCCACCGGGGGCCCTGCCTGGTGCTCCAGGGAAGTGACGGGGCCTTATCGTCTCCACTAGAAAGTAGGGTGACAGCGGGAAGGAGCTTGTCCAGAGTTGCTAGGAGCCCGGCACTGAGGTGGGGGATCAGCCTCCTGAGGCTGTCCCGACCCCCTCACACCGTCCCTCACGCCGTCCCGGGCCCCCTCACACCGTCCCTCACGCCGTCCCCGACCCCCTCACACCGTCCCTCACGCCGTCCCGGGCCCCCTCACACCGTCCCTCACGCCGTCCCTCACGCCAACCCTCACACCGTCCCTCACACCGTCCCTCACACCGTCCCTCACGCCGTCCCGGGCCCCCTCACACCGTCCCTCACGCCGTCCCGGGCCCCCTCACACTGTCCCTCACACCGTCCCGGGCCCCCTCACACTGTCCCTCACGCCGTCCCGGGCCCCCTCACACCGTCCCTCACACCGTCCCTCACGCCGTCCCGGGCCCCCTCACACCGTCCCTCACGCCGTCCCGGGCCCCTCACACTGTCCCTCACACCGTCCCGGGCCCCTTCACGCCGTCCCTCACGCCGTCCCGGGCCCCCTCACACTGTCCCTCACGCAGTCCCCGGCCCCCTCATGCCGTCCCTCACGCCAACCCTCACACCGTCCCGGGCCCCCTCACACCGTCCCTCACGCCGTCCCGGGCCCCCTCACACTGTCCCTCACGCCGTCCCGGGCCCCCTCACACTGTCCCTCACGCCGTCCCGGGCCCCTCACACCGTCCCTCACGCTGTCCCGGGCCCCCTCATGCCGTCCCGGCCCCCTCACACTGTCCCTCACACCGTCCCGGGCCCCCTCACACCGTCCCTCACGCCGTCCCGGGCCCCCTCACACTGTCCCTCACACCGTCCCGGGCCCCCTCACACCGTCCCTCACGCCGTCCCGGGCCCCCTCACACTGTCCCTCACACCGTCCCGGGCCCCCTCACACCGTCCCTCACGCCGTCCCGGGCCCCCTCACACCGTCCCTCACGCCGTCCCGGGCCCCTCACACCGTCCCTCACGCTGTCCCGGGCCCCCTCACACCGTCCCGGCCCCCTCACACTGTCCCTCACACCGTCCCTCACACCGTCCCGGGCCCCCTCACGCCGTCCCGGGCCCCCTCACACCGTCCCTCACACCCCCCGCCCCCCTCCTGAGTCCCAGGGTCCCCTCAGCCTGTGGCGGCCGAAGGTGCAGGGCCCAGGCCCAGGCCCAGGCCCAGGAGGCGTCCCGGCGGCGTCACCAGGTGCAGCAGGTGGCGGAGAGCGCGCTTCAGGCCTCACTGTCGGACAGGGACCTCCCTGCCATCTCCGCACCGGGCAGGGCGCCCCCCACCCCAACCCTCCCGGCCTTCCCGCCCTGCAGTGCCCTCAACAGCCGGAGCCGCGTTCGCACCTGGACCCGCGGCCGGGGAGCAGGGCGGGGCCTGGGGCGCTGCCCTCCGCGGTCCCCGGCCCCGGCCCCTGTGGCGGCCGCCCCGCTGGCTCCTCCCTGCGCAGCCCCGTTTACCGCCATCTTCCCTTCCTTCCACGGCTGGCTGACCTGAGGGGCGGGGTCTCTGGGCCTAAGGCCGGAGCGGACACCCGGCGGACTGCGCCCACCCGGCTACCAGACCCCTCCGCGGCCAGCCCGCCTCGGGGCGGAGGGGCGTCCGGGCGAGGGAGACCCCCAAGCTGCCCCCCCCCCCCAACGTCGTGCGAGTAAATCCGCCTGAGCAGGTGCCGCCATCGTACGTTTTAACTTGCCGAGTGAGCACGGGGCCCAGCCCTTGGCCGGCTCCCTCCTGACAGCTTCTCTCCTGCTTCGGGGAGCGCGGCCCGCGCGAGGCGCAGCTCCTGTGAAGGCGGCGTGCAGCTGGCGGGCCGGGGGGCGCCCCTCGCCTGGCGGGAGGGGGCGGGTCTTGTGCACCCCAAACTCTGGGCAGCACGGTGACGCCAGTCCTCGGAGCCCGCACCCCAGCCCGGGTCTGGGCGCCTCCCTGCTTTCAGACCTACAGGCGGGGAGAGGGTCCTGCCTGTTTCTCCATGTCCTTACAGCTGTGCGCGCTCCAAACCGCCCCGATGGAGCCCGATGCAAGGACCCAGGACGCCACTGGGACAGACAGACAGACAGACAGACACACAGGAGAGCCAGCCGCAGCCGCCCGGCCCGTCCGCCTTAGAATGCCGCCTTCCGAGGCTCGGTGGCCCGGAGCTTCCGCGAGGCCAAGGCTGATGGCGCCCGCCCGCCTCAGCGGCTCCCCAGCCCTCACGTGGCGCTGGCCGTGCGGTCAGGTGTTTGCTGCCACGTGACCCACCTTTCCTCAGGGGGCTCCCACAGCGAGGGACCGCCCTGTCACCCCGGCTCTGCCCCAACAACTCCCTCGGGCCCTCACGCCGGGGCTTGCAGGCGGCCCAGTGGGAAGGTGCGGGGAGCGGGCTGGAAACCAGTCCCCGCGTCGGGCGGGCGGACCCTGAGCCCTGCAGCCCTGCGCTTCCGGCGAGTGGAGCCGCCCGCCGCATCCTGAGGTGCCGGAGCCGCGAAGCCACAGCCCGGTTCGGTTGGGCCTCCGGGAGGACCCGGGCGGCCTTGCCCTACAGCCTCCGCCAGCGCGTCTCAGAGGGAGTGACCCCTGTTGGCCTGAGACTTCGGCTGGGTGCTGGGTGCTGGGTGCTGCAGCGCTTCCTCACTTTTAAGAGACTCAGGGACAGCCTCCCCTCCTTTCATGGTGACCTCGCCATCGTTTGCTCATGAAGGAGGCCTGTGGAGCCCCATCCCTGCCGGGACCCATCCTTCTCCCCAGAGAACCAGTCTGGGCTCAGAGCAGCCCCAGGACAGGGGACCCCCATGGGAACGCCCTGAGCAAATCTTTCCCAGGCGCCCTGGCGCCTTCCTGTGGCGTTGAGCTCTCTGTCACACGAGGGCCTTCCTGTGGCGGTGAGCTCTCTGTCACACGAGGGCCTTCCTGTGGCGGTGAGCTCTCTGTCACACGGGGGCCTTCCTGTGGCGGTGAGCTCTCTGTCACACGGAGGGAGGGCCTTCCTGTGGCGGTGAGCTCTCTGTCACACCGAGGCAGGGCCTTCCTGTGGCGGTGAGCTCTCTGTCACACGGGGGCCTTCCTGTGGTGGGTGAGCTCTCTGTCACACGAGGGCCTTCCTGTGGTGGGTGAGCTCTCTGTCACACGAGGGCCTTCCTGTGGCGGTGAGCTCTCTGTCACACCGAGGCAGGGCCTTCCTGTGGCGGTGAGCTCTCTGTCACACGGGGGCAGGGCCTTCCTGTGGTGGGTGAGCTCTCTGTCACACGAGGGCCTTCCTGTGGTGGGTGAGCTCTCTGTCACACGGAGACAGGGCCTTCCTGTGGTGGGTGAGCTCTCTGTCACACGGGGGCAGGGCCTTCCTGTGGTGGGTGAGCTCTCTGTCACATGGGGGCAGGGCCTTCCTGTGGTGGGTGAGCTCTCTGTCACACGGGGGCAGGGCCTTCCTGTGGTGGGTGAGCTCTCTGTCACACGAGGGCCTTCCTGTGGTGGGTGAGCTCTCTGTCACACGGGGGCCTTCCTGTGGCGGTGAGCTCTCTGTCACATGGGGGCCTTCCTGTGGCGGTGAGCTCTCTGTCACACGAGGGCCTTCCTGTGGTGGGTGAGCTCTCTGTCACACGGAGGCAGGGCCTTCCTGTGGTGGGTGAGCTCTCTGTCACACGGGGGCCTTCCTGTGGCGGTGAGCTCTCTGTCACATGGGGGCCTTCCTGTGGCGGTGAGCTCTCTGTCACACGAGGGCCTTCCTGTGGTGGGTGAGCTCTCTGTCACACGGAGGGAGGGCCTTCCTGTGGCGGTGAGCTCTCTGTCACACGGAGGCAGGGCCTTCCTGTGGTGGGTGAGCTCTCTGTCACACGGAGGGAGGGCCTTCCTGTGGTGGGTGAGCTCTCTGTCACACGGAGGGAGGGCCTTCCTGTGGTGGGTGAGCTCTCTGTCACACGGAGGCAGGGCCTTCCTGTGGCGGTGAGCTCTCTGTCACACGGAGGCAGGACCTTCCTGTGGCGGGTGAGCTCTCTATCACACGAGGGCCTTCCTGTGGCGGTGAGCTCTCTGTCACACGAGGGCTTTCCTGTGGCGGTGAGCTCTCTGTCACACGAGGGCCTTCCTGTGGTGGGTGAGCTCTCTGTCACACGGAGGCAGGGCCTTCCTGTGGCGGGTGAGCTCTCTGTCACACGGAGGCAGGGCCTTCCTGTGGTGGATGAGCTCTCTATCACACGGAGGGAGGGCCTTCCTGTGGTGGGTGAGCTCTCTGTCACACGGAGGCAGGGCCTTCCTGTGGTGGGTGAGCTCTCTGTCACACGGAGGGAGGGCCTTCCTGTGGTGGGTGAGCTCTCTATCACACGAGGGCCTTCCTGTGGCGGTGAGCTCTCTGTCACACGGAGACCTTCCTGTGGCGGGTGAGCTCTCTGTCACACGAGGGCCTTCCTGTGGCGGTGAGCTCTCTGTCACATGAGGGCCTTCCTGTGGTGGGTGAGCTCTCTGTCACACGGGGGCCTTCCTGTGGTGGGTGAGCTCTCTGTCACACGGAGGCAGGACCTTCCTGTGGCGGTGAGCTCTCTGTCACACGAGGACCTTCCTGTGGCGGTGAGCTCTCTGTCACACGGAGGGAGGGCCTTCCTGTGGCGGTGAGCTATCTGTCACACGGAGGGAGGGCCTTCCTGTGGCGGGTGAGCTCTCTGTCACACGGGGGCAGGGCCTTCCTGTGGCGGGTGAGCTCTCTGTCACACGGAGGGAGGGCCTTCCTGTGGCGGGTGAGCTCTCTGTCACACGGAGGGAGGGCCTTCCTGTGGCGGGTGAGCTCTCTGTCACACGGGGGCGGGCCTTCCTGTGGCGGTGAGCTCTCTGTCACACGGAGGCCTTCCTGTGGCGGGTGAGCTCTCTGTCACACGGGGGCAGGGCCTTCCTGTGGCGGTGAGCTCTCTGTCACACGAGGGCCTTCCTGTGGCGGGTGAGCTCTCTGTCACACGGGGGCAGGGCCTTCCTGTGGTGGGTGAGCTCTCTGTCACACGGAGGCAGGGCCATCCTGTGGCGGGTGAGCTCTCTGTCACACGGAGGGAGGACCTTCCTGTGGTGGGTGAGCTCTCTGTCACACGGGGGCAGGGCCTTCCTGTGGCGGGTGAGCTCTCTGTCATACGGAGGGAGGACCTTCCTGTGGTGGGTGAGCTCTCTGTCACACGGAGGGAGGACCTTCCTGTGGTGGGTGAGCTCTCTGTCACACGGAGGGAGGACCTTACTGTGGCGGGTGAGCTCTCTGTCACACGGAGGGAGGACCTTCCTGTGGTGGGTGAGCTCTCTGTCACACGGAGGCAGGGCCATCCTGTGGCGGTGAGCTCTCTGTCACACGGAGGGAGGACCTTCCTGTGGCAGGTGAGCTCTCTGTCACACGGAGGGAGGGCCTTCCTGTGGCGGTGAGCTCTCTGTCACACGGAGGCAGGACCTTCCTGTGGCGGTGAGCTCTCTATAACACGAGGGCCTTCCTGTGGCGGTGAGCTCTCTGTCACACGAGGGCTTTCCTGTGGCGGTGAGCTCTCTGTCACACGAGGGCCTTCCTGTGGTGGGTGAGCTCTCTGTCACACGGGGGCAGGGCCTTCCTGTGGCGGGTGAGCTCTCTGTCACACGGAGGCAGGGCCTTCCTGTGGTGGATGAGCTCTCTATCACACGGAGGGAGGGCCTTCCTGTGGTGGGTGAGCTCTCTGTCACACGGAGGGAGGGCCTTCCTGTGGTGGGTGAGCTCTCTGTCACACGGAGGCAGGGCCTTCCTGTGGCGGTGAGCTCTCTATCACACGAGGGCCTTCCTGTGGTGGGTGAGCTCTCTGTCACACGGGGACCTTCCTGTGGCGGTGAGCTCTCTGTCACACGGAGGGAGGGCCTTCCTGTGGTGGGTGAGCTCTCTGTCACACGGAGACCTTCCTGTGGCGGGTGAGCTCTCTGTCACACGAGGGCCTTCCTGTGGTGGGTGAGCTCTCTGTCACACGGAGACCTTCCTGTGGCGGGTGAGCTCTCTGTCACACGAGGGCCTTCCTGTGGCGGTGAGCTCTCTGTCACATGAGGGCCTTCCTGTGGTGGGTGAGCTCTCTGTCACACGAGGGCTTTCCTGTGGCGGTGAGCTCTCTGTCACACGGAGACCTTCCTGTGGCGGGTGAGCTCTCTGTCACACGAGGGCCTTCCTGTGGCGGTGAGCTCTCTGTCACATGAGGGCCTTCCTGTGGTGGGTGAGCTCTCTGTCACACGGAGGCAGGGCCATCCTGTGGCGGGTGAGCTCTCTGTCACACGGAGGGAGGACCTTCCTGTGGTGGGTGAGCTCTCTGTCACACGGGGGCCTTCCTGTGGCGGTGAGCTCTCTGTCACACGGAGGGAGGGCCTTCCTGTGGTGGGTGAGCTCTCTGTCACACGGAGACCTTCCTGTGGCGGGTGAGCTCTCTGTCACACGAGGGCCTTCCTGTGGTGGGTGAGCTCTCTGTCACACGGAGACCTTCCTGTGGCGGGTGAGCTCTCTGTCACACGAGGGCCTTCCTGTGGCGGTGAGCTCTCTGTCACATGAGGGCCTTCCTGTGGCGGGTGAGCTCTCTGTCACACGAGGGCCTTCCTGTGGCGGTGAGCTCTCTGTCACATGAGGGCCTTCCTGTGGTGGGTGAGCTCTCTGTCACACGAGGGCTTTCCTGTGGCGGTGAGCTCTCTGTCACACGGAGACCTTCCTGTGGCGGGTGAGCTCTCTGTCACACGAGGGCCTTCCTGTGGCGGTGAGCTCTCTGTCACATGAGGGCCTTCCTGTGGTGGGTGAGCTCTCTGTCACACGGGGGCCTTCCTGTGGCGGTGAGCTCTCTGTCACATGAGGGCCTTCCTGTGGTGGGTGAGCTCTCTGTCACACGGAGACCTTCCTGTGGCGGGTGAGCTCTCTGTCACACGAGGGCCTTCCTGTGGCGGTGAGCTCTCTGTCACATGAGGGCCTTCCTGTGGTGGGTGAGCTCTCTGTCACACGGGGGCCTTCCTGTGGTGGGTGAGCTCTCTGTCACACGGAGGCAGGGCCATCCTGTGGCGGGTGAGCTCTCTGTCACACGGGGGCCTTCCTGTGGCGGTGAGCTCTCTGTCACACGGAGGCAGGGCCATCCTGTGGCGGGTGAGCTCTCTGTCACACGGAGGGAGGACCTTCCTGTGGTGGGTGAGCTCTCTGTCACACGGGGGCAGGGCCTTCCTGTGGCGGGTGAGCTCTCTATCACACGGAGGGAGGACCTTCCTGTGGTGGGTGAGCTCTCTGTCACACGGAGGGAGGACCTTCCTGTGGCGGGTGAGCTCTCTGTCACACGGAGGGAGGACCTTCCTGTGGTGGGTGAGCTCTCTGTCACACGGAGGGAGGACCTTCCTGTGGTGGGTGAGCTCTCTGTCACACGGAGGGAGGACCTTCCTGTGGCGGGTGAGCTCTCTATCACACGGAGGGAGGACCTTCCTGTGGTGGGTGAGCTCTCTGTCACATGAGGGCCTTCCTGTGGTGGGTGAGCTCTCTGTCACATGAGGGCCTTCCTGTGGTGGGTGAGCTCTCTGTCACACGGAGGGAGGACCTTCCTGTGGCGGGTGAGCTCTCTGTCACACGGAGGGAGGACCTTCCTGTTGTGGGTGAGCTCTCTGTCACACGGAGGGAGGACCTTCCTGTGGTGGGTGAGCTCTCTGTCACACGGAGGGAGGACCTTCCTGTGGCGGGTGAGCTCTCTGTCACACGGAGGCAGGGCCATCCTGTGGCGGTGAGCTCTCTGTCACACGGAGGGAGGACCTTCCTGTGGTGGGTGAGCTCTCTGTCACACGGAGGGAGGACCTTCCTGTGGCGGGTGAGCTCTCTGTCACACGGAGGGAGGACCTTCCTGTGGCGGGTGAGCTCTCTGTCACACGGAGGCAGGGCCTTCCTGTGGTGGATGAGCTCTCTATCACACGGAGGGAGGACCTTCCTGTGGTGGGTGAGCTCTCTGTCACACGGAGGCAGGGCCATCCTGTGGCGGTGAGCTCTCTGTCACATGGAGGCAGGGCGTGCTCATGGAGAGAAGTGACATCACCGGCGCCAGCCCTGTCCTCTGGCAGCTTTTAGGGGTGCAAATGCCCCGCTGTTCCTCAGCTTGGGTGTGCGATCCCCGAGTTAAACTGACCTGTGACAGAGACCCGGCGCCTCTGCCGCTTCCAGGTCAGCTGGCCTCGGGAGGCGCGGCCGAAGGCACGGTACCTGTCCGCGGCTGCTGGTGGCCCGGGAGCCGCCGTCCTGCCTGCCGGCGTCTCCTCAGCAGCCCTTGGGAACGAGGCTCTTTCCCCTGTTATTCATCAAACATTTCTGATTTTAAAAATCATTCACAATGTACTTGGTCCAGAAAGCATTATCAATACCAGCCCCCCACCCCCCGGGACATTCCTTCCTTATGTTTGAGCATCCATCACCGTATCTGTTAAGAATAGTGTTATGTACCAGTTTGTTGTGACATGAAAAACTTTATTGAGAAAATGTGAGGGCCTTTTTTACATTTTTATTATTTATTCATTTATTTTTAAATATATTTTCATTGATTTCAGAGAGGAAGGGAGAGAGAGAGAGAAACATCCATGATGAGAGAGAATCATGGATTGGCTCCTCCTGTACGCCCCCCCACTGGGGATCAAACCCGCAACCTGGGCCTGTGCCCTGACTGGGACTTGAACCATGACCTCCTTCAACCACTGAGCCACACCAGCCGGGCCCCCTTGACACTTTTATTTAATAACCTGTCAAAGGGCAAAGTTCAGAAACGTGACCTAAGGCCGGGGCTACCGTTGGTGGATCATCATATCCCCATTAGCTTGTCTCCTCGGGGACCTACTCACCCAGTGTGATCCGCAAAGATAATTTACAGAACTTTTGAAAAATTTCCAGGAAGAGTTGATCCTCAGGTGAGAAAGAGAGGACGCTCTGCTTTTCATAGTCATTCCCCTCGCTACTGGGAAGTGACACGAGGGACTCCTGTTTTTATTCCTTTTAAAAAATATATCTTTATTGATTTCAGAGAGGAAGGAGAGGGAGAGAGAGATAGAAACATCAATGATGAGAGAATCATTGATCAGCCGCCTCCTGCATGTCCCCTATGGGGATCAAGCCCACAACCTAGGCATGTGCCCTTGGTCAGAATCGAACCTGGGACCCCTCAGTGTGCAGGCCCACGCTCTATCCACTGGGCCAAACCAGCCAGGGCTCCTGTTTTTATTCTAAGGAAAGAGCGGTGCCGCCGCAGTCCCGGGAAGTGTGCTCTCGCCCGTCCTCACGGGCTCATCTGCTAAGTGCAGCATTACCTCACCCGCGGCTCCGCTACGCATTTCCCATCAATCTCCCCACGGCCCAACGTGATGAACCGCTCTGCACACCACGGCGGGCGGTGCTTATTAGCACTGGAAGCGTTCGTGATGCTCGTCTTGATTAATCTTCTCGCGGCCCCGCAGCATTAATTCTGGGGAAGAGACCATGCTCTGCCCGCGTGGGGTTCACTCATGGTTTCCACCCCAATTCCAGGGCTCTGGGTGCCCACGGCCATGCGTCTCGTTCTGGCTTTTCTAGCACAGATTGTTTTGGGTCTCTATGAGCATTTTAACATTAATTTTCAAGAAGTGCCAGTAAGATAAAAAAACATGGCCAAAAAGAATGTTTTATATTTAAGGGTGAAAAGGAATTTTTAATTTATGCTTTAAAATAAAGTTCATTTTTTTTGATTCCATAAATTTAAAAACGTGTCAGTTTTTTGGAGAGTGGGTTATTTTTAAACAGAGTTTTTAAAATGAACAATTTGTGGTCCTTTGGTGGTGACTATTTTTGGTAATGTGGAAATTCTTTAAACATTTTTTATTTTAGTTTTGGTTTTTCAATGACAGTTTCCATGCACATGTTAGCGGAGGTGTACTAGTATAACAGTGTTAGACGTTTATGTACTTTACAGAGCGATCCCCATAGGTCTGGCACCACCTGGCACCATGCTCGTGACTGCAGTGTTACCGAGTGTATTTCTGTGCTGTACATCGCATCCGCAGGGCTATGTCTATGACTGGCGATTTGTACTTCTCATCCCTTCCCCGTCCCCCCACCCTGATGCCAGGTGCTGAGGTCACTGCTGGGCGCTGTGGGCACTAGAGCTGCAGCCTGTGGGGCGGAGGGTTGCCTGGTGAGTGAGGAAGCCCCTCGCAGGGAGCAGGGAGGCTGGGGCGGGGACAGCCCCCGGCAGGGTCGACTTGGGGACATGGTCTTGAAGCTACATTTCAAAGCACTTGAGTTAACACTTGGGGAAGTAGGGCCCGCTGGTGCCCCCCCGCCCCATTTCTGCTTCACCACTGTCCTAGGATCCATGGCTGACCCACCGGGGTGTGGGGTGCTGGCCCGAGGCAAAGTGTTTCCAAGTTTCCTCACAAAGAGCAATGTCTTCTGGGTGGGGCCACACTGTCAGCTCCCGTCCCTGAGCTGAGACCGGTCTGCACTGCCCAGCATCAGCGCCCATGAGTTTGATTCACCGGAACCAGCCGCAGTCAGGCCATTAGTCACCTGTGGCGGGGGCACCTTCGGGCGGGCGGAGGCTGCCGCAGAAGGAGCGGAGGGGCGGGAGGGGCGGGAGGCAGGGCCCCGCTCCTGGCCCTGGAATCCGGGCTAGGTCACCGGGCAGCTCTTGTCACAGTCTGGGTTACGATGTAAAATGTGATCTGATTTAATGGCAACAAAGGTACATGCAGCGGACACTGGTGTGTCAGAATTCTATTTGTGACTCTTGTTTCTAGCTTCCATTAAACCACCTTTCCTCAAGAAGGGCCATTTAAAAATATATATATATTTTATTGATTTCTACAGAGAGGAAGGGAGAGGGATAGAGAGTTAGAAACATCGATGAGAGAGAAACATCGATCAGCTGCCTCCTGCACACCTCCTACTGGGGACGTGCCCGCAACCAAGGTACATGCCCTTGACCGGAATCGAACCCGGGACCCTTCAGTCCGCAGGCGGACGCTCTATCCACTGAGCCAAACGGCAGGGCCATTTTTTAAGGGAAGTTTTAGGTAATGTTTGCCAATGAATGTGCAAATGTCAAGAGTCTGAAATGCCTTCTGTCTCTGTTGTCATTTTGCAGGTGATGAAACTATGGCGAGATGCAAAAACCTGCCCCTGACCCCGAGCCCAGCCAGTGGCCCAAGCTGATCTCAGTTGGAAAGGCAGTGGCGCCGTGTTGCGCTCGGGTTCGGAGCTGTGGCTTCCGCTTTCAGCTCGGTTCCTCTCTGGTCTGTGGACTCCGGGACTGGGGTTCATGTGTAAAGGAATGTTCTGATTAATTGAGAGGTAAGCAGTAAAGCTCATTAGTTTTTAACTGCTATCCAAATCCAGAGAATGATCTGATTTGAACACCATTTCCATCATTTACCGGCTTTTAAAACTCGGGCAAATTACTTACTCTCTCTTTATTCACCATTCTCATCTGTGCCTCAGAGGGTTCTTGCGAGGATTAAATTGTGAGAAATGGGCCCAACACTCAGGTGATGCTCCAAATGTTGTAGCTATTATTTACTGACGTGAGTTCTCCTGAAAGCGCTGGTGGAAGTAATCGAACCCTTCCGTAGTGGCTGGTGTCGGACTAGCTGATGTTTGTGTGCCAGGAATCGGGACCATAAGATAGAAAGTTCCCACCCCCTGGGGGCCACAGTCGTGGTGAGCCTTCACTGGAGCAGTGAGCTCCCGGAGCCCTTCTCTGGGGCTGACAGCACGGACAGGGAAGCCGCGGGCTGGCTCCCGGTGGCCGCGGAGAAGGCTAAGGCTTGAAATCCCTGTCCTCAATTCAAGGCCCAGTTTCTTCCTGACACAGGCGATGCTGATGAGAAAGGTGGAGGCTGGGGCTTTGCGGGCTTAAACAGGCGAGGTGTTTAGATTTGGGAAGAGAGGAAGCAGCAACAGGAAAGCCAGAGGTGTGACATTTCTGGGTATGTTTCTGGGACGACGAGCAGGTCTGAACATTAAGAAGGAAATTAAGTCAGTGAGGAACTGGCTCCGATGGTTAAAGGGGAAGGTGGGCCTGAAGAGAACGGTGTCAATCTTGAGTTTTGTCCCAGCTCAGTAGAGAGCCCCTCAGAGGCAGTCAAGTGGCTTTGCTGGGACCATGGGTAACACCACAGCTGTCCTGCCGTCTGGGCCGAGAGGATCTGTCTGTCTGGAGGGTCAGGGAAGATTAAATTGGGAGAAATGGGCCCCAACACTCAGGTGACGAGCAAAATGTTGTAGCTATTATTTACTGACGTGAGTCTCTCTCCTCCCCCCAACCCCTGTTCCTTTCTTCCATGGAGGACAAAACTTTTTTCTGGACCCTCCTAGGGTCTGTGCTGGGTCTGACAAAGACACATTAGCAGGGGAAAAGCACACACATTTATTTACAATAATCCAAATCCCAAATTCGCATCTTTAAAAGTTAAATCTTTCCTGGCTTCTCTTAGCGGCTATTTGCGGTTCAGATATTATCATTTTATCCCAGCCATTCTGAAATCCACACCCATTTTCTGCTTCCCTTATCCTTTGAGGTAATGAGTTTAATCAGTGGGGTGTTTGTGGGGCTTAGAGGACTGATGGTGAGCCTGCTGGGGTGAAGATAATGGGAGAGAAGGAGAAAAGAATCAGATATAGAGAATGAAGCATGATTTTGGGGGGATGTGCATGTCCACTCTCCACAGCCCTGAGGAGTGGGTAATGCAATTTTCTAGGGCAAACGCATCTGTTTTGATCAAACTCGCCAATTTCTTCTTTCTGATTTGGATCAATCATCTTGAAAGCCTCTTGGAATTACTAAATTCACGATGAATCTCCCATGACTATTATGAATGTGAATGAAGAAGAAGAAATCATTGCAATTTAATTATTTACTTTGATTAAATCCAAGGGCTGGGACTGGCAGTCTCTGCCCTACCCTCACTGAGCAGTAAGAATGGCAGACACATATGAGCTCATGACTGCAGTGAAGTAAGAGAAATAAGTCTCTAATCTTATGGTAGATCTTAGCAGAGGTCACTAGCTCCAATGCATTTTCTTCCTGAATACTGTAGGGGCTCATTTGGTGTGGCCTGACCACCGTGGCCCAGTGCATTGGACCAGTGCAGACACTGACTTGGGCTCAGCCAATCAGATTCTCTGAAAGGTTTGAACTTGGACTCTGCTTCCACCTGGACTGTAGGAGGAGCTCATGAGCCGAGAAAGGTCAAGGCAGCCGGGAGAGGGACTGAGTGGGGAGGCCTATCGAGGGCTGGGTCTCCCTCGGTCCCTCCAGTCTGTGTGGGTCTGACTGTGTGTTAGGAAAGTGGACCACCCGGCTTCTTTAGTCTCAGCCCCGAGAGAAACATGCCATTGGATGGAAAGTGCTCTTTCCATAGCAGGAGCCCGGGTGAGCGTGGGTGGCGTTGCCTGGGGTGCACTGCACGGGTTCCCACCTGGTAGGCCAGCTCAGTATCCCCACGGGCTTGCTTGGCTTTAATGTTTTCCTGTCTTCGAATGGACAGTAATTGAAACAGATTTATTGTCTAAATTATCCCTCAGTTCAGGATTCACTTAGAAAAATGGGGCCATAAAATGAGGTGTCCATGGCCCATTGCAAGCTGGGGGACAGGCTAGTGAAGGCGAGTGCCTGCTGACCGAATCTGCCCCGTGGAACATGAAATAGTTCTTCACATTTGGAAAACTCATCCTATATAATAAAAGCCTAATATGCAAATACACCAAATGGTGGAATGACTGGTTGCTATGATGCCCACTGACCACCAGGGCCAGATCCTCAACCCAGGAGCTGCCCCCAGCCTGCAGGCCCCAGGCCAGCCAAGGAGGCAGGCAGTGGCAGGGTGATCCGGGGGAAGGTGGGGCCGGCCGGCGAGTGGGCCGAGGCTGCCCCCCAATTGCCCTGCCAGTTGCCTCCCACAGAAGGAGGCAACTGGTAGCGGGGGGTGGGGGGTGGTGGTGGGTGCAAGTGGGCGGCGCCAGGCTGGCCAAAGTGTGTGCCAGTGGGGGGTCCCCCTGATCGATCTGATGGTCACCCCACAGATTGGCCCTGATTGCCAGCCAGGCCTAGGGACCCTACCGGTGTATGAATTTCATGCACTGGGCCTCTAGTCATATTATAAATCGGATGTAACATCATCCTTTACCTTATTTAGAAAGATTGTCAGAAGAAGGTCCAGGCCGTTTCAGACTGGGGCCCCGGGAACACTGGCCTGGATGACACCTGATATTTTCTCTTCCTTCCCATGGCTGCACTCATCATCTCTCTTCCTTCCCTGGAGTTAGTCCTTCCCAGCTCTCCTTTCCCCTTCTCCCCTCACACATCTGCCTCCTGAGAGGGTCTGGGGGTCCCCAGGCAGCCTCGCCCCTTCCCCTCCCACTCACCCCCAGTACAAAGTTCTCTGGACCTCACCTCACCTTCTTTCCCATGAGATTCCTAGTGCTGAGAGAAATCCCAGGAGATCCACTACATTGATATTTCCTCTGAAACAGGTAAATCTTCCTCTACCTCTTCATCCAATATTTGATAAATGCCTATAGGAGTGCACTGAGTAGGTCATAAATCCTGGGGATCCAAAAGTTAAATTAGGGAGTCTCTCATTCCTGGGAGCCCACCGTGTATGGAAAGGCAGACTAGCCAAATGTCCTAATAAAATAATTGTTGTAGAGGATAGATTCTGAGTAGGGCTTCCCAGTGGCCTGGGGGAGTAGAGTGGCTACTACAGAGAGGAAGCAAGTCACCAAAACGTGCAAACTGAGTGAGCACATGTACACACACACACACACACACACACACACACACACACAGTGGGGTGTAAGTAGCTGAGAATAACTGGAAAGTATAGTGTAAGAAGGGGCATGAGGCTGGGGAGCTGGGCGGGGCCAGATGATAAGACCTTCCCTGCCCAAAAGGGAGTGTAGATTTATCCCAGAGAGCTATAGATATGCAGCATGTTCACACCACGGACAGGGGAGCTATAGACACACAGCATGTTCACACCATAGGCAGGGGAGCTATAGACACTCAGCATGTTCACACCACAGACAGGGGAGCTATAGACACTCAGCATGTTCACACCATGGGCAGAAGAGCTATAGACATGCAGCATGTTCACACCACGGACAGGGGAGCTACAGATACGCAGCATGTTCACACCACGGGTAGGGAAGCAATAGACACACAACATGTTCACACTACTGGTAGGAGAGCTATAGACATGCAGCATGTTCACACCATGGACAGGGGAGCTATAGACATGCAGCATGTTCACACCATGGGCAGGGGAGCAATAGACACACAGCATGTTCACACCATGGGTAAGGGAGCAATAGACACACCACATGTTCACACTACGGGTAGGAGAGCTATAGACATGCAGCATGTTCACACCATGGACAGGGGAGCTATAGACATGCAGCATGTTCACACCATGGGCAGGGGAGCAATAGACACACAGCATGTTCACACCATGGGTAAGGGAGCAATAGACACACCACATGTTCACACTACGGGTAGGAGAGCTATAGACATGCAGCATGTTCACACCATGGACAGGGGAGCAATAGACACTCAGCATGTTCACACCACGGGTAGGGGAGCTATAGACATGCAGCATGTTCACACCATGGGCAGGGGAGCTATAGACACTCAGCATGTTCACACCACGGGTAGGGGAGCAATAGACACACAGCATGTTCACACTACGGGTAGGAGAGCTATAGACATGCAGCATGTTCACACCATGGGCAGGGGAGCAATAGACACACAGCATGTTCACACCATGGGCAGAAGAGCTGTAGACACTTAGCATGTTCACACCATGGGCAGAAGAGCTGTAGACACACAGCATGTTCACACCATGGGCAGAAGAGCTGTAGACACAGCATGTTCACACCATGGGCAGAAGAGCTGTAGACACACAGCATGTTCACACCATGGGCAGGGGAACTATAGACACTCAGCCTGGCAGTGTTGAGGGGATGGCCAGGCAAAGTCCAGGTGGCTGTCTCCCAAGACATCTTGTGGGATGGCATCATGGTTTCTTGGGGTTCAGAATCTGACCTTAGAATTTTGAAAGTCTTAGGAAAAAATTTACCCTAAATAAATGTGTGTTATGAATGCATAAAACCAGAGTGCTGCTTATCCTATATAATAAAGAGGTAATATATAAATTGACCATCACTCCAACACACAATATGGCTGCCCCCATGTGGTCAAAGATGGCTGCCCCCATGTGAACACAAGATGACTGCCACAAGATGGTCGGCAGGGGAGGGCAGTTGTGGGCCATCAGGCCAGCAGGGGAGGGCAGTTGGGAGGGACCAGGCCTGCAGCGGAGGGCAGTTGGGGGCAACTAGGCCTGCAGGGGAGGACAGTTAGGGGCGACCAGGGTGGCAGGAGAGGGCAGTTAGAGGCAATCGGGCTGGCAGGGGAGCAGTTAGGCATCGATCAGGTTCACAGTGGAGTGGTTAGGGGGTGATCAGGCTGGCAGGCAGAAGCAGTTAGGGGTAATCAGGCAGGCAGGCAGGCAAGCAGTTGGGAGCCAGCAGTCCCTGGATTGTGAGAGGAATGGCCGACTGCACTTTTAGGCCTGATCCCACCAGGATCGGGCCTAAACGGGCAGTTGGACATCCCTCAAAGGGTCCCAGGGTGCAGGCTGGCCTGAGGGACAAATTTCGTGCACCGGGCCTCAAGTTAATTTACAATGCAGAACAGCAGTGGAGGCCTGAGAGTTCTAGAAATGTCTACATGGAGAGTACACTTTCTCCCTATGGGGTGACTTACTGAATTGTGGTCAGAGGGCTGGTGAGCACACTCCGAGGGAAGGTGAGGGACTCACATGCCCCCCCACAGAGATGACTGTGTCACCCGAGGGGAAGCTTTACCCAGGGGTCTGGGTTCTCAAACTTTCTTTGCCCGGGACATGTTGGTTTGGGCTGAGCCAAAACCTATGTCTGAGCTTGTATGTGGATTGCGTGGTCAACCAAGTATGTAGACCCCCGGGTGTTGCCTATAGACTAGCATGTCCTATAAGGTCAGGGTGAAGGTTGGTGAGCTTGGGAGGCACTCTTCCCCCTTCAGGTGGCGTAGGCGCCTAGGAAGGCAGTATCTGGACCAACAGAAAGGACAGTGGCATGAATTCCCGATATTTTTTGTTGTTGTTAATCCTCACCCACCTGACCGGAGGATAATTTTTCCATTGATTTTTAGAGAGAGTAGAAGGGAGGGGCTGAGGGCAGGAGGGGGGTAGAGAGGGAGGGAGGGAGGGAGAGGGAAGCATTGGTGTGAGAGACATATCAATTAGTTGCCTCCCTCATGTGCCCTAACCAGGGCGGGCATCAAACTTACAACCCAGGTATGTGCCCTTGTTGGGCTGATGCTCTAACCACTTTGCTAGCAACACTGGCCAGGGCTAATTCCCATTAGTTTAAGGAATAACCTTCCTGATATGTATAGATGTGGGACTGGTTCAACTTAAGCCTGTTGCTGGGTCTTCATTTTTGGCTGGTGTAGTTCTTAATGGGAAAGCAAATTGGGTCCCAAGCCAGTCATTTGTGCGCTGGAGTGGGCAGGCCCTGGCCAGGGTCCATCTCTCCGCAGGACCTGCACTCCCCAGCCATGCCCTCCACTCCTCCGCCTGCCCTCCACCCACCCATTTGCCCAAGGCTTGTTCCACCAGCAGCTCTTTTGCCCCCAAGATCCAATCAGAGAATCTAATTATTTTAACAGCTACTGATCTCATTCAAGGATCCAAGTTTCAAAATGATAAAATCCAACACATTTCTCTGACTATGTCATGCCGACTCTACAAATGCCTATTTACTTTTTAACACAAAATTCCCGGATGGATTCTAAACATAAACCATATCACTTTTAGGTGGTTCTCTTTTTCAGGGAGGAAAAAGATCGCATTTTATAGGAATCCCAATAAATATCCTGTCTGGCACCTGCTTCACTTTATTCCCAAATTTAGATCATAAACAACGTTAACAACCAGCGAAACACCTGTCATAGCATGCACCGGGACATTCTGGAATGCTTTCATGAAAAATCGTTACGCCTACACATTCTCCTTTCTTCTGTGCTCCTGCGACGCTCCTCCTTCTCTTTGCATTGACTTCCAGGGCGCCGATGCCCCTGCCTGCTTAAGTATGCGTCCCCACCAGCTATGACATCACAGCTCATTAATCAGGCGACCAGCCAGCTGAGTGAGATCAGAATGTGGGGGCGGGGGGGGGGGGGGGGGCCAGGGTTCCCGAGTGAATCACCAGGTGTTTGACCAGCGTGGTCACGGGCTGGGTGCTTCTGCCAACGCCAGCACCTTCACCGCACGGTGCCCACAGGAGTTGCCGTGAAGGCGAGGGCTCAAGCACACTCACACACGCCTTTAAATCGGCACCTAAAGTGCTGGATTAACAACTGGTGAGTGGTCGTTACGAAAAAGCTCAGCGAGCAGAGGCAACTTTAAGGAAAAAGGAAAATCACCCGGCTCTTACCTTATATTAATACTCATTTAAAAATCCTTCCAGATTTTTTTTGTTTGTTATGAATACACACAAAGGCACTCTCAAAGAACATGAAACATTTATGCCGGGCATATTATTTTATAACATGTGTCTTATATTTTGAATATATTTCCAATTCAGCACATACAGACCCATATCATCATAATTGATGTCCGCCGACCCGTCCATTGTTTGATGTAACCTAATTTTTAATTTTCATTTTGGTATTTCTAATTTTTGCTTTAAAATTTTTAAAAATTTTAGTTGACATACGACACTATATTAGTTTCAGGTGGGCAACATAGTAACCTAATTTATGTAGCGGTATTGTTTTAATATTAATTTCTGTTGTTTGTTCCGATTCTCTCCAGTCTGTGTGACAGGGAGCAGCCACCGTGGGCGGGCATTCTGGATGCTCGCACGTGCCCAGGTCTAGGCCAGTGTGCTAAGCAGCCTGCAGAGCGCCCACGCCAGTCAGATCCAGGAGACATGTAGTCTCTGCCAAAGGTCAGGCAAGTTGTAAAAATTAACCTTCATTGTTAAATTTTCCTCCAGAAAGTTTGTGTCAACTTGCACTTCTTGTTTTAAAATTTTTTATTTATTGATTTTAGAAAGAAAAGGAGGGAGAGAGAAACATCGATTTGTTGATCCACTTATTGATGCATTCACTGGTTGAGTCTTTTTTTAAAATATATTTTTATTGATTTCAGAGAGGAAGGGAGAGGGAGAGAGAGAAACATCAAAGATGAGAGAGAATCACACCCCACACTGGGGATCGAGCCTGCATCCCAGGGAATGTGCCCTTGACCTGAATCGAACCTTCAGTCCGAAGGCCGATGCTCTATCCACTGAGCCAAACCAGCGAGGGCCATTGTTTGACTCTTGCATGTGCCCTGAGCAGGGATCTAACACAACATTGGTGCAGAGGAAGAACGCGCTCACCGCTGAGCCCGGCCACGGCGTTCGCACTTCTCCCAGCATGCAGTTCCTCCAACTCCTTCCGACATTAGCGGTATTTTAGAAAACCAAGTTTTACAGGAAGTTTCATATTACTTACTCAATTTCCTTTAGTTTTTTTTTGCACCTCTCTGCATTTTTAAATCTCTTTTTCAGTTGATAGTTTGTATATTTCACAAAATTCATAATTTTTGCATAAATTGTTAAAACATTGTCATAAAGTAGTTTATAATATTTCCCTGTTATCTTTATGATATCTGTAAGATTTATTGTGATTTCTCTTTTATTCCTGATTCTGGAAATGTGCATTTTTTCCAAAATTTATTATTTTATTAACTGTTCAGAAAACCATTGTTTTTTTTCTATTGTTAGTCTATTTTTAAATTTTATTTTAGCTCTTTATTCTTTTTCTTCTGTCTACTTACTTTGGGTTCAATTTGATTCATATCCCTTGATCAACCAAAATAATTTATTCTTTTATTTATCATAATATAACCTGATAAAACTCAAAGGAACTACCGGAGAAAGTAACTTCCCTGCAGTGCTGCGCTCAGTAATGACAACCCCGACATCCCACCAGTGGGTGCAGGTGGAACCTTCGCGCTCACGCACCCCTCTCCCGGCCCCCTCGTCCACTCCCCGCGCAGTCCTTCTGAGGGTTCCTACTGCTCCACATGCCTGCGCAATAACAGCACATATTCTGGCATATATATTTTTCAAATCCTTATTTTATAGAAATACATTTATATTCATTTCCCTATATCTTGCTTTTCCTTATATATTTCTTATAATCAATACATAATCAATAAATAATAGACACAGTAATCCTTCCAAGTTCATTGGTAAAGTTCTGTCTCATGTTTTTAATGGACTCCACGCGTTGTGTACACCCAGACCCAGTGTTAGTTCCCCCTCCTGGTGGCACCGGAAGCCCGGCGTCTGCAGACCTGTGTCTCCTCCGGTCCCATCGCCACTCGCGGCTCTGTGGGAGAGGAACCCAGGGGAGGCCGATGGACACACACATGCCTCCCCTCCTGTACTACTAGATTTGGTTGTAGAGTTTGTAACAACACGTATTCCTATACACAGCCAATGAGAGTTCCTTTCTCCAAATCTCGCTTTCGTAATTTACTGCCATTCTTTGATTTAGCATTTTGGACAGGGTCTTTTTTATTTCATTGTACGACTGAAGATTTAATTTCAATACGGCTATATTTCTATTTTCATTTAATCAGTAAATAGTGCTTTTGGCATGCAGATATTTTACACCTCACTCCTCCAGCCTTTATGGTTTTTGCTTTGATGTCAGTCTTCGCTGCCGTCCACCTGGAAATTATAGGCAGTCATCTAATTACTTCTGCTATCTCTGCGGTCTTGTTCTCTCTCCTTTCATCTTTAGCCTACCTATAATTTATTTGAATGTAAGGCGTGAGAGATGGATAAGACACAATTTTTTTCCAAATACAGTTGTTCTAAGAAGCATTTCTCGGGCAGGCAGTCCCTACCTCAGTGATTAAGTACCTCCTCTATTGCAGGGTTAATTCCGGTATTCTGGGGTCCATGTTTGGAGCCCATTTTTGTTCCACTGATGCAAATAACCATTTCTTCCACGTGTTCTAGACCGTTATGGCCGCTGTTTGTCTGTTTCATTACCTGGTAGTACCAGTCCCCCTAATTTTTCTCCTTTTTGTATATATGAAGGGTTCCTGGTGAATTGCACAAATTGTCAAATTCCTAGAATAATCTCATTAAGAGTCATATGGAAATTATGTTACTCATTTAGGGAGAAATGACATTCTTTTTGTTAATCCTCACCCAAGTATATTTTTCCCATTGATTTTTAGAGAGTGGAAGGAAGGGGGGCGGGAGAGAGAGAGAAACATCTATGTGAGAGAGACACATTGACTGGTTGCCTCCTGCACGCACCCTGACTGAGGCTGTGGGATCAAACAAGCAACTCAGGTAGGCACCCTTGACCAGGAATCGAACCCACGACCCTCTGGTGCTCGGGGTGAGGCTTGGCCACCGAGCAAATTGTACTTGTTCTATTTATTCTATAAGTTGGCATTTCAGTTATCCTCCTACGGGGCAAAGTGAGCTCTCAGGACCTTAGTGTGCAGAGTGGGGGCTTCTGGAAGGCACCCCACTTCGACCTTTCCCCTGCGGTCCTGCGGGAAAGGTGAGGAATGTGGTTGGTTGTGCATCTGTGAAGGACGCACGCCGAGGCCTGGTCAGTCCGGCCCAGGCTCAGGCAGACCCGCTGCCTCGGGGCGGGTGATCTGTGGAGTCCAAGCGCTGGTTCTTGGGGTTCTGAGTTGGCTCCCTCACCCCCACCATCCTTTTGTTTCTGGAGAATCGGAAAGCTGCCGCTGTATTTCCAGGCGCTCCTGCACCCGCACCTGAGCGCAGCCTCCCGTGTCACACGCCGAGCATGGCAGAGCCGACGGCCAGCCCGGGCCCTCGAGGGGCAGCGGCCACAGCAGCCAGCACGACTGTCTGGACTGACACAGGAGAGAAACATGGGGCAGTCTCTGCAGCCCGCTGTGTCGGGCTCTTCCTGGTCAGCCGCCTCCTCAGAGCAGGAGGCCCCCAGGATGGCTGGCGGGGGGGGGGGGGGGGGTGCGGGCAGGTGCAAAGAAGCAGACCCTGTGCTGTGCGGGTGACTTGTGGAGCCCTGGGAGCCATTTGCAGTTAGTGCCACTGGTCACCGGAGCTGGGGCTGACCACGGCCTCAGGAGCCGCGACTCTGGGGAAGCCGTCTCTGGAAAAGAAGGTTCCAGTGAGAGCTGGTCCTTCCTCCCCACAGCCGCGCACTGGGAGAGAGCACGGCCGGCGAGGACTGGCCGCGGGCAAGTAGAAATGGAGGCCCCTCCTGTGAGGCCCCCGGACCTGCAGAAATAAATCATGTGCTAGTTTTAAAAACGAATTTGTTGCCCTGGCTGGGGTGGCTCAGTGGGTGGAGTGTCGTCCCGTGCACTGAAGGGTTGTGGGTTTGATTCCAGGGCAGGGCACATACCCAGGTTGTGGGTTTGATCTTCAAGAGTATGGGAGGCAACCGATCTCTCTCTCTCTCTCTCTCTCTCTCTCTCTCTGTCTCTGTCTTGATGACTCTCTCTCTCTCCCTCTCTCTCCCCCCGCCCCTCTCTCCCTTCCTCCCCCCCCCCCCCCCCCCCCGCTTTAGTTTGGACACTATCTGTTGACCTCTCTTCTCTTCATGAGCCCTTTCTTTATTGCATGTCATCTCCTGTCAAGCCCATCTTTGGAGTTCTCAATTTCAATGACTGTTTTTTCAGTTCTAAAATTTCTAGTTGATTCTTTTTAATAGGTGTCAATTTTCTGATGAGATTATCCCCCTTTTTTTCATTGTTTCTCCACAATTTCCTTGAACATATTCATAACTCTGTTAAGTTCCTTATCTGATAGTTTCAGTATTCCATCCGATGTGGGTCTGTTTCTATTAGGTTGATGGTTTCCTTGACTTTTGGTTCAATGGTTCTGTCTGTCTCTTTTGAAAATCCTCACCTAAGGATATGTTTATTGTTTTTAGGGAGAGAGGAGAGGAGGGAGGAAGAAAGACAGAGGGAGGGAGAGAGAGAGGGAGAGAAGGAGAGGGAGAGAGAGAGAGAGAGAGAGAGAGAGAGAGAGAGAGAGAACAAACCTGCACCCTAGGTGTGTGCCCTTATTGGAAATCAAACCCACAACCTTCGGGGCACAGGACGATGCTCCAACCAGCTGAGCCGCCTGCCAGGGCTGAATGACTCTGTCTCTTTATACACACACACTGGACCTCCCGAGGCGGTTGTCTCCTGCTTGAGGAGCGCTCTGCACCCCTCCCTTCTCCCTGGGGCCGGGCCACTCCTGGCTGCTCTTCCTCTCTGTGTGGGAGGCTGCCAGGCCTGCTGGGTGTCTGACTGTGATAGTGGCTGTCAGATGGCCCCTTGTTTAGGTCCACAATCTCTCTCAGTACCAGAGTCAGCAATTGCATTGATGGAGAAGCCGCAGATGCCACTCACCTCCCCCTCACCTCCCCCTCACCTCCCCCCACACCTCCCCCTCCCCTCCCCTCCCCTCCCCCCTCCCCTCCCCCTCCCCTCCCCCCTCCCCACTCACCTCCCACTCACCTCCTTCCTCACCTCCCCCTCACCTCCCCTCTCCCCTCCCCCTCAACCTCCCCCTCACCTCCCCCCACCCCTCCCCTCTCCCCTCTCCCCTCCCCACTCACCTCCCACTCACGTCCCACTCACCTCCTTCCTCACCTCCCACTCACCTCCCCCTCACCTTCCCCCTCACCTCCCCCCTCACCTCCCCCCTCACCTCCCCTCACACCTCCCCCCTCACCTCCCCCTTCACCTCCCCCTTACCTTCCCCCTCCCCTCCCCCTCCCCTCTCCCCTCCCCTCCCCTCCCACTCCCCTCCCCCCTCACCACCCCCTGCACCTGCCCCCTCACCTCCCCTTCACCTCCCCCCACTTCTCCCCTCTCCCCTCCCCACTCACCTCCCACTCACCTCCCACTCACCTCCTTCCTCACCTCCCCCCTCACCTCCCCCCTCACCTCCCCCCTCACCTCCCCCTCACCTCTCCCCACACCTCTCCCAACACCTCCCCTCTCACTTCCCCCCACACCTGCCCCCTCACCTCCCCCCTCTCCTCCCCCACACCTCTCCCCACACCTCTCCCCTCACCTCCCCCCTCACCTCCCCCTCACCTCCTCCCTCTCCTCCCCCCTCACCTCCCGGGAGAAGCCGCGATGTCCCTCACCTCCCAGTGTGACTCCCTGACCTGGTTCCCCAAGCCCTTGTTGCCTCAGTGGCTCTCCAATGCTTTCAAACAACGTTTTGGGTATTTCCCTCCTAAATTTTCTATTTATTCTTGGAGGGATCATGGGTTGGCCACCAGCTTCCTCACCATTGCTGGGAGGGAAGCCCGCTGTAGATTCTCCGCCATCTTTTTGGGGTAGAAAAATTCAAGTTAAGGAAATACCTTTCTAGTGTCTATATTGTTTAAACACATGAATGATGGTTCATTTTATAAAATGGTAGCTCTAAATCCGTTTAGGCAACCATATGGCTTTTTAAATCCAATAGGCTAATTTGGTAGATCACCTGATTAAACGTTCTGATGCCGAACCACTTTGCATTCTTTTCTAAAAAATAGATTTTTATTGATTTCAGAGAGGAAGGGAGAGGGAGAGAGAGAGAGAAACAGCAATGATGAGAGAGAGTCATGGACTGGCTGCCTCCTGCACGCCCCCTGCTGGGGACGAGCCCACCACCCAGGCCTGTGCCCGACCGGACGAACTGTGACCTCCTGGCTCACAGGTGGATGCTCAGCCCTGAGCCCCGCGCGGCACCTGCTTTGTCATGACGACGTCGGCGTCAGTGCTGACTGGGTGGCACTTATTTGGAAGTTCTGCGCTGGGACGACGAGGAGGAGGGTGCCTGCCTCTCCTGTCCTCACGGGGGTGTGGGGGGTGGGGGTAGGTGGGGGTGTGGGGGTAGGTGGGGGTGTGTGGGGGGGCTGCGTTTAAAGGAGCCAGACGCCCACGCTGGCGCCGGCGGTGGCTCTGCGGCGGCCGGCTCTGAGCCTGGCGCGTTGGCGGTGCTGCCCGCCAGCCCGGCAGCCCCCTCTCGCTTCACCTCGGGGTCACCGCGGCTCAGAGCTTGGTCACCTCATGTTGTTGTTTCGTGGCGGAAACATTGGAAAGTAAGTCTCAGGTTCTCCATCTCTTCGCTCGGGTCCTGCACATGCGTCCCGGAGCGTGCTGGCTTTGAAGTAAGCCGGCCTGTGGCTCCGGGCCCATGGCCGTGCCCGCCCTCCGCCGGCCGCCCCACCGCGCCAGGCGCAGCCTCCCCGCTCCTGCGAGGCGCGGCCAGTGCCACGGCCTCCCTCCCGCCGAGGCCTCCTGCGTCCGCCTTCCTCCTCGCCAGCACCTCCGTGGGCACCAAGGGGCTCGGGTCTTCACGGCGCGGCTCTCAGCCTGGGCGCCAGCAGCCCCCTTCCCCGCTGCGTGCTGGGCGCGGGGCGCGGGGCGCGGCGGGGCTGGGACAGGGAATCCCACCCCGTCACCTGCTTCTGCGCCACCGGCGGGGCTGCCTCCCGTGCCTCACACTCGGGTTTGTATCGAACAGCCTTTGGAAGGGGAGGTGTCACATTTTAAACCCAGTGACAGGCCTGGCTGCTTTCACATTCCTCCGTGTTGGGGTGTGTGCTGCGGAGAGGCACTGGGCGGCCCTGTTTCCAGGGTCCGCGCACTGCGGGGAGCGTGGCTCCAGGCGGGGGAGGCTGCTGACCAGCTGGGTCAGAGCAAACACCTCCGCTTCGTGGGGCTCACCGCCTCCGCTCCCGCTCCGCTTGCACGCGGCCGATGAGGTGCCTCGCCCGCCTTGGAGCGCCTGTCCAGGGAGCGTGCCTGGTGAGTGTGCAGCTCCCCTGTTAAAGAGCCCACGCACCAGCCCTGGCCGGTAGTTGGGTGGTGGGAGCATGGTCGGTACACCAAAAAGGTTGCAGGTTCGACTCCCAGTTGGGGCTCATGCCCACTGGAGGCAACAGAGCGATGTTTCTCCCTCCCTCCTCCTTCCTCTCTTTCTAAAATCAGTAAAAACATATCCTCATGTGAGATTAAAAAAAAAAAGAAAAAGGGGCCCTAGCTGGTGTGGCTCAGTGGATAGAGGGTCGGACTGTGGACTGAAGGGTCCCGGGTTAGATTCTGGTCAAGGGCACATGCCTGAGTTGTGGGCTCAGCCCCCAGTGTGGGGCGTGCAGGAGGCAGCTGATCAATGATTCGCTCTCATCATTGATGTTTCTCTCTCTCATCTCCCTTCTTGTCTGAAATCAATAAAAATAAATAAATAAAGTCAATAAAAACATTCTTAAAAAGAAAAAGGGGGAAAGAGAGTTGACTTACCTCCTGCCCATTGTTTTTGGGTTCAGACCTGGGCCTTGCTTTGGTCGGCAGCCTGGGCAGTTGTGATGTGTGAGGTGCATGCCAGCTGCCAGGGCCTGTGAGCTGTGCCCCCTCACCCACACCCCCTCACCTGCACCCCCTCACTCGCATTCCTCGCCTGCACCCCCTCGTCTTCACCCACTTGCCTTCACCCCTTGCCTGCACCCCCTCGCCCGCACCCCATAGCCCACATCACCTGTACTCCTCACCCGTACCCCCTTGCCCGTACCCCTCACCTGCACTCCTTTCCCGCACCCCCTCGCCTGCACCTCTGCTTGCTTTGTGGGTGCCCAAAATGGCCACCGTTCCCAGGAAGGGGCACGAGGAGTGAAGCTGAGCCGCTCCGCTGGACCCAGCACATGGCAGCTGACCGCCAGCCGACCTTCAGGCGAGGGAGAACATTCCGTTTCCCTGGGCTCCTGGCTGTGTGGTACTCGACAGGCAGCGTCATTGCACCTCCAGGCCACCCTCCCATCTTTGTCTGAACCCAATGTGGTACAAAAAGATGGTACTTAACCATGATGGTGCTTTTTCCTTTTTGACAGTGTTTGTAATAAAAACAAATCAACAGCGATGAGCACGCAGCGTTCCTCCCGTTGACTGGGTGTGCGTCCTTTGTAAACGAGGAGGAAGCAGCACAGCGAGCTGGGGTGCGCCGGCCTCCGGGCTTGGGCCAAGCTCTTCACTCCACGTGGAGACATTCTCTGTAATGGAAACAGCGACAGGACCCCCACTTGTGTGCTGTGCACGCGAAGTGAGCAGTTAAAGCCCCCGCCCCTGCACGGAGGCCCGCGCCTGCGGAAGCAGGTCTACACTGAAATCGCACGGAGTTGGCTCTGTGCTGAGGCCGCAGGCCCCAGATTCCAGCTGAGAAATGGCGGCTGCTGGGGACTTATGTGCTCACAGGCACAAGATGTCACTCTTGTGCTTGCTGTGCAGATAACACTCTTGTTGAAATTTTAATGCTTTTAATGATTTGCCTTTTTAGCCCAGAGTGAACTAATCAGACAGCCTGTGCCGAGACATAAATCACAGCATCTTCCTGGGGAACCTCAGGTGACATAAATCAAGATTCTTTTTTCAATCAGCTCTTCATTCTTCTTAGTCACGCAGAAAATATGGCCCGCACTGTATTTACAGTCTGATGGTAAGGAGATGTTTAACATCAATGCGGGAGATTAAAAATGACAAGTTATATGGTGAAGAGTGTGAAAAGGTGTTTACACTGACACGTAATATCTGGGTTGATCTACAACTCAGTAATAGGTACCATCAATCTGGCAGGCACGCTAGTGTGGGCGTGGGTAAGCGAGTGCGGGGGGTCAGCGTGTGCACGAGGCACATGCCCGCGTGGAGGAGAGGAGAGCGCTGATCAGCACCTGTGGGATGGGCACCTGAGGGGCGAGCGCTGTCCTTCTGGGGGAGTAGCTGCAGGCACCGCCTCTCACCCCTTCATCTGATTCCTGCAGATGTTGTGCCTGGGACCCACACACCCGTTTCCTCTTCGCGTTCAAAGGATTAAAATATGTTTTCCAGCCCTGCCGGTGTGGCTCCCCGGTTGAGTATCAACCCAGGAACCAGGAGGTCACCACTTCGATTCTCAGTAGGGCACATGCCGGGCTTCCTGCTCCATCTCCAATGGGGAATGTGCAGGAGGCAGCTGATGGATGTTTCCCTCTCATCGATGTTTCTATCTCTCTCTCCCTCTTCCATCCTCTCTCTAAAAAGCAATATAAGAAATCTAAAACTAAAAATACTAACAACAAAAACCATGTTTTTATGATTTATGTGAGTGAAGAACAAACCCAAGAAAACTGTTTTTATTCCACTTCTGGTCCCAAACACCTTCTAATTCCTGCAAGACAATTGTGGATTGCAGATGTTTTGGGATTTTTATCTCAAAAATGAGTCTTATGTAAAACATGCAGTGTAAAAACTTGACAGACACTCAGATTATTAAAGTTACTAGAGGCCTGGTGCACGAAATTGGTGCGGGGGGGGGGGGTTCTCCTCAGCCCAGCCTGTACCCTCTCCAATCCTGGATCCCTCAGGGGATGTTCAAAAGCTGGTTTAGGCCCGATCCCGGGGATCGGGCCTAAACCGGCAGTCAAACATCCCTCTCACAATCTGGGATTGCTGGCTCCTAACCGCTCACCTGCCTGCCGGCCTGATCGCCCCTAACTGACCCCCCTGCTGGCCTTGTCACCCCCAACTGCCCGCCCCCCCCCCCCCCTGCCGGCCTGGTTGCTCCTTACTGCTGCCTCCCCTGCTGGCCTGGTTGCCCCCAACTACCCGCTTCTGCCGGCCTGGTCACCCCTTACTGCCCTCACCCCCGCCAGCCTGGTTGCCCCCAACTTCCCCCCTTTGCCAGCCTGGTCGCCCCTAACTGCCCCCCCTGCCAGCCTGGTCACTTCCAACAACCCCCCATCCCCTGCCGGCCTGGTCACCCCTTACTGCCACCCCTACTGGCCTGGTCACCCCCAACTGTATCCCTCTGCCGGCCTGGTCACACCTTACTGCCACCCCTACTGGCCTGGTCACCCCCAACTGCCCCCCTCTGCTGGCCTGGTCGCCCCCAACTGTATCCCTCTGCCGGCCTGGTCACCCCTTACTGCCGCCCCTACTGGCCTGGTCATCCCCAACTGCTCCCCTCTGCTGGCCTGGTCACCCCTAACTGCCCCCCGCTGCTGGCCTGGTCACCCCTTACTGCCCCCCATGCCATCCTAGTTGCCCCCAACTGCCCCCCCCCTGCCGGCCTGGTCACCCCCAACTGCCTCCCTGGCCTGGTCACCCCTTATTGCCAACCCTGCCGGCCTGGTCGCCACTAACTGTCCCTCCCTGGCAGCCTGGTCACCCCATGCAGCCTGCTGTTCAGTCGTTTGGTCGTCCCTCACTAACCCCCCTGCCGGCCTGGTCACCCTACGCAGCCTGTATTCGGTCGTCTGGTTGTTTCGGCTGTGACGGCCCCTGGCTTTTTATATATTAGGATATGTAAAGTAAGACGTGAGTTTGCTCTGAGTGAGAGCCCAAAGGCCTCTCACCAGCTTGTGCTCCCAGCTGTGGGGCTGGCCGCCTCCCTAGTTCCCTGTCTCTCTGCCAAAATCGACATTTACCTGAACTTACACACACACACACCACACACAAATACCAAACACATACCACACACACACCACACACACACCCACCACAAACACACACACACCACATACATGCACACCACACACACACACCACAAACACACACACCACAAACACACACACACCACATACACGCACACCACACACACCACACACACACACACCACAAACACACACACACACACACACACACACACCACACCACACACACAAATACCAAACACCAAACACACCACACACACCACACACACCACAAACACACCCACACCACACACATCACACACAGACACCACACACACATACCACACACACACACACCACACACACACACACCACACCACACACACAAATACCAAACACCACACACACCACACACACCACACACACCACAAATACACCCATACCACACAAACACACACCACAAACACACACAGACCACACACACACCACACACTCCACACACACACATACACCACAAACACACACACTCACCACACATACACACCACACACACAAATACCACACACACAAATACCAAACACACGCCACACACACATCACACACAAATACCACTCTCTCCAATCTGGGACCCCTCAGGGGATGTCCGACTGCCGGTTTAGGCCTGATCCCACAATATGGGACTGCTGGCTCCCAACTGCTCACCTGCCTGCCTGCCTGATTGCCCCTAACCACTTCTGCCTGCCAGCCTGATCGCCCCCTAGCCACTCCCCTGCTGGCCTGGTTACCCCTAACTGCCCTCCCCTGCAGGCCTGGTCCCCCAACTTCCCTCCCCTGCAGGCCTGGTTGCCCCCAACTACCCTCTCCTGCTGGCCATCTTGTGGCAGCCATCTTGTGATGACATGGGCACGACCATCTTGTAACCACATGGGGGCGGCCATCTAGTGACCACATGGGGGTGGCCATCTTGTGACCACATGGGGGCGCCATCTTGTGTGAGGGTGTGATAGTCAATTTGCATATTACCTCTTTATTATATTGGATGACTCCAGTTGTAGGATCCCTGGATAGCAATAGCTTCTTAACCCTTTGCACTTGCTTGCTTTTTTCTCGATTCCTTTATTCTACTCGGGATTTAATTTTTTAAATACCCCAGATTTTACAAAGCATGGCAGTGGAATAAAAAACTGGAGTTTCTTTTCATACAAACTTATTTATTTGGATTTTTTAATATTTCAAATTATTGATACATTCAAAGAGTAATTTGCACTCGACATCTGAGTGCAAAAGGTTATTAATTTTGCTTATATTTAGTAAGTACTTGTTGAATGCACAGCACATTATAGCAAAACACGGCTGCTGAGGACTTAAAGGGACCCAGGCCATGGCTGTTCCCAGGGCAGGTCACTCCATCTGGAAAGATAACAGATGCACATTCTGCTAATTAAATCATGTTAGAATCAATGGAACTGGCTCAGCTCCATCTAGAAAACAAAAATATTTAACCAGAGCTAAACAATGACTTTTAAAAAGAAATAATTTTGGCCAATGGTCTGTTGTAATTTTTAAAAATCAATTTCATAATAGTATAGAATGTAAGGATTTCTGTGGCTTGATAATTCTTTTCACAACATACCATTTTCATCTTTTCCAGACTCTCTTCCACCCATGCATGTTATTTAAGATTAGAGGCCCGGTGCACGAATTTGTGCACCTTGAAAGGAACTGTCGGCCGCGAGGCTGCAGTGGGCACAAGGGCAGGTCTCGGCCCATCCTCCATGCCCCTACTCAACCCTTCCTGCCACGCCCCTGGTCCCCTGTCTGCCAGCAGCCCTGCTCCCGCCGCTGCTGCTCCCACACACTGATGGCACCGGCCCCGCTCGCACCCGCTGACAGCATGGAGCGATTGGGACCAGTGCCAGCAGTGGGTGCGAGCGGCGGCTGCTGCCCCAATCGCCCCTCAGGAGCAGGGGGAGGTGGAGAAGCCCTCAGGGGTGATTGGGGCTGGCAGCCAGCAGCTGCCACTCACACTTGCTGACAGTGCTGAGCAATCAGGACCAGAGCCGGGTGCCTGCAGTGGGTGCGAGCGGTGGCTCCGGTGCCAGCTGTGGTGTGAGTTGGGACAGTGCTGGCAGTGGGTGCAAGGGGCAGCTGCCAGCCCCAATTGCTCCTCAGGAGCAGGGGGAGGTGGAGAAGTCCTGAGAGGTGATTGGGGCTGGAAGCCGCCGCTCGCACCTGCTGACAGCGCCAAGCAATTGGGGCTGGTGCTGGGCGCCGGCAGTGGGTGTGAGCAGAGGCTCTGGTGCCGGCAGTGGGTGCGAGTGGGGCTGATGCTGGCAGCAGGTGCGAGTGTTGGGTGGGACTGCGGCACACGGGAGCAAAGAATTTTCAGTAACCACCAGAGGCTCGCCCAGATGACAGCAGCCGGCGCCCTGCCTTGGTCTGGTGCCCCTGCTCACCTGCTCCACCATCGTGCCGTGGCCAATACCCGCCATGTTCCATGCTCTGCCACCTGCTGCTGATGCCTGCCATGTTCTGTGCATGTCCCTAGTGGTCAGTGTCTGTCATAACAACCATTGTTCGGTTGTTCGGTTGTTCCGCCATTCGGTCTATTTGCATATTAGCCTTTTATTATATAGGATGACTGGAGTTGGCGAAGCCACTGTAGTGCCAGGGCTGGCTTCCTGCACCCACCTCTCTGGCCCACCTTTCTGGGAGGGCCTCTGCCCACCACCTTTCCTGACCATCGCACATTCTCTCACCTCTTCTTCATCCTCCTTCTCATGATGTCTTCTCAGGTCTGGGAGTTGCAACCTGGTCTCACTGTCCTACCTTGTCCCAGGCAGGCTGTATTTGCATCATTCATCGGCATTTCTGAAACAGTTGTGATATCATTTCCTATATTCCTGCCTGGTACTTAACGGTAAAACCTCAGAGGAAATTCTGCTAAAAACATGTAAAACTGTGAGTGCTTAGTAACCCGATCATTATTTAATGCTATTCTGAAAACCCTAGCAATTACAAAGATGATCTATCTATAACAGAGGAATATGCAAATTAGCTGGAACACCATAATGTCATGACAGAACAGCAGTGACCTGAGACTGCATGGCGCCTGGCCGGGGCGAGGGACCTCAGGCCGCCCTACTGCCCCATGGGGCTTGACGGGGACCTCAGGCCACACCCCCTGTCCCAGCGCCGGGCCAGGAGACCGCAGGCCGCACTCCTCACCCGGTGGGGCTTGACAGGGACATCAGGCTGTGCCCCCCCACCCCAGTGCTGGGCCGGGGGACCTCAGGGCTTGACAGAGGACCTGAGGTTGTGCTCCCCACCTGGAGGGGCTTGACAGGGGTGGGGCCAGCCGGGTCTGGTTCTCACTCAATTGGGGTGGGGCCAGCTGGGTCTGGGTCTCCTGTGTTTTCGAAGCGCGTGCAGGTGGTGGGCGGGAACTTGACTCTAGGTCCTGCGGTGTGCCCCAGACTCTGACAGGAGGGAGATTTTCATATACATTTTACTAATTTTCTTTCATCTCTGACACTTCTATTATAGAGAAAGGGCAAATAGCAATATTAAAATATTTCTTCTAATTAATTCCCTTTTAATGTGCACAAATTTTGTGCACTGGGCCACTAGTCTATATATATACAAAAGCCTAAGAAATGGTCGACCAGGTGCTATGGCCAGGGGGCAGATGCTCAATGCAGGAGCTGCCCCCTGGTGGTCAGTGTGCTCCCACAGCCAACCTCCTGTGGCTGGCCAACTGCCTGTGGCCCCTCCCCCCAGCTGGTCGGGCCCCATCTGCCTCTGGTGCTAAACCATTCATAGACGACCTGCTTCTGGGTTGGAGTTTTGTATGTAGCGGAGCAGCTTCCTTGCTGCGATCTATTGAAAGTCAGCCCTCGACACAAAGTCAGCCCCCACCACCACACGGTTCCCCGCCTCCCCACTCCTCCTTCCCTCACCTCCGTGCCACCACTGCGGCAGGCTGCGGCCCCAGGGAAGGGAGAGGACACCCCCACAGCGTGAGGTGAGGGAAGGAGGAGTGGGGAGGCGGGGAACCGTGTGGTGGTGGGGTGCCGACAGCGGCATTGGCATCTGGCGTCCGTTCCTTCTGTGTCTGGCCTGATAACCATTGCCTCCTCTCCCGACCTTGCCAGGGCCTTTGGGCCTTAGGTTGGGATGGGGAACCAGGGGTGGGTGGTGGTAGACGTGGCCCCTTTCCCAGGGGGCCCGAGGGCCAGCTCCCTCCTTGGGACCAGCAGCCAACCTCCCACGGTCCCTTCCCCCGACTGGCCAATCTCCTGTGGTCCCTTCCCCCATCCCTCTCCCTGGCTGGCAGGCCCCGATCAGCCCAGCCCCGATTGGCTCTGATCACTGGCCAGGCCTAGGGACCCCACCCATGCACGAATTCATGCACCGGGCCTCTATTCTATCTATATAAAAAGCCAGCGACCGTAACGCCGTAATGACCAGAACGACTGGTCACCCACTGCGGCCAGTGGACTGGCCCTATCAGGGGGGTGGGGCCAGCTGGCCAACTCCTGCGGCCCCTCCCCCCAGCCGACCCCACCCCTGGTCAAACTCTCCCACCCCGATCGAGGGTGGGGCAGCTGGCCACCCCCCCCCTGCAGCCCTTCCCCCTGGATGGCCCCACCCCCAATGGGCTCCCACCACCCCGATTGGCCCATAGCCCCTCCCCCCTGCTGGCCCCACCCCTGATTGCCTCCCTGACCCCAATAGGGGGTGAAGCCGGCCAGCCAACCTCCTTCAGCCCCTCCCCCTGCCTGGCATCACCCTAGATCAGCCCCCCCCCCCACCCTGATCATGGGTCGGGACGGCTGGCCAACCACCTGTGGTCCCTCCCCCCAGCCAGCCCTGCCTCCGATGCGCCCCCCCACCCCATTCTGGGGCAGGACTGGCTGGCACACTGCCCATGGCCCCTCCCCACAGGTGGCCGCACCCCCGATCAGCCCCCACCACCCCAATTGGCCCGTGGCCCCACCTCCCAGATATCTCCACCCCCTGATGGACACCCCCACACAAATCGAGGGTGATGCTGGCCAGCCAACTTCCCACGGCCCCTCCCCCAGCCGCTGACCCCTGATCAGCCCTCCTCACCCCATTAGGGGGTGGGGCAGCTGGCCCACCACCCCTCCCCATGGCTGGCCCTGCCCCCAATCGGCCCCCTATCCCAATTGAGTGTGGGGCCCACTGGCCAATTGCCCATGGCCCCTCCCCCCAGCTGGCCCAGCTTTGATCGGGCCCCAATCAGGGTGGGCCGGCTGGCCAACCTCCCGCCTTCTCCTTCTGCCAGCAGGCTCGGCCCAATCCACCCTGATTGGGGCCGGGCCAGCCAGACTCTACCCATGCATGAATTCGTGCACTGGGCCTCTAGTATATATATAAAAGCCTAAGTGACCTTTACGACTGAACGACCAAATGACCAAACAGCCGGTCCACTGGTTGCTATGATGTGCACTGACCACCAGGGGGCAGATGCTCAATGCAGGAGCTGTCCCCTGGTGGTCAGTATGCTCCCACAGCCAACCTCCCGTGGCTGGACAACCTCCTGCGGCACCCCCACCCCTGGCTAGCCAACCTCCCATGCCCCCCATCAGCCCTGTTTGTCCTCGATCACTGGCCAGGCCCAGGGACCCCACCTGTTCATGAATTCATGCACCAGGCCTCTAGTATGACAATAAGAATACATTTTTAAAATTGGGGGGAATCAATTGTTAAGTGTAAGGACTGAAAACTCTAAAAAGAATCAAGTTAAAAACAATTAGATTTGGTGAGTGGAGTAGCTCCTGGATACATAATACACAAATGCCAGGATTCTCACTATGTGCCGGGAGAATATGTGGGGACAAGGAAAGCAAGTCCTGTTTCTGATGACGAAGGTGTGTGTCCTGTCTGGGAACCCTGCCAGGTAGGCCTGACCTGCTGACTGCACTTCCAGGGATCTTGCCCGCCACGCCCGCCCCTCCCCGGAGCAGTCCCCATGCGGCCTGTGCTGCTCGTGCCTCTCACCGCACACCCTCCCCTCCCGGATGGGACTGGCTGGCCCAGGGTGAAATGTTCCTCCAAACCAGCCGTGACCATCCAACAGCAAGCACACTGGGTTTCTCTTCTGCGAATAAGACCCACAGAGAGGACACTTCGCTGGTGGGACAGAGCAGGGGCAAAATTGTCCCGGGCCGGATGTGGGCCGTGACGAACCAAAACCCTGTGCCAACTAAAACCACTAGACTACGGAGGAGCAGGGGCCACGAGTCAGCAGAGAAGTTGGTCTGGGCCCAGCCACTTGTCAATCACGATGCTCCACCTTCCCCCGGAGCTCCCACTGGGCTGCAGAGCCGAGTGGCAGCCCAAGGCCTCCCTCATCCCCTCCCTCCCCCTTTTCCTTCTGCAGGTGTCAGGCCGGAGACTTGGCCTGGCGCTGTGCCTGCCTCCTCTGCTCGCTCTGCCCGTCTCTCCACGGCGCTGCCCACAGTGGTCACCTGCATGACTAACTCTGCCCTGACATCTTCCCAGGCCCTGAGTGGGTACACACAGCCACACACACAGGTGCACACACAGCCACACACATAGTCGGGCACACACAGGGGCACACAGGTGCACACACATGCACACACAGGCACACATGCAGTCATACACAGGTGCACACTGGCACACAGGCAGGCACACACGCATGCACAACAGGGACACACAGGCACACACAGGCACACACACAGACACACATCCAGGAACAACAGGTACACACAGGGACAGACACAGGCACACATGTGCCCACACACTCACCTACACACACACACAGGGGCACACTCAGGTGCACACAGGCACACGCAGCCACACACACACATGCACACATGTTTCCTGAGGACAGACACCCCTGCAGGCATCATCCCCTTTGTTGTGTCACTAGCATCACATCAAAGCAAAGCTGCTGCTTGTCTGAAGGGACGGCAGCATGTTGTGAACGCATCCGGGTACCACAGACACGCAGCCATCCCTGACATTGAGCCTGTGCTGTGTGCAGTATTCTCCTGGGTCCGTGCGCAGGAGGTGGAGCCAGAGGGACCTGGCCAGCTGGAAACACCCAGGTCAGGAGGTGGCAGCGTCATTGGTGAGCAGAGGGCCTGGGTCTGAGCAGGAGTGCGTGGGGCCACAGGCAGGGCTCCGGCTAAAAATACAAGTACGAACAAGAGGAGGACACAGGGGCTGCAGCCGGAGGACAAGGCCAGCCCGTGGCCATCGTCCCGGACGGCACTGTTTGCCTTGGCATGTCTTCTGAGGGCTTTCTGACATGTCCGCGCCAAGGACAGGCCTCTGGGCCTGAGGCTGAGGCTTCCCGAGGTGGCGGTGAGGGTGGAGCTGACCAGCACACAGCACACACACAGGTGCACACAGCACACACAGCACACACAGCACACGCACAGGTGCACACAGCACACACAGCACACACACAGGCACACACAGCACACACAGCACACACACAGGGGCACACACAGCACACACAGCACACACACAGGCACACACAGCACACACAGCACACACAGCACACACACACACACACACAGGCACACACAGCACACACACAGTTGCACACACGCACACACAGGTGCACACAGGCACACACAGTAGACACACAGGCACACACACAGGTGCACACAGGCACATACACAGGCACACACAGGCACACACATGTGCATACAGGCACACACAGATGCACACAGGCACACACAGGTGCACACAGGCACACATAGGCGCACACAGGCACACACAGCACACACAGGCACACACAGGCGCACACAGGTGCACACAGGCACACACAGGCACATATAGACACACACAGGCACACACACACAGGTGCACACAGGCACACACAGGCACACACAGACACACACAGATGCACACAGGTGCACACAGGCACACATAGGTGCACACAGGCACACAGGGGCACACACACAGGCGCATATAGATACACACAGGCACACACACAGGGGCACACACAGGTACACACACAGCACACATACATGCGAACACAGCACACACAGGCACACACAGACACATAGGCATACACAGGCGCATACAGACACTCACAGCACACACACAGGCGCACACACAGGCACACAGGCACATAGGCACACACAGGCACACACAGGCACACACAAAGCACACACACAGGCACATGCACAGGGACCAGCTGTGCACCTCTGACAGGCTCTGCAGGGCTGGGACTCCGTGCCTCAGGTGGCGCGTTAACGACAGGAGCACACACGTGTGCATTCCTCCTGACCCTCTGATGCGCAGCACCTATAGGATGAGCACAGTATGACCGTTGGCGGGGCGGGGGGGTGGAGGGGGTGGGCGGTGACCTTACTTCATTTTGTCTTCAGCTTAGGAAAAGTTTCAAGCATAAAGAAGCCAGTAGGATAATGGCTGCATATACTTTCAATAATTGTTAACATGTTGCCCTAATGTTTTTGCTGAAACGTCATAAATTAAAGATGTTATAGCTCTCAGGGCACTTTATCCTCCAAAACATGGGCACCTGCCCTTTCAAAACAGGAGATTTGTTATGTGAACACAATGCCGGCATCACCATTAACATCCGCCTCGTGCCGGGTCCTGGTCCCACGTCACAAATCCTCAGTTCCCAGCAGCAGCCCCACCCCCACTCCCTGCGGTGGCCACGGCCGGAGTGCCTGTTCTACGGAGCATGAGCCTCAGGCGTGGAGTCACTTGCAAAACTGAACGACTATATTAACTTCGGGGGTTATTTTTAGGGGAAAGTGAGATTTCTCAGAGATAAAAAAGTAGGCTTTTCCATGTGGATCGTCACTGCGGCAGACGGAAGTGTGCAGAGACGGCGCTGTGCTTGGGGACAGGAGCCGGGAAGGCCACACCCCTTACATCCTGTGGGCGAAGTCACAGAGACGGGAGCCAGGGGCAAAGCCACACCTTTGGAGGCGGCTGGTGGGGTGGCCTGAGGCTGTTACCCTAAAGGACCCATCTGGTTCGGGGTGCCAGCCCCCCTCAGTGTTCCTCCAGCTCTGCACCCATCGGCGCGTCAGCCACGGTGTCTCTCCAACTGAACCCCATTTCCGTGGTTTGGTCAGAAATGTGACGGTTGCTGTGAAACTTTGCCTCATGAAGTCTGGCACTTCTTGCATTCTGTTCTGGGTGAGAGACACGGAAGCAGGGAACAGAGTGGATCCCGAGGGAAGGTGGGAGGTAGCCAACAGGGACCTTGTATGCACATGTGCATGGCCCATGGGCACAGACAGGGGGCGGTGTGGGCCTGGGGCGGGGGCGGGGCGGGCTGGAGGGGTCAGTAGGGGAAAAGGGGACACCTAATACTTTCAACAATAGAGACTTATTTTTAAAAATGTTCTGGGTGTCAGATCTCTGCAATAAATTGTTAGCACCCCGCCCCCCCCCCCCCCCCCCAGCTGGGGCAGTAGCTCAGGGTTTCTGCCACAGACAGGCGGAGCTGAGCGTGCACACAGCACCCAGATCATCGCCATCGCTCTGCAATGGAGACGCTTCTTCATTCCTGAACAGGAAGTGAAGAACAAAGACGGCGCCGATTCTATAATTTTGATTCATTTAGCACTTAAAAAGGAAACAGGCTTTTTAACGATTGAACTTATGGCATAAGACACCTGGTGTCTCTTGTTGCCACTCTTCTGGGAAAGACTTCATGTCCTTGAAGGATTTGACCTCCTATTCCAGTCAGGCATCACCGAAGGGGGCAGCGGTCTGTGGGGGCCTCCCACGGGGGGTGGGGACTGTGGGGGCACCTCCCACGGGGGGTGGGGACTGTGGGGGCTCCCATGGGGGGTGGGGACTGTGGGGCCTCCCACGGGGGGTGGGGACTGTTGGGGCCTCCCACGGGGGGTGGGGACTGTGGGGGCCTCCCATGGGGGTGGGGACTGTGGGGGCCTCCCACGGGGGGTGGGGATTGTGGGGGCGCCTCCCACGGGGGGTGGGGACTGTGGGGGCACCTCCCACGGGGGGTGGGGACTGTGGGGGCTCCCATGGGGGGTGGGGACTGTGGGGCCTCCCACGGGGGGTGGGGACTGTGGGGGCCTCCCACGGGGGTGGGGACTGTGGGGCCTCCCACGGGGGTGGGGACTGTGGGGCCTCCCACAGCACCGTTGCAGAGGATGAGGAGTCTGGCCAGATAGACACGCAAGACCCAGGACACAACCAAGGTCTCTCAGCGACTGGCTCAGCCTTGCAGCTCACTTAGCAGAACGAACACCCCACCAAACCGCGGTGGCACCCCCTCCTGGTTTGACGCCTCCCTGTGATGTTTCACTCTGTGTCTCCTCGCCTGTCATTAGCAGCCCCTGGGCCCTAAGCCCGGAGCGTCTCAGTGCGTGTGGCGCCGAAGGGCTGGGGGTGGGGTAGCCCTGGCAGCGGGCGCTGACCGCGGGCACCCTAAGGCTCGGCTTTCTCACCGGAGAACGGCGGTAACAGCGGTCCCGCTCAGGAAGGTTCAGTGTGGCGCCGGGCGCCTGGGACGTGCTCAGTGAACACTGGCTCTTCTGTCCATACGGGGACTGACAGGGCCTCCACCCTCTGTGTGTGCGTGGCTGGCCAGCAGGAGGAGGCGCACTCGGAGCCTCCGCAGACGGCTCAGTGCCGGGCACAGGGCTGGTTGGAGAGCAGGGACACGGAGGCTGCGGGCGCAGGACACAGCCCGGCCCTGGGGTGCGCAGGTCCCCCGCATCCCGTGTGGAGCGCTCGGTGCGATGCTGCTTCCCATGGTCTCCCCAGCGCCGAGCGGCAAACGCTCCCGGAGAAAGGGGTTCAAGGTCAGGTGCACGTTTGAGACAAACGTGGGTTCCCTTTGGGAGAACATGGTGTCTTTAAATGTCTGAATTAAAGAAACCTGGTTAACTTGGTTAAATGCAAAATTTCCTGAAATTATTCGTCTATTTTTCTTTCTCTTTTGTGTTTGCTTGGCCCCGCCTGCATTCCACGCCGCTGTTTCCGGAGCGCACGGAGAAGGAGCTGCGGTGGCCTGGCCCGCGTCTCCGGTCACGGCCTGATTTTATCGCACCTGCACGCCTCAGGCTGCGCTCCTGCCCCTCAGATGATGTGTTTCTAGAACTGTTTAGATTTTGCAAAAGTATGTGTCCTGCCAGCCCCCAAATCCAACCTGATGTAATGAAATAGAATTGTAAGGCTGCTATGATAAAATGGAATTATTAATATCCATGAAGGATGAGAAATAATGACCACAAATTAGCACGAGCCAGCTTAGCCTGTGAACTGAAAGCCCACTTCCCCGGCCGGTGTGGCTAGTGGTTGAGTGTCAATCATGAACCAGGAGGCTGCAATTCGATTCCGGGTCAGGGCACAGGCTCGGGTTGTGGGCTCGGTCCCCTGTGGGGGGCGTGCAGGAGGCAGCCGATCCGTGACTCTCTCTCATCATGGATGTTTCTATCGCTCTCTCCCTCTCCTTTCCTCTCTGAAATCAATAAAAATATATTAAAAATAAGGTCCATGTATAAAGCCCAATACGTGACCATTTAGAGTGATGAAGGGTAATAATCACATTAACACTTATTTTCTTCTTAGGAGTCAGAATTTCAAGGGGAATGAATAAAAGAAATGAATCTAGTTATTTGTAACTTCCTTTAGCTGGAGACACAGTTTTTTATTTATTTATTTTTTATTTATTTTATTTTTTACAAAGAGGAAGAGAGAGGGATAGAGAGTTAGAAACATCAATGAGAGAGAAACATGGATCAGCTGCCTCCTGCACACCCCCTACTGGGGATGTGCCCGCAACCAAGGTACATGCCCTTGACCGGAATGGAACCTGGGACCTTTCAGTCTGCAGGCCGACGCTCTATCCACTGAGCCAAACCGGTCTTGGCAAGAGACACAGTTTTTAATGTTAAGATTTAGCTAGTAAGCTCATTTAATCATCTTTCAAAATTCATGAGTCACCAGAGTCCATTGGAGATGAAAATTATTCTCATTTTTACAGAATGTGAAGAGAGGGATGTTGGCGGGCAGCGCTGCTCTGGAGCCTGGTGCTCTGAGAGCTCGGTGAGACCCGCCCGCCCGCTGCCCGCCCGCCCGCTGCCCGCCCGCCCACTGCCCGCCCGCCCGCTGCCCGCCCGCCCGCTGCCCGCCGGCCACCGCTGCCCGCCCGCCCGCTGCCCGCCCGCCACCGCTGCCCGCCCGCCCGCTGCCCGCCCGCCCGCTGCCCGCCCGCCCGCTGCCCGCCCGCCCGCTGCCCGCCCGCCCGCTGCCCGCCGGCCACCGCTGCCCGCCCGCCACCGCTGCCCGCCCGCCACCGCTGCCCACCCGCCCGCTGCCCGCCCGCCACCGCTGCCCGCCCGCCACCGCTGCCCGCCCGCCCGCTGCCCGCCCGCCACCGCTGCCCGCCCGCCCGCTGCCCACCCGCCCGCTGCTCACCGAGGAGGGTGGGAGTCCTGCTATTTTCCTCCCTCAGCTGTGAAGGTTCTTGTTAAAGGAGTGGACTCTGCTGCTGCTTTTTATGGGAAGCAATAGCAGGGCACGAAATTCAGCCTTTCCTGTGACGGGACACTGGCAGCTGCCTGGGTCACGATTCTGAAAGCAAGTTTGGTTTTGTCCAGGAAGTTGCCATCGAGGTGGACGGTGGCTGTGAGGCAGAGCCCTGCCTGGCGCTAAGGGGGAGGGAGCCACGCCTTGGTCGCCCGCGTGGAAGCTGAAGAGAACATTGGGCCTTGCAGTGTCGCGAAGAGGCTACTCAAGACGGGCCTGAGCTTCCCGTTGCTGTTGCACATGGTACCTGACAAATGCTCGCCCTTCGTGTGCATCAGATGTTGAAAGAATAAGGAGTGCGATGTGCAGCAGGACTTTGCTGAGCGGAGGCTCACTTCCTATAAAAATGGAGGCCACCAAAATAATTTTTAATTGAGGTGTTTGCCTAATTGAATTCTGCCATTCTCTACATGGAGAAATCAGGGACATCCCAGCCTTAGGAAAGAAGAATAAAAAGGAACATATTTAGCCAAGGAATGTGAACCGAGGGGCATTGATGAAGAATGTCCCATGGGACCCTGGAAAGACTGCCAGAGCTCCGTCGTCCCGTGCGCGAGTCTGCAACACGGATCTGCGCAGTCAGATGCAGCTCACTGCCAGGGGCTGAGTTGTGCCCGCCCCCCGCATTTATATGTAGAAGTCTGACCTCCATGGCCTCATTTGGAAACAGTTGCTGTAGATGTAATCAAGTCAAGTCAAGATGAGCCATCAGGTGGGCTCTAACCCAGCGCCGCTGGTTTTCACATAAAAGGGAAAACGTGACACAGACAGGTGCACGGAGAGCCAGGTGACGATGAAGATGTTTATTGACAAGTAGAGGGGCGAGGCCTGGAACACACCAAACCTGCTGACACCTGGAATCAGACTCTGACTTCCAGAATGGGGACAATTTCTGTGGTTCAAGCTACAAAGTTTGTGGTACTTGGTGATGGCAGTGCCAGCAAATGACACATTTCACTAAAATCATTTGAGTTTCTACCTGGATTTCTGTTACAGTGGTCAGCGGCTCCTGATGTGAGTCACTCCCCTGAACTCCCTGGCACTTCACACCCGCGGTCCTTCTCTTGGCATTTCTTCTGCAGGATTGCCCACCCTTTGCTTTTTCATCAATCAAAGTTCTAATCAATCTCTGTCTCAGTTCAAGAGCCACTTTCTTTGTGTAGCTTTTCTTAACAGTGCTACATCATCCATCCATCCATCCATCCATCCATCCATCCATCCGTCCATCCATCCTGAATCTATTCATCTACCCAGCCATCATCCAGCCATCATCCATTCATCCTCTATCCATCCATTCATTACCTATCCATTCTTCAGTCAATCCATCCATCCAAGAATCCACCCATCCATCCATTCATCATCCATTTATCTATCCATTCATCATCTATTCATTAGTCATCCATTCTTGATTCATCTATCCATCCATCCATCTTGAATCTATTCATCTACCCAGCCATCATCCAGCCATCATCCATTCATCCTCTATTCATCCATTCATTACTCATCCATTCCTCAATCAATCGATCGATCATCCATCCATCCATCCATCCTCCATCCATCCTCCATCCATCCATCTATCCATCCATCCACCCATTCATCCATCCATCCACCCATTCATCCATCCATTCAACATTCATCCTTGATCCATCCATCCATCCATCCATCATCCATCCATTCATCTACCCATCATCCATCCACGCATTCATCCATCCACCATCCATCCTCCATCTATCCATCCATCATCCATCCATCCATCCATCCATCCACCCACCCATTCATCCATCCATTCAACATCCATCCTTGATCCATCCATCCATCCATCCATCCATTCATCCATCATCCATTCATTCATCCACCCATCATCCATCCACGCATTCATCCATCCACCATCCATCCTCCATCTATCCATCCATCATCCATCCATCCATCCACCCATTCATCCATCCATTCAACATCCATCCTTGATCCATCCATCCATCCATCCATCCATCCATCCATCCATCCATTCATCTATCCATCCATCCATCCATCCATCCATCCATCCATCCATCCATCCATCTATTCTTATCCATCCATTTTTCATCCATCATCCATTCATCTAGCCATTCATCATCTATTCTTATCCATCCATCCATTCATCCATCCATCCATCCATCCATCCATCCATCCATCCATCCATCTTGAATCTATTCACCTACCCAGCCATCATCCAGCCATCATCCATTCATCCTCTATTCATCCATTCATTACTCATCCATTCCTCAATCGATCAATTGATCGATCATCCATCCATCCATCCATTCTTCCTCCATCCAACATCCATCCATCCATACATCCCTTCATCCATCCACCCATTCATCCATCCATTCAACATCCATCCTTCATCCATCCATCCATCTATCCATCATCCATACATTCTTCCACCCATCATCCATCTATGCATCCATCCATCCACCATCCATCATCCATCCATCCATCCATCCATCCATCCATCCATCCACCCACCCACCCATTTGCTGGCTCACTCATTTAGACCTACTACCTTAATGAAGCACCTACAGGGTGCAGGTTTAGTCCTTCCTTTCTCTAGTTGTCAGAGGTCTGTTTAAAAAAATCTATAATAAAAAAGAGTAATATGCTAATTAGATCAGACAGCCGAATGACCTTCTGGACGTCATTCTGCACATCCTTCTAGACGAAGCCACAATGGCAGGGGCTGAGGCAGAGGTGGTTAGGGGTGATCAGGCAGGTAGAGTGGTTAGGGGTGATGAGGAAGGCAGGCAAGTGGTTAGGGGCAATCAGGCAGGCAGGCAGGTGAGTGGTCCCGGATTGCGAGATGGTGCAGGCCAGGCTGAGGGCCCCCCCATGCATGAATTTCATGCACCAGGCCTCTAGTATATATACAGTATATTTATTGATTTCAGAGAGGAAGGGAGAGGGAGAGAGAAATAGAAACATCAATAATGAGAAAGAATCATTGATTGGCTGCCTCCTGCAAACTCCCAACTGGGGATTGAGCCTACAACCTGGGCATGTGCCCTTGACCAGAATTGAACCTGGGGCCCTTCAGTCACAGGCCAACACTCTATCCACTGAGCCAACCAGCTAGGGCAGTGGTCTGTTTTGTGTAACTAGGGAGCACTATGGACTGTATTGCTCATAGGCTGTTCTCCACCTCAATGAAGCAGTTAATGTGCACAACAGGTGCTGGAATGTTATAGAGGAGCATGATGATGTAAAGAAATGAGGGGCATTCACTTTTGGGAGAAAATATATCTTTCTTAATTCATCTGTTGTGCGAATTAAGACGTTCTCCATTTCATGTGTTGGGTTACCTTAAAGCAAGCAAGCTTCATAGGGAATTCAGTGCCTGGAGAAGACAGATTACTTACTATATTTCACCAATACTCCCGACTTCTAACTTTATACCCACAGTCATATCTGACACCAGCTTTAAGTGCTGAAACCCTGTGGATGGGAGGGTATTTCCATAATTTAAACGCAAGTTTTACCTGGAGAGATGAGTTGTGGTGAATCAATGAAAGGATCCCTGGGGCTTATCTTTTTAAAAAAATATAATATATTTTTATTGACTTTAGAGCAGAAGAGAGAGAGAGAGATAGCAACATCAATGACAAGAGAGAATCATTGATTGGCTACCTTCTGCACGCCCCCTACTGGTGATCAAACTCACAACCTGGGCATGTGCCCTGACTGGGAATCGAACGGTGACCTCCTGGTTCCTAGGTTGATGCTCAACCACTGAGCCACGCCAGCCAAGCCCTGGGTTTTATCTTTTTAACCAGGTTCAGGAGGAGTTACTTCCTCAGCACAGTCTACACTGTTATTGCGAATATCACTCCTAAGTGCTTAGGTCTGTTCCCTTCCTGGTAACAGTGCGATGACTTCCTCCCCCTTTCAGAGCTGATCTCCCTCCTGGATTGGCTGCTGGCTCTGTCACCATATCCCTCACTTCTCATTTTTTTCTTCTTCTTTTTTTAATTTCAGAAAGTAGGTCACTGCTCTTTCTGTTTCAAGGGCTATTGCTACCAATGCTGCAAGAAAATGGACAGTGAGTTTGTGGGTGTGACCCCGACAGAGAATCTGCGCCTGGAGTTGTGCTTCTTGGGGCTGTGCTGTCACTGGCTCCTACGTCCTCTTTGGGGGCTTTTCTTTGTTTCTCCATTTTTATGGAGAAGCCCGTGTTTCCTGTCTTCTCTTTGGTCATATTTGCATCTTTCTGATTTTTTTTCTGTTCTTCCTTCTGACTTGTTCAAGGTAATTAAGCCCCAAGCACATGCTGAAGGTGGTGCCAGGCACTCCCCAGGGATTTTATGGAGCCCGGAGAGTATGCTGAGTGAAATAAGTCAGTCAGAGAAAGACAAGCATCACATGACCTCACTCATATGTGGAATCTAATGAACAAAATAAACTGATGAATGGAGTGGATTCAGAGACATGGAAGTGTGGAACAGAGTGCGGAATCTCAGAGGGAAGGCGGGGGAGGGTGGTTGGGTGGGAAGAGATCAACCAAAGTCCTTGTATGCATATACGCATGGCCCATGGACACAGAGGATAGAGTGGTGAAGGCCTGGGGCGGGGGGCAGGGCCAGTGGTAAGTGGTGGGACCAAGGGTGGGCTAGAAGTAGTCAATGTTGGGGCGGGGGAAGGGGACATATGTAATACTTTCAACAATAAAGACTTAGAACAAACAGACAAACAAACAAACAAACAAAAAAGCTTCTTATAACTATGATTAAGCCCAAGCAGGACAAATCTACTAAATAAACGAATGAATGAAAAGTACATGACATTATATGATGACTAGAGGCCCAATGCACGAAGATTCGTGCAAGAATGGGCCTTCCTTACCCTGGCTGCTGGCACTGCCTTTGCTCTGGCCAGAGCCACCTTTTCTCTCTGGCCTGGAGACACCTTTTCGCTTTCCCATGCTGCCCAGAGGCCTGGAGCGGCAGAGGTGGTACGGAATGCCTGCATCGTCACCATGGTGATGATGCAAGCATCCCACCCCACCCCCGGCCGCTCGGTGTCTGCATATGCAAATTAACCCACCATCTTTGTTGGGTTAATTTGCATACTCACTCCTGATTGGCTGGTGGGTGTCGCAAAGTTATGGTAAATTAGCATGTTACTCTTTTATTAGTGTAGATGTCCTAAAAGTTGTACATTGTTTCCTCCATGGAATCAGGGGAGGTAAAAAGTGGCAAGAGTTTTCCGGCAATAGAGGAAATAAAATAAGAACGCTGCAATCCACTTATTTTGGCAGTGGTGTTTGGGTTTGAGGGGGGATGGCTAAAGGTTAAATTTAACTTTCCACATCTGGTGGGGAGGGGACCCCAGAGCAGGCGCAAGCCTTGCTGTGGCCGCTGTCTCCACGTGGCGAGGCAGCCTGAGGGCTGAGCCAGGCTGACCTGACCGAGAGCTGGTGGAGGGCGCCATCCACGGCCACTGCCCGCCTCCCGAGCTTCCAGGGCAGGTGGGGACGAGCAGGACGAAGCCTGGACGTGCAGCCTGGCAGCTGTGGCCGCACCCTGCTCAGCTGTGTTTCAAGGGGGCGTGCCCTGGAAAGAGCCCTGCCCAGTCACCCCGCCTGCATCACGCAGCCTTGCGTCCTCGCCGGCAGGGCCTGGCGCATTTCCGCGGGGCTTGTCATGGTTTGCACACCCATCTTTCCAGGGAGGCGTGTGTGTGTGTGTGTGTGTGTGTGTGTGTGTGTGTGTGTGTAGGGTGGGGTGGGGTGGGGAGGCAGAGCGTCCCTGCCTCCTGGCCTGGCGCCTCCTGCAGGAGGGACGGGTGTTAAAGGTGCTAACCTCAAGGTTGTTCTCTGAAGGTCAAACGAGAGAATGTGTGCGGAGCCTTGACATTTGGAGGAGCGGCCACAGCACGCACTTGTGGAGCCCGCACTGCTCCAGCCCTGAGCGGACCGCGGACCTGACTCTGACCAGGGCGAGCCCTGCTGCACCAGAGCAGCCCTGGCCGAACAGCAGCCTGGTGCCGAGTGCTCTCAGGTGGCCCAGCTTCCGACGACATGACTGTAGGACGTGAGCAACATGGTCACGCAGATCTACCGGGCACAGTAAATCCCTGAGAGAGGGCGCAGTTGTCTATTAAGTCCACATTTTGCATATTTATTAATTTCCGGCAGTTTATAGCTTCTTGCCCCTGTAGTAGTTATTCCTCCTGAAAAAGATTTTTATTTGAAACTCTTTCTAAAGCAATGGATTTTTTTGTGGACTTCTTTCCATCTTTATTACCAGAAGTTTAGAAAAACCAAACCCAAATCTTCATGGTTGCTGGCTTCTTTGAAAGCTAGTGCTGTTGAAAGAGTAAGGCAGCCCCCCACGTGGCTCAGTGGTTGAGCGTTGACCTATGAACCAGGAGGTCACTGTTGGATTCCTGGTTGGGGCACATGCCTGGTTTGCAGCTCGATCCCCAGGAGGGGGTGTGCAGGAGGCAGCCAACCCATGTTTCTCTCTCATCAATGTTTCTGTCTCTCTATCCCTCTCCCTTCCTCTCTCTCTAAAAAATCAATAAAAACATTATATATATATATATATTTAAAGAAAGAGTAAGGCAAACTGCAGGATATTGGGCCAGGGAAGCACCCATGAAAACCTCCGGGTACCAGGTAAAGAGAGATCCCGGGAGGATCCGAGAAGCTTCCTTTCGCCTTGTCCCAGCCTCTGGGTGGTGTCCCGAGGGTCAGGCCAGTCAGCAGCACCGAGGAGAAACCCTGCTTTGTAACAATGATTTACGGGCCCAGCTCCGTTACAAGGGCATGGAGTTACTTTTATTTATAACCTACCAGTTGGCAGATAATAAATGCTCCTGATGTATTTCTGCTATTAGATTGATATTTTTGTTTTTAAATAGGACAGAAAAGAACGAGTTTGTCTAAAAATAGGATTGACTTAGCCACCATATCTTTGCACTTTCCTCTGATATCATCTCGTCGATATTTAGTAGCTTTGTGTCTGCCATCTGGTTTCTCTTCAGTGACACCACTTGGCCAGTAATCAAAGAAAACTCCGCTATAACTTTTTTTTAAAAAGGTGAACATAATGAAGACTTTGGTTTTGAGCTTAAGGTCAAAAAATGTCAAACACAGACCATCAAATTAAAATTAACTAAATCAATAGCATTAGGCGGCTAAAAATACTTCTCAACGCGGGGAAACTCATAGGCCTATGAAGGCATAGATTAAAAAAGTGTTAACACAATGGAACAAATTTCAAAAAATTCAAAGCACGAATGAGAAAGGAAGGAGGAATAAGAGGTAAACTTGCCTTTACCAGGTAAGGTAGCAGCTAAAGAGATAAATGTGTAGAAACATCCTAACTTTGTGATGCTGGCCTTTTATCAGTGGAGGTTACCAATGTCCATGGGAACGTTTTTCCATATTAACATGAGCACACCTACCCCCAACCCCTAAATCAAGGTGAGAGTCGTCATAGGCCAGTATCCCAAGGCACCTCAGCCTTCGGTCTGACCATAATGTTCCTAGATTTGGGTGGAATTGGCCCCACGCACATTTTGTGGGGCCCACGCTCCAGTCGCCTCCCCTCTTCAGGGGCTTCAGAGGCTGTGGGTCGAGTGCCAGGAGGGGCCCGAGGTAACCCTGCTCTCACTCTTTTCTCCTCATCAGTGAAATGGGAGTCTGTGTATTACTTTCCCCGGTTGCAGTTTTTTTATTGAGGTGAAATTCACCTGACATAAAAGTACTCACGTTCAAGTGCACGATGCGGTGACGGTTAGTGTATCCCGCTGTCTGGCCCCAGGCGTTTTCATCACCGAAGGAAACGCCACGTCCACCGGCAGTGCTGCCTGCTCCCCTCCGCCAGCCCTGTTGCCGCCGGCCTGCTTCCTCCCTATGGCTTTGCCTATTCTGCATATTTCATGTAATCAGAACTGTACAGCACGTGACCTTCTGCGTCTGGCTTCTTCGACTTACATGTTTTCAAGGTTCAGCTCTTGTGGCAGGTGTCAGGGCTCCGCTCCCTTCCATGGCCAGTAATATTCCGCGGTGCGGACGGACGCATGTGTCAGTTTGTGGCCACTTGGGTCATTCCGACCTCTTGGCTGTTATGCAGCGTGCTGCAGTGAACGTTCATTCACACAGATCTTGTGTGAGTCCCTCTTCTACCTGGGAGTGGAATGGCTGAGTCATATGTTAATTCTGTGTTTAACCTGGGAGTGGAAATGCTGAGTCATGTTAATTCTGTGTTTAGCTTTTTAAGAAAATGCTACGTTACTTTCTACAGCAGTTGAACCATTTTGCATTCTCCAACCAACGTATGAGGGTGCCTTCAGAGAATTTTGAACGGAGCTTTGAGCTAATTGCATCTGCTTTGGGGACGGACTGAAAGGCAGTGCGGCTGGGCAGGCATTTGAGGGCGGTCTCCTGGCGAAGGTGGCTCTGCGCGTGGGCTTCTTCTAGAGCCGCCACCTGCTGTGGGACAGGAGGGAAGGCCATGCTCGGGAAGGCGCCCTCCCCCAGGTGACCACCTGTGACCACAAGGGACGCGCTCACTCACCTCTGTCCCTGCCACGGCTCCAGCCATCTCTGTGAGAGTGGTCCCCGTGGCCCCGGAGGCTCGCACTCTCCGCTCCCCCGTCCCAGGGCTCTGGGGAGGGACAGCTCAGGGCTAGAACCCGGGTCCGGGCCCAGTCCAGAGCCAGAGGAGCAGGCGCATAGAGCGGCGGGCAGTGCCGCAGGCTCACCACTTCCTACGACGGGCTGGACGTCAAATGAGACCTGACTCACGGGGCGCCGACACCCCCTCTGAGAGACACCCCAGCCTCGGGTTATGAAGGGTCACAGATCACCCCTTTCACTTACCCGCCTTCCTTCAGTCAGACTCACACTTGGTTAGGGTAGAGAGGACCGTTATGGGTCATGGTTCTAAAGTCCTATGAGTGAGCCCTGGCCGGTTTTGCACAGTGGTTAGAGCAGTGGTCGGCAAACTGCGGCTCGCGAGCCACATGCGGCTCTTTGGCCGCTTGAGTGTGGCTCTTCCACAAAATACCACGGTCTGGGTGAGTCTATTTTTGAAGAAGTGGCGTTAGAAGAAGTTTAAGTTAAAAAAATTTGGCTCTCAAAAGAAATTTCAATCGTTGTCCTGTTGATATTTGGCTCTGTTGACTAATGAGTTTGCCGACAACTGGGTTAGAGCATTGGCCTGTGGACTGAAGGGTCCCAGGTTCGATTCCAATCAAGGGCACACGCCCGGATTGCAGGCTCGCTCCCCAGGGGGCAGCCAATGCATGATTCTCTCTCATTGATGTTTCTAACTCTCCCTCTCCCTTCCTCTTGGAAATCTATAAAAATAGTTTTTAAAAGTCCCGTGGGTGCACGTGTGGGAGAAAAGCACACACTTGAGGATGCTTTCTGCAAATGCTGTGCAAGTCCCCCTGCTCGGCACAGCGTGACGGGCTGGCAGTCGCCCCGAAGGGGACGCTGACTGGAACGACGAAGGTGTGAACAGAGGCGGTCCTGACCAAAGACCAGCCTCACAGAGGAGTGCGGTCAGGTGCGCCGCCCGCCTGCCCGTGCGCGACCGACGTTCCAGGGCAAGTGGAGGGCCGCTGCGGCTCCAGCTCGTCCGGCCTCTCCGCGGCCGGGCACCAGTCTTTTCTCTTAAAAACAATTTTAACCATTTTTCCATCGACAGGTGACATTCAATATTAGTTTGGATGGGCTTCAGGTGTGCAGCACGTGGTGAGACTGTGTTTACGTAGTACCCCGATATTCCCCCCCCCCCCCCAGTTACCGCACATTGCTGACTGCACCCCGTGACTGTCCCCGCGCCTGTCCTCAGTGCGTCACTGCCCCCGCCCGCCCGCCCGCCCTCCCGGGCACCAGCGTCTTAACGGAAAGTCCCCTGGGACCTGCAGCTCCCTCAGGGCGGGAGGCACGCAAGTCCTTGGCGACGGTGCCCGGGGAGAGATGGCACGGAGCTTCGCTGGGCAGCGACGGGCTGAGGGGGCGTCCCACGTGGAACCGACGGCCTGTGGTCGCGCAGCATAAAGGTAATGCGCACGTTGTTAGTGGGTGATGCTCACTGAGCACTGCTCTGCCAGGCCCTGCTCTGTCTTCTCTACGTATCGCCCCCGCCCGATGGTGCTAGTACTATTGAGCAGCCCTGGGTTCAGAGGGAAACTGAGGCACAGACAGAGTACGGAGTCTCCGAGGTCAGCACAAGGACAGGGACACTGCCTGTGGCTTCTGACGCCAACTCCTTCTCCAGGGCGCCGCGGCCGAGCTGTCCTGGGCGGGGGTGGGGGGGGGGGAGGACACGCTGCCCCGGGCTGCCCGGTTCCTCTCCCAGGACTGCGTTTCCCCGGAGCTTCCCCTGCCGCTGCCCGCGGGGTGTTCTGAGAGGCCTCCTCGCCTGTGGGACCTGGGAGCCTTCTTCCGCTCTGGGTGGTTTGTGGGGCGCAGGCCTGAGATGACAAGTCTCCTCTCCGCGGAGGTGGGAGGACCAGCACCGTTCAGTTTCCACGCCTCACGCCGAGCACTGGCCCGGGCCGGCCCCCACGTTAAGGTATTTCACACACACATCCCGGGAGTGACTTCCTGGGGCGCTTTTGCAGTGGAAACAGAAATGCTGTTAATTGTGGGAGGACATCTGGACCCAAACTTAAGTGAAATTTACGTGAAAGAAGGAAAGAGGGAGTTCTGGGAAATATACTTCTGAATCCCCGAGTTTATTCCTCTGTCCTCCTTTTAGGGGGCCGTGCTGACCTCTCAATGTGGCGCGAAGCGCCGTCCGCTCCGTCCCGAGCGCCGCGCCTGCCCTCCCTCGCGGGGCTCTGACCTGTTGGGCCCAGTCCGCACCGGGAGGGCAGCCCGCGTGAGGGTCCGGAGACGCGGAAATGCTCCGGTCGGAGCTCCTGGAGGAGCTATTGGTCCGGCGTGGAAGGAGGGGAGAGGCTTGGGTGCTGATGAGCGGGCACGGATGCCTGGGAGAGGCCACGAGGAGGGAGCGAGACTCTGAGGGTGCCTGGGGACAGCCCCGGTCCACAGTGAGCGGGCCGCCTCCTAGAGTGCAGGAAAGGGCTTTCGGCTCCGAGGACGGATCTGAAACACGACTTGGACGTTAGTGGTTTAATGAGAGGCAAGTCTCTAAACACGAGACCAGCATGTTTATGACACTGGGTGAAACTGAGATCGAGGCCCACTGGCGGGGGACAGCGGGCGGGTCGGAGGGAAAGGAAGCCATCAGTACAGGAGACAGTTTAAAGGGACACATCAGAGCCACTGGCTATAGAGAAGGTAAGACATTTAATTAGAACATAATTGTTGATCTCTTGTGTGTAAAGTCCTGTCTTAATTATGTGGAGATATGAAAAATGATTCAGGTTGGCCATATCATTGGGGTAAGAGAAATGCACACGGGGTATGAGTTTATGAAAACCAGTTTCTGAATGTGGCTGGCTAAGGGATGATGTGTCGGATGGGGGTGGTAAAGTGGTTACAGAGGCCGCCTGGGGGGGGCGGGGCGCAGAGCTCGGCTGCTCTAAGTGAGGTACGTGAGGGCGAGGTTTAAGGCGGGAGGTTGGGTGACAGTGTACGGACTCCAGGCAGAGATTTAAAAGCCACCTCAGGGAGGGGTTTGTGAAACTGTGAGTGGATAAGGACTTTGGTCAAAAATTTATAGGCAGCCAAGCCGAGGGCTGAGCCTTGGGGCTGTCCCGGCTCTGGGCTGGGAGGAGAGAGCAGCAGAGGCAGAGGTGCGGAAGCAGAGGCTGCAGGTGTCTCAGGAGGACAGTGACTGGCAGGAAGGTGCTGCGCAATGGCCCAGCTGTCGTCCATCAGGAGGTGACCCACCACTACCCGCTGCCGGGCTCAGGAGGGCGTGTGGTGACGGCAGAAAATGTTCAACAAATACTTAGCGAGTGCCAGCTGTGGTGCTGAGTATTAAAATGTAACGGTCGCCGATAGAGCAGCCCCTCCGTGAGGGAAATGGAAGGCGTTTACCCAAGTGGCGTGGCAGGTGGTGTGCAGGGAGGGTGAGGGAGCAAAGGCGGGTGCTGGTGGGGCTCAGAGGAGGGAAATGGTGTTTCTAGCTTGGGGACCCCATGGCGTAGAGATGGGAAGGAGGGTGAGGGGTCAGAAAGGAACCAGGCAGGAAGTGAGATGAGTTGGGTCTTGACAGATCACTAGGATTCAAATGTCTGCAGATGGTGTGATAGGATTTTAAGAAACTTGATCGGAAGGGGCAAATAATTTGGGTTTGAAAACAATAAGATGTGTAGGACAGGAGGAGGCATCTGAAAGGTGATACTGGGTAAACGGGCTGAAAGATCACAGAAAGCTGATTGTGGAGGGCCTTGGTGGGCAGCACGGGCGTGCCTTTCAAGTAAGCAATGTGGGGTTTACACGAGTGTGCACACACACTATATACCTTTGTCCACCTCCACCTCCACCTCCACCTCCACCTCCACCTCCACCTCCACCTCCATCTCCACCTCCACCTCCACCTCCATCTCTCTGTCTTTATTGAGAGTATGATTCACCGCACCCTGGCTTGTTGCAAACACTGACTGCCACATAGTTCTGTCTTTCCTGGGCTGTCACGTAACAGGACCTCACCACGTGCCTAGTCTGCATGGCTTCTCTCAGGAACATCTACGTGGCTGTATGTGTTGGTGGTTGAGTCACTTTTTGTGTCTGAGTAATGTTTCATGTGTTGGATATGATGCATTTTGTTTATCTGTCCACCACCAGTTGATGGACTTTGTGTCCTTTCCAATTTTTGGCTATTATGGATCCTACTATGCACATTCACATGAAAGTTTTGGGTGGGCATATTATTACTTCATTTTTCTTGGATAGATGGGTCTGTTGGTAAGTGTGTTTACTTTAACATGAAGCTGCCAACCTTTATTTCTATCTTCTACTCCCAGTAGTAATGCATGTATATTATTTCACTAGAGGCCCAGTGCACGAAATTCGTGCATGGGGGTGGGGGTTGTGTGTGTCCCTCAGCCCATCTTGATCCCACCTCGGGCCTAAGCTGGCAGTCAGACATCCCTCTCACAATCCAGGACTGCTGGCTCCCAACCGCTCGCCTGCCTGCCTGCCTGATTGCCCTTAACCGCTTCTGCCTGCCAGCCTGATCACCCCCTAACCACTCCCCTGCCAGCCTGATGGATGCCTAACTGCTCCCCTGCTGACCTGATTGTCCCTAACTGCCCTCCATTGCTAGCCTGGATGCTCCTAACTGTCCTCCCCTGCAGGCTTGGTCCCCCCAACTGCCATCCTCTGCTGGCCTGGTCACCCCTAACTGCCCTTCCCTGCAGGCCATCTTGTGGTGGCCATCTTGTGTCCACATGGGGGCGGCCATCTTTGACCACATGGAGGTGGTCATCTTGTGTGTTGGAGTGATGGTCAATTTGCATATCACCTCTTTATTATATAGGATGACGTTAGCTAAAGTTTTAAAAATTTTATTGATATCTTTAAAGATTTTAGTTTCATTGATTTTTGTCATTTGATGATTTCTATACTATCTTTCCTTCTCACTTTAGATTTAATTTGTTCTTATTTTTATGGCTTCCTAAAGTAGAATTTTATATAAGTGATTATAGAGTTTCTACTTTAAAAAATATTTTTATTGATTCTTTTATTTTAGAGAGAGAGAGAAAGGGAGGAGAGAGAAACATTGATTGGCTACCTCCTGCATGGCCCCCCACCCCCTCATGGGGATTGAACCCACAACCTGGGCATGTGTCCTGACCAGGAATTGAACCCACAACCTTTTGGTGTACAAGATGACATTCAACCAACTGGGCCACATGGGCCAGGGCTAGAGTTTCTACTTTTCTAATATACTAGTAAGTTTTTAGTGATGAATTTCCTTCTAAGCATGACTTTAGCTGCATCTCACAAATTTGGATATGTTGTGTTTTCATTACGTTCAAGTTATATTTTCCTGATGATTTCTCCTTTGATCTCTTGATTATTTATAAGTGTCTTATATTCTTTCCACATATTTGGGGATTTACCAGACTTTTTTTTCTATTACTAACTTAAAATCTAATTCTGTTGTGGTCAGAGAACATGGTCTTTATGATCTCAGGCTTTTTAGATTTATTGGAACTTGCATTATGGTTCAGCATGTGCTTGTCATGGTGAATGTTGCATGTGGTTTGAAATAATATTTTGTTGTGATATCCTGAATATTTTTCTATTCTTGGGTGTGTTTAATAGATGTCAATTGTTTGATAGTGTTGCTTAAGTCTTCTATTTCCTTGCTGGTTTTCTGTCTACTTGCTCTATGAGTTATGGAGAGAAGAGAAGTAAAATCTCCAGGGATAATTATTTGTCTGTCTCTTCTTCCAGTTCTGTCAGTTGTTGCTTCATAGCTTTTGGAGCTCTGTTGTTAGGTTCATGTGTGTCTACATTACATATTTCTGCTACACCGAGCATCTCATCATTGTGAATGTACCTCTTTGTCTTCAGGACACTCCTTAGCTTAAAACGCTTTTGTTTGATATTAATGTGCAAAGCTCTCTCCTGTGTAAAGCTTGCGTATCTTTCACTTTTATGGTCTTTGCATCTAGTTGGATTTTGCTTTTAGACCCAGCCTGACGACCTCTGCCTTGTGAGGGTCGGGTCGGTGTACTGATAGTTAACAGAACGGATGCTGTGGTTGGATCCATATCTGCAGTCTGTTTGGCTCTATTTCATAGTTTCCCTTTTTTCCGGTTCCCTCTCTGGTCACTGGTGCTTAGCGTGTTTTCCTTCAGCTCTTTGAACCTATTTTCCTTCCAATCTTTGAACATATTTGTAATAGCTTTAAAAAACCATTGCTAAACTCAACTTTTGGACAACATGGAGGGCTGCACTTTACAAACTGCACCTTGGGTTTGTATTTGGACACCTTGCAGTGACTGGGATCTGGTTTGCTCTGAGTGAGGTCAGCAGCTGCGGGCCTCGCCGCCCCAGCCTGCGGTGCCCCGCTCAGCTGCCTGTGGTGTTTGGTTTTGCTGCCTCCCTGGGGCTGCCTGGGCCGGGGCGGCGCCAACACTCAGGACAGGCCGGGTTCCCTCTGTGCTGGGGCCCTGTGTGGGCTGAGGGATGCATTCGAGGGCACAGTCATTTCACAACGTCCCCTTCACTTTTAGCTGCTTTGTCACCCACTCTGAGTCAGCTCACCACCTTGGCCATAGAGCTGAAACCTCTGCCCTTGACTGGGAGGAGGAGGGACGTGGACGCCAGGCAGCGAGCCGCACACCTGCTGCTGTACCCGCTGCAGGCCACGCGCTCAAACAGTCCTTGCGGCCTGCCCGTGGTGCTTTCTGATGCCCCAAGTGGCTGTTTTTAATATTTTCTCCAGCTCCACGCTTGTTCTCTGTGGCGGAAAATTGTCTAATATTGTCATGATGCCATCACTGGAAGCATTTTACTTTAGAAATGAAGTGGGTTTGTTTCTAGGGAGACCAGTGGGGGCGAAGATGTGAACTGGGTGGGCAATGGTGAGAGCCTGGAGGTGGGCGCGTACAGAGCCGGGGCGGTGAGCGGGGAGTGGCAGGAGGAGGCACGGAGTGATGAGTCCATGGTTAGCTTTCAGGACAATTGTTGGAACTCAAACTCCAAACTGAGTTGTTGGAAATTAAAAAGATGAATCCAAGCCCTGGCTGGAATGGCTCGGTTGGTTGAGCATTGTCCTGTGAGCTAAAAGGTTGCTGATTCGATTCCCAGTCAAGGCACAGAGTGCATGTGGGAGGCAGCCAATTGATGTTTCTCTCTCACATCGATGTCTCTCTCTCTCTGCCTTCTCTTCCTCTTGCTCTAAAATACATCAGTAAAAAGATGAATACAAGAGATGAATAACAAGAGCTATACAGGGAGCCAGGGCAATTAGAGTGTGGCTTCAGATGGAGCGCCCTGCAGGCAGTAGGGAGGCCGAGGGGAGGTCCAAGCGACAGGCAATCCACGTGTGGAAATACAGTCTTGAGTCATGGTCACTATCTGGATGTTACATCTGAGGTGCAGAGCATCTGTCCCGGTTTCCACGGTGACCACAGAGGAGCTTCCTCCAGACGCTGCCGGGCTGTGCCTTGCTCCTCGGCTGGGGAGCTGCTTTCTCGCAGTCTGTGGAAATGACAGTGTCGACACTCGCAGTGCCCACGAAGCCGGTGGTGTAAGTGTGTAACAAGTTCTATTAAAAATGTGTAAAAAGTGGGGCAAGGGAGGATGTGGATGGCCCAATCAGAGAGGCTGATCTGGACCAGTAAACAGTAGGTTGCCTTAGGGAAGTAGAGAACGAATTATTATGTGACGTTGGTGACGACACGTGACCTTGATGTTGGGAATGGGCTTGTGAGCTGGTGTGGGTCGAGAAAGGGGGGGCCAGGCACTGTGAGGCCTGGTGTTTGCCTCCAGCTCTGCGGGAGGTCATTTTCTTCGTGGTCCTGAAGTAGGTGCGATTGGAAGGTACCGAGGCCTGCCCGCAGACAGTCCTTGCCGGGATCCTGCGCTCTCGCTGGGAATGTTTATTTGAACAAACTTGTAGGTCCTTGCACTCAGAGTGTCTTTGATGTGTGTGCAAAGGAAAGGCTGTCTCGTAATAAATTGCTGAGGTTGTGGCATAATCATGAGATAGCTTTGTTACATGTGTGATCGGGGCTACGGACTGCCTTCCGCACGTGGGCAGTGCCCCGCCTCCCCACTTCCCTGTCAGTCACAGCCCCGCTGGCCTGGGGAGGCCGCAGTCCCCGGGGAAGACTTGAGTGACAGCACTTGAAAGGCTCACATACTCACAACTGTCTTCCGTGGCCATGTGCTCGGTGCCCAGAATTCTGCCCTTCGAAGCTGCTCCTGCAGGGCAAGGTGGTGAGGTTTTAGGGTTCCTTTTCCCAGGCTTTATTTACTTTTTAACCCTCAGCGAGAACATACCTGGGAGGTGGGGAGGAGAAACATCCATGTGAGAGAGAAACCCAAAACCCAGCTATGTGCCCTGACCAGGAATCGATCCAGCAACCGTTTGGCTCAACCCACTGAGCCACCCCAGCCTTCTCCAGGATGCATTTCTAAAAACCCTAACACTTCCTGGAAACAATGACAGCGCACGCCGGGCACTGTGGTGGGGTTAGTTTATTTCAGACACGCTGTCCCGTGGTGGCATCACATCAGCGGTGCGGAGGGGAAGGACACCCGTTCCCCGCGTCATGCGGGCGGCCGTGCAACCCGGTCGAGCTGCTTCAGTTAAAGGGGAGGAGCATGTATTTTCAGGGCCCGGAGAGCTCACGAAGCCAGGCAGGAAATGAGGACATCGCATGGCGAGGCAGCTGAGGTGGGGAGGAAACGCCCAGTAGCCGCTGTCGCTGTGCCGTCTGGGCTGCATTCCTCCTGTCCGGTGCCTGGGAAAAGGCCCAGATCAAGCTGGTGCGGGGTCTGCATGTTGAACGTTAAGAATAAATAAATACTGGATCATTGGAGATGGAAGAATCTGGTGAACAGTCTGGAAAGAGGGAAAGTGTGTCACTGGAGATAGGACCACCCCGGAGGCCGGAGAGTAAGGGGGTGAAGAAGCGGAGGGTTTAGGGGAGCTGCAGGTGTGACAAGGACCTGTGGTCACCTGGCTTCGTCGAAGGCTGTGCTGTGTGAAGCCCGCAGCGAGGCCAGGGGCGAGCCCCTGCGGTGACAGGGGAGGATGGACCAGTCACGCTGACCCTGTGATGAGTTTGGAGATGCAGACGTGCCCGCATCCCACCTGGCTGCCCCTGAAGCGCAGGCCTGCGGCGCCTCGGGTGTGGCTGGCGGGGTGAGGAGGGGAGCCAGCCTGCGTGGGCCGCCCTGCGGGCACCAGCAGCCCCGCACGCGCTCCCTGAAGCTGCGGGAGAGAGCAGCACAGCTTCGCTGCAGAAGCATGAGCGGACCGGAGCCTTCAGACTGAGCCGCCCAGGCGGCCGGCCAGGACCAGCCGTGTTTCTTTCTTCATCGCGTGTGTGATCCTGGCGGGCACCTGCCGTGCCCAGCACAGAGCCGGGCGTGGGGGGGCCTCGAGCATGTTTTGAAAGAAGGGCCTAGAACAGGAAGGGGAGAGCGAACAGGCTGCGAGAGGACCTGGCGGGGCCTCGGCTCTGAGCGGTGCTCGCCTAAGGAGCGCCTGCAGCAGTTCCAGCTGTTCGTCCTCGTCCCCCCAGAGCGCGGGAGCCAGGGTGGCGGGGCGCAGGGGTGCTGAGGGGAGTTTTGGGAGCAGGTCTGACGAGGCCAGGGTCCAGGTTAGCTCGAGTCAGGCTGCCAGAGAACACCCAAGGAGGCCAGTTAAGATAACACCCGTGGACACCTACCAAGAGGGGTTGTGGTGGTTAGCTGGGCTCAAGTTTAAAACAGCTTGGCCTCTGTGCCTACGCAGGCGCCTCCTGCAAACTGTGCTTCAGGCCGCCTCCGCCCCAGGCCGCCCTCCGCCCTCCACCCTGGATGCCCGCCTCCGCCTTGGATGCCCGCCAGCACTGTGGTCCTGCATCTGAGCAGCCCCTAGAAAAGAGTTCCTGGAATCCCATTTCAACCAAAAGGACTGAGATGCACCCTGTACAACCAGAGCCAACAGCTATATCCCCATCAGCATCTTCACCAACCAATCAAAGAAGCTCCATTCTGGCCAACCAGGACAGTGCCTTTTTGACCAATTAAACTGTGAGGATTTGGAGCCCTCATTTGCATGAGGATGGACCAGTCAGAGACCAGTGGCAGGGACTTTTCTCTATATAAGTCAGCACACGTTCCCTTTCCACCAAAGACGGTGTTTCCCCAGCTGGAGCTGAAACAATGAAGACATTTCAGCAGAGCAGAGCAAAGGGCCTTGCAGCCATGCTGGCCCCGGGTGCGGCTCCATTGAGCAGCCCACAGCCTGCTGGGTCACGATCGAGCTGTTTGCACTGCACCCAAATGGGGATTCCGTTGGTGCTGAATGGGTGCCGGGACCACTGGCTGACACACAAATAACTCCTGCGGTGTGAGTGTGTGAGCTGTTCGCAATACACTTACACTAACACGTTATTTGTTGTTGGTTTGGAATTCCAGCCTACCCGGTGTTGTGTATTTATTTGTTTGCTCAGTCTCGCAGCCCCAGCTGGCGTGTGGCTCTCATGAACATGGGTAGCTGCCTTTTCCCTTTTACAGACCCGACCCTTGCTGTCAGTCAGGCCGCTGAGGACCAGTCATGGGAGGTTGCAGGCCCCGGCCCTGCAGGGCAGCACAGTCTCTGTGGGGAGGGCCGCTGGGTCAGAATGACCGTGGTGGTGGCAGAAGCCAAAGGATGATTAGAGACACGTGGGTTTTGGGACCCCTGTTTTCACCATTCTGCTTTCCTCTTCAATTCCAGGCATAGCTGACCCAGGTGACTGTGCTCAGAGGGTAGAAAGTTCTGAGAATTGCAGAAGAGTGAGAACCCTGCTTCAAACCCTGCCCCTCCCCCCAACCCACAGCTGTCAGCGCTGAGCACTCTTCTCTGTGGGGCAGTGGGGGCTGGGCAGGACACATGATTCCCATGGCCCTACTCCCCTGTCTCGGGGACTGAGCCATGGGGAAGGGCTGTTGCTGTGAGTCCTGCCAGATTCTGGGGTTGGGAGCTTCGTTTGCAAATGGAGCTGCAGCACAAGGGAAAAGCAAACTGTTACCTACAAAGGAGCTCCCATAAGGCTGACACCTGATTTCTCATCAGAAACTCTACAGGCCAGAAGGGAATGGCATGAAGTACTCACGGTAATGGAAAGCAAGGGTCTGAGACCAAGATTACTATACCCAGCAGGACTATCATTCAAAATAGATGGTGAAATAAAGAGCTTCCCAGACAAAAAAAGGCTAAAGGAGTTCATCACCACCAAGCCTGCATTACAAGAAATGCTAAAGGGATTGCTGAGAAGAAGAAACAGAGAGAGAAACCTAGCCATACAGAATTAAAATGGCTATAAATAAGCACCTCTCAATAATAACCCTAAATGTAAATGGATTAAAGGCTCCAATCAAAAGGTGTAGGGTAGCTTTATGGGTACAAAAACATGACCCAACTATATGCTATCTACAAGAGACCCATCTCAAAACAAAAGACACACACAGGATGAAAGTGAAGGGATGGAAAAAGAATTTCCATGCAAATGGAAAAAGAAAAAAAAAAGCTGGAGTAGCAATACTCATATCCGACAAAATAGACTAAAAACATCATGCTAAGGGAAATAACCCAGTCAGTCGGAGAAAGATAAATATCATATGATCTCATTTGTGGAATATAATGAACAACATAAACTGATGAAAAAATATAGAGCCAGAGAGGGGAAAATATTCTAGAATATAGTAGAAGTAATCCTGTTATTTGCAGATTTTTAATATTTCCTACAACTTTTGTGATATCATACTATGTAGTACAGTTTTGGTAATATTATTATACTATAGTCCTTTTATTCTTGAAATATTGTTTATTGCATATAATATTACTATATGTAAGATAAATTTTCTTGAATAATTGGTGTTTATTGCATGTAACTTTATCATATTTAAAATCATTTTTCTTGATATATTAATGTTTAGTGCATGTAACATTATTATATTTAAAATCATTTTTCTTAAAATTAAAAAGGAACTGAAAAAAAAAATGGACCTGCAGCAAAAAAATCACTGTATCCTCAAGGTACAAGGCAGTGTGAGCCAGAGGAAGTCAGTGACCTGTGGGTGTAGTTGACTTTGGAGAAAGGATTTGTTATAATACGAAGTGCTGACTTCTTTCAACAACAGAGGGCAGAAGCAACGAGCTACCTGGAAGTTCTAAGTTGACCCAAAGTGAAGGAATGAATTGGGCCCTGACCTTCCCACTTCCCAGAATCCTGACAGGATGTGACCGCCTGTAAGATTTATACGTTTTGTAAAGTCTCCAGGCTGGCAGGGGCCTAGGAACGGGGGCTGGGCCCAGCTCCGTGCCTGAGCCGAGCTGCCTCTGTGGGGCCTTGTGCTGATGGGAAACGCATCTCTCTCCAAAGTGGCTGCTATGTGTTCCCAGGCTGGAGCAGCAGTTTTGCTGAATTCCATTCACGTGCAACTTATCCATTCCTGGCAAGTCAGGTGACCGCATACCCGGGAGAAAACCCTCGGTTCCCTGCTGTCTGCCTCAGGCCCACGGAATTCGAGCTGGCGCCTTCTCCACGTTCCTCTTTGGTGGGAGTCGAGCGTCCACTGCCCACCTGCAGGAAGCCAGCCTGGGACCCACTCCAGGAGGTTTCACCAGGAAAACCCAGTTCCTCACTTTAATATTCTTTTCTGACTTTAAAACCCAGTTCCTCACTTTAATATTCTTTTCTGACTTTAAAGCTGTAGGTAAGCATGGGGAGTGACGGGAAGTTGTTTGCTGGGTAGAGGGCCTGTGGCGGGTACGGTGGTGTTTCGTTGAAGAGACAGAGCCGGCAGAGACTGAAGGTTGTGTTATTGTGGACCTGCTGGATTTGCTTGTTTTAGGAAAAAGGTATGTCTTGTCCAACGTGCTGCTGTTTGTGTGTCCATTTCCTTGACCAATCAGCCAGGTTCTTGGACACCATTTGTTTGGGTGGCTCGCCGCTCATCGTGGGCAGGTGGGGACCCACCGGCTCTGACCTGCAGGTGCGGGTCAGCCAGAGACCCCTTCTATTCCACACAGGGGCCAGGAAGAGCCACACCTCGGGCAGACGGAGGGGCGAGTGGGACCTGGGCCTCAAGAATCTTGTAGACGGTGCCGAGTAAGGAGCGTGAAGCGGAGGCCAGAATGGCAGAAATGCCCAATGTGGCTGCTGGGCTGCACGGGAGACACAGGACATGGGCAGGCGATAGGAAGGGACCAGGCGATAGGTTTTGGCTCTGGCATCAGGAGCAGGGCCTTGGGGACCGCACGAGGCCGGATTTCACCCAGTAGCCATGGTTCTTTGCTCTCTTTATTGATTGTGAGATTTAAAAATAATTATTACCTTGGAAAGATACTTTCCAGACGCCAAACCCAGCCGTTCTCTTGGTTGGGCTAATGCATTATGGCCATTAGCTTCCAAGGGACAGGAGCAGGCTCCCATCGATCCCACCATCGATTTGCAAGAAAGAGGCTGCCAGATGCACCTGGAATTTTAGAAGCTTCCGAGCGATTCTGACACAAGGAAGGAACATTCTCTTTCCATATTCGTCCCAACTGATCTTCCGAAAAAACCACGAGTTTTAGCTTAAATCACAGGAGAAGCCAGCAACTCTGCGTTGACTCCTTTTGATTCCAAGTTTACTGGCGGGTTTAACGGGAATGTCTTATTGGCAACACAAATGTGAAACCTGCATTGGTGAGTGCCAGCTCCCTTTTTACAGTAAACTTTAAAACCAGTCAACAGGCGGCGAAAGCATACGTCCCTTTACACATGTGAGGGTGACCGAGGGCGCTGCTCAGGGAGGGGCGACGGGAGTGGGTGACGCCAGGCACTGCCCAACCTCTACAAGAAGCCGAAAATGACAAACTAGTGTCATAACTTTGTGTTGCAAAGTCTTTGTATTAAAATCACCACCATCTGTCAGAACAAAGTGATTTCTAGGACATGGGTCAGGTCTGGAAATTTTGGGTGGACACTCCTCACCTTTTTGAAAAGACCGCAATAATTGTACTTCCTGGAATGTTGGTGGAAGAGAAAGTGACATTTTTATTTCCTGATGTGGCGGGTTTTGGGTTTGATGCTCTGTATATGTTGTGAAATGACCTCCCATGGTTACACTTCTTTTTTCCGTGTGATGAGTACCTCTGAGATCTGTGCTCTTAGCAACTTTCAAATATACAACACAGTGTCATCACCTGTTGTCTCGAAAGAACTTTCTATTTAGATAGAACGATTAGTCTCATGCAAATGTTTGTTTGGGACAGTGTTTCCAAAAGAAAGGCAAGCACTGGAAGTACATGGACAGAGCTCCAGGTGAGGTGCATGCCATGTGAGTGTGTGTGTGTGAGTGTGAGTGTGTGTGTGAGTGTGTGAGTGTGTGTGAGTGTGTGTGTAAGTGTGTGTGTGAGTGTGTGAGTGTGTGTGTGTGTGAGAGTGAGTGTGTGAGTGAGTGTGTGTGTGTGTGAGTGTGAGTGAGTGTGTGTGAGTGTGTGTGTGAGTGTGTGTGTGAGTGTGTGTGTATGTGAGTGTGTGTGTGTGAGTGTGTGTGTGAGTGTGTGAGTGTGTGTGAGTGTGTGTAAGTGTGTGTGTGTGAGAGTGAGTGTGTGAGTGAGTGTGTGAGTGTGTGTGAGTGTGTGTGTGAGTGTGTGTGAGAGTGAGTGTGTGTATGTGAGTGTGAGTGTGTGTGTGTGAGTGAGTGTGTGAGTGTGTGAGTGAGTGAGTGTGTGTGTGTGAGTGTGTGAGTGAGTGTGTGTGAGTGTGTGTATGAGTGTGTGTGTGTGAGTGTGTGAGTGAGTGTGTGAGTGAGTGTGTGAGTGTGTGTGTTAGTATGTGTGTATGTGTGTGAGTGTGTGAGTGTGTGAGTGTGTGAGTGTGTGTGTGAGTGTGTGAGTGTGTGTGTGTGTCCCCACGGAGCCTCCGTTGTCTGCGCAGGAAATCCCGGGAGTGCTCGTTCCCTGGGAGAGGCGTCAGCGACACGGCAGCAAGCCCAGCAAGCATCCACCTGCTCCTGCGACGGCTTTGTAAAGCGAGTGCCTGTACCTCTCCTCCTCTTAGTTTTCCTTTGCTTAATTGCAGGTGATGATTCAAAAAAAGCCTTCACCTGTTTCCCAGGCTTTCATCTTTTGCAGACAAAGCAGGCCGGGGCCTGGCCTTGATCTGTTCGTGTTTTGGGCCGAGTATGAAAGGGCTGGGTCGCCCCCAGGCTTTTAAGGGTTTTTGGGTTAAATTGGTGAGCATGTATAATAAATTGAGGCTTTGTTGTTTGGCAGTTTTTTTTTTTTTTTGTATTTGTTATTCTTTTATCAGTTGAGAGACTGGAGGGAAGGCACCAACCCCCGCCCCGTCTCAGATTTGCCTGCAGATGTCATTGACTGAGAGGGGCTTTGATATTACAAATATTTGTGTGTGTTTGTTTCTCAAGTAATCACCCCCAATCCAACAGCCCGAGTGTCTATCTAGTGCTGCAGTCCCGGCAGCGTCGGTGCTGGGCCCCGTGCCCTGTGGCCTTCCAGGTCTCTGCAGAGTGGTCGGACCCCAGTGGAGGTCCCGGGCACCCTCTTGCCATGTGGGGTGCCTGGGAGCCTCCTCTGCTGGATAAGGTGCTTTCCCTCAGTCCCGTCTGTAGTTAGTTAGCTTGTTTAGAATTTCATTTTGTTCAGAGCAGACGTGCATGAGCCCAGTGAGCATGTCCATTAGGCCTGCTTGCCCGCGGACTGCTGTGATCAGAAAGCAGAGCAGACACAGCGCCTGAGCTGCGAAGTCTGTGCGTGGTCCGGGTCGCACAAGCTGGCCGGGCTGTGAGCACGTGGCCCGCCCTGGGTGCTCCTGTCCTCGACGGGCCAGTGAAAGGCTACAGTACGGGATACTCTGCTTCTGACCTGGCAGAGTGCAAACAATGTGCACACGTGTGTGCGCACAGGTGTGTGCACATGCCTGTATGCACGTGTGTGCGCCTGTAGGCACATGTGTGTGCATGCACGAGTGAGTATGCACACACATGTGCCCATATGTGCATGCACACACGTGTGTGAGTGTGTATGCATGTGTGCGTGTATGCATGAGTGTGTATGTGCTTGTGTGGCTTTGTGCCCATGTGTGCAGGTGTGCATGTGCTGCCGTGTTTATTTGGGGTGGAGGAGGGACATCTATCAAGCACTTCCTTTTCCCTTTGCTGCAGCGGGCGCTGTGCTCAGCAGTGTGTGGAGAAGCCGCAGAGCACACAGGGCACGTGGTGACTTCGTGTTGGTCCCCCGTTCCCTCGGGTCGAGGTGATGGGACTCTGCCTGAACTTGCTCAGAGGCTCTGCTCCCTCTGCCGTTCTTTGTGAATAACACCAACTCCCTCTCCCTCGCGCTGCGGCTCACTTCTCGTTTCATTCACGCTGTGACCCAGTCTAATCATGTCTCAGGGAAATAATATGGGAGGGCGAGGCTGTTTCTCCACCAGATTTAATAAGTTTGGATGCTTTCCAAGTGCCAGGCATTAATCAACGTAAACTCGGCCGGGGGGTCACCAGCGCAGTGGTCGCGTTGCAGACAGAGAGCGACCAGCCCTGATGTCACTTCCTCTCCACGGGCCCTCGCCTGGTGTGAGGAGCTCGCTTTGTGTCGAGGGCCCGGGGAGGACTGGGGGTGGGAGTTTGATATCCTGGGAAGCGTTTCATGGATGAGTTTTCCTCTCCTGTTTGAAAGCTTTGCAGAACTATATGGGGAAGGAATGAGTGGGGCTCGGAACAAGGAGGGATTGGTCCCGTGTGGCAGCGTGCAGGGTTCTGTGCGCATCGAGGAGATGGAGAGAAGCATGGCGGTCCTCTCCGTTATGGGGCCTCCTCTCCGGGAGACAGTGACCTCGGACAGCGACGTGTGCCCTCTCCACGGGGTGGGTAGGGTGCTCCCTGGCCGAACTGCTTGCTCGATAGAAGGTGGGACGCAGACAGAAATGACGACAAAGCACCACCTTCTTTGTGGCCAGAGGTGCTGGCTCCTCCTCAGACTGGGTTTGCTGGGTCCTTCCTAATGGCTGCTTTCTGCTGCCCTCGGCCTGTGCTGGGGCTCCCTGAGGCGCTTCCCTGTGTGTCTCGGCTGGGATGTCTTCACGTTGTTGCAGTTACTGCACCCGAACCAGAGTGACGGCGGTGGCACCTGCTGGTGTTTGTGATGACTCGGTCGTGTCCTCAGCAGAGACCGGCTCTGGTGGACAAGGCCTGGGGGACAGAGTCCGCCGGAGGGCGGCACTCACCTCGCCGGCCTGACGCCGCTCGCTTTGGCTTCACGTCTGCAGAGCATGTGCCCGGGGGCCCGCCTGGGCCGCGAGGCAGGAGCGCCGCCAGCAGCGCCGTGCTCGGGGACTGGTCGCTGCGGGAAACACGCGAGGAGGCCTCGGCTCCGCAGTCTCACCGGCACCCTGTGCCGCCTGACGCGTCAGCCCGTGTGGACGGCCTCAGCGCCGCTCACACCAGCGTGGGGCTGCCGGGCGGTGCAGATGATGGAGCAGCCGCTCGGAAGGGATGGCCGCCCCAGGTGCCGCGGGAGGCGAGGCGGAAGCCGGCCTCAGCCGATCCGGAGGCCCCGTCTCTTCCACCCGCTCGCAGTCCCTGACTCTCCACAGCCGCACGCGGTCCTGGCTGGCCACTGCGACCCATTGCTGGAGGACCTTCCTCGGAAGCACACGTGCGCCTGTTTTATTTCGTTGCAAGAAGACGCTCTGAGGGTATAATGAAGTACCTGGAGCGCAAGTAAGCAGACAAACATGCAGCCAACTGAAAATCCGAATACGGGGCAGCTCACCATCTTACAGCAGCCGCAGCGTCAGGCAAACTACTCCTCTGGGGATCGCTCTCACCTCTCTTTAAAAAAATATTTTACTGATTTCAGAGAGGAAGGGAGAGGGAGAGAGAGACAGAAACTTCAATGACGAGAGAGGATCATTGATCGGCTGCCTCCTGCACTGGGATTGAGGTGGCAACCGGGCATGTGCCCTGACCGGAATTGAACCATGGCCTCCTCGTTCATAGGTCCATGCTCACCCCTGAGCCTGTGGCCAGGCAGCCCCCTGTTGGATGTGTCGTGCTCAGAAGGGGTCTGTCCTGAGAGAGTGTGGCTCGGAGTAGGCGCTCTCTGCTTCAGGTGGTGTGAGTGTCTAGAATTCCCGCTGGCCTCAGCCCTGAAGCTCAGGGTTCAGAATATGTTCAGCTGGGGCTGCTTTACACACTGGTCATAGATAAACACATCTGTCGTGCTCGCACACACAGGTCCAGCGTTCGTTTGGGACACACCTGAGACCATTGCACGGTAGACGCTGTGGCGCTGATCCCAGTGCTGACGCGGTGGTGGGCTGCCCCGAGGAAGGGACAGTTTGTGCAATGGTTGCAATCTTTCTGGGAAACATCTTAATGCGCATGACCTCATCCTGCGAAGTAAGCCGCACCGACTCATTCCCTCAGCGTGAACTGGAGAGTATTTATGGAATGCCGTATGATCCAGGCTCTATTTGGGGGCGGGGGTGGGAGGCAGGCAGCGAGAGCTGGGAGCTGCATTCTCTTGGGAGGAGCCGGGGCAGCCACGTGGGGTCAGCACAGGAACGAGTGTAGGGCGACGAGGTAGGGAGCAGTGGGAATGCTGATGCTCGGATGTGGCCAGAGAAGTCCCGGCTGATACAGGGCATGTGTCGAGACCTGAATGCAGTGACTGATCAAACCTTGGAGGCACCTGAGGGAAAGAACATTCTAGAAGGAAGAGCAAGCACCAAGACTTGAAAAGTGTGCTGATGTGTTCAGAAAACATACACTGTTCTCCGACGGCTATATTGTCTGTATGAATAGATTTTTAACTTAACCAAGATTTTCAAGTATAAGTACATTGCACCCACCCTATCTATGTGTGCGAGGGCTGAGACCGGTGAAACCGTGTCTGGGCTTTAACAATGTTTAGCCTAATGGTGAATCATAACAAGTGCTTGACAAATGCACGCTACCACGAATGGATCCAATGATGAAAATATTTACATTAACTGTAATGTGAAGGGTATGTAGTGGATATAGAACAGTTTCTAAGAAAAACAAAAAAATTTGGCCATCTCAACCTTTTTTGTTCAGTTGCCTTTCCATTAAGATTTTAGGTAGGCCCTGGCTGGGTGGCTCATCCCCATACACTAAGTTTGCAGGTTCGGTCCCCGGTCAGTCAATAAGAATTAAAAAAAAGATTTTATGTAGTCTCAGGCGCCAATTAACGACTGCGCACTGTCAGGAATGGCCCGAGGCTGGATGTTGGGTGGGACATTTTCTTACTCTGTCTGCCAATGGCCATGAAGCACACAGTAAGTATTTGGAAGTTGGTTTTGAGTTCACAGCCACGTTTGTTAAAGGCGCATTAGCTTTACAGCGGGGCGTGCTCTGAAAACAAGCATAGGGTGGTAAAAACGCGTGAAAAGCACTCACGTGCCTCTGGGGAGGTCGGGTTTAGAGGAAACCTAAGCAGAGACTCCTCCTGTGGGCCCACCAGCCCCGCTGCGTAGAAGCAGCCGAGGCCTGCGGCGCCCTCGTTCTGTGATGATGGGAGAGCGCCTTGCAGAAGGCGGGGTGCACAGGCCTGGGCAGAGGTTCTTTTTTAAAAAAAATTTCTTTATTGACTAAGGTATTACATATTTGTCCTCATCCCCCCATTACCTACCCAACCCCCCCCCCCACACTCATGTCCCCACCCCCCTGTTGTCTGTGACCACTGATTAGGCTTATATGCATGCATACAAGTCCTTTGGTTGATCTCTCCCCCTTACCCCCACCCTCCCCTACCTTCCCTCTGAGGTTTGACAGTCTGATTGATACTTCCCTGTCTCCGGATCTGTTTTTGTTCATCAGTTTATGTTGTTCATTATATTCCACAAATGAGTGAGATCATGTGATATTTATCTTTCTCTGACTGACTTATTTCACTTAGCATAATGCTCTCCAGTTCCATCCATGTTGTTGCAAATGGTAGGAATTCCTTCTTTTTTAGCACAGCATAGTATTCCATTGCGTAGATGTACCATAGTTTTTTAATCCACTCATATGCTGATGGGCACTTAGGCTGTTTCCAGATCTTAGCTATGGTGAATTGTGCTGCTATGAACATAGGGGTGCATATATCCTTTCTGATTGATGTTTCTAGCTTCTTGGGATATATTCCTAGAAGTAGGATCACTGGGTCAAATGGGAGTTCCATTTTTAGTTTTTTGAGGAAACTCCATACTGTTCTCCACAGTGGCTGTACCAGTCTGCATTCCCATCAGCAGTGCATGAGGGTTCCTTTTTCTCTGCATCCTCGCCAGCACCTGTCGTTTGTTGATTTGTTGATGATAGCCATTCTGACAGGTGTGAGATGGTACCGCATTATTGTTTTGATTTGCATCTCTCGGATAATTAGTGACTTTGAGCATGTTTTCATGTTTCTTGGCCTTCCTTCTGTCTTCTTTAGAAAAGTTTCCATTTGGGTCTGTTGCCCATTTTTTGATTGGGTTGTTTATCTTCCTTTTGTTAAGCTGTATGAGTTCCCTGTAAATGTTGGAGATTAAACCCTTATTGGTGATACCATTTGCAAATATGTTCTCCCATGCAGTGGGCTTTCTTGTTGTTTTGTTGATGGTTTCTTTTGCTGTAAGAAAGCTTTTTATTTTGATGTAGTCCCATTTGTTTATTTTCTTTTTAGCTTCCATTGCCTTAGGAGCAGTATCAGTGAAGAAGTTCCTTCGGCATATGTCTGAGATTTTGCTGCCTGTGGATTCCTCTGGTATTTTTATGGTTTCCCGTCTTATGTTAAGTCTTTTATCTATTTTGAGTTTATTTTTGTGTATGGTGTAAGTTGGTGGTCTAATTTCATTTTTTTGCATGTATCTGTCCAGTTTTCCCAACACCATTTATTGAAGAGACTGTCTTGACTCCATTGTATGTTCATGCCTCCTTTGTTGAATATTAATTGAGCACAGTGGTTTAGGTCGATTTCTGGGTTCTCTATTCTATTCCATTGATCTATATGTCTGTTCTTGTGCCAGTACCAGGCTGTTTTGAGAACAGTGGCTTTGTAATACAGCTTGATATCTGGTATTGAGATCCCACCTACTTTGTTCTTTTTTCTCAGGATCGCTGTGGCTATTCGGGGTCTTTTTTTATTCCAGATGAATTTTTGGAGAGTTCATTCTAGGTCTGTGAAATATGCCGTTGGTATTTTAATGGGGATTGCATTGAACCTACAGATTGCTTTGGGTAGTATGGACATTTTGATGATGTTGATTCTACCAATCCATGAACATGATATGTCCTTCCATCTGTTTATGTCTTCCTCTATCTCTTTTTTTCAGTGTCTTGTAGTTTTTTGCATATAGGTCTTCTATCTCCTTAGTTAAGTTTATTCCTAGGTATCTCAATTTTTTTGGTGCAATGGTAAATGGGATTGCTTTTTTAGTCTCTCTTTCTGTAAATTCACTATTGGTGTATAGAAATGCCATAGATTTCTTGGTATTAATTTTGTATCCTGCTACCTTACTGAATTTATTTATTAAGTCTAATAAATTTTTGATGGAGTCTTTAGGGTTTTCTATGTACAGTATCATGTCATCTGCGAATAAGGACAGTTTTACTTCCTCTTTTCCCATTTGGATGCCTTTTATTTCTTCTTCTTGTCTGATAGCAATGGCTAGTACTTCCAGTACTATGTTGAACAGGAGTGGTGAGAGTGGGCATCCTGTCTTGTTCCTGTTCTTAGGGGAAATGGTTTTAGTTTTTGCCCATTGAGTATGATGTTGGCTGTGGGTTTGTCATTTATGGCTTTTATGATGTTGAGGTATGATCCTTCTATTCCCACCTTGCTGAGAGTTTTTAATCAAAAATGGGTGTTGGATTTTGTCAAATGCTTTTCTGCGTCAATTGATATGCCTACGTGATTTTTCTCCTTCAATTTGTTTATGTGATGTATCACGTTTATTGATTTGTGGATATTGTACCATCCTTGCATCCCTAGGATAAATCCTGCTTGGTCATGGTGTATGATCTTTCTGATGTACTGCTGGATCCGATTTGCTAGAATTTTGTTGAGGATTTTGGCATCTATGTTCATGAGGGATATTGGCCTGTAATTCTCTTTCATTGTGTTGTCTTTATCTGGTTTTGGTATTAGGGTGATGATGGCTTCATAGAATGAGCTTGGAAGTGTTCCTTCCTCTTGAATTTTTTGGAATAGCCTGAGGAGGATAGGTTTGATATAACTTCCTTGAATGTTTGGTATAACTTTCCTGTGAAGCCATCTGGCCCCGGGCTTTTGTTTGCTGGAAGCTTTTTGATGACTGCTTCAATTTCTTCCATAGTTACTGGCCTGTTGAGCTGTTTAGATTCTTCCTGATTGAGTTTTGGAAGGTTGTATTTTTCTAGGAATATGTCCATTTCCTCCAGGTTGTCTAGTTTGTTGGAATAGAGTTGTTCATAGTATTTTTAAACAATCCTTTGTATTTCTGTGGGGTCTGTTGTTATTTCGCCTCTGTCATTTCTGAATTTGTTTATTTGGGTCCTCTCTCTTTGCTTCTTGGTGAGCCTGGCTAGAGGTTCATCAATCTTGTTTATCCTTTCAAAGAACCAGCTCTGGTTTCATTGATCTTTTGTATTGTTTTTTTGGTCTCTATGTTATTTATTTCTGCTCTGATCTTTATTATCTACTTCCTTCTGCTCACTCTGGGCTTTTCTTGTTGCTCTCTTTCTAATTCTTTGAGTTGTAGAGTTAGATGATTTACTACCATTTTTTTTTCTTGTTTTTTGAGGTAGGCCTGTAGAGCTATATAAACTTCCCTCTCAGGACTGCTTTCATTGTGTCCCATAGGTTTTGGATTGTTGTGTTTTTATTTTCATTAGTTTCCAGGATGTTTTTAATTTCTTCTTTGATCTCATTGGTAACCCAATCAATATTTAATAACATGCTAGTCAGCTTCCAAGTGTTTGAGTGTTTTGGATTGTTTTTATTGTAGTTTATTTGTAATATTATGCCATTGTGGTCTGAGAAGATGCTTGGTATGATTTCAATCTTCTTGAATTTGGGGAGACTTTGCTTGTGATCCAATATGTGGTCTATTTTTTAAAATGTCCCATGTGCACTTGAGAAGAAGGTATATTCCATGGCTTTGGGGTGAAATGTTCTGAAGATGTCAATTAAGTCCATCTGATCTAGTGAGTCATTTAGGATTGCTGTTTCTTTGCTGATTTTTTTGTCTAGAGGATTTATCCAGTGAAGTCAGTGGTGTATTAAAGTCCCCTACTATGATTGTATTGTTGTCAATCTCTCCCTTGATATCTTCCAGGAGTTGTTTTATGTATTTGGGTGCTCCTGCATTGGGTGCATATATGTTTACCAGAGTTATATACTCTTGTTGTATCAATCCCTTTAGTACTATGAAGTGGCCTTCCTTATCTCTCGTTATGGCCTTCACTTTGAGGTCTATTTTGTCTGATATAAGTATTGCTACCCCGTCTTTTTTTTCATTTCCATTTGCCTGGGAGATATTTTTCCATCCCTTCACTTTCAGTCTGTGTGAGTCCCTTGTTTTGAGGTGGGTCTCTTGTAGACAGCATATGTATGAGTCATGTTTTTTTATCCATTCAGCCACTCGATGTCTTTTGATTGGAACATTTAGTCCATTTACGTTTAAAGTTATTATTGAAAAGTAGTTGTTTGTAGCCATTTTTATTTTTCGTGCCTGTGTTCCTTATTACCTTTTTATTTCTTCTTTTTACAGTATTCCCTTTAGAATTTCTTGCATTGCTGGCTTGGTAGAGATAAACTCCCTTAGCCTTTTTTTTTTTCTGCAAAGCTCCTGATTTCCCCTTCAATTTTGATTGATAGTCTTGCTAGATAGAGTATTCTTGGATTCAGACCCTTGCTTTGCATCACTTTGTATATTTCCTTTCATTCCCTTCTAGCTTGATGTGTTTCTGTTGAGAAATCACTTGATAATCTGATGGGAGATCCTTTGTAGGTAACTCTCTATCTCTCTCTTGAAGCCTTTAAGATTCTCTCTTTATCGTTAACATTTGCCATTGTAATTATGGCATGTCTTGGTGTGGGTCTTTTGGGTGGGATTCATCTTGCTTGGGACTCTGTACTTGTGTAACTTTTTTCTTCCCCATATCAGGGAAGTTTTCTGTCATTGTTTCTTCAAATAAATTTTCTAATCCTTGCTGTTCATCTTGTCCTTCTGGCAGCCCTATTATACATATGTTATTTCGTTTTGCATTGTCCCAAAGCTCCCTTAGGCTCTCCTCCTGCTTTTTAATTTTTTTTCTCTAGTTGCTGTTCAGATTGGGCTTGTTTTTGTACTTTATCTTCTAATTCACTAATTTGGTCTTCTGCTTCTTCCAGTCTACTGTTGAAGCCTTCCATGGTGTTTTTGATTGTAGCTATATCATTTTTCATTTCTTCTTGATTTTTGCATAGGTTGTTGATTTTCTCATCCATCTGGTGTATGAACTGTATGACCATTACTCTGAATTCTTTTTCTGTCATGTTGCATGCTTCCGTTTCACTTATTTTCTTTTTTGGCTATTCCTCCTTTTCTTTCCTCTGGGGATTGTTTCATTGTCTCCCCATTCTGACTATCACCAGAGGGTTCAAATGTTGGAGTTGTGGGGGCCTGGGCTGTGTGCAGTGGGAGTTTTGCACCCCACAAGTGTCACTTAAGAGCTCTGATACCATGACGTGCGGCTGCTATGGGATGGTGGGAGTCACGCTTGCCCCAGGTCAGAGTCACAGGCGCTTAGTGTGGCCCCATGTGTGCACCTAGAATCTGGGGCCCTGCCTGCATCACGTTGAAACAGAGAACCTGCTGAAGTGTGCCAAAAATCAAAGTCCCTTAGTGTGTGTCAGGAGTCAGATGCTCACTGTGTCCTCACTGAGAATTGAGTATCAGAGTCTCTGTTGCTTGGTGCTACCTCGCACTTGGAATCAGGGTCCCTGTGTGCGCATGCGCCAAGAATTGGAGTCGCTGTTTCTTAGTGTGAATGTACTGGGTATCAGGGATCCCAGGTGCATGCTATGAGAAACAGAGTCTAGTCACTGGTGTTCATTGCTGCCTCTTGCGTGGAGATTCAGGGTCCCCGACCTGCTTGGGAGACCGGGTTGTACAGTCTCACTGTGTTGGCAGGAGGTCCACTCTTGCCCTGCGGAAAACAGCCTCTGTGTGCACTTGCCCTGAATCAAAGTCAGGTGGTACTGCCGCTCAGTGTGGGTGTGGGGTCTGGTCCCGCGGGTGTGCACTGCGGGAAACAAACTCCCCATGGCCATGCACCCAGGCTCAAACTCAGCGCTTCCCCCTTGTGTGTGCACAGGGTCTGGTCTTGGGAAACAAACTCCCCGGGTTCGCGCCCCCAGGCTCAAATTCAGCGCTGTCTCCCCGCGTGGGTGCGGGATTTGGTTGCGGAAAACAACCTCCCCAAGGTTGTGTACTTCGGCTCAAATTCAGCACATCCTCTCTGCCTGGGCATGGAGCCTAGGTGAGGGAAACAAACTCTCTGGGTTTACATGTCTAGGTTCAAATTCAGCGCAGCCTCTCTGCTAGGGTACAGGGTCTGGTTGTGGAAAACAAACTCCCCGGGTTTGCACCCCCAGGCTCAAATTCAGCGCTGTCTCCCTGTGTGGGTGCAGGATCTGGTCGCAGGAAACAACCTCCCCAAGGTCGCACACTTATGCTCTAATTCAGCACAGCCTTCCTGCCTGGGCATGGAGCCTAGTTGCAGGAAACAAATTCCCCTAGTTTGCACATCCAAGTTCAAATTCAGCGCTGTCTCCCTGCCCTGTGTGGGCGCAGGATCTGGTCTCAGAAAACAGTCTCCCCAAGGATGCGCACTTAGGGTCAAATTCAGCAGTCTCCCTGCCTTGGCGCAAAGCCTGATCGCGGGAAACAAACTTCCCGTGTCCGACACCAAGGCTTAAAGTCAGGTAGAGCTGCCACTGCTGTGTGTGTGCAGAAAGCCCTATTGTGCGACTGGAGTCTGGCAGTTCCTATCTGCTGCCGCGGGGGTGGTGGGGGAGGGGGATTGGCTTTGTGACTCACAGAAATCTGCAGCCTGGGTACCTGGAGTCTTGGTGTCTGCAGCTGTGGTGGCAGGTCTTCTACCAGAGCGGCTGTATGGTACCGGTTTGCTACCGAGACCAGACTGGGTGGTGGTGAGGCTAGGATCCTAGTCTCAAGCAGTTCTGGTTTTCAAGATGGCGTGGTCTCTGTGCCGCTGGTGTTCTCCCCGGAGTGTGTGCGGCGTCAGCGGGGTTTTGCCGTCTAAGACTGCCCGGACTGGCAGTCCCATGGAGGACCTGCAGGGTCTAACTGTCCCTATTTCACTCACACACATAACCACTCAGGCCCACACACTGCTCTATCACTCCCTCACTCTCTCACACACTCTCCCTCCCTACCTTCCTGCCGGTCGCCATCTTTTGAGTCCCCAGAGGTTCTTGCTATGATTTTGAGCACCAGGAGAACTGCTGTGTGTTCCTGCAGCTACACTCGGCACAGATCACTAGTCCCTGAAACCAGACTCTGAGCGATGGGGCCCCCACTGAGCTCTGGAACGTGAGTGGTGCTGCAGGGATGTGAGGTGGTATTTGTGGGACTGAAGGAAGTTTGGGGGCGAATCAGAGAGGAACAGGCAGGGAAAGGCCAGAGAGGCTTCTGCCCTCATAGTTTGAGATTCACTCCGTACAGCCCGAAGATTCAGGATGCAGCTGTGGATGTGAAGAGACCCTCATCTACCTCATGGGGGAGAGACCCTCATCTACCTCATGGATGGGGGGAGACTTTCATCTGCCTCATGGGGACAAAGAGACCCTCATCTACCTCATGGGGGGGTACCCTCATCTACCTCATGGGGGGAGACCCTCATCTACCTCATGGGGGGGAGACTTTCATCTGCCTCATGGGGACAAAGAGACCCTCATCTACCTCATGGGGGAGAGACCCTCATCTACCTAATGGGGGGAGATCCTCATCTACCTCATGGGGGGAGACCCTCATCTACCTCATGGGGGGAGACCCTCATCTACCTCATGGGGGGAGACCCTCATCTACCTCATGAGGGAAGACCCTCATCTACCTCATGGGGGGGGAGACTTTCATCTGCCTCATGGGGACAAAGAGACCCTCATCTACCTCATGGGGGAGAGACCCTCATCTACCTCATGGGGGGGTACCCTCATCTACCTCATGGGGGGAGACCCTCATCTACCTCATGGGGGGGGAGACTTTCATCTGCCTCATGGGGACAAAGAGACCTCCATCTACCTCATGGGGGAGAGACCCTTATCTACCTCATGGGGGAGAGACCCTCATCTACCTCATGGGGGAGAGACCCTCATCTACCTCATGGGGGGAGACCCTCATCTACCTCATGGGGGGGGGAGACTTTCATCTGCCTCATGGGGACAAAGAGACCCTCATCTACCTCATGGGGGAGAGACCCTCATCTACCTCATGGGGGGAGACCCTCATCTACCTCATGGGAGGGAGACCCTCATCTACCTCATGGGGGAAGACCTTCATCTACCTCATGGGGGGGAGACCCTCATCTACCTCATGAGGGGAGACCCTCATCTACCTCATGGGGGGAGACCCTCATCTACCTCATGGGGGGAGACCCTCATCTACCTCATGGGGGGAGACCCTCATCTACCTCATGGGGGGAGACCCTCATCTACCTCATGGGAGGGAGACCCTCATCTACCTCATGGGGGAAGACCTTCATCTACCTCATGGGGGGGAGACCCTCATCTACCTCATGAGGGGAGACCCTCATCTACCTCATGGGGGGAGACCCTCATCTACCTCATGGGGGGAGACCCTCATCTACCTCATGGGGGGGGACCCTCATCTACCTCATGGGGGGGACCCTCATCTACCTCATTGGGTTGAGATCCTCATCTACCTCATGGGGACAAGGAGACCCTCATCTACCTCATGGGGGGGACCCTCATCTACCTCATGGGGAGAGATCCTCATCTACCTCATGGGGACAAGGAGACCCTCATCTACCTCATGGGGGATACCCTCATCTACCAAGTGGGGACAAGGAGACCCTCATCTACCTCATGGGGGGAGACCCTCATCTACCTCATGGCCGGGAGACCCTGAGCTGGGCAAGCTCCGTAGTCTGTTGAGCAAAATGCAAATGCAGAGCCCCTTGTTCAAGAGTGACTAAAGCTCAGGACAGCCAGGCCCAGTGTGGAGCCCAGCGTGGGCCCATCTAGGTGAGTCCTGTTAACGCTGCACCGCAGACGGCAAGCCTGCGGCTCAGCTGCCCTGCCATGAGCCGTGCCCCTGAGCAGGTGTCTGCTGCAGGAACTCTGTGGACTAGCAGGTGGCCCCTTGAGAAGGGTGTCTCTTCCCAGCGCCCCCTCCCCGGGGAAGGTTGTCTTGGGACCTCTGCTGCCTGGCATCCGCCTGCCCTGAGCGCAGTGGCCGGCACACCCCAGGCTGAGCAGTGCCGCAGCGGTGGCCCCAGGGGGGACTGTGGAGCACGCTTGGGCCATGAGCCTCCCAGAGCTCCTTCTCGCACCGCCTTCAGGCCCGGAGCGCGTGCAGACGGCAGCGCAGGCAGAGCGGGTTCTGCTGAGGGCCAGTGGGGACCTTCCCGTAGAACCTGATGGCCAGAGAGAGGGCGTCACGGTGGCTGGAGGCTCCCAGGCATCGCTGCGGGGGGAGGGGGTCACTGAGAAAAGCCTTCACTTGGAAACTGCATGGACAGAGCAAGGTACACGGTGAGGAGGAAGTGGACTGGGCGGCCATCGCTCTCCTGTGCAGTCCTCTGGGGGATAGTAAACATGCCCGCAGCCCGGCCTGTGGCTCAGGGGTTGAGCGTCGATCTATGAACCAAGAGGTCACAGTTCGATTCCCGTCAGGGCACGTGCCCGGGGTTGCAGGCTCCATCCCCAGTGTGGGGCGTGCAGGAGGCAGCCGATCCATGATTCTCTCTCATCATTGATGTTTCTATCTTTCCCTCTTCCGTCCGCTCTGAAATCAATAAAAATATATTAAAAATGCCCCCAAATTTCACTGAACATGACACCACCAAGTACCAGCCGAGGAGGCGCTGTGTCCATTACCGGCCCTGGTCCCGGCTCCCAGCAGGACAATAGTTCCAAGTTTCCCCACCATCAGGCTGAAGGACAGCACAGCCCCGGGAGCTGGTGTGCACCACGTGTTCTCCCCCCACGCTCTGCAATCCTTCCAGCAAATTCCCACGCCATCCAGGCCGTTGGATACTTAATATCCAAACACTCCGCATCTCTTTATTAGCACCAGCAATCCGTACACTCCCGCATCCATCCCACCAGCGCCGAGTCCCAGCAGGGCCAGAGGCTGTGCTAGGCAGCCGGGTTCTGCATAAATGAGACCCACGCCCAGCCCTGGGGCACAGGCGCAGGTGGGAACAGGCCGTGAGCTGAGGACCCACAAAGCCATCAGCGAGGAGGCAGTGCTGGGGAGGAGACGCAGGGTGTGTGGAGAGACCGGGCGAGGACTGCGTAGGCCGGAGCGGTGGAGACAGCCTTGGGACTTTGGTCCGAGTGGTAAGAAGGAGTGAGCCAGGCAGAGGGCGAGGCAGCCTAGTTTAGGTGCAGACGGGAATAGCGTTGGCCAGTTTGACGGTGTCTCCTACGTGGAGGGAAAGAAAGGAATCCGGGTGAGCTGGGGTTTGTGCGTGCGCCCGGGCGTGCGTGGCGCCGATGCCGGGTGGGGAATATTGAGGGAGAATGCTGAAAGCCAAGGGACTGGGTGGCTTCACCCAGGAAGAGAGTGGAGACAGAGGTGGAGAGATGGGGTCCCGATGGAATTCCCGCCCAGACTAGTTGGTTTGCAGTGTAACAGGTATATTTAGGACTGCCATTGATGATTAGCCAAATGCGTGCTTGAAGCACAGGTATGAAGAAATAGGATGTTTGCTCTGGGGAGGCAGTTTCAGGCTGTCTTAGGCTCCAGTTCTCGAGAGCCACAGCCAGGTCTCCTGGCTCTAAAGGTCTAGGCAGAGCCTCCGTGCTCCTGGAGACAAGTGTGTGTTGGTGCGTTTGTGTGATGGATGGAAAAGTTACACATGAAAAGCTGCTCTGAGGATAGCCCATAACCATCATGTAGGAAGGCACGCTGCATCCCTTCCTTGGGAAGTTACAACTTTGTCTTTTGTTTTTAATCCTCACCCAAGGATATTTTCCTCCTCCTCAACCCCCCGCCCCCTCCCCCGCATTGAATTTTAGGGAGAGTGGAAGGGAGGGGGAGAGAAAGAGAAACTTTGATGTGAGAGAGACACATTGATTGCTTGCCTCCCACATGCAACCCGGATCAAATCGGCAACCAAGGTACGTACCCTTGACCAGAATCGAACCCGAGACCCTTCAGTCTGCAGGCCGACGCTCTAACCACTGAGCAACTGGCTGGGCCAGAACTTACAACTCTTCACCGTACTTCATACAGTGGCATGTTTTTCTAATAATTCTGCAGATGACAATATATTACAGTCTGAACACGAAACCCGCTTCTTATTGCTCTGGGCCAGCGTCGGGCTTTCCCAGCCAGCTGCTTAGATTGGTAAGGATGTTCAAACAGGACCAAGAAAAAGGTGAGACCGTGCGTGACCGCAGCGAGGCGCTGGCCTCACAGGCGGGACTGGGTGAGCCTGTGAAAGCTCCGACACCCTCCCGCACCACACACCGCACCGGGGGAGCGGCTCCGCCAGGAGGCCCCCACACTTGCGCCCGGTCGCAGAGCCCCCGCAGGGGTCCCCATGGGGCCTGGGCCCCAGTCGTGGGGGACACCTAGGCTTGCCTGTCCTTAAATCCTGCTGAGGTCACTGCTCTCTCCGGTCACGTGCCTTTCCAAGTCCTGCTTCTACTTGCAAAGCACAACGGATAGGAAAGCCTGTCAGGAGTGTTCCAGGGCATTTCATAAACTTATGTTCCTACCAGCGACCTCTGACTCAGACAGAGAGGCTAGCTGGGAAATTTGAATGATCTTAATGTTGATTTAAGCCTTTAAATGGTCTTTTGGATGTTTTACCCTAATGCCATTGTGAGAATCAGAAGGGCAGAGATGATTTTCTGATTTATGAAATTCCTACACTAAATGGTGTAAACCAACGTGGAGACCTAGTCCCTTTCATATTTAACTTGTGCTTTAACATTCGTGCGTGTTTTTAAAAAGACAAATTGGGTCTCGTCCTGTGGTGGATGCCGAGCTGCACTCATGCTTCTGGGGTGGAATCAAGAAACCCTTGACTTAGCAAGTGGCGGCCAGGAACGTCATCTCACTTGCGATTTTGCGCAAACTAAAAAGAATCACTTCTGGCGGCTTTCCTCTGGCTCCTAGGTGGGCGATGCCAGCTCCTCTGTTGAAATCAGTGAGCGCACTGAGCAGAGCGCTCAGCCCCTCTTGGCCGCCACAGGCGAAGGGCGTGGGAGTCCTGGGAGGAAGAGCTGGAAGTTGGTAACTTCCAGACGAAGACACCACGTCCCGGCTTGTTTGGCGCAGAACTTTACGGCTTCAGGAAACGCACACACTCACAAACACCACCTGCCTTGGGCTCCTCCTGCTTCTCTCTCCCACCGTGGCCAGTACACGAGGTAGGTCCTTGCCTTTTTAACAGAGCAATCCTCGCCGTCCACGTGGCTAGCAGTCTCTCAGCCTCAGAAGCTTCCCTCTGGCGCTTGCGGAAGGCTGGACGGAAATGGCTGGTCTGTAGTGTGCCGGGCCAGTGCTGGCCGGCCACCGTCCCTGGCATTATGTCCATTTGCAAGAGATAAGACTGTAACCTGAGTCAGATAGCTGGACCCTCAGAGAAGTAAATGTGCACAATTCTGCCCAACATTATGCCCATCAGGCCAGTAAAGACACAGCCACATGCACCTTGGATTTGCAACTCTGGGGAAACTTCTGTTGATAGAATCACATTGCTCAGGGCCTACCGCTCTGTCCCAGGACAGGCACTACCTTCCTATGAGCTGGTTCATTTACCTCAAATAAGGAGGCTATAACTCAACTCTGGGTGTACTGCAGGAAGCCTGTCTGTCTGTCTATCCATCCATCATCCATCCATCCATCCATCATCCATCCATCATCCATCCATCCATCCATCCATCCACTTATCCATCCATCCATCATCCATCCATCCATCCATCCATCCATCCATCCATCCATCCATCCATCTATCCATCCATCATCCATGGTGGCTCATTGTTTGGAGCATTGGCCTGAGCACTGAAGTGTCTCAGGTTTGATTCCCTGCTAAGGGCACGCACCGGGGTGGGTCTCCCTGTCTTTCTCCCTTCCCTTCTTTCTCCCCCACTGGTTATTGCATTCACTGGTTGCTCCCTTCCTTCTTTCCTCGCTCTCTAAAAACCAACGGAGAAAACGTCCTCGCGGGGATTAGCAACAACCACAACCACAACGACAAGCCCGTGGCTGTGAGCTGTTACTATGCGAACTGCGCTCCTGCACGTGTTACTATGTGACTAGCAAAGGATTGGCAGGCACATCATTCATTTTATCCAAATCGCATCTGAGTCCCTGCAAACAAAACGGAGGCAACCCTTGCCCTCATAAACCCGCAGTCAAGTCACCAAGACCGAGTGTCATTATGGGGAAGTAAAGAATGCTCATCTCAGGGATGGGGGCCTCGAGCAAGCCGAGCCCTGGGAGACGGAGACCTGGGTGGGGAGGTGTCTGTGCAGTGAGGGTGGGGAGGGTGTACTCGGAGGGCTGCCGGGCCTCTCCCAGCAGTCCTGCTGGTGTGGACCCAACCCCATCCCGTGTCCCGTGGAGCCTGCGCTGACCTCTGAGGCCGCGTGGTCCCGGTTCATACTTGCTGGTGCTCTCCCTAGTAGTATTGTTAGCATTTTCTCTTCAAGCACAGAGGTTTCTTCTTGCACCCAAGAACAGGCCCTTAAAATGTTTCATAAATACTTATTGCAAAGCAACTCTTATCATTTGAAAAACATAGTACTTAAACAGCACATATTTTTGGTAGACGATACAGAGAAGCAAATAAGAGAAAATAAAAGTCACCCATAACTCCACTAGCAAGAGAAACTTCTTTAACATCGAGGTGCAATAAAAACCTAGCTGGCCTTCCAGGCTTTTGTCTCTCATGTAACTAGAACATACGCATACAGGCATACATATGCCTATATATGTATACTTACATGCATAGATGTACATATTCATATATAGCCACACAGAACACATATTTATAAACTACAAATTACTATTTTGTAAATTTTGCTTAATAATATATTATTAGCATCTTTCTATGTTAATATATGTTTTTCATTTGTTTCTTTTCATTGTAAACATGTTTGAAAATATTTCAGAAGATGCAGAAGTTTTAAGAAGGAAATTAAGAGCATTCATAATTTGGTCATTCAGACATGGTTTTTAATGTTGAAATAGTATCTATTTCACTTTATGGCTAGATCATAATGTAGCTGAACAGTGGTCATTGTTGGATGCCAACATGGTCTTTATTTTTCTCTGTTAAGGTTAATGCTGCAATCAGAGTCGCATGGCCGAGTCTTTGCACCCGCCCTACATTCTTTCCTGAAGGTGGGCCCTAGGAGTGAAAGGGCGCTCAGTGAATATGTGCCATTTAAATGCTTATTTTGAAAAATTTAAAATTTCCTCCATCAAATTCCCCATCAAATGGTTCACCATTTACACGCTCACCAATATTTATGAGTGTCCCTACTCTAGGTCACTGGGATTGTCTTTTTAAAAGTGTGTTTCTGTTCTTTCTGATACAAGAACAATACACGGGGAAGGGGGGGGAGGCGCCCGCTGTTTGGACGGACCGTGACACAGTGGTTGAAGCACAAGAATCAGCTCTGCTTCGCTCACTCACCACTGTAACCCTACCCCCCACCCCCCATTTATATTGCTTTTTGTTTTTGTTAATCCTCACCCAAGAGTGTTTTTCCATTGATTTTTAGAGAGAGTGGAAGGGAGAGGGAGAGACAGAGAGGAACACCGATGTGAGAGAAACACACCGATTGGTTGCCTCCTGCATGAGCCCTGATAGGGCCTGGGCCGGGGAGGAGCCTGCAACCAGGTACGTGCCCTTGTCCGGAATCGAACCCGGGCCCTTTGGTCCACAGGCCGACACTCTTTCCACTGAGCCAAACCGGCCAGGGCGCCCCCTCTTGGTTTTTAAGAACTTGTTCACTCCCCCAATAACATCTTGGAGGGTCCAAGCGCAGGTCCTCGCTCTGAGCTCGGAGGGAGGGTCCAGGCCAGCGTCTCCGCCAGCGGCGGGCGCCCCTTTTCACTTCACCCCGACAAGGGGACGTTTAACTTTATGAATCTCTTTCTTTCTTCCAGCGCAGGGAGACTGGGAGTAGCGACTAGTTCACATTAATCAGGTCACTGCAGGAGCACCAAGTGTCAGTCACCGCGGCGTATTCTGACGCCACCCTGGCCACCCTTCGATCCCACGTGAGTGCTGGCGTAGAGGCCCCAGGAGGTGGGGAGGAAGAGGCTGCGGGGGGAGAGGCTGTGGGGGGAGAGGCTGTGGGGGGAGAGGCTGCGGGGGGAGAGGCTGCGGGGGGAGAGGCTGTGGGGGGGAGAGGCTGCGGGGGGAGAGGCTGCGGGGGGAGAGGCTGCAGGGGGAGAGGCTGTGGGGGGAGAGGCTGCAGGGGGAGAGGCTGCGGGGGGAGAGGCTGTGGGGGGAGAGGCTGCAGGGGGAGAGGCTGCGGGGGGAGAGGCTGCAGGGGGAGAGGCTGTGTGTGGGGTGAGGTCGCAGGGGGAGAGGGGGCAGGGGGAGAGGCTGTGGGGGGAGAGGCTGCAGGGGGAGAGGCTGCAGGGGGAGAGGCTGTGTGTGGAGGAGAGGTCGCAGGGGGAGAGGGGGCAGGGGGAGAGGCTGCAGGGGGAGAGGCTGCAGGGGGAGAGGGGGCAGGGGGAGAGGCTGTGGGGGAGAGGCTGCAGGGGGAGAGGCTGCAGGGGGAGAGGCTGTGGGGTGGAGAGGCTGCAGGGGGAGAGGCTGCAGGGGGAGAGGCTGCAGGGGGAGAGGCTGTGTGTGGAGGAGAGGTCGCAGGGGGAGAGGGGGCAGGGGGAGAGGCTGTGGGGGGAGAGGCTGCAGGGGGAGAGGCTGCAGGGGGAGAGGGGGCAGGGGGAGAGGCTGTGGGGGGAGAGGCTGTGTGTGGGGTGAGGTCGCAGGGGGAGAGGCTGCAGGGGGAGAGGCTGTGTGTGGAGGAGAGGTCGCAGGGGGAGAGGGGGCAGGGGGAGAGGCTGCAGGATGGAGAGGCTGCAGGGGGAGAGGCTGTGTGTGGAGGAGAGGCTGCAGGGGGAGAGGCTGTGGGGGGAGAGGGGGTAGGGGGAGAGGCTGTGGGGGGAGAGGCTGTGGGGGGAGAGGCTGCAGGGGGAGAGGCTGTGTGTGGAGGAGAGGCTGCAGGGGGAGAGGCTGTGGGGGGAGAGGGGGCAGGGGGAGAGGCTGTGGGGGGAGAGGCTGTGGGGGGAGAGGCTGCAGGGGGAGAGGCTGTGTGTGGAGAGGCTGCAGGGGGAGAGGCTGTGGGGGGAGAGGGGGCAGGGGGAGAGGCTGTGGGGGGAGAGGCTGCAGGGGGAGAGGCTGTGTGTGGAGGAGAGGTCGCAGAGGGAGAGGGGGCAGGGGGAGAGGCTGTGGGGGGAGAGGCTGTGGGGGGAGAGGCTGCAGGGGGAGAGGCTGTGTGTGGAGGAGAGGCTGCAGGGGGAGAGGCTGTGGGGGGAGAGGGGGCAGGGGGAGAGGCTGTGTGTGGAGGAGAGGCTGCAGGGGGAGAGGCTGTGGGGGGAGAGGCTGCAGGGGGAGAGGCTGTGTGTGGGGTGAGGTCGCAGGGGGAGAGGCCTGGTGGAGAGGCCCCAGTGGGGAGGCCGCCGTAGCAGCACACGCCGTGGGCCCCTCGCTGCCTGTGATAAACGGTTGGCAGCATCTTCACTTGGTCAAGGCCAGTGGTCGGCAAACTCATGAGTCCACAGAGCCAAATATCAACAACAGAGCCAAATATCAATAGTACAACGACTGAAATTTCTTTTGAGAGCCACATTTTTTAAACTTAAACTTCTTCTAACGCCACTTCTTCAAAATAGACTTGCCCAGGCGAGTATATTGTGGAAGAGCCACACTCAAGGGGCCAAAGAGACGCATGTGGCTCGCGAGCCGCAGTTTGCCGACCACGGGTGTAGGTGAACCACGCCCACCAGAAACTTGCTCAGGGCTCAGAGCTGCAAATCTGAGGGCAGAGGCTTTACTCCAACGAGGAGCAGCGGTTGCGCCCATGGACTCGGCGCGGCCTGAATACCGCGGTCACTGAGGGTCACAGCCTCGCAGAGCATCCGCCTGGGCACCTCCCGGCGCCGCAGTCACTAGGGGAACGTGAAGGACGCCCGACAGCCAGCCCCTCTCTCTGAGCAGGGCGGAGATGTGGGAGCACTGTCATGTCTGTGAGCGGGACGTTGGCTTGAGGAGAGACCTGGGCCTGTGATTCCGGTTGCTGCCGGGCGCAGTGCCCCGGACCGAGCCCTCCCTCCGTAACAGCCCAGGACCAGCAGGAAGGGTGGGATGACATCAGCCTGCCCGTCTCTCCTGTCTTGTCCCGTCTCTGCCTTCGTTTTGCTCCCTGACTTCTGACAGTTCCCTGGGCCGCACGTCAGAACCACCGGAGGTTTTTCTTCAAACTCCGCAGTCCAGGCTGCACCAGCTGTCAGCCTTGCTGGGGGCAGGGGTGGGGAGCGGGGGAGGGGGGCTGGGCCAGCGTTTAGAACGACTGCAGGTGACCCGCGCAGCCCGGGTCCACACACCTTCCCCACGCCACGGTCAGTGTGCCCGCAAAGCTGGCCCTAACGGGGCTCCTGGGGGAAGAACCTCTAACAGTCTGTTGTTACTAAACTCGCCATCTGTGACTACAAATCCGTCACCCACGCGGCTGCGGTCTTTGGAGAACGAGGAGGTCAGGAGGCGTGAAGCTTACATACTTTTTGCTGCGTGAGAACTTGCTGGTCTCCTCCATCTGGGACTTTCTCTGTCATCATCCATCGCTTGTTTTTCTCAACCAGAGTCACCCCTCAGTTAAGTGTTTCCCTACAGGCACTCCAAGCCCCTCAAGTTGGGGTCCCTGCTTCTTTTATCTGTGTGTTTGCAGGGACTAAAGCCGCCATCTTCTCTTTTGTGGGCAGCACTGCCTCACCCTGAGGCACCATTTGCTGTGGCCGGGGCCCGCGCACGCTTTGGAGCGCGGGTTCCATGAAATGGATCAGTGCCGACCCCTGGCCCGCGGCGGGGAGGAAGGTGCGGTCCTGGAACTGAGGGGTCTCGTGGCTCCGGGAGGGGTGGCGGGATGGTCTCAGAGCTTCTCCACGTGATCACCGAGGACATCGAGGCCCGCAGAGGCCAAGGAACTTGTCTGAGCTCATAAACCCACCGATCTCGTTTCCTGGGAGCAGAGACAATAAGGTATCGGTGGCAGAGAATTTGAAATAAGGTTTCTGGATTAGCGTGGGCTCCAGTGCCCGACGGCCCTCCCTGTGGACAGGCGCTCGGGTTCTGTAGAATAAGGGCTCATTTCGCAATGAGCTTGACCCAGAGAAAAATGGCAAAAATGAGTGGCACAAAAATGAGTTTTCTATTTTTTATGGATCAAAAGCTAATTTTAGATTTTGGTGCTGCTCTAACAGGCTATTTCTAGCTCATTCTTATTGCTCCCTTTTATTGGCTCTAATTTTAAACTTGAGCTTGGAGAAGAAATTTGATAAGTTGGGACTTTTAGGCTTGAAAGAGGAAACGTGAATGAGACAATTTACAAGTAGTGACTTTGCTGCCTGGGGAACTCAGGAGTGTAGGGACACATTCGCAGGTTATCCTCCTGTAAAAGTGACTCTTCACTTTCTGCCCCGCCTCTTAGGCTGGCGCGCCTGGCTCCCGGGTGGGTCCGCAGCCGCAGGACCCTCGCTGACACTTACCCAGTGTGCACTGCTTCCAGGCCCCGCCCGCCGCAGCTACCTCTTCCTTCCATATCTTCCTGCTCCCGGAGCTCGCCGGCTCCCGTGCGGTGTTTAAACACAAATGCAAGCCTGCCTCAGGGCCTTTGCACGCACTGTCTCCATTCTGTGTGAGTCTTCATCTGGGTTTCCCCCAGGGCCCTGGGTCTCTCCCCTTCCTTTCAGTGTCGACCTGGCTCTCCACCCAAATGACACTGCTTTCCACGCCTACGCCCTCCGTGTCCGCTTCTAGAGCAGCCTCACCCAACCAACGGAGCCCGACACCCAGGATTCGTCCTCGGCACTTCCCGTCGCTCATGTGTCGCCACGGCCTCTTCATCTCACCCCCAGACCCTGGGAACCGGCCCGCCTCTGGCCGTGACTTTGCCCCAAATTCTTAGCATCTCTTGCTTAAGCCGTGCCGGCCGTCTGCTAGCGTCGCCCGCTGATACAGCCTTGCAGACCTTGAATAACAAGACTTGGTCGTGACTGCCGGTGTCTGACGGCTGTTCATGTTCATAGCCACACGCGCTTCCTTTGTGTGGACACTCAGGATGAATTCCTTCATTCATTCAGCACATGAGGCAATTGAGTTGTTTTCAGTCTTTTGCGATTATTGTCAACTATTCTGCTATTACCATTGTCGCATATTTTCCCTCAGGCACATGCCAGGGTTTCTCTGGGATAGAAGCACCCAGGAGTGGACTTGCTGGATCCAAACGCTCAACTTCACAAAGTGACAGCAAGTGCCTCTCCTCAGCAGGGTGCCCTGTCCGCCCGAGGCCCCGCCTGCTCTCCGGCCTTGGCGTGTTCCAAGTCTGACTGTGCGGACCCAGCGTGCACAGGGTGCGACCTCATGTGTTCCTGGTTTAAGAGCTGTTTGCCTGAGGCGGGATTTTCAGATGCCATCGTGTTTTCTATAGGTGCCTTCCGTGGGCACAGGAAATGGGTTGTTTCTCCCTCTGCAGCCCTCGCCGTGTTACTGCCCCATTTCCCTGACTGCGCTGGCTCCGGTCCCGGCTCCGGGAGAGGGAAGTTGGCAACGGCGGCCGTCCTCGCCCTCCGGGCAGGAGTGCGGTCCCGGGCCTCCTCCTGGAGGACGGTGCGGGGCGGAGGCTTTACACGCAGTCTTCACCGCATCAGAGATGGTCCTCCCGTTCCTAGCTTGATGTTTTATTACATCAAGTGTGTTTTTTTAATTTATTATAGAGATGGCCATATGATATTATTGTCTTTTTAGAATATTCTTAATCTGATGAAATTGTGAATGAAGTTTATGGATTTTCCAACATTGAAACCCTCATAGTTCTCAAATAAATCAAGCGTGGCCACCAAGTGTTATAGTCTCCTATTGACTGTATCTGGCTAGCTACTGCTTTATTTGGGATTAGGGTTATACTCACCAGTGAGGTGGGTATTGTCTGCATTCAGCCTCCTGGTGTCCTGCCTCCGGGCTGACAGGGCCCCTGTCCCCTGGAGGAGCGGAAGGACCTGCTTCCTGAAGACCTGCGGGCGCACCGTAGCCCCTCCCTGGTGCTTGCTTTCTGGGAAACCCTTGACCGCTGCTTTGGTTCCTTGAATAGTGTAGAGTCTTCAGGGTTCTGTTTGCGTTTGAGTCCCTATCAGTGAGGAGGACCATATCCTGCCCCTCTGCAGTAGTTACTTCTGGCACATGTCCTTCAGTACATGGCTCCTATTACTTAGTTGTGTTTTTCTTTTATCAGTTTCTCCAAAATTGTGTCTGTTATTGCTCTTCCCAAAGAACCAGCGTGTAGCTTTGTTGATGGTCTCCAGGTTTCTGGAGACCAAGGAGAGGCTGTGCATGTGGGGCCAGAGCTCCCCAGCGATTGGAAAATGTGTGGCTCCGCTGTCATCCCCATCCGGCGTGTGCGGGAAGCACTCTCTTACCCCCTCCCTCCCCCTCTTTCTAAAATTAATAAAAACATAACAAAAACACAATGAAAACGTATGGAGCCTGCTGGACCTTCATCCGGGGGCCAAGCGAGCACCTGTGCTGAGCAGGTTTAAAGGGGCGGTAGGAGACACAAGCGCAGCTGCTTCTCACTCCAGTGGGCGCCCTGCCTGTCGGATGAATGGTATTGGGGTGTCTGTACTGCTCACAAAATAACCGCACACGAGGTTTGCTCAGAGAGGCGATGCTGGGAACAGTGAACTTTGGGAATGTCTTAACTTTAAGCTGTGACTTAGTCTGGAAGCAGGGGCAGGTGATTTACAATGCACAGGGGCCGGTGCCCAGGACATGTGCTCATAGTACCTGGGGCGCTGGGCAGCGTAGAGCTCACCTTTGGAGGCCGAAGCTGGGTCGACAATCAGTCTTTCTTGTAACGCTAGAGTCCCGGTGCATGAAATTCATGCATGGGGGTGTGTGTCCCTCAGCTCAGCCTGCACCCTCTCCAATCTGGGACATCCCTCTCATAATCCAGGACTGCTGGCTCCCAGCTGCTCACCTGCCTGCCTTCCTGATTGCCCCTAACTGCTTCTGTCTGCCAGCCTGATCACCCCCTAACCACTCCCCTGCCAGCCTGATTGATGCCTAACTGCTCCCCTGCCAGCCTGTTTGCCCCTAACTGCCCTCCCCTGCAGGCTTGATCACCCCCAACTGCCCTCCTCTGCTGGCCTGGTCACCCCTAACTGCCCTCCCCTGCAGGCCTGGTCCCTTCCAACTGCCCTCCCCTGCTGGCCTGATTGCCCTCAACTGCCCTCCCTTGCAGGCCATCTTGTGGTGGCCATCTTGTGTCCACATGGGGGCAGCCATCTTTGACAACATGGGGGCAGCCATCTTGTGTTGGAGTGATGGTAAATTTGCATATTACTCTTTTATTAGATAGGATAGAGGCCTGGTGCATGAGTGGGGGCCAGCTGGTTTGCCCTGAAGGGTGTCCCGGATCAGGGTGGAGGTTCCCTTGGGGTGTGGGGCGGCCTGGGCGAGGGGCCTGTGGTGGTTTGCAGGCTAGCCATGCCCCCCAGCGACCCAAGCGGAGGCCCTGGTATATGGGATATATTTATCTTCTACAATTGAAACTTTGTAGCCGTGAGTGGAGGCCTGGGCCAGCCAGGGTGTGCGGAAAGCTTGGCTTCCTCCATTGCCGGGGAAACTCAAGCCTCCTGCTCACTCTGTGGCCACAGCCATTTTGGTTGGGTTAATTTGCATACTCACTCCTGATTGGCTGGTGGGCGTGGCTTGTGGGTGTAGCAGAGTGATGGTTAATTTGCATATTACTCTTTTATTAGATAGGATATCCTACATTTTTAATGTTGACACAATGGCAGGTGTCCCTCTCTCTCCCCCCTCCCCCCTCCTTCCCCTCTTCTCCCCTCCCTTCCCCAGCCTTCACCACATTGTGGTCCATACCCATGGGGGATGCATATATGTCCTTTAGCTAATCCTTCACCTTCTTTATCCAGGCCCCCCATGGGGCATTGGCCAGTCCTTGAAGACAAATCAGGCTTCAATGGGCCATATGTGTGCTCAACAGGGCATTTTATCTGATGTTTCCCATTAATTAAGTTGAATTCACTAAGTATTGTCTCTGCCCATCGTCCCCTTTTATTCCTCAATGGCACTGTGGTGTCAGCATTGAAGATGTGATGAGTCTCAGTGGTCGGGACCCCTGACTTATGCGAGAACATGTTGTAGCCTACACGCTACACAGAACCCAATTTCATTTAAAAAGTCTCCTAGTGTCATTCAATTCTCTAAGTGAGGAAAGTTTGGATCTTCCAAATACATGACAAGGAGAGATTTTGAAAGAAGGATCTCAGGGAGAGAATCGTCCTTTATCCTCTTCGAATGTCTCGGGCAGTGGGCGATGCTGTTTGTCTCCTAATCCCTTCTACCCCAGGGCTGGTCCCCGATGACTCAGAACAACCACATCCCCTTGGGGAAACTCACATGTCCCAGAACAGGTCGTGTTGGCTGTTACTTCGGTTTGAGGATTCCGTTCTGAGCAATTCTTGTGCCTACCAAGTTTCAGAATAACATCCCCTACACCCAGCATGTCAAACTCACAGGCTAACACGGGCCCAATAAAAAAGGTTTAAGTTTGTGTGGGCCACAAAAAACAAAAGCTTCCATTTTTATAGAAACGTAGGTCTATTTCAATAGAGACATGCTGAATACAAAGGGCTGAAATAAATGAGTAACCGTTAACATAAAATAACAGAACATTTTAATAAAAATTAATATTTTTTTGAATATTAGCTTACCAGACACTGAATAACTGCACAAATTAATACGCATAATGCAAATAAACCTATTTTTCTTGTTTTCTGAAAGCGAAGTATTTCCTGTTGCACACACCAAACAAGTCAGTCCAAGACTAATGACGTGGCCATCGGCTGCTAAAGTATTCTCTGCTGGTATTAGTGGAGAGAAATGGTGCGCCTGAGCATAAGGTGCGTAAGGGAAATGAATGCAGCATGAGTATAGTAATCAGTCATTAGCGAAGGTTGTAGTTCCTTATTAATAGTTATGTATTACAGGATATTGTAAAAATTAAGTTACAAAATTTTTATTAAAATGTTTCTTACATACCGTTATATTGGCTGGGCTGCAAATATATTCATTGTGGGCCGCATGTGGCCTGTGGGCCGCGAGTTTGACATGCTTGTCCTACACACACACACACACACACACACTCTCACACATACTCACACACACGCATGCTCACACACATGCTCATAAACACATACACACTCATTCAAACTTACACACGTACACACACACTCATTATTGCAACATTGAAAATGCTCCATGTTTGACTGCATACTTGGTGACCCTCTTTGTCTCTCTCTCTTCTTTCCTCCCTCCCATCCTTCCTCTGTCTTTTCCTCCTTCTTCCCCCTCCTGTCTCCCTCTCTCCTTTTTTTCTCTACATAGACCAGCCATTATGCCCACACTTGCCCTACTGATTGTCTTGTTTAAAAGACTATCAGTAGCATTATTACTCAGTCTTGGGGGCTGTTGCTCCGTCTTTGCTTCAAGGAAAATGTTAACTGATGGTATAATGCTCTCTTGAAAATCATTACAGATCAATAGTTTATGGGGTGGATTATAACATAATTCACTACAGTGTTCCTTTAAATATTGACATGATAGTTTATTTAATTCATAAGACTGGTTATTTTTCCATTTTCATAACAATTGAGTAAAGCCACATGACATTATGATGGCCAGCAGTGTGCCCTTAGGTGGGCACCTCCCGTTCCTCACGTGGGTCCCTGCTCAGTGCCCCTGCTTTCCAGGCTTGGGGCCCCTGCCCTCCACTCGGGGGAAGTGGCTGGAGGCTCAGCTGGCCGACCCCTCGGTGAGCAGTGAGCATGGAGAAGCCCAGGCTGCGGAGCGGAACAGACAAGCTGGTGGTCAGCGTGACATGCCCAGGACAGTGTGTGACAGCCCCAGGACAGCATGTGACATCCCAGGACAGCGTGCGACATTCCCAGGACAGCATGTGACATTCCCAGGATAGCATGTGACATCCCAGGATAGCATGTGACATTCCCAGGATAGCATGTGACATTCCCAGGATAGCATGTGACATTCCCAGGATAGCATGTGACATGCCCAGGACAACATGTGACATTCCAAGGAGAGCATGTGACATGCCCAGGACAACATGAGACATCCCTAGGACAGCGTGTGACATCCTGGGACAGCGTGTGACATGCCCAGGACAGCATGTGACATTCCCAGGACAACATGTGACATACCCGGGAGAGCATGTGACATGCCCAGGACAACATGAGACATCCCTAGGACAGCGTGTGACATGCCAGGGACAGCGTGTGACATTCCCAGGACAGCATGTGACATGCCCAGGACAACATGTGACATGCCAGGGACAGCGTGTGACATACCCGGGTTAGCGTGTGCCATTCCAGCACAGTGTGTGACATGCCCAGGATAGCATGTGACATGCCCGGTCAGAACCTTGCCCGGAGCGGCCCAGGCTGCCAGGACTGGGGCACAGCCTTTGTGTTCAGAAGCCGCCGCGCCACCTGGGAAAGAGACCCGATGGTCCCGTCAGATGGAAAGCCAGCCTTTCTCAGCGGAGTTGGTGCACCGGGGCCCCTGGTCCTGGGACCGAGACGAGGTGGACGCGGCGGGCCTCACTCTCTTGCTGGGCCGACGGTTGGCCAACCTCAGGCCGAAACAGCGCATCTCAGATGGGAGCAGGTGCAGCCAGCTCACTGTGAACGCCGCCTGGGACCCTCTCTCACCGCAGAGCGCGCCTCGGTGCCAGGCCAGTGCCAGGCCGGGCAGTGGGGTCTCGCGCTCGGAGCTGCTGCAAGGTGCCTGCCCTCCGAGGGCTCTCTGGACCCCCCGGCCCTTGACCGGGGACCTGCAGGCAGGCTTTTCTGGCATGTAACTCAGGCTGTGTTTTTTTTTCTTTATTTTTTTTTTATTATTTAAAAACAATATGTTTTTCCTGATTTTAGAGAGGGAGAGAGAGAAACATCAATGATGAGAGAGAATCATTGATTGGCTGCCTCCTGCATCCCCCACTGGGGACTGAGCCCGCAACCTGGGCAGGTGCCCTGACGGAATGGAACCTGAAACCTCCGGGTGCCTGGGCCCACGCGCCGGGCTGGGCTGTTGCTGTGCTGTGCGGGCTGCGGGAGCACCCACAGTGTGACTCTCATCCTCCCAGCGTGAATACTGGGGGCTACGGACATTGCACTGGCAGCAGGTGCTCCCCACCCGGCCCTGAAGGAATTCCATGGGCCGACCTATGGCGGAGACGCTTACTGTGATGAGAGTAATTCTGAAACAAAACTGTAAGAAAAAGTGTGAATTGAGTTTAGCCCTAGTAAATGCCAATTTAAACAGAATGACCGCTTACTTTTCTTTACTGAGGTGAAATTTGCCTTGCAAAAGTTTGTCCATTTTAAAGTGAATAACCTTGTGACATTTGATACATTCCCATGTTGTACAACCATCGCATCTACCTGGTTCCAAAACGTGGTCCCCGAGCGGCCCGTGCCCTGGGCAGCTCCCCCAGACCCGGGGCCCGACCGTCCTGTCTCCACTCTTGCCCCCTCTGCGCATTTCACATGCGTGGACTCGAGCAGTGGGGCCGTGGTGGCTGCCTCCTGCACTGGCCATCATGTCTTCAGGCTCACCTGCGTGGCAGTGTTGGTGCTGCATTAAAAACATCTTGATTGGTTTTCAGAGAGAGAGACATGGGTTTGCCGTTCCGCTCACTTACGCTTCCACGGGCCGCGTTCTCCACGGGCACCAGCGGGCTGTCTGCTGCGTCGTGCTCCACGTGGTCCCCAGTGGGGACGGCCACACTAAGCGCCGTCCGGGGGACACGGCTGCTTCTGCCCTGGGCTTCTGTGAACCGCAGCCATGAGCACACCTCAAGCATGTTTGCCAGAGCGAAGCAGACGCAGCGTTCGTCGGAAGGACACTCCTGTCCGGCCCGTGGAGACTGCATTTAGAGGGGACGGTTTGGGACTTCTGCATCTCGTTTGTCCAACAGCAAGGAACGCACAGGCCAGGTTCTCAGCGGGGAGGCGGCGAGGCCGGGCTCCTCCACTCGGGACAGCGATGGGACCTGGGACCCTGCCATCCTGCACCTCCTCCTTCCCTTCCCTTCTCCTGTCTCTGTCCCTTCCCATTCGCCTGTCTCAGTGTCTCCCCATCCATCTGTTCATTCACTCACTCACTCACTCACTCACTCATTCATTCACTCACTCACTCATTCATTCATTCACTCACTCACTCACTCACTCCCTCACTCACTCATTTGCTCACTCACTCACTCATTCATTCACTCACTCACTCACTCAGTCATTCATTCACTCACTCACTCACTCACTCACTCACTCGCTCGCTCACTCACCCATTCATTCATTCACTCACTCACGCATTCATTCATTCACTCACTCACTCATTCGCTCACTCACTCATTCATTCACTCACTCACTCATTCATTCATTCATTCACTCACTCACGCATTCATTCATTCATTCACTCACTCACTCAGTTACTCACTCATTTGCTCACTCATTCACTCACACATTCACTCTCTCACTCACTCACTCATTCGCTCGCTCACTCACTCACTCACTCATTCACTCACTCACTCATTCGCTCACTCACTCACTCATTCATTCACTCACTCACTCACTCACTCGCTTGCTCGCTCACTCATTCATTCACTCACTCATTCATGCACTCACTCATTCACTCAGTCACTCACTCACTCACTCATTCACTCACTCACTCACTCATTCGCTCACTCACTCATTCATTCATTCACTCACTCACTCAGTCACTCACTCACTCATTTGCTCATTCATTCACTCACTCAGTCACTCATTCATGCACTCACTCACCCATTCACTCACTCACTCACTCATTCACTCACTCCCTTGCTTGCTCACTCATTCATTCACTCACTCACTCACTCACTCGCTTGCTCGCTCACTCATTCATTCACTCACTCATTCATGCACTCACTCATTCATACACTCACTCATTCACTCACTCAGTCACTCACTCATTCACTCACCATCCGGGTAGAGAATGCACTGCTCTGGGGTCAGGATGAGTGTGACCTTGCCCAGCTCAGTACGAGGTCAGGCGTCCCGTAAAGATGGAGGCTACACAAAGTCATGGGGAAGGGGAAGACCAGATCGCATCCGAGGGGATCAAGTTCATTTTCCACAGGACTGTGGCTTGGAAAGGGCAGGCAGTGATGGGCTGGGCCTGCCCTGTGCCCACTCACACATGGTGAGGCCGGGCCGGTCTGTGCCCACTCACAGCATGGTGAGGCCTGCCCTGTGCCCACTCACACATGGTGAGGCCGGGCCTGCCCTGTGCCCACTCACACATGGTGAGGCCGGGCCGGTCTGTGCCCACTCACAGCATGGTGAGGCCTGCCCTGTGCCCACCCACACACACATGGTGAGGCCGGGCCTGCCCTGTGCCCACTCACACATGGTGAGGCCTGCCCTATGCCCACTCATACATGGTGAGGCCGGGCCTGCCCTTTGCCCACTCACACATGGTGAGGCCGGGCCGGCCCTTTGCCCACTCACACATGGTGAGGCTGGGCCGGCCCTGCAGATGGACAGAGGCCACCCTTTGTTGGATGCCGGCCTTACTTGAAAAAAACTTTTTAAAATTGATTTTTTAGAGAGAGAAACATCGATGTGACAGTGACACATTGATCGGCTGCCTCCTGCACGCCCCCTACTGGGGATGAAGCCCCAAACCCAGGCATGTTCCCTGACCGGGAATCGAACCAGCAACCTCTTGGGCTCAGGATGACACTCAACTCACTGAGCCACCCAGCCAGGGCTGCCTCCTTCTATTTCTTATTCAGGTTTCTGCTAACAGGCCTCGTAGGTATTTCTTCCAATTCTCATGCCAACCCTGCACACGGATGCTGTTGGCTCCCTGCAGGAGGAGAGCCGGGTCTGGAGACAGAAGGCACGGCCTGCGGGCAGGTGTGTGAGCTGTTACGGCAGCCGCGGCTCACGTTGAACAGACTTCAAACGCGGTGGTTCTTCCCAGCGCGCTGCCGCCTGCCTGTGCGTGCTGTGGCGTGCACGCGGCGTGGCCTGGGCAGGAGGTCCACGGGACCTGCCTGCTACCACACGTCCAGGAGGACACGGGGTTGCCATTGGTCCTCATCGTTTCCTGTGTGTGCTGAGCCCGTTCTTCGGGAGCCCTCAGTTATCTGTTTCCCAAATCCTCACGTGAGGATATGTTCACTGAGAGAGAGAGGGAGAGGGAGAATGTTCACCAGCTGCCACCCACGCCCACCCCACCTGGGTCAACCCACAGCCTCTCCTCCAGGGCCTGGATGGCCTCCGCCCACCCAGCTGCTGGCTGTCAGGTGATGTGGAAGGTGCAGGCCGCACGGCAGCCACCCCTGGGCTTGAATTCCAGCTCCTTGTGTTCTAGCCGTGTGCCCACCTCCCTGCCTCTGTGTCCCCATCCTCGAGATGAAGGGGTGACATTGTCGACCCTGTGGAGTCCCGGATACCCGGACACATCGATTAGGCAGCAAACAGCAGGCACAGTCCTGCCCCGGACCGGCACATTGGAATGTGAGCCCCGCCCCTGGGGAAAGGACTGGCCATGAAGCCAAAGAGCAGGGAAATGTCAGCTCCCCGACTTCCCCAGGGAGTGGGTGCGCTACACAATCAGGAACGGGGGGAAGGGGCACCTGACCGGGATCATTGGCTCTGAGGGGGGACCGTTCGCTCTGAGGGAGGGGGCAATGGCTCTGAGGGAGGGGGGCATTGGCTCTGAGGGAGGGAGCATTGGTTCTGAGGAAGGGGGCATTGGCTCAGAGGGAGGGGACATTGGATCTGAGGGGGCATTGGCTCTGAGGGAGGGGGCATTGGCTCTGAGGGAGGGGGCATTGGCTCTGAGGGAGGGGGCATTGGCTCTGAGGGAGGGGGCATTGGCTCTGAGGGAGGGGACATTGGATCTGAGGGAGGGGACATTGGATCTGAGGAAGGGGGCATTGGCTCTGAGGAAGGGGGCATTGGCTCTGAGGAAGGGGACATTGGCTCTGAGGGAGGGGGCATTGGCTCTGAGGAAGGGGGGCATTGGCTCTGAGGGAGGGGGCATTGGCTCTGAGGAAGGGGGGCATTGGCTCTGAGGGAGGGGACATTGGCTCTGAGGAAGGGGGCATTGGCTCTGAGGGAGGGGGCATTGGCTCTGAGGGAGGGGGCATTGGCTCTGAGGGAGGGGGCATTGGCTCTGAGGGAGGGGACATTGGATCTGAGGGAGGGGACATTGGATCTGAGGAAGGGGGCATTGGCTCTGAGGAAGGGGGCATTGGCTCTGAGGAAGGGGACATTGGCTCTGAGGGAGGGGGCATTGGCTCTGAGGAAGGGGGGCATTGGCTCTGAGGGAGGGGGCATTGGCTCTGAGGAAGGGGGGCATTGGCTCTGAGGGAGGGGACATTGTCTCTGAGGAAGGGGGCATTGGCTCTGAGGGAGGGGGCATTGGCTCTGAGGAAGGGGGCATTGGCTCTGAGGAAGGGGGCATTGGCTCTGAGGGAGGGGGCATTGGCTGTGAGGGAGGGGACATTGGCTCTGAGGGAGGGGATATTGGCTCTGAGGGAGGGGGCATTGGCTGTGAGGGAGGGGACATTGGCTCTGAGGGAGGGGATATTGGCTCTGAGGGAGGGGACATTGGCTGTGAGGGAGGGGACATTGGATCTGAGGGAGGGGGCATTGGCTCTGAGGGAGGGGACATTGGCTCTGAGGGAGGGGGACATTGGCTCTGAGGGAGGGGACATTGGATCTGAGGGAGAGGGCATTGGATCTGAGGAAGGGGGCATTGGCTCTGAGGGAGGGGGACATTGGCTCTGAGGGAGGGGACATTGGATCTGAGGGAGGGACATTGACTCTGAGGGAGGGGACATTGGCTCTGAGGGAGGGGACATTGGCTCTGAGGGAGGGGACATTGGCTCTGAGGGAGGGGACATTGGATCTGAGGGAGGGGGCATTGGATCTGAGGAAGGGGGCATTGGCTCTGAGGGAGGGGGACATTGGCTCTGAGGGAGGGGACATTGGATCTGAGGGAGGGGGCATTGGCTCTGAGAGAGGGGACATTGGCTCTGAGGGAGGGGGCATTAGTCTGAGGGAGGGGGCATTAGTCTGAGGGAGGGGGCATTGGCTCTGAGGGAGGGGGCATTGGCTCTGAGGGTGACCTGGAGCACGGATGGCTGTGATGTGTGTGGGGCCGCAGTCTTGGGTTGTGTGGAGATGTCGGGGATGGTGGGAGCAATGAGTGAGCAGGTGGTGACTGGACCTTGGAGCTCAGGTGTGTGGAAGGTGGACGTGACGGGTGTGGCGTGCATGGGCGGCAGGAAGCCATTAGGAATGAGGGTGGAGCGAGCCAGCCGCCCTGTGTGCTCAGGGGACCCTGTGTGCTCAGGGGACCCTGTGTGCTCAGCGGGACCCTGTGTGCTCAGCGGGACCCTGTGTGCTCAGCGGACCCTGTGTGCTCAGCGGACCCTGTGTGCTCAGGGGACCCTGTGTGCTCAGCGGGACCCTGTGTGCTCAGCGGACCCTGTGTGCTCAGCGGACCCTGTGTGCTCAGCGGACCCTGTGTGCTCAGCGGGACCCTGTGTGCTCAGCGGACCCTGTGTGCTCAGGGGACCCTGTGTGCTCAGGGGACCCTGTGTGCTCAGCGGGACCCTGTGTGCTCAGGGGACCCTGTGTGCTCAGCGGACCCTGTGTGCTCAGCGGACCCTGTGTGCTCAGCGGACCCTGTGTGCTCAGGGGACCCTGTGTGCTCAGCGGACCGTGCTGCACTCACTGCAGAGAGCGGCCGGCTGCGGGAGCGGGGCCTGGGGTCTCCGGGCAGACGGCGGGTGGGCGCTGGGCCCACAGCAATGCAGCTTGCTTGCTTCCACAGAGATGCGCGTCTCGGGGAGTCAGGCCGCCCCACTCTGAGGTTCAACCATTTTAAATTCCAAGTCAGCTTGTCCAGGCGTGTGACGGCCAAGGAGCTCAGCGCCTCTTTCCCCACATGCACACGCCTGGAGGGAGAGCGGGGTGCCCCAGCTGAAGCTCCGTGCAGGAAGGAGCCGGACCAGCGCATCCCTCTCAACACCAGGCACCGTGGCTCCTGAGAACCGCGCCCAGGTTCATTCTCGGGGTGTTTGTTTGTGGGAGCGCCTCAGGATTGCATGTTCGGAGGGAAGGATGGTGCTCTCACCTTCATCCCTCAGGGCGCAGGCCTGAGGACCCACCTCCGACGGAACTGCCTTTCTCTGTGCGGGCACCAGATGGCGCCATGCCGCAGGCTCCAAAACATCATTAATTTATTATTTTAAAAACGAATTTGGGAATGATGGCTGCTGGCATTCTAGGTTCACTAGCTTTTGCTTCGTGTTTCAAGCTGTGGATAAGAGATTTGAAGACTGTATTTGACATGTTCTTTCCATTCTCCATTCTCCTCAGCTGTCACAGTAGACGTCCTCCCCAAATCCTGATTTTCAAGGGAAGTGGGGGAGGGGGTGGGGGCAGCTTTACACATGGACTGTCCTGGGCAAAATGCTGATGCCTTTGCGCCCCGCCTTATTATTATTTTTGTTCTGTTCTTTCCTTTCATCTGTAGAAAAGTGATTTAGTGAGAACACTTATACTAAAACGATAGTGACTTATTTCACTGAGAAAGCAGTACAAAAGATAATGCTTGGTCCAAAGGATCGGCTGTCATGGATTTCCAGCTCCCAGTGACAAACCACCCAGGACACAGGCCTACGATTTGCGTTTATTTCTACCTCTCTCCGTACCAGTGTTCTTTGCACCTGGAGAGATAATAAAAACACACACGCTATTTTGTGTGCCAAGTGCATTTTGCTGAAGGCACACATGGTGCTCTTTGTTTTCACAAGCACATCAGCACCGAGAAGGGCGTCGCAGGCCCGCAGTGCACAGCGCGCTCGGGCGCTCGGGAAGGAGTGAGAGGGACGGGTGAGAAACGGCGCAGGAAGAGGCTCGCGGCACCCAGGAACGCGGTAATTGATGTGTTTGGATCTGAAAACACTGTTTATCGTCGTGGCTAATGCGGAATAATATCTACCGCTGGTGCTTCAAACGGGAAGGGCGAATTCCACGTCGAAATTACAGCGTCTAGGGTGCATTCTTTTGGGTTATCCTTTATTTTCATAAAAATATCCCTCCTGCTGAACATGTACTTTGAGATTAGGAAGGCCTCCCTTCCGCGGAGAAGGGTGCTGCTCACACCTCAGCTCCGAGCACGGAGGCGCTGCAGGAGGGGTCTGCGTCCGTGCGCAGGGCGGGGGACAGGAGAAGCGACCAGAACCAGAGGGGCCTCCTCACTCAGCGGTTCTTTCAGGGACCCCCCGCCCCAAGTGCCTGCTGCGTGCCCGGCCTGGGCCAGCACGGGCGCCTGGGCAGGGGCAGTGACAGGAGAGAGTGTGCTCACGCGACGCCAGGGCTGGCTCCCGAGGGCGGCGCTGGCGGGCCAGGCTCGGGGGTCCGGGAAGGGCAGCGGACAGACATAACCGTCCTTTGGAAACGGAGGGCAGGGACGGGACGAGCACGGGCGTCCCCACGGGCGTCGCTCTTCCCTGGGGCTCACCCTCAGGAGATTGGCGGGAGGATGTGAGCAGAGACTTCTGGGGGCTCTTCTGATTTTCTTAATTTCCCCTCTCACCTCCGGGCACCTCTGGGCACGGACATGGCTCCCGGACCCCCGCCCCACCTGCTCGCCCACAGTACTAGGAATGGTTTCTAGAACTGTAGGCCGCCACGGGAGTGCCAGCCATGGAAAGCAGCGTCAGGGCGGTGGCGGGGGCTGGCAGGCGGGATGCCATGGGGCCTCGTCTTGGACACACGAACCCAGCAGCTTTAGCGGGGCCCTGTCCCGCTTGCGGCGGAATAAGGCCTTGTGCTGCCAGCACGGGAGGGGGAGTTTCTGGTCCGTGTTTGATGTTTATTGACTCGGCTGCTCACCCCACAGGCCTGACGACGTGCTGTTGGCTCCGGGCTAGGTCTTCTCCCGCGCTACGCCTGGCGCCCCTCGCTGGGGACCCCGGGCACCCCACGCCCTGCACTGCCATCGGCGAGGACCAGGGGCACGAGGACCTGCGTGGCTGTTGTTCCCTCCCCCATGAGCGGATCCCAGGCTGGTGGTGGCCTGAGAGGAAGAGGCCTGGTCCCTGCCCTCAGCCTGAGGCGGCTCTGGAAGGGGACCTGAGTTAGCTTCAGGCCTCTTTTCAGCTTCATCCTTTTTCTCAGGCTCTGAGGACACGGGCTGGTGTAAAGCTCGGACAGTGAGGCTGGTGGCCTGTCCCCACTCTGCTGCGTGCGGAGGCAGAGGAGAGGAGAGGCGGGCCGTGCACAGAGGAGAGGAGAGGAGAGGAGAGGAGAGGCTGGCCATGAGCAGAAGAGAGGAGAGGAGAGGAGAGGAGAGGAGAGGAGAGGAGAGGAGAGGAGAGGAGAGACGTGTACAGAGGAGAGGAGAGGAGAGGAGAGGAGAGGCTGGCCATGAGCAGAAGAGAGGAGAGGAGAGGAGAGGAGAGGAGAGGAGAGGAGAGGAGAGGAGAGTCTGACCGTGTGCAGAGGAGGACTGTCCTGGGGTTCGGAGTGTGCTCGGTCCCTGATTCCTTATTATGTTTGCACATGGACAGAAGCCCTGCTGCTCTCTCAGCCCCGCCCCCTTCCCCGTCTGCTGCCTCACTAACTACCCTGCTCACTGGACTTGGGCTTCAAGAATGAACCTTGGAGAAATGGATGACGGGACTGGTTTCCAGTTCACACACCTGCTACTGCGACTCTTAGGACGACAGAGACGGGCCTGTGGCACAGGTGTCACGGGTCCACCTCCCCTGGACCACTTGGGGCACAGAGGAACCAGGACTCGGAGACTTCTACCTGGTCCCTCCTTCCCACCAGGTCCCCCCTTCCCACCGGGAACCCCTCCTTCCCACCAGGGAACCCCTCCTTCCCACCAGGGAACCGCTCCTTCCCACCAGGGAACCGCTCCTTCCCACCAGGGAACCCCTCCTTCCCACCAGGGAACCCCTCCTTCCCACCAGGGAACCCCTCCTTCCCACCAGGGAACCCCTCCTTCCCACCAGGGAACCCCTCCTTCCCACCAGGGAACCCCTCCTTCCCACCAGGGAACCCCTCCTTCCCACCAGGGAACCCCTCCTTCCCACCAGGGAACCCCTCCTTCCCACCAGGGAACCCCTCCTTCCCACCAGGGAACCCCTCCTTCCCACCAGGGAACCCCTCCTTCCCACCAGGGAACCCCTCCTTCCCACCAGGGAACCCCTCCTTCCCACCAGGGAACCCCTCCTTCCCACCAGGGAACCCCTCCTTCCCACCAGGGAACCGCTCCTTCCCACCAGGGAACCCCTCCTTCCCACCAGGGAACCCCTCCTTTCCACCAGGGAACCGCTCCTTCCCACCAGGGAACCCCTCCTTCCCACCAGGGAACCCCTCCTTTCCACCAGGGAACCGCTCCTTCCCACCAGGGAACCCCTCCTTCCCACCAGGGAACCGCTCCTTCCCACCAGGGAACCCCTCCTTCCCACCAGGGAACCCCTCCTTCCCACCAGGGAACCGCTCCTTCCCACCAGGGAACCCCTCCTTCCCACCAGGGAACCGCTCCTTCCCACCAGGGAACCCCTCCTTCCCACCAGGGAACCCCTCCTTCCCACCAGGGAACCCCTCCTTCCCACCAGGGAACCCCTCCTTCCCACCAGGGAACCGCTCCTTCCCACCAGGGAACCGCTCCTTCCCACCAGGGAACCGCTCCTTCCCACCAGGGAACCCCTCCTTCCCACGAGGGAACCCCTCCTTCCCACCAGGGAACCGCTCCTTCCCACCAGGGAACCGCTCCTTCCCACCAGGGAACCCCTCCTTCCCACCAGGGAACCCCTCCTTCCCACCAGGGAACCCCTCCTTTCCACCAGGGAACCCCTCCTTCCCACCAGGGAACCGCTCCTTCCCACCAGGGAACCGCTCCTTCCCACCAGGGAACCGCTCCTTCCCACCAGGGAACCCCTCCTTCCCACCAGGGAACCCCTCCTTCCCACCAGGGAACCCCTCCTTTCCACCAGGGAACCCCTCCTTCCCACCAGGGAACCCCTCCTTCCCACCAGGGAACCCCTCCTTCTCACCAGGGAACCCCTCCTTTCCACCAGGGAACCGCTCCTTCCCACCAGGGAACCGCTCCTTCCCACCAGGGAACCCCTCCTTCCCACCAGGGAACCCCTCCTTCTCACCAGGGAACCCCTCCTTCTCACCAGGGAACCGCTCCTTCCCACCAGGGAACCCCTCCTTCCCACCAGGGAACCCCTCCTTCCCACCAGGGAACCCCTCCTTTCCACCAGGGAACCGCTCCTTCCCACCAGGGAACCGCTCCTTCCCACCAGGGAACCCCTCCTTCCCACGAGGGAACCCCTCCTTCCCACCAGGGAACCGCTCCTTCCCACCAGGGAACCCCTCCTTCCCACCAGGGAACCCCTCCTTCCCACCAGGGAACCCCTCCTTCCCACCAGGGAACCGCTCCTTCCCACCAGGGAACCCCTCCTTCCCACCAGGGAACCCCTCCTTCCCCCCAGGGAACCCCTCCTTCCCACCAGGGAACCCCTCCTTCCCACCAGGGAACCGCTCCTTCCCACCAGGGAACCCCTCCTTCCCACCAGGGAACCCCTCCTTCCCACCAGGGAACCGCTCCTTCCCACCAGGGAACCCCTCCTTCCCACCAGGGAACCCCTCCTTCCCACCAGGGAACCCCTCCTTCCCCCCAGGGAACCCCTCCTTCCCACCAGGGAACCCCTCCTTCCCACCAGGGAACCGCTCCTTCCCACCAGGGAACCCCTCCTTCCCACCAGGGAACCCCTCCTTCCCACCAGGGAACCGCTCCTTGGCACCAGGTTCCTTCTCACCGAGGCCCTGCAGCACCCATGGCTGGGCCCCTCGCACCTCCGTCTGGGAGCTCCGCCTTCCCAGCTCTCTGGTCTCGCCTGGGGAGGAGGAAGGGCGTCCAGAGGCCCTGGGATGGCCGAGGGCATGGGGGAGGCTCGGCCCTGGGCGGGCTGGGAGGCCCGTTCACACCCGGAGTGAGGGACATGCTGGCGGCCGATCCTCAGGTATCCAGCTGTGAGCCGGTTCCGCAGGGTTTTTGTCGGGTCACCTCTGCGTGCTGCGTGGAGGCACCCGCGCAGAGAGCCTGCAGCGCGGCCTGGCTGTGGCTGCTCCCGCGGAGGGCACTGAGGGCGGGGCGAGGCGGGGGACGAGAGTGGTCTGCCGAGCCGTGCCTGGTGTCTCTCTGCCTTTCCGGATCCTGATCCCCATCACTGGGGCTCACTTGTGGGGGTCAACTCCGTGACGCTACACCCTGCAGGGCAAAGCTTGCCACAGCCGCACCCTGTCTCAGTGAACACTCCATCCCACGATCCGCAGCAAAAAGGTTCGTCCGCATCAGCGAACGGCTCAGCCTCAAGGGCACCTCTTCATCTCGGTCCCTTTGTGGGCCGGACCCTCTGCTGCTGCGTGTTGTGATTCTTCTGTGGCCGGTGCTCCCAGCTCGAGCCTCAGGAATTCCAAGCATTCCAGCAGGGAACCCACTTCAACTCTTAAGCCGCGAACCACAGACACACAGAGGCCTCCTGGATGGAGAGCAGGCTATTTGCATGGCCCTCCTTTTCTCCTCTGGGCACCACGTAGGCTGTTTAATTGCTCGTCTCTGGGAGGAACGAGGGACCCTCTGTGTCGCCTCTTGTCTTGGGGACCAGACAACCAGTTTATTTGTCATAACAGAATTCCATCACGGAGAGCCCGCGGAAGTTTGTTTTGTTTTATCTGGGGATTTAGTCCATATAATGAGCCTCGTTATGAATGGCTTGGGTAACATCGCAGGGTAGCTTTTGTCTTGGAGATTGCAGGGATCATAAATGTAGGCACCACTAAATTACACTGTGGACTGAAGTAGAGTTTTACCATTAATTGGATCTAGGCCCTCTGACCTTTTCACAGGAAGCAAACGGGAGTGTAATAATTTTTATAAAGATGAGCTTTCTGTGCATGCAGTCGTGTGTTTAGACACTGAAAGGATTGCTGGACAGCCAGAGAGCTCCAGCATCACCGCCCCTGAGATAAACAGGACTTTGCTGTTTCAGGCGTCACGCTCTCTGTCCCTCCTGATCACTCCCCACCCCGCCCAGCTGCAGGGACCGGTCAATAAACTCAAAGATAACTCGTATTCGGGGACAAAAGTCTAATGGAATCACATTTATATTTCTACTGATTTATTTCTTTAGTGAGTAAATACTTTCTGTAAGGTTTATAAAACTGAGACCGGAACATTAAAGCAGGCTCTAAAGGCGGGAGCTGCCAGCGGCTTTCGAGGGAACGCAGCCGGATGCAGCAGGAAGTTGCCCATGGGTCTAAGCTGGCTTATCTCAGAAACCAGGTCATTTTTGTTGTTTTGAGTTTTGCTATTTTGCATGGGCTTCGCTCTGTATATTGTTTGAGCCACTAATGTTCTTACTGCTCTACCCAATACTGTGGTTGGTTCAAGAATTGTTTTTAGCCTCGTCTAAATGGAGTCTGCACATGGCCTGAGAGAACTGAATGTGTACGGTGGGTGGGCTCACACCTGCCCTCAATGTGATGCAAATACTGAGCCAACTTTTCCAGGTTTAAAATATAATGAATTGCCCTGGCCGGTGTGGATAAGTGGTTAGAGAGTCGGGCCTCACACCAGAGAGTTCTGGGTTAGATTCCCAGTCAAGGGTGTCCGTACCTGGGTTGTAGGTTCCAACCCTGGTCCTGTTGGGGTGTGTGTGGGAGGCAACCAATTGATGTGTCTCTCTCACATCAATGTGTCTCTCTGTCTGTCTTCCCCTCCTCCCTCCATTCCACTCTTTCTAAAAAAATCAGTGGGAAAAATATCCTTGGGTGAGATTAACAACAATATTTATATACCAGAGGTCTGATGAACGAAGATTCATGCAAGAATGGGCCTTCCTTCCCCTGGCTGCTGGCACCGACTTTGCTCCAGCCCAGAGCTACCTTGCCACCTTCCCACACTGCCCAGAGGCCTGGAGTGGCTGGGGCGGTGCAGAACATCTGTGTCGTCACCATGGCGATGACACAAGCGTCCTGCCCTGCCCCCAGCCGCACGGTGCCTGTGTATGCAAATTAATCCACCATCTTTGTTGGGTTAATTTGCATACTCACTCCTGATTGGCTGGTGGGTGTTGCAAAGGTATGGTCAATTTGCGTCTTACTCTTTTATTAGTGTAGATGAAATGAACTGATCAAATGTTGGTATATGAGTGCTTAGTAAATCCTGGGTGGTGGATACAGACCACGTGAGAGGGTAGAGGAGTATGTGTTGTTCCCATTCTTCTCTCCTGCCTACGCTCCTCAGCCTCTCGCCACCTCAAGAACCCCAGCCATTCCAGGTCCTACACCACATTCTCCCCTGGGGAGTGGGCACAGCCCAGCTCACTGACCAGGTAAGTGCTCGTTCTCTTTTAGTAGCTCTGCATTTAAGCGAGATAAACAAGACCTTTGAGCTGTACCTGCAAAATCCTTGCCTTGAGATAATAGTATGGAATCTCACCGAGGATGGCTGTGTGAACGAAGAGCCAGTCACCTTGCTGGGCAGTGAATAACACACGCATTTTCATGAAATAATTTGTGCAAAACACAGATGCATCTCTTTATCTGCCTGACTTGTACAGCCATGGCAAGATAATGAACAGCATGTGTAAAGTATGTTGTGAGTAAAGACACGCGAGAAGCAGTTATTCATCCTTCTGCCAAACCTTCAAGGTTGCAAGGTCAATCAGACACAGACCGCAGGCTGGACACTTTATTTGAAGTAAAGACGTGTGATCTTTAAAGGAAGTTATTAACGATGTGACAGACATCTCGAAAAGCCACTCATTGCAGTGGGAAACTCTAGCCAAAGCTTTGTGCTCACAGGTTAGTTGCCACAACACAGCTTGGGGCTCTCACATTGGAGTATTGCCTCCACAGTGAAAAGGAAGGAAAACAGCCACGCTGCTCATGTTCGGAGCCTTTTGGCTGGAACCTGATCAGGGAACATGTTACACAGCGAGCGGTGTCCGGCTTAGGCTGCAGCTTCCTCTTCCTGGTGCTGGTGAATTATCCAAAGTTTCACTGCAGCCCGGCCAGCGCAGTTCCGTGGCTGAGCGTCCACCTAGGAACCTGGAGGTCAAATTTGATTCCCCGTCAGGGCTCATGCCCGAGTGCAGGCTCATCCCCAGTGAGGGGCATGCAGGAGGCAGCCGATCAATGATTCTCTCTCATCAGTGATGTTTCTATCTCTCGCTCCCTCTCCCTTCCTCTCTAAAATCAATAAAAATATATTTAAAAAATAATAACCAAATTCTAAAGGTCAGAGCATAAACATTGTGAAAAAAGAGTCGGGTCTCATTGGATGCTAGCCCTCATTCCTGCCGCCCCCCTCCTGGTGGAGGGGATGGAGACGGGGTTGGTGTGAGCCCGGCTGCAAGAACTGGCACAGGCCAGGCCCGTTACCCACGCCCACAGAGGACAAGCAGGCCCCAGGGCCACGTTTATTCTAGAAACCCCAGTACTCTTGAATATTCAGCCTCCCATGTCTCCCCAAATAAAGAAACTTAGGGATGCGTACAGATGGGGAACCACCCCTTTGCACACAGGAAAAGCCTCCCAGTGGTGGTGCAGAGACTTAGTCAGCCAAGTCGTGGGTGCATGAGGGGGAGGGGGTCAGGGAGGCTGTGTGGGGAGGGGTCCGCCTGGCCTGGGGTGACCCCAGGAGGAAGCGGCCATCGTCCTTCCTCAGTGTCCACGGCCTCGGAGCCGGGCGGATGGCCGGGGCACTGGCCGGAGCCACTGCCCGCTGCTGGGCCCGCACATAATCGGTCATGTGGGTACTAGGAGCTCTGCTCCTTTGGAAATCACTGGGGCCAGGGCGGGGCGGGGGTGGTGGTGTGTTTTTCCTGGAGGCCTGGGAAGGCTGTTCTCCAGTTCCCTCCCGTCCCGGGCGGAAGCCGTCGAGGAGCCCGATGCCAGCTCAGGTCTGAGCCGTCAGATGGGGCTGCCTCAGTTTCCGTCTCTAAGTTACTCTGATTCCCAGACACTCACCTGTGCTCCTCAGAACTCCCAGGCAGGTGCGTCAGTCAGAATGCAGCCCGCGCCGCGTCCTCTTGCTTCTTGGAACATGAATGTCCGGAAATGCTTCGCTCTGGGCGGAAAGGCCCTGCTTCTGTGTTTGCGGCTCTCTGCTCCCCGGAGCAGGCCGCTTTCCCCGCAGTCTGCCACGCGTGTCTGTCGCGGTGACTGTCCGTCCAGGTCTCTGTGGAAGGAGCAGCCTTCCCGGCCGCCCCGACGGCTGTGCTGCTGCTGTCGGCGACCTGGGAAACACAACAGCTTTGCATCCGAGAGGATCATCGGAGCTCGTTCCGTGACAAGGAAACAAGCGTTTTGAGCGGCTGCGGGGCGAGCGGACCTGGTTGCGGCAGTGCTGACAACGAGGTTTAGGGGAGCACTGCGGAGCGAGGTGCTGTCCCCCCAAGCACACAGCTGCTTGTTTGGGGGCTGTCCGCACTTCCCAGAGGGCCACGCTTCAGCCTCGCAGCTTCTGACTCCGTGGCAGCCGGAGGAGCTGGAGGCTTTATTGCGGAAAGAGACCGAGAGGCTGAGAAGTGCGGGCTCCTCTGAGGTGGCGGAGCCTCCAGGACACGCACAGTCGCCTTTGTGCTGAGTCACCGTGACTCAGACATTCACAGTCTGCAGGCTCAGGGGCGCGGGACTGAGTGAGCACACCGCCCTTTCCACCGCTCACGTAGGAGCCGTGCACGGTGAGCTCCGCCTCTCCGTTCCAGCTCGGAGGTGTGTGCTCCATGCACTTGGGGGTGGGGGGGGGGGGCACGTGCATGCCCCCCTTTCCCATGGGTGTAGTTGTGAGATAAGCAGCACAAGCTCTCTCCTCGAGTCGTCCCATCTGACATCAGCACAGCGTGAGGTCTGAGACAAACAGCCGTGCCGCTTGCTTTGATGAGGACCCGCCACGGGAGTCCAGCACAGGGTGAGCGAGTGCTCCAGAGAACATGGGCCGTCCAGCAAATGCACCAGCCGCCCCTGATCCGGGCACCTGTGGCGAGTCCTTGTGGCCCAATACCAGGCACGAACAGGTGCGGCTCTCCTCGCAGCGGCCACAGCACGCCCAGCCCTCCAGGCTGACCAAGCCCTGTTTCTTCTCCAAGCTGCACTCGGGCCTTCGGCTTTTCCTAACTGAGCCCACGGCAGCCGGTCAGCTGGGAAAAACCGAAAGCTCGAGGGCAGGCTTCTCATCACCTCCAGGTCCCCAGGGTGCAGAGCATGTGCTGAGCCCACAGCACCCAAGGTAGCTATGTGGGTGCCATCTGTTTCCTGAACAGTAACGGGGTCTGCTGGTCTTGGACCGCCTCGCGCTCTCAGCTCGCGCTGCGCAGGTGGGAACGCCTCCTGTGGGTGCGGGAGGGAGCCCGCAGGGAGTGTCCTTCGGACGCCTCCGCCCCTGGAAGTCCTGTGCCTAAGTCACACAGGGATGGGACTGTGGTCATCTCGCAGGGCGATGCAGTCCTTGGACTTTCATCTAGCAACCGCCCGCCCCGACCCACTGCCCCCCTAAGTGAGAAGCAAACCGGAATCCCAACTGCCTGCCAACCCTAAGCAGACGGCCGCGAGCACAATGGACTGAGGCCGCTGTAGTCGTCGGTGCCCAGCCTGGCCCTGAGCAAGCTGAGAGCGGGCGGGCGCGTCTTCAATGAGCTCTGCTCAGCAGCCCCGCCCACGCCAGGCCCCAGGCCCCTCAGTCGTCTTGATGCACCTCAAAGCAGGGCCCCCACTGACGGCTCAGCCCCGCCCAGGCCCTGAGGGGGCAGAGCCTCTCCCTCAGCCCGTGCACAGCTGCCCGACTTCGACGTTGGTGTCTGAGCTGCCGCTCTCCATCCCGGGTCTGAACCTCAGTGCCCGGGCCCCTGCACTGCCCGCCCAGACACCTGCCAGGGGCCTCCGGCGTCCAGGCCCGCCCTGGCCTGGACCGAAGCCGCCTCACCTGCTGGGGCCGCGCCCAAGCCCCTCCTGTCCTAGCCACAGGCCCCACAGACCTCGGGTCTGGGACGCAGCTGGAACCCCTGACAGTCCTCACCACCGACAAGACCAAGTTTAGGGCAGGAGCAGAGGCGGGGGCGGGGTGAGGCCAGCGCCCCCTCAGGCTGACTTGGGGCTCGGGCCTCCTCACTAACTCACTGAGGGGGAACTCAGCCCCTTCCTCTCAGAGCCCAAGTCCTCCCCCTGCCCCCTCCTCCCGGACCGCCTCCCCCGGACAGATAAATCAGTGCCCGCTGGCCAACGGCTGCCAGCCACCCCGTGACCGGGTGAATGTTCCCAACCAGCAGCTGCGCGCCCGGGGCGCTGACCCGCCAGGGCTCCTCGTCACAGACCGTCCAGGGCAGAGAGCCACACGCGAGCTGCCCGGCCTTCCTGTGGAGGGCCACCTGCAGATCACCGTTATGTCCAGGCGACAATCCCGGTGGCGGCTCCACAGGCCCAGGTCCTGGGGCCACCTCCGCTCCGCAGCCCAGCACGACATTGCTGCCCACCCCCGGCTGAAGGCCACGCCCATCGGGAGCCCGGGAGCCCTGGTCTCAGAGGGGTCAGCGTCGCGTCCACCGTCCCGTGATGCTCCTTCCTGTGCCCGGGGTCCGGCCCCTCCTGTTCATGTTTCTTCCACGCTTTCTCCTCGGCCCTCGCCGCCTGCAGCCCCCTTCCCGCCCCTGAGCTCCACTGCCAGACCTCCCCTCCTCGCCCCTGAACCATTACCCTGAAGGGCCTGCTTGACGCCCCTTTTCTCCTGGGAGAGTTTTGAATCCCCACAGATGTTGAGCTTTCGCCGCACACACTCCGCTCTCCTTAAGCCCTGCAGCCCGGCCGCTGCCGCATTTCCGCGCCCTCCCCGTCCTGCGCCGTCCCCGGTGCCGCTCCCTCCGCAGGCCACCTCCGCGGCCCAGCTCTGGGGAGCCGTGCAGGGCACGGCCTGGCTCATGTGCCCGGGCTGTAGCCAGAGCCAGCGTCCTGGCTGCCCTTCCACCGCCCGCCATGGCGCCTATGGCGTGTGTGCTAAGCCATGGGGAGCTACTGCTGATGCACCCAGTGCCACCGGCTCACTCCATCCACCAGGACGATTGCCGCCCCACCTCCCGCTCAGCACCTCCTGTGCTCAGTACCGCCCCCTGCTCAGCACCTCCTGTGCTCAGTACCTCCTCCTGCTCAGTACCTCCTCCTGCTCAGCACCTCCCCCACTCAGTACCTCCTCCCGCTCAGCACCTCCCCCACACAGCACCTCCTCCTGCTCAGCACCTCCCCCACTCAGTACCTCCTCCTGCTCAGTACCTCCCCCTGCTCAGCACCTCCCCCACTCAGTACCTCCTCCTGCTCAGCACCTCCCCCACTCAGTACCTCCTCCTGCTCAGCACCTCCCCCACTCAGTACCTCCTCCTGCTCAGTACCTCCTCCTGCTCAGCACCTCCCCCACTTAGCACCTCCCCGACTCAGCACCTCCTGTGCTCAGTACCTCCTGTGCTCAGCACCTCCTCCTGCTCAGCACCTCCCCCCACTCAGTACCTCTTCCTGCTCAGCACCTCCCCCTGCTCAGCACCTCCTCCGGCTCAGCACCTCCCCCACTCAGCACCTCCTCCTGCTCAGCACCTCCTCCTGCTCAGCACCTCCCCCACTCAGTACCTCCTCCTGCTCAGCACCTCCCCCACTCAGCACCTCCCCCACTCAGCACCTCCTGTGCTCAGTACCTCCTGTGCTCGGCACCTCCTCCTGCTCAGCACCTCCCCCCACTCAGTATCTCCTCCTGCTCAGCACCTCCCCCTGCTCAGCACCACCTCCTGCTCAGCACCTCCCCCACTCACTACCTCCTCCTGCTCAGCACCTCCCCCACTCAGTACCTCCCCCACTCAGCACCTCCCCCACTCAGTACCTCCTGTGCTCAGTACCTCCCCCTGCTCAGCACCTCCCCCACTCAGTACCTCCTCCTGCTCAGCACCTCCCCCTGCTCAGCACCTCCCCCTGCTCAGCACCTCCCCCACTCAGCACCTCCTGTGCTCAGTACCTCCTCCTGCTCAGCACCTCCCCCACTCAGTACCTCCTCCTGCTCAGCACCTCCCCCACTCAGTACCTCCTCCTGCTCAGCAACTCCCCCACTCAGTACCTCCTGTGCTCAGTACCTCCTCCTGCTCAGCACCTCCCCCACTCAGCACCTCCTGTGCTCAGTACCTCCTGTGCTCAGTACCTCCTGTGCTCAGTACCTCCCCTGCTCAGCACCTCCCCCACTCAGCACCTCCTGTGCTCAGTACCTCCTCCTGCTCAGTACCTCCTCCTGCTCAGCACCTCCCCCACTCAGCACCTCCCCCACTCAGCACCTCCTGTGCTCAGTACCTCCTGTGCTCAGCACCTCCTCCTGCTCAGCACCTCCCCCCACTCAGTACCTCTTCCTGCTCAGCACCTCCCCCTGCTCAGCACCTCCTCCGGCTCAGCACCTCCCCCACTCAGCACCTCCTCCTGCTCAGCACCTCCTCCTGCTCAGCACCTCCCCCACTCAGTACCTCCTCCTGCTCAGCACCTCCCCCACTCAGCACCTCCCCCACTCAGCACCTCCTGTGCTCAGTACCTCCTGTGCTCGGCACCTCCTCCTGCTCAGCACCTCCCCCCACTCAGTATCTCCTCCTGCTCAGCACCTCCCCCTGCTCAGCACCTCCTCCTGCTCAGCACCTCCCCCACTCACTACCTCCTCCTGCTCAGCACCTCCCCCACTCAGTACCTCCCCCACTCAGCACCTCCCCCACTCAGTACCTCCTGTGCTCAGTACCTCCCCCTGCTCAGCACCTCCCCCACTCAGTACCTCCTCCTGCTCAGCACCTCCCCCTGCTCAGCACCTCCCCCTGCTCAGCACCTCCCCCACTCAGCACCTCCTGTGCTCAGTACCTCCTCCTGCTCAGCACCTCCCCCACTCAGTACCTCCTCCTGCTCAGCACCTCCCCCACTCAGTACCTCCTCCTGCTCAGCAACTCCCCCACTCAGTACCTCCTGTGCTCAGTACCTCCTCCTGCTCAGCACCTCCCCCACTCAGCACCTCCTGTGCTCAGTACCTCCTGTGCTCAGTACCTCCTGTGCTCAGTACCTCCCCTGCTCAGCACCTCCCCCACTCAGCACCTCCTGTGCTCAGTACCTCCCCCCGCTCAGCACCTCCCCCACTCAGCACCTCCCCCACTCAGCACCTCCCCCACTTAGAACCTCCCCCACTCAGCACCTCCTCCCGCCCAGTACCTCCTGTGCTCAGCACCTCCCCACTCAGCACCTCCTGTGCTCAGTACCTCCTGTGCTCAGCACCTCTCCCCGCTCAGCACCTCCCCCACTCAGTACCTCCCCCACTCAGTACCTCCCTCCACTCAGCATCTCCTGTGCTCAGTACCTCCTCCCGTTCAGCTCCTCCTCCCTCCAGTACCTCCTCTGCTCAGCAACTAGTGGGGTGACTGTCCCTTCCAGGCTTGGCTTCCCGAGGCTCCCGCTTTTAACCCTTGCATTGTGCCATTACTGTCATTCCACTCCCGTGGCCCTTCCAACAGTTATTATGCACATAAATGTCACATACACACACACATATCCCACACACCTAACCCACACACATCACACATGCACCACACATACACACCACACACACCAAACACACACCAAACACATCACACACACACCACACACCACATCACATACATCATACACACCACACACACCACACACCACACACATACACACACATCACACACACACACCACACACCACATACACCACACACACATCACACACATCACACACACACAACAGACACACACATGCACACAACACACACATCACATACACACGCCACATACACACCACACACACCACACATCTCACACACACCCACACACCACACACACATCACACACCACACCCCCACATATCACACACACACCACACCACACACATCACACACATAACCACACACATCTCACACACACGTGTGTGTACACACATACAATGCACACACCACACGCGTGTGCAATGCACACACACACAAACACCACGCACACGCCTGCACACACACGTGCACACACACAGGGACAGCCCCACAGCAGCCTCCAGGCTCCCAGGGGCCCCTCTGCTTGGCCCGAGGAGCTCCCGCAGCCAGGCCGTGGCTCCGGCTACTGTCCTTGGTAGATGAGCCGGCCTCTGGAGCCCCCTGTCCATGGAGGGCTTGCAGACGGGCTGCCTCTTTCTGTCGCTCGGCCCAGGACCGCCCGCGCTGTGAGCAGGGCCCTCACCTCCGCAGCACCTCCGGGACCACAGGAGTGACCGGCGGCTGGAGGGTCTGGGGATCCGGGCCGTTCGGCAGGTGGACTGGCTGGATGCCCTGGCCTCAGCGCTGGGCTGCTCCTCACTGCCTGCGGGGACGGAAAGGGCGCGGGAGGTCAGCCTGGGGGCGCGGAGCAGGGGGACAGGGAGGCCACGGGAGATGGTGTGGAACCCGAGCCGCCCCCGTGGACTTGTCAGAACAGTGAGATCCTGTGCACACGTGCTCACCGCTGGAGACGTGGCCGGGAGATGGGGCCCAAGGCCACGGGTCCCAGGGCCCACGTGCCGTGGAGGAGCAGGCACCCCACCGAGCCGACCCCAGACATGGGCTTGGGTGCCCTGGCCCTGCCCACGGACTCCCAGATGCACACCAGCCCCCGCTCACCCACGTCCCCCAGCGACCCAGGCTCTCAGAGGCGATGGCAGCCGTGGTTCTCTCACGATGCTCGGGCTGAGGCTCTGAGGGTGTCGCCTGGGTCTCTGGGATGATGTTCAGGACCCCGGAGCCTGCCGCAGTCTGAAGGCGAGTGTGGCCTTGCGGTGAGGGTGGCGCGGGGAAGCCCTGGCCGCCCCCTCACTCACGGGGAGGAAGAGCTTCCATCGGGCGCTGGGTCACCCACAGGTGGTCGGGGACGAGCCAAACAGAAGCACCAAACAGGAGAGAACGCAGCCTGGGAAAGGTCTGATTCTTAAAATACAGCATCAGAGCGACTGTCGCAGAATAGAATCAGAACTCGCTGGACTTCTTCACAGCCACGTTTTTGGAAGAATCAGACTGTGATTGGATTGAGTGTTTGGGGGGAGCAGCAGTCTTTTTAGGAGCTCAAGGCCTCCGAAGGTCTTCGTTGGCCTTGACTTAATGAAAGCACAGAAGTGAGTGTACGCGGTGCTGTCTCCTGCTCCCCAACGGCGGGCCGCGGGCCGCTGCTCCTCACGGGCTCAGCGTGGTCCTGACGAGGGAAACAGGACCGGAAAGGGAATGTGGTGTAACAGCGTGAAGCAGTGAGACACTGTCACCTGTCATGTGATGTGATTGTCTGTACAGGAAACTTAGCAAAGTCCGCGGATAAACGCTGAAAACCAAGACAGTTAGCGGAGAAGCTGGTTCACAGTCAGCCAGTTCTCCGTGCTTTTCCTCAGCAGCAGGCGGCTGGGACATGAAAGGCCCTTCCCCGCAGCGCCCTGGCGAGAAGGCAGACTCCTGCCGGGACACCCGCATCTCCGCAACGGAGCGCAAGTGGGTGACTTACGGAGAGAGTCCGGTTTCAGGGGTGGAACAACCATTTGACATTGTCAAGATGTCAATTTGTCTCCAATTAATCAATAATTTCAATGGAACAACAACAAAAAGTTCAGCAAGACTTATTTTAGGAACTCAAGCAATGTGTGTATTTGGCAAAATAAAGGTCCACGAACAACCTGGGAATGTTCTCAAAGGGAGATGGGAAAGGAGGGTTCCTGACCACGGGGAAGGGCCGGGAAGGCAGCAGCAAACGCAGAGCCGGCCAGACCGAGAGGAGCGTGGAGGCAACCAGAGCCGCCGAGACGGTGGGCGACGTGGATCAGAAGTAATCGTAACCCTGGTGTGAGAGGGCAAGACCGGGGTAGTGCCGGCACGCTGTCCACAAAACAGCACGTGGTGGGGAGCAAAGAGCCTGCGGGAGCAGATGGGATGATTGGCTGAGTCCGTGTATTCCAGCTTGTTCCCTGCCCAAATCCTGGCTTATTTAGTGCAAACACAGCCTGCCGCTCGCTCCCCAGCTGAGGGGGGCTTCGTCTCTGCAACCATTCTGGTTCTCCGAGGCACCCCTCTGTGGAGTGAGCAAAGCCCCATGAGCTCATTTCAGTTGAACCCGGGCCCAGTCCCCCTCCGCGAGCCACGCCCTCCGACCGCTCTTCCCAGCGGCTCAGCACGTGCTGCTCCGTCGGGAGTCTCGTTGAATAATCCCGTCCGTCCTCACCGCTTCCACCCTTTAACTATCTGACCATGTTCGTCTTATCTGCACTGAGGCTCCGATTAGCGAAGCAGCACGCGCTTCGCATCCTTAATCTTTCTGCCTAAGTCAGTCCTCGAAACCAGCCCCCGATACTGCTGTTTCTCTGTTCCTCTCTGAACCTCTTCCAAGTTGCCTGCTTCCTCGTTCGGAGCCGCCTGACCCGAGCACGCGGGCCTGTGCCGTGATGCCGTGCGGCCGCGGCCGCCTCCTCGAACCCGGCTGCCCCACCCGTTTCTAGCTGTTGACACAAGTGCCCGCTCTCATTCACCCCATCTCTTCATGCAGGTTTATCGCTCTCTAGCTATTCTCCCAACACGAGAGGCTGAGATTCAAGTCGGAGGAGGAAGAAGCTCAGGCACAGAGGCATGCCCCCAGCCCCGGGCCTGCGAGGCGGCCTGCCCTCCTTCTCCCGACAGGAACTGTTTAACGTGACTGTGTCCTTTGTGTTTCCCCACGAGTGTCCCCCAAGACCCACTGTAACCTAACATGGGCCCTGTCTGGGTGTGTCCCTGCGTGGGGTTGTGACCCGAGGCCCAGGGGGGACCCTAGGGTCTCCTAGTCCTCGCCCAACAGCCGCCACCCCACAGTGAGGTCACGCTTGCAGTCACGGTCACACCAGCGCTTGCTCGCTGTGGACTTCCTTCCAATCATCAATCCGTTCTCACGCTCCTCCTTTGATGATCTTTACACGAGTCCTGCAGGCCCGTAGGCAGCTCCCCGAGGCTGTGTGTGCATGGAGGCTCCCGAGGCTGCGCGTGCATGGAGGCTCCCGAGGCTGTGTGTGCATGGAGGCTCCCGAGGCTGTGCGTGCATGGAGGCTCCCGAGGCTGTGCGTGCATGGAGGCTCCCGAGGCTGCGCGTGCATGGAGGCTCCCGAGGCTGTGTGTGCATGGAGGCTCCCGAGGCTGTGCGTACATGGAGGCTCCCGAGGCTGTGCGTGCATGGAGGCTCCCGAGGCTGTGTGTACATGGAGGCTCCCGAGGCTGTGTGTGCATGGAGGCTCCTGAGGCTGTGCGTGCATGGAGGATCCCGAGGCTGTGCGTGCATGGAGGCTCCCGAGGCTGCGCGTGCATGGAGGCTCCCGAGGCTGCGCGTGCATGGAGGCTCCCGAGGCTGTGTGTGCATGGAGGATCCCGAGGCTGTGCGTGCATGGAGGCTCCCGAGGCTGTGTGTGCACGGAGGCTCCCGAGGCTGTGTGTACATGGAGGCTCCCGAGGCTGTGTGTGCATGGAGGCTCCCGAGGCTGCGCGTGCATGGAGGCGCTAACCGCCTCCTTCAGGGTTGGGAGGGTAGGCCCTCGGGTACCTGAGTGGCTCCCACCAAATGATTGCTCCCCTGCCTCCGTGAGGCCCTAAAGAGCCTCTGAGATGCAGGGACTCCCAGTGACTGCGGGTGCTGCTGTGGGAGCTGGGGCCTGGGAGGGGCAGGCCACTGCCCCGTCCCACAGCCCCCTGCGGGCTTTCCCTGGCGGAGCTGGCGCTCCCCGTGGGCTCTCCCCGGCCCTGTGCTCCCAGGGCAGCAGCTGTTTCTCTGAGTGGAGACGGAACGCCTGTGTCTTCCCCGCCTGCGCGACTTAGCCGTTCAGGGGGCATCTCCTAGTTTTATTAAGGCCGGGCCCCGATGCAGTGTGATTGCTGGGAGGGCTGTCTTTCCTCTCTCCAATGTGCCACTTCTTGCTCGCCCAGCACACCAGGACTCCGGCCGGACCGCTGGAGCGGGCGGCTGGCTGAGGCAGCCGCTGCTGTTTCAGAACACAGAGCCACACTGGGAATGCACGCCGCCTTGGCAGGGTGCTGGGAGTCCCGGGCACGCAAGGACCAGAGAGGTGCCAACCACACTTAAGGCAGCACCCAGGGGCCCGCTGCAGCCTCCTCACCCCCAGAGGCTTCCCCCTGGGGGTGGGGGCGGGGCTGGGGTGCGGGTGGGGGGTCCAGGGGGGGATCGATAGGAACTGGCTTAAAGGGGCTTGGGCATGACGAAGGAGTGGGACACAATGACCATTGAAATGCAAGTTTCAACTGGCCAGTTTCATGGCAGAGATAAAGGTGCAGGGGGCGTGTCCTGGGGGAGCACACTTCCATGAGGAGCGTCACCCCTCAGAGCAGCGCGCTGTATCGTGACTGGGTAGCTCTCTCCAAAGCACAGAGCCTCTGCCCCCTCCTCAGAGTTTAACTGAAGAGCAGTTAGCAAAGGACGGCTTCAACACGTTGCTGTGTGCAGCCCGCCACGCACACCCCATCTTTGCCTCTGAGGCAGCAGCCCGCCACGCACACCCCATCTTTGCCTCCGAGGCAGCAGCCCGCCACGCACACCCCATCTTTGCCTCCAAGGCAGCAGGAGAGCTCAGAAAAGGTGCGCTGTCTGCTTCTCTGAGACAGCGGGGAAGTGACCCAAACTGCCGGCGTGGTGCTGCTGTAGCGGCGCCCCTCTGTCCGGGGCCTCCACAGCCACGGCCCCCTCTGTCCGGGGCCTCCACAGCCACGGCCCCCTCTGTCCGGGGCCTCCACAGCCACGGCCCCCTCTGTCCGGGGCCTCCACAGCCACGGCCCCCTCTGTCCGGGGCCTCCACAGCCACGGCCCCCTCTGTCCGGGGCCTCCACAGCCACGGCCCCCTCTGTCCGGGGCCTCCACAGCCACGGCCCCCTCTGTCCGGGGCCTCCACAGCCACGGCCCCCTCTGTCCGGGGCCTCCACAGCCACGGCCCCCCTCTGTCCGGGGCCTCCACAGCCACGGCCCCCTCTGTCCGGGGCCTCCACAGCCACGGCCCCCTCTGTCCGGGGCCTCCACAGCCACGGCCCCCCTCTGTCCGGGGCCTCCACAGCCACGGCCCCCTCTGTCCGGGGCCTCCACAGCCACGGCCCCCTCTGTCCGGGGCCTCCACAGCCACGGCCCCCTCTGTCCGGGGCCTCCACAGCCACGGCCCCCTCTGTCCGGGGCCTCCACAGCCACGGCCCCCTCTGTCCGGGGCCTCCACAGCCACGGCCCCCTCTGTCCGGGGCCTCCACAGCCACGGCCCCCCTCTGTCCGGGGCCTCCACAGCCACGGCCCCCTCTGTCCGGGGCCTCCACAGCCACGGCCCCCTCTGTCCGGGGCCTCCACAGCCACGGCCCCCTCTGTCCGGGGCCTCCACAGCCACGGCCCCCTCTGTCCGGGGCCTCCACAGCCACGGCCCCCTCTGTCCGGGGCCTCCACAGCCACGGCCCCCCTCTGTCCGGGGCCTCCACAGCCACGGCCCCCTCTGTCCGGGGCCTCCACAGCCACGGCCCCCTCTGTCCGGGGCCTCCACAGCCACGGCCCCCCTCTGTCCGGGGCCTCCACAGCCACGGCCCCCTCTGTCCGGGGCCTCCACAGCCACGGCCCCCTCTGTCCGGGGCCTCCACAGCCACGGCCCCCTCTGTCCGGGGCCTCCACAGCCACGGCCCGAGCGCTGCAGGGACACTGCCCGGGGTGTGCGGGGCTGGGAGGGCGGGAGGCGGACGGGAAGGAGCTAGCAGAGCCAGGCAGAAAGGAAGAGAGGCAGGAAGGAGAGGAGGAGAAAGGCGAGCGAGCTGACAGCCCTCTTAGAAATGCGGTCTTTTCATCTGTGTAATTTAATGATTTCTTTCGTTTGAAGCGATGTAAAGGCAAGTAATTATTGTTATTCCTAATGCCCTAATGCCAAGCTGTAAACGGGGCGCTGGGGAGGGGAGGGGCGCTGCCTTGATGAGCTGGGGCCGATGGCCGCTGCGATAAGGCCCCGTGCCCCGGGGCAGTGCCACGCCAGGGAGTGTCTGCTCTCACCCGGAAAATAAAAAATAAAAGCAATTTGCAGAGACCCATGCGCTGGCAGCTTCGCCCGCGCCCCCGGGGCTCTGGAAGCTCTATCGCAGGAGGACTGAGGATCCGGCCGCCGCTGCGCCCCTGCCCTCAGCCCTGCGAGTGCTAAGCAGGCAATTAACAAGTCATGAGGCACAGGTGTGCCAGGTGAGGTTTGGTAAATTGCTTTTGATCTAAATTGAGATGCTCTGGGGATTTAACTTCTTAGACAAAAAGGGCATAAATAAATAATCAGGATTTTAAGGTTGGGACTGGCGAGCCAGCTCTAAAATGTCTTAATGCACTTGAGTCGGGCTGCGGCGGGCTGGAGGCCAGGCGGCGGCCTCGTCCCCTGAGCTGGGCTGTGGTGTGGCAGCCGTCCGGGAGGGGAGGGAACATTTTATCGGGAACACGAGTTGCTCTCAGATGCCTGCAGTTTCGCTTCTTATCTCATAAGAGAGAAACCGGGAGGAGAAGCGACTCCTAGAGGCCAGCCGTCCCGGAGGCTGTGCGCCCACGAGGGCCAGGCCCTGCGGCTCCCAGACCCCACGTGCCCCGGTGCCCCGCACACGTCTGCACCGCACGCCCTCGGTAGACAGGCCTGCAGGGTTCCGAGACGGCTCAGCCCGGGTGCTTCTCACCGACCTGCTCCGGCGCGGCTCACACGGGGGCGCCACGCCGCTGGCAGTTCTCGGTTCTGCCCGACACGCCGGGCCCTGCCCGGTGCTGAGCCCTGGCTGACCCCGCTCCGTCCCCAGGGCGGCCTCGCCCTCTGGCTTCTTGGTGTGAACGTTGGTGCTGGGGGGCCAGAGGCGGGGTGCACCTTTCCTGCCGGCTGAGGCCGCGGTCCGGTCCAGGGCCAGAGCGGTCTTTGGGGATCTCACCTGCCCTCCCCCTCCCCCCTGCGTGTGCAGTGCCCCCCGTGGGAACCTGTGGCCGCCCCCTCGCCCTGCAGTCTAGCCTCCCGTGCCTCAGCCGAGACGCCTTTCCCACCGCCAGCCGCTCCTCAGAGGGCCTTTCCGTTCCGCGGCTGAGGCGCCCGAGCTGGCCAAGGCTGAGAAAACCCTAAAGCCCGGACCTTGCAATGGCCTTCTTAGCGCTTCTTAGAAAACACCGCCTTCGGGCGGGAGGGAGCTCTGTGGCTCCGCTGACGGGGACTGGCTGCAGGGCCGTGCTCCTGTGCAGCAGGTACTTTTCTTGTTTTGGTTTGATCACCTGAGGATATTTTCTCCATGGCTTTTCAGAGAGAGTAGAAGGAAGAGAGAGAGAGAGAGAGAGAGGGAGAGAGAAACATTGATGTAAGAGAGACACATCGATCGGTTGCTTCCTGCACGCTCTCCGACCCAGGGCAGGGAGGGAACCCACATCCCAGTATGTGCCCTTGACCAGGAATTGACCCACAACCCTTCAGTGCGCGGGCTGACGCTCTAACCACTGAGCACACTGGCCAGGTCGTAGCAGTTGCTGTTATTGGCTTGTTCCTCTGTCCACTTGCCCATCAGACTGCTCCTCTAGAAGTGGACACGGACCCGATGGCCCCAGGCCGCGCCCCTGGGGGAAGCGCTTCCAAGAAACAGGAGCCGTGAGGCTGCAGGGAAGGGGGTGGGACAGCCCCGCAGAGGAAGGGGCGTCTCAGAAACGGAGCTAAGTCAGCGGAGAGCAAGCTTGGAGAGCGCCAGGGTGTGCCAAGGCCCTGGGTGAGAGGAGAAGGCTGTGCTGGGGGAGGGCCGGCCTGTCTATCTCCGAGTGTCAGGAGGAGTGGGTGTGGGGTTGGCGTGGCTTGTGCGGGAGCTGGAGGGGGGTTGGAGGGTCTTGGGGAACCTCTGAGGGTTTGGGGTACGAGAATGACTGGCTCAGAGCTGTGGTCTCGGAGTCACTCTGGGTGTTGGGGAGAGTGGATGGGGGCACAGCCCGCCTGCAGCCGGGGGGCAGGTGGCAGACGAAGGTGTCTCAGATGGGGGCGCGGCTGAAGGGAAAGGTAGTACCTTTGTTGGGAAAACTGGCAGAGTTTCAGTAGCAGCTAGCTGGAATTTGAATTTGGGGGGAAGCAGAGGCAAGTACCGAGGAGGCGTCCTGGCTTTGGTGTGAAACAGGACCCCAGAAAGAGCCTGGGTATGGGGAGCCCTCATTCAGTTCTAGGGTCTTCGGGGCCCCCCAGGTCCTAGAGGGAGACTGTGCAGTGGGGTGTCGGTCTGGGGTGTCATGTAGACCGCCCCTGAAGTTGCGGCGTTTCTGCTGAGCTGGTGCTGCAGGCCGGCAGATACGGCCCAGGGCCTCCTCAGGGTTTGGTTCAGAAGGGTCTTCAGACATGGAATAATTGGGCAGAAATATGACTGGACGCGGCCTGGCCTGCAGGAGTGTCCAAACGACCGTCCGCCTGGTGTCTGTGCCGGCGCCGCCTGCTGCCCGCCCGCCGCCCGCCCGCCGCTGTGCCCTGACCTCCCTTTATTCGCTCGCTCCCCGCAGATGCGCCCTTTTCTGAAGGTCGCGCTTAGATCAGAAGTGGTCAGTCTCACAGTCTCCTCACCGGGGTCTCGGCACCCGCCCCTCTCACTTCACGCAGTCCCTGGAGTCGGCCCCCCGCTGGCCCCGCGCCCCGCAGCCGCCCCCGTTCCTGCCAGCCGCGCCCTCGGCTCCACCCGCAGCGCCCTGGCTTCTGGCTCGTCCCAAGCGTCAGGTCCCCGCGCTGTGCGGGCTCTGGCCGCGCTCGCAGTCTTCCAGGGCCTCCCCCGCAGCCCATGACTCCCAAGTCCCCCGGAGCCCGGATGCCTGTCGCCCGCGTGGACTCTGCCTTTTGAATGTCCCGCAGGCCTGAGACGCCTGGTCTGAACCGGTCTCTGCGCCCCCTTCCGTCCTGATGCGTGGACCTGGGTCTGCCCAGCGCCCAAAGGGAGGTGGGAGCCCTGAGCAGGGGCCGGCCCTGTGCCCGCTTGTCCCTGCTCTAAGGGACCCTGGAGGCCGGCGAGCGTCCCATGTCAACCGCGTCCGCCTTTCGCCCTTGCCCGCCCTCCGCAGCACTCTCCCAGGCTCCCACTGTCTTCAGGGTGGAGCCCACGGCCTGGGTGCACCTCGCCCAGCCCTGCTCGCTTCCTGTCCACCCTCATTTCCTGTCCCCCTTCTAGCCTCAGGGCCCCAGTCGTCTAATGATACAAAGATTTGTTTTCTGTTTCACAGTCCTCACGGCCCTCACGTGCGTTCCCTCCTCCTCACTCTCCCTGGATTCTCACCTGCTCCTCAGGGCTCGGCCAGAACCCGTCCTCCCCCAGTGACCCCCGCCCTCCTCGCCACCGGGAGCACCAGGATGTTGGTGGCACCTGTGGCTTTCTAGGTCACACTGCTCTGACGCTGACGTGGTGTGGTTGGTGCCGCACTCGCTGCTGCTGGAGCGGAGCCACAGGGAGCGCGCCCCTGCATGCTGCTGCCTGAGCGACTCAGCGCACATGCTCAGTGCTGCTGGGGCTGGGGCCCCCTAGGCGCGGGTTTCATAGACTGTGTAAAGGGAAAAGGAAAACTAAATCTAGATCGCCAACTTTACATTTTCTAAGTGAAGATATTCATTAACATAAAATTATTCTCATCACAACTCCATAAAAGAAATAGCATTTAAAACCAAATTATTAGGAGGGCATTCTATTAGAATGAAAAAAAAATTAGCTTAAAGAAAAACTCAGCAATTTGTCATTGATCACCATCGTCTGTCTCTTCCTCCAACTGCTGATTGCCGCTGTGCAGATGGCCCCGGCTGCCGCCAGGTGTGGGAGGCGGTCTTGTTGGGAGCAGAGTTAGAAGCTGGGAGGACGGAGGCTGGAGCTGTGGCCTGAGGGGGTGGGACAGGGAGACCTGGGTGTGTCCAGAGAAGTAAATAAGAAATAAGGAGAACCATGCATATGCTGTGCCGTCAGCTGATTAGGTGAGGCCCACCCACATTGAGGAGGGCACCTGGTCTTCTCAGGCCACTGACCTAAGTGTTCTCTCTCTCTCCCTTTTAATTTTATTTTTTTTAAATTTTATTTTATTGCTTAAAGTATTACAAAGAGTAGTACATATGTCTCCTTTTTTTCCCCATTGACCTTCCCCCAGTCTCCCCTACACCCCAGTATCTTGCGTCCATTGGTTATGCTTATATGCATGCATACAAGTCTCCCCGAACCCCCCCAGCCTTCCTGCTGTAATTTGTCAGTCTGTTTGATGCTTTTCTGTATCTATTTTTGTTCATCAGTTTATAATGTTCTTTATTATCCATAAATGAGTGAGATCATGTGGTATTTTCTTTCATTGCCTGGCTTATTTCACTTAACATAATGCTCTCCAGTTCCATCCATGCTGTTGCAAATGGTAGGAATTCCTTCTTTTTTAGCACAGCATAGTATTCCATTGTGTAGATGTACCACAGTTTTCTAATCCACTCATCTGCTGACGGGCACTTAGGCTGTTTCCAAATCTTAGCTATGGTGAATTGTGCTGCTATGAACATAGGGGTGCATATATCCTTTCTGATGGGTGTTTCTGATTTCTTGGGATATATTCCTAGGAGTGAGATTATTGGGTCAAATGGGAGTTCCATTTTTAGTTTTTTGAGGAAACTCCATACTGTTCTCCACAGTGGCTGCACCAGTCTGCATTCCCACCAGCGGTTCACGAGGGTTCCCTTTTCTCCACATCCTCCCCAGCACTTGTCATTTGTTGATTTGTTGACGATAGCCATTCTGACAGGTGTGAGGTGGTACCTCATTGTTGTTTTGATTTGCATCTCTCGATGATTAGTGACTTTGAGCATGTTTTCATATGTCTCTTGGCTTTCTGAATGTCCTTCTTCGAAAAGTGTCTATTTAGGTCCATTGCCCATGTTTTGATTGGGTTGTTTACCTTCCTTTTGTTGAGTTGTATGAGTTCCCTGTAAATGTTGGAGATTAAACCCTTATCAGAGATAACATTTGCAAATATGTTCTCCCATGCAGTGGGCTTTCTTGTTGTTTTGTTGATGGTCTCTTTTGCTGTGCAGAAGCTTTTTATTTTGATGTAGTCCCATTTGTTTATTTTCTCCTTAGTCTCCATTGCCCTAGGAGCGGTATTGGTAAAGATATTGCTACGACAAATGTCTGCTATTTTGCTGCCTATGGCTTCTTCTAAGATTTTTATGGTTTCCCATCTTACATTTAAGTCCTTTACCCATTTTGAGTTTGTTTTTGTGTATGGTGTAAGTTGGTGGTCTAGTTTCATTTTTTGCATGTATCTGTCCAATTTTCCCAGCACCATTTATTGAAGAGACTGTCTTGTCTCCATTGTATGAGCTTGCCTCCTTTGTCAAATATTAATTGAGCATAGTGGCTTGTGTTGATTCCTAAGTGTTCTCTCACTCAAAGCGCCTCACAGACACACCCAGAGTGACCTCTGACCCCAGGTCGGGGCAGCCTGTGGCCCGGTCAATTTGGCACATGCATTAACCATAACGGGCACGTGTGGTGCAGGGGAAATGTTCTGACAAGAAGGGCAACGTGGCAGGAGTGGGTGCAGAGTAGAGTTGGCCTGGGAAGTGGGCGTGGATTGGCGAGGGAGGGAGGGGATACTTTGATTGACATGGTGGGAGGATGGCTCTGGCCGAGGGTTGAAGAACTGAGGCCTCTGACATGTTCGGCAGGGAATGTCCTCCAAGGGGTTGGCAGGGGGTGGCCTTGCGGGGACAGCGATGCAGCTGCGTGGTCAGAGGGGCCGTGTGAGTTCCCGCTGGCCTTCTCACCCCAGCACCCTTCCTGCCGTCCTGAGGAGTGAGTGTGCGCCTCCGCTGGCACCTGCTCCGGGGGTGGGCAAGGGCGCTGGAGAGACGGCAGGAGGAAGGCGGTGCCCTGGCTCCGGGGGCCCAGCAGGCTCGGAGCCTCCTGCCTCACAGTGCGCTGTGCCCAGCTCCTGCTGGGGGCATCCCCGTGCCCGGCTCCTGCTGGGGGCATCCCCGTGCCCGGCTCCTGCTGGGGGCTTCCCTGTGCCCGGCTCCTGCTGGGGGCTTCCTGCTGTCGGGTTGACTCCTCCAAAGCTGACTTCTGCACAATCGGTGCCCTCCCCTGCCTGGTCCCTGCAGTGCCCGGTGGGCAGCAGCTTCCCTGGCAGCCTCCCGGCCGTGTGTGGCAGAGCTCCTGCAGCGAGACTTTCCTGTGAGCAGTGTCCCTGGCGCCCGCGGGAAGGTTTCTGGCACATTCCACAGTGTGACACCGTGCAGACCTCTCTGCCATAGCCGCATCCCCCCCCCCCCCGCCCCCCGCCCCTGGGTCCCAGCCTTGCAGGCTGCTCCTTGCTCTGCAGTCTGGGCTTTAGTCCTCCTCCAGCAAACCCTTCGTCACTCACCCCTCTGCACGCTTGGACATTCGCTTGTGTGCACGACGGTGGCCTCGCTGACAGCTGTGGCAGCACTGTCTGTCAAGAAGACCTTCTGGCAAACCTCAGATTTCACCACGGGCTTCGGCCCGAGTCCGCACGAGCAGTGGCTCAGACTGCCGCTCCGCTGTCATTGACTCGTCTAAGTACTCATCAGACGTTAATGCCGGTTACTGGTGCTGAGCGCCTTCCTGGTGCGGGAATTCAGCGCCATCCCGGGGCCTGACTCTGACTCCTGTGGTGCCTGGCACGGGAGGCTGTCCCGGGCCCCAGGGGAGCAGACCCGAGGCCCCACGGCTGGTGGTGCGCAGCCACGTTCACACCCTGGTCCGCGGCTGGATCTGCTCTCCTCCGCGTGACCTGGTGCTCCGGGCGCTGCCCTGTCCCGTCCAAATCCGCTCTCCTTAGCAGCGGAGGTGTCTAGCGCCTCACCCTTCTGATGAGCTTTTTCTGGTGAATTCTAGCTCATCAGGACTTTCGGTCCATGGCCCCCGCCTTGAACAGGGCACTCAGGATAGTCTGAGTGCTGCCGAGGGCCCGGAACAGTCCTGCAGGCTTGCAGGCAGGGACAATGGCAGGGACGTGTGGAGAGAGCCCGTGGGGGACTTGGGCAGAGGCTCGCTGCACTGAACTGTGAGTGCCGGCCTGAGTTCAGCGGCTGCAACAAAAATGCCACAGACGTGGCGGCTCACCCAAGACCTTTCTCACAGCCCCGCGGCTGGAAGTCCAACATCAAGGCTCCGGCAGGTCCCCAGTCTGGTGGGACCCCCATTTGTTCACACATGAGCCTCCTCGCCCCCTCGCCGTGTCCCCACTGGGCAGCAAGGGGAGGGCTCTCGGGGTCTCTCCTTCTAAGGGCCTGGATCCCATGATGAGGGCTCCACCTGCTGACCTATTGCCTCTCAAAGGCCCACCTCCTTGGTGTTAGCATGGACCTGGGGGAGGCACACATCCAGCCCATGGTGAGCCCCGAGGAAGGATGATGAAGAAGGAAGAGGACATTCATTTGTCCGGCCCGCCCGCTGGCCTGGAGGCGGCTCTGCAGACCTGAGCGCCCTGCCTCCCGGCTAATGAGCTGCTGCTCATGGGGGAGGGACCTCCTGTCTCCCGGGAGATGCTGCTTGTGCGCTAATTTGAATGATTACCTGGTAGCCCAGGTTCATGGGCAAGGTCTACAGCAGAATTACTCGCGTTGTCATGGTTTCATTTCAGGTTAATTTCTCGTGGGCACATCTGAGACAGGCAGTGACAAAAATACATCCAGCTCCCAGCTGCGCGGGCTGCCGGCAGCGGATTCCTGGTCACTTCCAGCTGCGGGTCCCTCCTCGAGTGGCTAAGGAGCAGCCACCTTAAGTTCACTCGCCGCAGCCCACGCTCCCCGCGAGTGCCGTGTGCGGTGAGCTGTCCTGAGAAGCCGCAAGCTCCCCGACTGTTGTTCGGTGCACGCAGAGGTCACAGAGGTCACCTCAACTCTTAAAATGGGACGCAAACCTTGTCATTCTGTTCCTAAGTGACTCAGGGATCCCGTGGCGCTGCGAGGAAAGCCCGAGCCACACCCAGGCCGCGAGGCTCGGCGCTACCTCCTGCCCCGCCACCCCCGCGTCCTGCTCCCGCCCCCGCGGCCCCACTCTGCTCTGAAATTGTTGTGGGACGAACGCCGCACATGAGGTCTGCCCTCGGAGCAGGCATTTGCACGGGGCTGGATTGAAGCCCATCCCCTGGTCAGCACCCCCCGCCTCCCACCCCCCGCCTCCCCCATCCCCCACCTCCCTTGCACCCTGCCGTCCGCCCACTCGGCTGGGCTCTCTCCGGGTGTGGCGCCGGCGCTCGGGTGGTGGAGCGGCCGCAGGGGTCCTTCCGTGACTGCTCGCTGCCCTCCGCATCCTGCCCGCTGGGCTCCTCCCGCACCACGCTGTTGCAGGACTTCCTTCTTTCTGTGACGGAACGGCATTCCACTGTGTGACACACCACATTTTCTGTGCCCACGGATGGGCATTCACACTGTCCACAGCGTGGCTCCCGCGCAGGGAACACGAGGTGCAGGTCCGGATTTCGCGTCATGTGGGTAAGTACCCAGAAGTGGGACCATGGGGTCAGGTGGTCGTTCTATTTTACGTTTCTATCCACATTGAGGAATCCGTCCACACTGTTTTCCACAGTGGCCGCACCAGCCTCCCTCCCACCAGAGTGCACACGTGGCCACACCAGCCTCCCCCCAACCAGAGTGCACACGTGGCCACACCAGCCTCCCTCCCACCAGAGTGCACACGTGGCCGCACCAGCCTCCCTCCCACCAGAGTGCACACGTGGCCACACCAGCCTCCCCCCCACCAGAGTGCACACGTGGCCACACCAGCCTCCCTCCCACCAGAGTGCACACGTGGCCACACCAGCCTCCCCCCCACCAGAGTGCACACGTGGCCACACCAGCCTCCCCCCCACCAGAGTGCACGTGTGGCCGCACCCGCCTCCCTCCCACCAGCGGTGCACAAGGGTCCCTTTTCTCCACGTCCTCGCCAGCGCTCGCCCAGGCCAGCGTAGGTCTTGGATAAACAGATGTGAATTTTCATTGTCCGCCATGACTGATTTGGACTAATGAATGGACTCCGTGAACATGTGAGCTCCCGGTGGACTGCGAGCAGGCGTCATGGGACGGAGGGCGCCCTGCGGTCAGTCAGGCTGACGCTGCCCCAGGACAAGGGGTCTTGGGTGTTGACCCGGAAGGTAATGTGGGGATGGAGTGGCATCCATAAAGCGAGTAAGACTCACTTTTCAGAGATCTGGGTCCAGTGCCTGGTGCACCGAGCTGTGCTGCGCGGTGCTCGCCAATCAGCACCAAGACCCTGTCCCTGCCGCAGACCCGGGCTACCCAGCCCAGTGACCGCTGTCCCTGCCTCAGAACCAGGGCCACTCAGCCCAGTGACTGCTGTCCCTGCCTCAGAACCAGGCCACTCAGCCCAGTGACCGCTATCCCTGCCACAGACGCGGGATGCACACGCAGAATATTGCACCCCCACATGTATATGAGGATAGACCCCCACTCATTCCAGGCCTGGAGGCAGTTATGGCAAATAGAAAAGCCTGCCGCTGGGAAGTGATCATGTAGAAAGGGAAGGAGGAACTAGTAACCGAGGGAAGGAGCCCGAAGAGACCCAGAGCCGCAGGGCCGCGGGACTCAGCCTCTGATCCCTGGGTGCAAGAGAAGGAGGGCTGAGAACCGCGTTCCCATCACATGAGGGGGGCCATTTCTTGGGGAGACGCAAACCCTCCCGGGGAAGCGGAGGTGACAGTCATTCACTGTGGACCTTGTAGCTCGGGCCCCGAGGCGAGCAGTGTCAACCCCCACAGGTGCACAGCATCCTCTCACTTCTTCACGTCCCTGTTGTTCGCTGAAGGGTCGGGAGGGAAGTTTCCTAAGGCGATTCTTACCCTGATCCTAATAGAGCCTGCTGCTTGGGGAGCCGACTCCGAGAGACTCCAGGGACGAGGCCAGCACCCCACCTCCCGGCAGCTGCCCTTGGTCCACGGCTGGTGGTCTGTGTGCTCAGGTGGACCCTGCCCCTCTGGACCCCCCGAGACTCAGAGAGAGGACCTGGAAAGTGCGTTAGAAGCTGTAAAGCACTAAAGAAGTCATCCACTAGTCTTCAAACTCTTCTTAAAGGTCTCTACTTCTGGAGAGAGAACCCAAACGAGGACACCCTCCCCCGCTGTGCCGCGTGGGGTCATGTAGTCCCTTGAGAGCACACAGTTCAGAATCGGGAGTTCCAGGTAACGGCTTGGCCAACAGCGCATTTCCCGACATCCCGTTATCCTCTTTCTCTGCATCTGAAGAAGAGAGACACTTTCATTTACAAAACGGGATATGCGACCGTGTTGAAAGTCCCTTCTGGAAGGTAAACAGCATGAGGGCAGTTGTCTGTCTGTCTGTCTCCCTGTCACAGAACAGGGACCGGAACAGAACAGCCGGGACTCAGCACGCCTGCTGGGCAGACGGGGGAGCACCGCAGCAGAGACACCGGGGGCTCGGGAGAAAAGTGTCAAGGATGTTTGATGGTTATTATTATGAAACCCGAACCCTCAAGGGTGAAAACAAAAGTAAACAGAGACGGGATTTCTTACCGAAACTCTCCCGGGGATCCCCAAAGCTGCTAACACACAATACCGGTGATTGGTATTGTTAGTTCCTAATTTTGCGTGAATACCACTGTACAAGTTTAAAGTCTCTGTAAAGAGATGAGGAAGACTCTCTTATAAGCAGGGAAAAGTTAAATTCATGCTTGTAAAAGCGGGTTAAATCCTCCAAGTGAATCTTTGGGTGACAGATCATTGGCCGTTCGCCTAATTTTTTGTGTGGAGTGAACTGGATGCCAATGGACACAGGTGTGCTTGCTCTCCTCTCACTTCCAAGCCGGCTTTGGCAGGGAGGCCGCATCGTTGCGTAATGAGACTGCTCTTCCCTTTCAGGTGTAGCCTGGAGTCTTTTCAGTGGTTGCATGTGAAACCCTTTGTAGGGAGCCGAATGCTTTTCGGAGCCACGTTTCTATCAGACTGTGCTTTCGGAGAACCTAAGGATTGGGAACTTGTCTGTGTGCGTGCGTGCGTGCGTGCGTGCGTGTGTGTGTGTGTGTGTGTGTGCGTGTGTGCGTGTGTGTGCTGGTTTTCTGTTGAGTGTGTGTGTTGGATGTGTGTGTGTTTGTTGGTATGTGTTGAATGTACTAGTATGTGTTTGTTGTGTTTGTGTTGGTTATGTTTTGAGTGTGTGTATTGCTTGTGTATATGTGTTGGTTGTGTGTTGGGTGTATGTTGGTTGTGTGCATTGGTTGTTTTGAGTGTTGGTTGTGTGTATTGGTTATGTGTTGTGTGTATTGATTGTGTATGTGTGTTTAGTGTATGTATTGGTTGTGTGTATTGGTTGTGCTGAGTTTGTGTGTTGGTTGTGTGTGTTGGTTGTGTGTATTGGTTGTGTTGAGTGTTGGTTGTGTGTGTTGGTTGTGCTGAGTGTGTGTTGGTTGTGCTGAGTGTGTGTGTTGGTTGTGTGTATTGGTTGTGCTGAGTGTGTGTGTTGGTTGTGTGTGTTGGTTGTGCTGAGTGTGTGTGTTGGTTGTGCTGAGTGTGTGTGTTGGTTGTGTGTATTGGTTGTGTTAAGTGTTGGTTGTGTGTGTTGGTTGTGCTGAGTGTGTGTTGGTTGTGTGTGTTGGTTGTGCTGTGTGTGTTGGTTGTGTGTGTTGGTTGTGCTGAGTGTGTGTATTGGTTGTGCTGAGTGTGTGTGTTGGTTGTGTGTATTGGTTGTGTTAAGTGTTGGTTGTGTGTGTTGGTTGTGCTGAGTGTGTGTGTTGGTTGTGTGTGTTGGTTGTGCTGAGTGTGTGTGTTGGTTGTGTGTGTTGGTTGTGCTGAGTGTGTGTATTGGTTGTGCTGAGTGTGTGTGTTGGTTGTGTGTATTGGTTGTGTTAAGTGTTGGTTGTGTGTGTTGGTTGTGCTGAGTGTGTGTTGGTTGTGCTGAGTGTGTGAGTTGGTTGTGTGTATTGGATGTGCTGAGTGTGTGTGTTGGTTGTGTGTATTGGTTGTGCTGAGTGTGTGTGTTGGTTGTGTGTATTGGTTGTGTTGAGTGTTGGTTGTGTGTGTTGGTTGTGCTGAGTGTGTGTGTTGGTTGTGTGTGTTGGTTGTGCTGAGTGTGTGTGTTGGTTGTGTGTATTGGTTGTGCTGAGTGTGTGTGTTGGTTGTGTGTGTTGGTTTTGCTGAGTGTGTGTGTTGGTTGTATGTGTGTTTGTTGACTGTGAGTGAGTCGTGGGAACATTAGGCTTCCTGTGTATGCAGTCACTCTGCCCCATTTTCTCCCTCATGCCAGAATTCACATGACCAAATGTTCTTGAATGTTCTATTCAGGGTATGACGCTAAGCCCAAAAGGTTCAGCTCGAGAAACATAATAGTCTGTCACCTAATGGACCCTATTTAAATGCTGTCACTCAAAAATGCTGAATTATTATTATCATCATTATTATTTGTTAGTACTCACTCAAGGATAATTTTTCCATTGATATAGTTTTTTAGAGAGAGTGGAAGGGTGGGAGGGAGTGGGGGAGATTGAGAGAGAGAAACATCAATATGAGAGAGACACATCGATTGGTTTCCTCCTGCACTAGCCCCAGAGCTGGGAATCGAACCCATGACCCTTCAGCGTGCAGGCTGGTGCTCTAACCACTGAAGATACCAGCTAGGGTATTTTTGTTATTGTTGTTAAATTATTTAAACACAAACTGCTACCCTCAGTTTTCTCTAGATTCTACGATTGAGCCTTTGAAGTCGAGGACTTTTACTGTCAAGTTAGTTAGTGTTGGCTATGCGGTATTTGTTTAGCCTGCCTCGTGTTTGTAACCAGTGTATCCATTCCCCTCAGCTTTGCCACATGGGCACTTACTTGATGGACACACTTTCCAACAGTTTGCTCAGATGTTGGTAAATCGTTCATCCGGACAGGGTCCCTCACAGAGCCCGTGGCGGACAGCCAGCGACCCGCCTCCAGGAGCACATCCATCAGCACGTGACCAGCCACGTGGTAATGTATTGTAGGGGCTTTCTTCCCAGGCCCTCGGCGGGAATTAGGAATTGATATAACAGGTGCTTTGCTGTAAATAGAAACCCAATTGTTCGGGCAGGTTGCTTTTTTTGGTTAGTCCATTGTGATCAGCGTTTGGACTGATCAATGGCACTTTTCATAACTCTCCTATGTTTTTGCTCAAGAAGAAGGAGGAAACTTGTGCTCATCACTGATGGCCCTGAAGGCAATAGCTTTGATGTCCCCCCTCCCCTCCCAAGGTTTGAAGTTCGTAGGAAACCAGAAACCCCTTAGCATGGCCAAGACACCTTCAGGTGTCTGCGGGAGGGTTTCTAATGAAACATTAGACCTGAAGAGCCAGTTATTAATGGGCAAACCAGACCACGGAGGGGAGGATGAGGCACTTTCTAATTATAATTGAGCTGGGGAAGTTGAAATCTTTGTGCAGCATGAAGAGATAGAACTTATGCTTCATTGCAGACTCCGAGCTGGATTTGGGAATACTCCCAGTCAAGTCAGCAAGGAAGTAAAAAAACACCGAGTCCCGTTGGGGCCGCGTGGGCCCGCGTTGTTGGGGCTCCGTGTCCCGCATCAGACGCCTAGCATCTCAGACAGCAAGCCTGGGGCAGGATGTTCAGCAGAGCTTTACCTTGCCTGACCCGCTGTTTATGTAACTCAGACGGAATGGCCTCATTTTCTTAGCTCATTTTCAGGATGATATGCCTGTGAGGAGCAGACGGTAGGGAGTGGGGAAAAATTCACAAGCTTGGAGAGGCCCTTGGTAAGAAGGAGTCTTTTTTAAAAAAATCGATTTTATTGGTGACATTGGTTAATAAAATTATACAGGTTTTAGGTGTACAATTGTACAGCACACAGTCTGTATACTGTACTGTGTGTGTTCACCACCCCAAGTCAAGTCTCCTTCCATCCATGTATCCCCCCTACCTTCTGCCCCCTCCCTCGGGCGATCACTGTACTATGCTGTGTCCATGAATCTTTCTCTGTTTTCTTTGCTAACTCCCTTCACCTGCTCACCCCGCCCCACTCCTCCCGAGTGAATCTTGCATTTGCCGATGAAGAGGCTCTCCCTCCCCGGGGATGGCCGCACAGTGTGTCCGCAGCAGGATGGCTCTCCTCAGGGCTCAGGCCTCCTTCCCGGAGGCCACCCTGGAGGGGCGTCACGCACAGGGATGGGAAGGGCTTCCTCCAGGCGGGACCCTCCCTCCCGGACCTCTGCAGTGTTCACCACCCTTGTTCTGGGTGTGTTTCCTTACCGTCTCTCCTCCCCGGCAGACCGTGGGCCTCTCCTGTCAGGGGTCAGGCCTTGGTTCACAGTGACATACCTGTGTCCGCAGCCCCGCGCAGGCTGCCTGACCCATAGCAGGCGCTGAACTTTAAACCAAAGTTGAGTTTTCATTTTTTTGTGAAGATCTGAAATGAAAATTGTTGTTCTGCCACCAACATTATTTTTATTTTTTAAAAATATATTTTTACTGATTTTTTTACAGAGAGGAAGGGAGAGGGATAGAGAGTTAGAAACATCAATGAAAGAGAAACATTGATCAACTGCCTCCTGCACGTTCCCTACCAGGGATTGAGCCCGCAACCAAGGTACATGCCCTTGACCGGAATCGAACCCAGGACCCTTCAGTCTGTGGCCCGATGCTCTATCCACTGAGCCGAACGGGTCAGGGCTGGCTCCAACATTACACCAAGAACGTCTTCTCATGCATCATGTGGGCGGCTGGGTAGGGAATCTTTAGGGTCCCCACATTGAACTAAAACCAATAGGGTTGTAGGGATAAGGCCGCCCCCCTCCCCGCACCCTGACCCCGCCCCGCGTGGCTGATGGCTCCTGGTGTTGGGAGATCCCAGCAGAGGAAGGGGCAGGTGCTTGAGGAGTCTGCGGTCCAGCTGAAGGGCCTGCATCGACCCCACCACAACCTGTGACTGCGACAGCCACGGGCGCGTGTGGACCAGGAGGGTGACGGGCCTTCAGGCGAGAGAAGAGACCGCTGCGCTCGAAGCCTTGAGTCCTGGCTTGGGGAAGTGGTTGTTTACAATTGTGTCTCGAGCAAGCCTGCCCCTGGGTGTGCGCCTTGACCTGCGTGTGCCAGCTGTCGGTATGCAGGTGGGCGGCAGTGAGGGGTGTAGGTTGGACGTCGGGCGAACTTGGCCGGGAAGGTGAGAACATGTAGGGAGGCCAGTCAGAACCACAAATGGACCTGCGGGTGAACCCAGTGCAACGCTTCCCTTGGCGTCTCTCTTTTCAAAGAGAAATAAATAAGAATCACAAGCAGATAGTTTCTTGACCATCAACTGTATTTTGGTTCTTTCCCCTGAGAGCCTAGGACGCCATGGCTTTAGTGACAGGCGGCTGCTCAGGGCCTGGGCGCTCATGTCCATCTTACTGTGCACGTCAGCCTGGCTGTGGCTGAGGCCCCGGAGCCTTGGGGGCCTACTGGTGCCGTCTTTGCACAGACCTGAGTTTCTCTGCAGTGTCCACCAGGGGCATCATGGGAATGTCCTAGTCTTGGGGCGGCACTGGACGAGCTCTCTCTCTCTCTCTCTCTCTCTCTCTCTCTCTCTCTCTCTCTCTCACACACACACACACACACACACACATACACCTACAGTGACCCTCAAACCCTCTCTGTCTCTGCCGGAGTCCTCATTCCTGCTGGGACATTTATACCAGAGTCATCCAGGAGCTGTGCTGAGAGCACATCTACTGGGTTGCCTGAAATCTGGAAAAACCAGAATTGGTGGTCGCTGGAGTGGCTGCAGAGCAGCAGCTTTGGGGAGGTCAGTCACACACAGAAGGACAGTCACGGGTGGGGAGAGTGCCTGGGTGAGAGATCTTTAAGGACAGTGTGATCCGGGTACCCAAGGGCAGGCTAGTGGGAGGTGCATAACAGAGAATGAGGTGAGAACCCCCAATATTAGGACCGGGGCTCCTGATTGGGACTCGACCTTAACATGTTAAGTGCCCAGCCTGTTTTGTCTTCTAGACGGAAGGTATAGTGTCAGTCACCGGTGACCGACTGGGCACTTAACGTGTTAAGAACAGGGACACGAGCAGCCGTCTCTCAGCATGAGCAGCAGGACCAGGCCGGCAGGGGCCCTGGACAGACGTATGCACCGAGCGGTCCTAGCTCAGGTCATCCCAGCTGCTGGGCCCCAAGTGGGCCAGGTGGCTGCAGCCTGGGAGGGGGAGGCAGTGCATTCGGGACTGGGGGACAGTTGTTCCTAACATTAGTGACAAAAACCAGTTCAAAGTGTTAGCAGTTTTAGGCATATTGCAATTCAAAGGGAAATGGCTTTTAACTTGAAGAATGGATTCAGGGGCAAAGGAGGCCAATTTGGGTGACCTGGTCACCCCCGGCCTCTGTGGCCTGTCACCTGGTCTTATTCTGCCTGGTCACAATGCTTCCTGGACATCGGTGGTACAAATTCCTTTACAACATTGGGACGGAATTACAGTCATGCCCAAGGAGAAACACTCATTCTATCTAGCTTAGGTGAAACAGCCAGGTCCTGTGGGCTCCCACGGTGGTGGCGCAGGGTTCCCTGTTAAGGCAATATCAACAGCCGAGCAGTGTGACAAGTCCCCTCCTCATTCTGGGGGTGACACATAGCACCTCCTGAAGGGCCTGCCCGAGGCTCTTCGTGAGGAGGGTCACGCCTTGCTATAGATGTGTCCGTGGTGGTTGTCTTGGCTTCTGTTTTTCATCATAGATTTGCTTACAAGCAGCTAGTACACCCTGAACGTGCCTCTCTACCAGTGAAAACCTTTTGGTGTTGGGGTCCGTGTTTTCAGACTTTGTAAGGAGCTCATCAAGGTCTGCAAAAGCTTCTGCTGAACCTTCACAGTGCATCCCCCGGGCTTTCCCTTTTCCTTCTCCGGCAGTTTCCTTTTCTCTTGTCTCTTCTTCAGCTTCCATGCCTGTCCCAGTTCCAAGAACTTCTCATTTGTCCCTTTCTAGGACCCCTCTAGGAGCTCCTTAACGTCACCCTCATCCACACCTGGTTTAAGTGGTTTGCCATCTCAACCACAGTCTCGTTGATGTTTGTCATCTTTGCACTATGATGTTACAGTGGCTATGACATCACAATGGCTATGATATAACTAGGTGATCAGAAGTTTACAGCTCCAATGTGTCTTACAGGCCCACTGTTGTATGTGGCCCAAGGTTGACTGGAACAGCTATTATGTGGTGCACGACTGTACACAAATGACAGCAGACTTCTCACCAGGAACAACAGAGACCAGATGACAATGGGATGATATTTTAAAAGTGATGCCATGAAGAAGTCTGTCAACTTAGAATTCTATGTCCATGAAACTGGAGGCTGCCAATTTCATATGGGGGATGGAGCTCTAGTGTTTTAAGAGTCTTATACTTTATATGGAAGAACACAATATTAAATACGTATAGATTGTAACAAATTATAGATGTACATTGTAATTCTTAGAATAACCCCCAAAATTCAAAGAATATAGCTAAAACACCAATACAAGGATTAAAATAGGATGCCAAAAAAATCTTTGATTAACCTAGAACTGTGGTCGGCAAACTGCGGCTTGTGAGCCACATGCGGCTCTTTGGCCCCTTGAGTGTGGCTCTTCCACAAAATACCACTGCCTGGGCGAGTCTATTTTGAAGAAGTGGCATTAGAAGAAGTTTAAAAAATTTGGCTCTCAAAAGAAATTTCAATCATTGTACTGTTGATATTTGGCTCTGTTGACTAATGAGTTTGCCGACCACTGACCTAGAAGAAAATAAGAAAGGAGAAACAGAAACAAAAGCAGGCGAGATAAACAGAAAACCAACGGTAAAGTGGTAGACCTAAATGTAACCCATGAACAACTGGAAGAAATAGAAATGGACTAGGACACCAATGAAAAGACAGAGACTGTCAGGCTGGATAAAAAAAGCAAAATCAATATATGTTAATTAAGAGATGCACTTTAGCCTCAGCGGGTGTGGCTCAGTTGTTTGGGCATTGACCCAGGCACCGAAGGGTTGCTGGTTCGATTCCCAGTCAGGGCACATGCTTGGGTTGCAGGCTGGATCCCCAATGGGGGGTGTGCAGGAGGCAGCCGATCGATGTTGTGCTCTCACATAGATATTCTCTATCCCTCCCCCTTCCTCTCTCTTTAAAAATCAATAAAAATATTTTCTTTTAAAAAGAGAGATGCACTTTAAATTCAATGACACACATAGGTTGTAATATATATATATATATATATATATATATATATATATATACACACACACACACACACACACACACACACACACACACACACTAGAGGAGGCCCGGTGCACAAAATTCAAGCATGGGGGGGGTGTCCTTCAGCCCAGCCTGCACCCTCTCCAATCTGGGACCCCTTGGGGGATGTCCAACTGCTTGTTGGATCAAGCCTAAACCGGCAGTCAGACATCCCTTTCACAATCTGGGACTGCTGGCTCCTAACCACTCGCCTGCCTGCCTGCCTGATTGCCCCCTAATTGCTCCCCTGCCAGCCTGATTGACGCCTAACTACTCCCAGCCAACCTGATCGATCCCAACTGCCCTCCCCTGACGGCCTGATTGCCCCTAACTGCCCTCCCCTGCAAGCCTGGTAGCCCCCAACTGCCCTCTCCTGCAGGCCTATTCGCCCCAACTGCCCTCCCCTGATGGCCTGGTCACCCCTAACTGCCCTACCCTCCCGGCCATCTTGTGGCGGCCATGTTGTGATGGCCATCTTGTGGCAACCATCTTGTGATGATGTTGTACGAGGGCATGACACCGCCTAGGCTATTATATAGGACTAGAGGCCCAGTGCATGATTGAATCATGCACGTGTAGGGTCCCCTACATGCTTTCACTTTCGATCGTGGTGAAGCTGGGTGCCTGTCGGCTGGTGCACCAGGCCTTTCAGAAGCCTCCAGCACGGCGGAGGCTTCTGAAAGGCCTGGTGCCGGAGCAGACAGGCACCCAGCTCCCCCGCTTTAGATGGTCCGCGGTGGGATGTGAGCTCGCTGCCCCAGAGGCCCCTTCTGTTCCGCAGCACAGCCATGGCGCAGACACTGAGCTCCCGCCGCCACTGGCGACGCGAGCTCAGCGTCCTGCCAGCACAATCGGCTACCCTGGCCACCCCAAGTCCCGCCCCCTGCGCCTCCCTCTGGCCCAATCGTGGGCGTAGCGGAGTGATGGTAATTTACATATTACCATTTTATTAGGTAGGATACCTACTCTTACTGTGTATATGGTACAGTATAACTCTGACCTTGACATAGACACACAGGGAATATAGATGACTCCCAAAATATGCACATGTGTCCTGCAAACAATAAGCACTACACACTGGAGCACCCACAGTGACACTCGACAAAATAGACTTGGAGGCAAAGCATGTGAGAGAGACATTTCATAATAATGAATGGCGATGTCCGCCAGACATATACTTGAAAATTTGTACAAGTGTGTAACAGAAATTCCAAATGCATCCAACGAAAAATGAGAGCAGAGAGATAAATACCCAGTCATTGTAAAATTCAGTTCTCAAATAATCTATAAAACAACTGGACAAAAAAAATCAGTAAAGATATAGAATCTAGATGATAAATTATGATTAAAAATCTATATATTTATAAATCTACACATTTAAATGATAAATCTAAGTTATAGGATCTAAATGATTTAATTCACATTTATGGAGACTCCACCCAACACACACGGCAGAATCCACATTATTCCCAAGTGTCCATGGAATGCTTATCATGATAATTCACATTCTGGGCCGTAAAACAACACTTAATCAATTTCAAAAGATTGAAATATTACAGAGTGTGTCATACGGCCACAATGGAATTGCATTTGAAATCAATAAGAATAAGAGCTCTAGAAAAGCCCCAAATATTTTTATGTTAAATGATGAACTTTAAAAAACCCCATACATCAAAGGAGAAATCACAATGGAAAAGAGAAATAATTCAAACGGAATGAAAATGAAAATACTACATATCACATTTTATGGAATGTAGTTAAAGCAGTGCTTACAGGGAAATTTATAACTCCAAAATGCTTATTTTAGAAAGGAAGTGATTTAAATCAGTGATCTAATTTTCCACTTTAAGAAACTAGAAAAAAGCGAGTGCATTAAACCCAAAGTAACTAGAAGGAAGGAAACGATGGAGATAAAGACAGAAATAAATGAAACAAGAACAGACAAAAATGATTGAGAATATAATAATGCCCAACTAGGTCTTCTGGAAATATTAATAAAATTCATAACTCCCTAGCAAGAATTATCCAGAAAAAAAGATAAGAGAACATAAATTAATAATATCAGTAATGAAAGAGGGGGTATAATTCACATCCTAGAGATGTCAAAAGTATAATAAAAAATTTTATAAACAACTTTATGTCAATAAATTTGATGAATCTATTGACAACTCGTCAATAAATGACATTGAAATGGACAAATTCCTCAGAAAATAAAACATCAAAATGTGACACAAGATGAAAGACAAAATCTGAATAGGTTTTATCTATCAAAGACCTTAAAACTTCTATCAAAATAATTTCCTACAAAAGAACCCTAGGTCCAGATGGTTTTGCTGGTAAAGTTTTCCAAACACTGAAGAAGCATTACTAACCCTAAGATACGCTTTTAGAAAATAGAGAAAGAAAAATGTCCAACTCATTTTGTGAGGGAAGCATAATTGTAGCACCAAAACCTGACAAAGGGGCCACAGGGAAAGAAAGTCATACACCAAGATCTCCCAAGAACGTAGATGCTGGGATCTTCAACAAAATGTTCGCACAGTGAATCCAGCCATACTCCAAAGGGACACATTGTGACCACGTGGGCTTCATCCCGTGAATGTGAAGTTGGTTTGATGTTTGAAAAGCAATATAATCCACCATAGCAACTGAATAAAGAAGAAAGGGGTATAGTCACTTCAACAGGTGCAGAGAAGCATTGGATAAAAATTAAAACTTATTCAAGACAAAAACTTTTCTCAGGAAACTAGTGATAAGTGGGAACTCCTCGTCTGATAAGAAGGCATCTACAAAAGCCTTAGTGAAACCTCAGACTTGGCGTTGAAAGACTGGAGGCCATCCCTCTGCCACGGGACACGTGTGGATGCCGCTCTCAGCACTCCCAGCCAAGGGGTCCTGGAAGTGCAACCAGTGTAGGAAGATAAGGGAAAGGCCTGGCCAGGCTGCTCTGTGGTCAGAGCACCATCCCATTACACCAAGGTTGTGGGTTTGATCCCTGGTCAGGACACATACAAGAATCAAGCAATGAATACAGAAATAAGCGGAACAACAAATCTCTCTCTCTTTCTCTCAAATCAATAAGTAAGAAAAGATAAGGAAAAGAAATAAATGCATACAGATTAGAAATGAGTGTGTGAAACTGCCCCACTAACACACACCATGATTACTGACACAGAAAATTCTAAGTTATTGACAACAACAGGAACAGCTTATTAGGACAAATACGTGCATTTAATAGTGTCTCTGGATAGAGGTATACATTAAAAATAAAAACTGAATTTCTATCTACTAGCAGCCAGCAATTGGAAAATGAAATAAAAATTCATGTGTAATAGCATTAGAAAAGCATAAAATACTTAGAAACGAGGTTAACAAAAGACGTGACATGTATATACTATATAGTTTGCTGAGAGAACAGGAGGAACACATACTAGTAAGTAAACGAAGAGATGCAGACCAAGGCCAGGAATGAGTGGGGGCTCAATAGTGTTCAAATCTCAGTCATCTCTAACTTGGTCTATATTTTCAACATCCTAATTTTCATCCATACAAATTCCAGAAACATATGTTTCTAACACTGATATGAAAATACATAGACGACCATTTTCTTGACTTCGTGACTTGATAGAAAATACATGGAAATGTGTAAGGACAGCAGAGGAGGTACAATTCTAGAACCCAGATTATGTGGTCAATTGATTTTAACCAAGGCCTCTAAGACGTTCAATGGGAAAAATTAGTCTTTTCAACAAATATTACTGAGATAACTTAGGAAAAAAAAAAGGGACATGGCCTACCTCACAACATAAACAAAAATTAATTTGAGATGGATCATAGACATAAAAGTAAAAAAACCCACAACACTATAAAGTGTTTAAAATAAAACATTGGGGAACACGCCTACAAACAAGAGCAGGCAAAGTTTTTTTGGACAGGACACAAAAGCGATATTCACAAGAGAAAAATTAGATTAGACTTAATAAAAACCTTTCTGTTCCTTAAAAATACAGTTTAAAAAAGAGAGAGAATGAACAAACCCAGACTGGGAAAAATATTCTCAATTCATATGGGTGACAGTGGACTTGTATCACAAACATACTACCTACACTCAAATACCAAAAAGACAACCACTTATTTTTAAAAATAGGCAAATAGCCCCAGCCAGGTGGCTCAGTTGGTTGGAGCATTGTCCCATGGACGGAAGGGTCAGGGGTTTGATTCCCAGTCAGGGCACATACCTGGTTTGACGGTTTGATCCCGTCAGAGAGCAAGTGAGGGGCAACTAATCTCTCTCTCTGTCTCTCTCTCTTCTTTCTCTCTGCCTTCCTCTTCTCTAAAATCAATTGTTTTATACCCTTGGGTGAGGATTAAAAAAAATAGGCAAATGACTTGAACAGTCACTTAGCCAAGGAAGGAATGCACATGGCTAAAGGAGCAGGAGTGCTCACGTAAGTCATCAGAGAGACGGACACTACTGTCTCCCCTCCCTCTCCTCCCACTCTCCCCCCCCCCCCCCCCCCCCGCTCCCCAGCTGCTGCGGCACACTCATGGGGACTGAGGCTGAGAGAGGCCGCGGGAATCCTGGCACACGCTGGCCGTCATGGGAAGTGGTGCCAACACTTTGGGAAAATGTTTGCCTGTTTCTTATAAAATTAAACACACACTCACCCTTTGATTCAACGACTGTGCTCATGTTTGTAAAATAGTAAAATATAAAACAAACTAAACAACAGCACAAAGGATGCCTCTATCAGAAGGGCTTGCATCCTAGAGTTTGCAGTCCCTTTAGTCACAATTGAAACTGGGAATGACTGAGATGACCGAATTCAATGTGGTCCTTTCACACGATGGAAGCCATGGCCAGTGGAGAGGGATGAGCTACTGAGAGCCCACAGGGCTGTGACTATTACAGACATTGTGCTGAGAAAAGAGGCCAGGCCACCCCAAACTCGTTCCTGGCTCCATTTGCATGATGTTCACGTGTGGGCTGAACCACTCAAGGGTGAAATATGTCCAAACAGCGAGTTTCAGGGAGGGGGCATTACCGGGGAGGAACGGGAGCCACGCTCTGAGGAGGCGAGAAAGAGCAATATCACAATAGGGTGTGGGTTTCACAGGTGTGTCTACTTGTTAAAATTGTTCAACTGAGGTTTGTGCATTTCAATGTTTACATTTATCTCTCCCCCAGCCAAAGAATTAAAGCTATAATAACGACAATGATTGAGTGGTTGTCCTGAGCACACACCTCAAGGACTGGGGATTGAACTTGCAACCAAGCTATGTGCCCTTGACCAGGACTTGAACCCAGGACTCTTCAGTGCACATGGTGCTCTAACCACTGAGCAACACCAGACAGGGTTCACGAATTATTCTTAGTAGTATGTTGTTTAACCTTCACGTATGTGTGGGTTTCTTTACTTCCTTTTGGCAGTTGATTTCTAATTTCAAGGCATTGTAGTCAGAGAATATGCTTGGTATAATTTCAGTCTTCTTGAATTTGTTGATGCTAGTTTTGTGACCCAACATATGGTCTATTCTTAAGAATGTTCCATGTGCACTGGTGAAGGATGTATAATCTGATGTTCTGGAATGAAAGGTTCTGTAAATGACAATTATGTCCATTTGCTCTAGTGTTTCATTTTAGGCTGATATTTCGTTACTGACTTTCTGTTTGGTCTGTCTAGAGCTGTCAATGGAGTATTAAGGTCTCCAACTATGATTGTGTTTTGATCTGTTTCCCCCTTTAGCTCTGTGAGTAGTTGTTTTATTTATGTTGGTGCTCCCTGGTTGGCTGCATATATATTAAGAAGTGTTACGTTTTCTTGATATAGTTCCCTTTATCATTATAAAGTATCCATCTTTGTCTCTTATCTTTGTTATCTTTAAATCCATTTTGTCAGATATAAGTATGGCTGCATGTGCTTTTCTGTGGATGTTATTTGCTTGAAGAATCATTTTCCAAGCTTTTACTTTGCATCTACCTTTTTCTTTGCAGCTTAGATGTACCTCTTGTAGGCAGCATATGGTTGGGTTTTGTTTTTTGATCCACTCTGCTACTCTGTGCCTCTTTACTGGTAAATTCAGACTATTTTCATTTAGGGTAAATATTGATGTATGAGGACATCCTATAGCCATTTTATCTTTGTTCTCTGGTAGTTTTATGCCTCCTTTGGTTCTTTTCCTTCGTTTCTGTCTGTTGTTTTTGTTTGGTGGTATTCCATACTTCTTTCCTCTTTTTTTTTTAAGCTATGTGTCCTGGTTTGGGGATTTTTGTGTGTGGTTATCATTAGGTTTATAAAAAATAAAGTTGCATACATACCATAGTTGTTTTTCTTTTAAGTGCATCTGGTCTTTATCCTCCTTTGCCGGTTCAGACCTTTCCCCCTCCCCTTTTATGTTTTTGTTATCACAAATTATCCCTGTTTATGCTGTAAATTTTTTTGGTGATCTTACTTTTACTGTTATGACCTTATGTTCTTTGTTTCAGGTAGAATAACTCTCTTGAGTATTTCCAGCAATAGAGGTTTTCTGGTGATAAAATCCCTCAGCTTCTGTATGTCTGGGAATGTCTTTATTTCTCCTTCATATTTAAAGGATACTTTTCCTGGATATATTATTTATGGCTGGTAATCTCTGTCTTTCAGATGTTTGAATATTTGGTTCCACTCTCTTCTGGCTTGTAGAGTTTCTGCTGAGAAGGATGAAATTCTTATGGGTTTTTCTTTGTAGGTCACTTCCTTCTCTTTTCTGGCTCCTTAGAGAATTTCTTCTTTGTCATTAATTTTTGACTGCTTTAATACCAAGTGCCTTGGAGAGGGACTCTTTGGATTGAGCTAATTAGGTGTTCTGTTTGCTTCTTGAATTCGAGGATCTAGTTCTTCCCATAGGTTTGGGAAGTTCTCATCCACTATTTGTTTGAATAGACAGACTCTCCATTCCCTGCTCCCTCTCTCCCTCCTCCTGAATCCCTATAATTCCAATGTTGCTTTTTCTGATGAAGTTAATTAGTTCTTGTAGAGATTCTTCTTTTTCTTTAGACTCAGGTTCCTCTGTTCTTCCCTCCGCATCATTTCTTGATTTCCTTCTGCATCATTTGATATGCAATATCACTAATTCTTTCCTCCATCAGGTTGGCTCTGTTTTCTATGCTCAGCAATTTACTCTTAATCTACTTAATTGTATGCTTCATCTCCAAGATTTCTGATTGGCTCTTTTTAAAGGTTTTAGTCTCGTTGGTAAAATACTCATTTTGTTCATTGATTTGCTTCTGAGTGCATTGAATTTCCTGTCTGTATTTTCTCACATCTCATTGAGTATTTTCAGAACTGCAATATTGAAACCTTTGTCATTTATGGAACATATTTCCATGTTTTCCAGCTTGCTTTCTGGGGATTTTTCATTGTCTTTCTGGTCATCCTTGTTACTGTGATTATTCATGGTATTTGCTGCCCTCCTTTGCTTATGCACTTATCTCTGAAGAGGTCTTTCTACTATTTTCCAGTAGATGGTGCTGAATCGGTAGGTCTTTTTACCTTTCTGATCTCCCAATCTTGAACTCCACAGTTTCTGTAAGACAGTACAACCTTGCTGCTTGGGGGCTGGGGTGGGGTTCTTTTGCCTTCATGCTAATGGTGAACCCTGACCTCTGGGGGGTTCTGCCCCAAGCACCCCTCCTGGGGATCAGTCACAGAGGGAAACAGTGGTTCTACTGCAACAGCATTTGATTTACAGATAATATGCTCCGGACCCGACTCCAGGAGCAATGAGAGTCGAGTTTTGGGACCAAGGGCGGCAGGGCTCTGTGGTTCTGTTCCTTTGTCTGAAGCACCACCGCCAGCCCACAGTGGAGAACTGCACAGCAGAACCCCGCGCTCCGTCAGGCTCTGCTGACTCAGACATTGTTTGCTCCCTCACTGCTCGCCCTGCTGAACTGCTCCCCCCGCCACCCCTGCCTGCTTCTCCCAGCTCTCCTTCTGGCCGAAGGAAGCGCCTGCTACCGCCAGCTTTCTCCCCTCTCCAGGCCCAGCCTCAAGCTCCCAGCTGCAAGACTGTGTCTGCCGGCTGTCTGTGCTTCTCTCCCCTCTTGTCTCCTGTTTATTCCTGGTTGCCCACCTTTAGATGTTTCAATGTGGGGGTCTCTCAGGCATGCGTTTCTGTTGAGCAGGGATCTCTTTGTTGAATCATAGTTGGTTAACTTGTTGAAATTTCAGGGGGAGAGGACATTCCTCTCACACGAGTCATTTTCGATGAAGCCGTCTGTGCCTACAGAGGCACCTGGCTTCCGCCAGGATTGGGATCCGCCCTCACCGCTAGGCACCGGAGCACCCTGCGCCAGCCGCCTCTCGCAGAGTGGTGCTTCATGGGCTTGCGGGAAAGAGCTCCGACGTGGAGTCAGTTAGCCAGCGGTGCAGGGCCTCCCGTGCGCCAGGCAGGCTAACACTTACCACGTTTCTCCTTTTAAGTCCCAGACCTTCAGAAAAGTAAAATTGGTAGAAAGTGAAATTTGTCTCCTAGAATAAAAATCTTCCCTTTAACAATGTATTTGCAGCTGTGCCCAAATGGCGTAGATTCACCACATAAATCTGGGATTCGTAACCGCTGTGTACCCTCTAAAGGGCTGAGCAACTCCTGGCCCAGCACCCGCGGATTTGCCTGGTCCATCGAAGCTGCTCCGTCTCCATCCCGCCCAGCGCGGCCCGTGTGTGCGGAGGTGCCACGTGTGGTTCCCCTGTTAAAGGAAGGGTCCTCAGGAGGTCATACTATGTCACATTGGTGTATGATGCCAACAGAAGGACCCGTTTTGTCTCTGCAGCTTTGATGTCGTGACATGGAGCTTTGGGCGCCACCTCCTCCCAGAGGTGCACTGAGATGTTACCTGCCCTGAAACCGGGGGGCCCGGGACCAACGTCGAGCCAGCCACGTGGTGCTCTGCTTTGGGGCTTTTTATGAGGAATGTGTCCACTTCTAAATTCACAGGACGAGGAGAGGCGTGTGTAGATGCACTGTTGTAAGGTTTAGAATTGCACCTCCAGCACCAGGGGAGGGGCGCCTGCCAGGCCGGCCGGGAGCGCACGTGGCCCGTCTGAGCAGTGAGCCAAGTCCTGGGCAGGTAGGTGACACCCGCTGGGCACTCCTCCCAGGTGAGGTCACCCAGCACTAAGAAATGTGTGTTTCCTTCCCTCCTGTTGACATGAAGCATAGACTTCTCGTTTAATGAATATTTAATTAAGAAGCCCAGTTTTTCTCTCTTCACCACAGCCTGGGGTTTCCCCTCTGGCTGCAATCTCCCTAAATGTCATACGTATGGATGCCGGAGTCCCACCCACCTACTTTAAATTGAAAAACAACAAAATCTCAGGCCTGGTGTCTGAGAGGCTCGGGGGTCACCCTGATCCAGGACCAGGTTTGAGAACCACAGATCCACCGAATCGCATCGTGTTTTAATATTAGTTTGCTCATTTAAAAATCGTATTATGCAAATACTTCTGAGCACATTTGCATAAAGAAGCCTGAAGGTCCCACACTGGAAAATAGGAAACAGTAGTTGGCACATTCTTTTTTGTTCATCAGAGAATCAGTGAATAAGTACATTTAAAGTTTCCTAAAAGCTGACTACTTCCGTGCCTGTCGCAATGGCTGATAACATGTGTGATCAAAAGCTGGGCTTTACAGAGAGAAATTGCAAAACAATCACAATTCTGAGAGTGAGGCAATGCTGGGAAATTTCCCCCGGAACCTTCTCATTCATCTTAAAATCTAGAAATAATGTTCTCTAGAGTTGCCTTGTCCAGAATCAAAGTAGGCAGGGAGCGCGGCCCCTGAAGACTCAGTTACTAACGGTGCTGCAGACACCGGCCATGTAGGTGGGAGTCGGGAGAAACGCTCTCTCTTCAACCTGCCCATTTGGGAGGCTACAGTTTCTCTCCCCGCAGATGCCAGCCCACACTGCTGGAGCCTGAGATGAGTCCTTAGCTCATTTCCGAATGAGGCAGCTCCTCATGTTCGGTATAATGTTGGTGCTAAGGGTCTCTTTTTGGTTCCGGTTTGATAAAGCCTGGTCGGCATGTGTAATGCTCTTCCTCTCTGGCCAGAGTGCTTCATGGATTGGCACGGTCACCTTCCCCGGCCCCTGCGAGCCTGGTGCAGCTCGCGGAGGCCGCTGGTGCGGGTAGGCTGCTCGGTGATGAGGCCCGACGCTGATTGTAGACGGAGCCTCACAATAGCCCATCAGCCTGATGCGCAGCAGACAAGCTAATTGGGCCACTTGAAGACAGGGATCCCGGGAGAGGGCTGCTCTGCCGCTCAAGCTCCATTAATCAACAAAGCCTCGTCGAGCCCCCGCTGGGCGCCTGGCTGGGGCTGGAGATGAGGGTGCAGCGGGGAAATCAGGCCAGGCCCACGCTCTGTCACCCCCTTAGAGAACAAGACAAGCCATACGACACTCCCAGCAGAACACTCTGTATTTATGGAAATGATCCCTCAGCGCTGGGGAAAGGCAGCGCCCGCAGGAGGGCAGACGGAATAAAGGACAGAGCAGGACAGCACGGCCGCCCCGCCCGCCTGGGAGGTACCCGCAGAGCCGCAGGACCCGCTTCACCGAGGGTCCCCGGATGGACATCCGGGTCCCAGACAACGGCTGGTGCCCAGGCTGCTGACCACTGTGGGCTGGGCTCTGGCTCTGGCTTGGCCGAGCGTAGCTCCGGGACACGGGACAGTGAGATTAGAGAAATGAGGTTGGGCCCCGGCCAGGACACCCGCGTGGGCGGGTTGGGAGGGGTGACGGTGGCGAAGTGCAGGTCGAAGTCCCAGCTGCTTCCATCCTTGGAGGAACGGCCTTGGGTGGTGTACCCAGGCAGACCCGTCCCCCTCAGAGGCTCATTGTCCACTGGCCGGCCCCAGGCTCATGGCAAAGGCATGTCCTTTATTCCATTTACATGGTCGATATCTGAGAGCCGGTGTCCCCTGAGACCGTGGCAGGCAGTGCTGGGGGTGCCGGGGCAGGTTTGGGGGCCGTGGGAGCCACCCTGTGCTCCCGCCACAGCGGCCGGGCTCAGCCCCCACCGGTCATGCCTGTGGTGACACAGAGGGTCCTGGGAGCCCGAGGCCCATCCAGACCGCAGGCCGGGCGGGTGCAGGTGAGGACATGCGGGGCCCAGGTGGACGCCCCCTGAGCAACTCCGCCCTCGATGGCTGTGAACGGTTCCCTTCAGCTCAGCACACATGTGACATACACGGCCATCACGGTGCTCTGCCACAAACCACAGGTGTGCTGCTGGTGTGTGTGGTTTCTGCTCTGTGCCCTTCAAGGTCCGGGGTGAGCGGGGACTGGCGCCAGCATGGGAGTGATGGGTTGAACCCAAGCAGCGTCTTGTGTTGTGCTGTGTTGTGTCTGACACCCCCTGGCCGCAGACGGTGGAAAAGCAGTGAGGCTGGAACTACGCACAATGGCAGTTTTCACAAAGATCAGCGTACAGGTCACAGGAGGCGACAGTGTTTCAAATAACCCGACTGTCCACGGGAACTTTCGCTGGGAGGAAGCGGCTCAGCCAAAAACCGATGAGCTCATGCCGGGCAGCCTCCCAGTTTAGATTCTCGTCCCGCCCGCGGCGCCGCGTCTTTGGTTTCAGCTCCGCGGCCTCTCCCCCTGGAGCTCATCTCATGCTTGTGATTTGATTTACAAGTTTGCAATTGGATTTTAGAGGCATTAGGGAGCCTGCCCGGTGCCCGATGCCCGTCACGAGCCTGTGCCGGCCTCTGCAGTGCCACTGCGGCTCCGTGCCATCTCACACGCCTGCTGGGACCCCGAGTGGCCACTGGGACATCTCCTTGTGCGTGGCTGCAGCAGGAGAGCTTCGAGCGAGACCGTGCGGACGGGCCGTCTCTCTATTCTATGTGTCCCGGTCCCCGGGGTGTGCCCAGGCAGGCGGTCGGCGCGCGGGGTGCCTGCTCTCAAAGACGGGGCGGAGCTTCCCCTGTGGGTCTGTCTGTCTGACTTCTGTCCAGGCAAACTCTGTCACGGTCGGAGCCACCCCTACTCACGGGAAAAGGCGTCCACGGCAGTGCCGGATCCAAAGCAAAAGCATGGGAACAGGCACTGCCCATGGGCGGCCGGGACAGCGCTAATGCCAGAGGGGCTGCTTCCTCGCATGCGTCGTGCGGGGAGGGGCTGGCTCCCACTGCAGAAACCTGTCTGTTTGTTAATACGCGATATGATATCTACAAGCGTCCTTAACAGCACTTCCCAGTGACAGCCGACATTCAATATCAGCCTGGTTGCCCGGGCACACACAGGGGCCCACATTCATTAACTGACAAAGGGGTGCCACAGCCTAGTGCCCACCTGGCCTGTCCGCAGTTAGGACGTCTCAGCACCCGCCCTCTCTGCGCGGGCCCGCTCACCTGGTGCTCTGCAGGCTCCACCCTCGCCATCAGATGAGGACTGAGGGTGTCACCGTGGGCCCCGCACTGTCCAGCTGAGGGTGTCACCGTGGGCCCCGCACAGATCTGTGCACGCAGGTGCTCGGGCTGTGAGCTCCACCCCTAGACCGTTGGCTGAGTCCTGTCCTCGGTTTCCACCTTGGCATCGCCCTTGCGCACCTCTGCTGCTCAGAAATTCAATGTGGGCATGAGGTAGCCCGTCCACCCCGCGGGTGCCCCATCACCAGACCCAGGCTCCTGCCTCCTGCTCGCTCCCCTGCCGCTGAGCCAGTGCAGGCCCCGGGCGGCTGCGGGCGAGACGTGGTGTTTGAGTCCTCACTGCGGTCACTTATGCTGTTCAGGAACAGCCCAAAGAGGACTTAATTTTTATCAAAAAGGACGCTTCTCCTCACTCCTCCACCATGCTGTAGATTTAGCGTCTATGTTTGCCTGCAGTTTCTATTCTCATCTTCAATTTGTTCATGGTTTCACCAACACGACATCGAAACCACCATCACTTTACAAAGCTGCTACCAGCAGCGCGGTCTTCCGCCTTGTTCTTCCTCAGACGCCTTAGCTACTCTCTGCTCTTTGAATTTTCTTAAAATTTTAGAATCTGCTTCCCAAATTTCTAAAAAAGAAGGTGTCTGGCTGTGCTTAGGATTGTACTTAATATATTGATCAATTTTGGTGAATCGATATCTGCCATATGCAGTTTTCTGATTCACAAACACTTCCTGCCCCTCGTTTCCTCGTTCTTTAATTCACAGCGATGTTTCGTGGTTTGCGCAGACCTCGGGTGGACCCGCTTGGACGGGATCTGATGCTATTGTAAGTGGTCTTGTTTTTTCTCTCCCAAAGAAGAGCCAAGAGAAGGACACAGGAGCAGGGGCCGCTGAGATGGGGCCCCACGAGCCCGAGCATCGAGGCCCGACGGGGAAGACAGGGAGCAGGTGCCACTGAACCACTGCCACTGTGGACAGGGGCTGCTCTCGCAGAAGGCAGGAGTGGGTCCCTGGACTTCCCGCCAGGAGGGCAGACGCTTGCCAAAGACCCCATTCCCGCAGCGGCCACACTGCCTCAGGTCTCCCTGTCCCTGCACCTGCCCGCCTCTGCTCAGGCTGAGGACGACCGTGGCGGGAGGAGCACCGAGCAGAAAGCCACCCCTCAGTGTGCCTGGCGAGGACACGTGCCGTGGGCCTGTCTGTTTGCTGGTGGAGAAATATACCCACTTGACTTTAGGCAGTGCCCACAGCCCAGGAGCCTCCTATAGTCGTTATTAATTCTCACCATTTCTCTATATGTTCTCTTGGATTTTATACTTACAACCTTACATCACCCATGAGCAACGGCAGTTTTATTTCTTCTGCACCAATTCCTGTGCCCCTTGTCTCTTCTCGTGCCTGCTAGGCGTGCCTAGACCTTCCGGTGGAGCGTGGTGCAGGCATGGTGAGGACAGACAGATCCCCTCGGCCCGGAGCCAAGGAAACGCCCGCGCTCAAGTGCCACGTGTGACGACGCCCACTGTCAGGCAGAGAGGCTCTCTTCTCCGCAGAGTTCTCCAGATGTTTCCAGTCCTCGGTGGGGAGCGAATGCTGCCATCTCTTAATCCTCTAGAAAGGCCTTCTTCTGCGGCGGGAGGAGCCCCATTGCCCCCTTGGGGTGTGGAGTGTGACCTGAGAAAGGAGGGGCGGCGCCCTGGAGGATGCAGCCGGGCGGGTTAAACACCCCCCACACCCCCCTAGGGGAGGTGCCCTGGCACTCCTCAAGCCGTTGCCGGCCAGGCGCACGGTACGTCTAGGTCTGACGCAGGGCACGCCCCGTTCATGAACTCGCCCCGCACACCTGGCCCGTCCCCAGTCCTGCCAGCGCGGCTCCCATATACCGGTGCTCATTCTCAGGGTCTGCGCCTCCCGCCCCTCACTCTCCAGGTTGCAAACCAAGCTCCTTCCGGGAGCGGTCGCAGGCCAGGCGTCCTGTGCTGTCGGGGGCCGCCCCGCCCTGCCCGGTGGCCAGGCCTCGGGGTGCAGGCAAGCCCGTCCAGGGGCAGCAGGGAGGATGTAAGCCCCTCCCGTAGCTCTTAGAGAATTCTGTTCTTTTTTTTTGCAGAGACGATAGAGAATGAAATACAGTTTTTGAGATTTTGGGGAGAGAAATTACACGACGTTTGTTGCGTCTCTGTCAGAGGCACGTTGCCCTGACATGGTAAGTCCCAGGTGCTACCCACACCATCCCCTCCAGGCGCTGCTGCCAATGGCCGCACCCCCAAGGAGGGAAAGGCGCTCCGTCCCACAGGGGAGGACTCTGGGCTTGGAACAGGCCCTGGGCACCGGACCTGCGAGCCCCACGCCTGAGTCCCGGCTCTCACCTCTGCAGCTCACCTGCTTGGCAGCCTGGCCCGCGCAACGCAGTCCCGCCTCCGCCATCTCTCCGCTCGGCCAGAACAAAACCAGAGCCACGAAGGCTCACGCGCACGTGCAGATGGACACTTGGTTGCATGTCACAAAACCATCTTGATTTTGCAAAGGCCCAGTACGTTTCGGCACTTGGTCGATGCGGCTCGCTGTCATCACAGCTAACACCTGCCGTCCGCAGCCGCGGCGGGAAAGCCACAGGCTTGTCAACGCTATCGGAGGGAAAGTGAGAGGCAGCTGCTCTTGGTGCAAACGGCGTCCTTGCCACGCACCTTCCTCCCTGACCCCCAGGAGCGCAAGGCTGGGCTACGCAGTGGTCAGAGCCTCCGTAGCCACCCAGGCAGGGAGAGCCGGGCAGGGAGAGCCGGGCAGGGAGAGCCGGGCAGGGAGAGCCCGGGCAGGGAGAGCCGGGCAGGGAGAGCCCTCACAGGGAGAGCCGGGCAGGGAGAGCCCTCACAGGGAGAGCCGGGCAGGGAGAGCCCTCACAGGGAGAGCCGGGCAGGGAGAGCCGGGCAGGGAGAGCCGGGCAGGGAGAGCTCGGGCAGGGAGAGCCCTCACAGGGAGAGCCGGGCAGGGAGAGCTCGGGCAGGGAGAGCCGGGCAGGGAGAGCCGGGCAGGGAGAGTCGGGCAGGGAGAGCCGGGCAGGGAGAGCCGGGCAGGGAGAGTCAGGCAGGGAGAGCCCTCACAGGGAGAGCCGGGCAGGGAGAGCCCTCACAGGGAGAGCCGGGCAGGGAGAGCCGGGCAGGGAGAGCCGGGCAGGGAGAGCCGGGCAGGGAGAGCTCGGGCAGGGAGAGCCCTCACAGGGAGAGCCGGGCAGGGAGAGCTCGGGCAGGGAGAGCCGGGCAGGGAGAGCCGGGCAGGGAGAGCCGGGCAGGGAGAGTCAGGCAGGGAGAGCCGGGCAGGGAGAGCCGGGCAGGGAGAGCCGGGCAGGGAGAGCTCGGGCAGGGAGAGCCGGGCAGGGAGAGCGGGCAGGGAGAGCTCGGGCAGGGAGAGCCCTCACAGGGAGAGCCGGGCAGGGAGAGCCGGGCAGGGAGAGCCGGGCAGGGAGAGCCGGGCAGGGAGAGCGGGCAGGGAGCTGAGAGCTGCCCGGGGGACAGGCTGCAGACCGGCCCCCAGCGGGGAAGCAGCCTCTATGGGGATGCGGGCTGTTGAAGCTGGGACACTGGTTTTCCTTTTTTCTTTTTATAAATTTGTATTTATTGATTCCTAGAGAGAGGGAGAGAGAGGGAGAGTGAGAGAGAGAGAAGGAGATATCAGTTTGTTTCACTTAGTGATGTATTCATTGGTTAACCCTTGCATGTGCCCTGGCCAGGCATGGACCCTGCACCTTGGTGTGTCAGGACGATGCATTAAACGCTGAGCTGCCCGGCCAGGGCCTGGTTCCCTCTACAGCTTTTCACCATCACCAGACATGCGCTCAAGCATCTGATGCAAACACAGGCTCCCCCTCCGCCCCCCTGCAGTGAGGCTTGGGGCCAGTGGCCTCCAGGGTTAGATCCTGGGAGGAGCCAGAGTCCCGGCATCGATGCTCTGCGGGTGGCTCCTCCACGTGGCACCTCCCAGGGACCTTATTTGCAGATCCCGGGGGGACGCTCCATCCTAACTCCTGGGACCACAGGGCGGGGCACACAGGACGGGCCCCTGGCACCTCAGCCCAGCGGGGGAGGGCTGCGCTCAGGCAGGGGAGCCGGAAGCTGGGGTCCCCTAGCAGAGGGACCAGGACATCCCCCGAGAGCTTTCCAGCCTCACAGGACCCCAAGGGCTAGAGCCTGAGAGGGGCAGACCCCAGGGCTCAGGAGGCACCAGTGGCCTCTCATTTCTAGGAGGAAGAGCACCATGGGGCAGGGACGGGGGAGGGCGCATAAGCTAACTGGGACTCCCCCCACCTCGCAGCCTGGCGGGTCTGCGCCGCAGAGCAGAGCGCTGCCTCCAGGTCTCGTCGCTGGAGGCCTGACTGTGACTGCGTGGACGTGCGCCCGGCAGCTCCCTGGCTTCGGCTGCCGTCAGCCCGCAGGCCACGTGCCAGCGGCCCCCGAAGTGCCATTCATGTGGACCTGGCTCCGGGGCCAGAGACCTGGGTGGGTCCCGCTCACAGTCATTTGTGCTTCACGTCAGACGTGAGGTTGGATGTCCCTGCTCTCGAGTGTCGTGACCTGAAACGTGGAGTCGGCTGCCGCCTCTCAGGACGTCAGGGAGGTCGTTCATGGCAGCTTCGCCCAGCGCCTGCCTCACCCCGGTGTCAGTGATCACGGGGTGAATGGTGGGAAGTGAGCAGCTGAAGCCGCAGGACCGGATAAGGACAAGCAAGTGATGGTTTAATGCTCAGGGCTTGGCACGCTCCTCGGCGAACTCACCCACCTCTTGGCTCTGCAGCTGATCCTGGTGAGCACGCCCGCGGGCATCGCGCTGGCACCTTGGCACTGCCAGGAGCACCAGGCGGGCAGAGCCTTGGCTGTGTCCCCCACGTTCTGGGTGGGCAGCGGCTAGAAGTGGCTCTCAGGAGGCCTGGGGGGTCCCAGCCCTGGCTCCACCCCCCGTGGTCACGGCGAGGTGGCACCGGCCAGGGACTCCCCGGCGGGCTGAGGACACAGACCAGCAACACTTCACCACAGGCCAGGGCCTCCGCGATGAGCAGGCAGCCTTTCCGAGGACGCCCCGCTGGCCTGGTCGCCACAGGGGAGCTGGGAGGGCGCCTGTCGCAGGCTCAGAGAGTCGCCGGCGCCTTCTCCCCAAGACCGGGAAACGCACCTCCTCTTCCCCCGGGAATGTGCGGCAAGAGGTGCCCTCTGGACCGCCTGCTCTGCTCTCCGCTCCTGAGGCGGCTTGCAGCTCAGGTGCGCAGCCAGGGAGGACACGGGACCCGCGAGCCACGCCGCCCACGTGGGAGGGCGCTCGGGAGACGAAGCCATCAGCTCTCTCTGTTGGACTGAGACCCCAGCAGCATGAGGTTCCGAGATCCAGGACTCAAGTACAAGAAGGTGCCGGTGCGGGGCGGGGGGTGTCTGAGGATGCTTGTGGGGCCTCAGAGCGAGGGTCTGTCCGTCCAGGCCCCCAGATGGCTCGGCAGGAAGCGCTTCCTGTCAGCCACACCTCAAACCTTTCCAGGGGCGTCGGCCGGGTTCAGGCCTCCCCTGAGGGGTGGGCGCGGTGAGGAACCACGGCGTGGGCCTGTCTTTTAAAGCTGAGTCAGTTGCATGGTCGTCCCTGCGGCGACCTCCCCCAGGTCAGCCTTGTTCCTGGAACGCAGGACAGGAAGTGCAGGTGCCTTTTCTATGGTTACGAATAAAGGAAACTTGGGGGAAATAGGAAAAGAGACACCTGGCTCGGACCCGTTGTCGTGAGTGGCCAGGCCGTCCTTGAGCTGCGGGTCGAAGGCCTCTCCGCGGAGGAATGAGGCATTGGAGAGGTTTTGAATGCCTGAGGTTTTAAAGCTCCCTCCTGAACCAGCGCGCTTTACATCTGCAGCCTCATGAGGCAGGCCCATAAAGTCAGCACACCCCCAAGGCAAACACCACCCTCACCTTGGAATGCAAGGTCAAAGGGAAGGAACGCCACCCTGCCCCTCCCCCAGAAACTGGCCCCCCTTCAAACCCTGAGTCGGGGACCGGCTCCCCGCGCAGGTCAGATGTGGGTCATAGCAGACGCTGCAGTTACCATTCAACTGAAAATTAAATGATTAGATAACTACTACAGGCTTTTAGTGCCAATTAGCTTAATAGCTGTTTCCCTCTTTTCACAAGGCAGGGAACAGAGCGTGGCTCCCGGGCTGGTCCCCAGGCGGGTCCCCATGGTTGGTCCCTGTGGCTGGTCCCCAGGCGGCTCCCCAGGCAGATCCACAAGCAGGTTCCTGTGCTGGCCTCCAGGCAGGTCCCCAGGCAGATCCTGTGGCTGGTCTCTAGGCAGATCCCGTGGCTGGTCTCCAGGCAGATCCCGTGGCTGGTCTCCAGGCAGATCCCGTGGCTTGTCCCCAGGCAGGTTCCTGTGTCTGGTCCCTAGGAAGGTCCCTGTGGCTGGTCCCCTGGTAGGTCTCCGTGGCTGGTCCCCAGGCAGGTTCCCGTGGCTGGTCGCCAGGCAGATCCCTGTGGCTGGTCCCCAGGCAGATCCCGTGGCTGGTCCCCAGGCAGATCCCGTGGCTGGTCCCCAGGCAGATCCCCATGGCTGGCCCCCAGGCAGGTTCCCGTGGCTGGTCCCCAGGCAGATCCCCATGGCTGGCCCCCAGGCAGATCCCGTGGCTGGTCCCCAGGCAGGTTCCCGTGGCTGGTCCCCAGGCAGATCCCCGTGGCTGGTCCCCAGGCAGATCCCGTGGCTGGTCCCCAGGCAGATCCCCATGGCTGGCCCCCAGGCAGATCCCGTGGCTGGTCCCCAGGCAGATTCCCATGTCTGGTCCCTAGGAAGGTCCCTGTGGCTGGTCCCCTGGTAGGTCTCCATGGCTGGTCCCCAGGCAGGTTCCTGTGGCTGGTCGCCAGGCAGATTCCCGTGGCTGGTCCCCAGGCAGGTTCCTGTGGCTGGCCCCCAGGCAGATCCCGTGGCTGGTCCCCAGGCAGGTTCCTGTGGCTGGTCCCCTGGTAGGTCCCCTGGTAGGTCCCTGTGGCTGGTCGCCAGGCAGATTTCTGTGGCTGGTCCACTGGTAGGTCCCTTGGTAGGTCCCCGTGGCTGGTCGCCAGGCAGATTTCTGTGGCTGGTCCACTGGTAGGTCTCTGTAGCAGGTCCCTAGGCAGGTCCCCATACGATGTCACATGGGAGCCCATGACAGGGCAGCTGGAGGCAGGGGGAGCGCGAGCTGTGTGGTAGGTCCTGCCAGCTCCCGCTGGACAACAGTGAGGTGTCTGAGCCTGAGCCTGGAAGGACCCGAGGTCTTTGCCAAGCGAGGCATAGAGTTCGGGGTGCGGCCATAACACGGTGGTTTATTTTCTGTTGAGGTTCCTGCGAACCCTTTGAGACATCACCTCCTGTCATTGAGCCTTGTGATTTCTGGAACCAACACGATGAATGCCTGCAGCCTGAGTAACTTACACCTGGCGCACAGCTGTGCGGCCAAAAGCAGCGCCCAAGGCGGAAGGCCGGCAGGCTGTGTGGGAGCTGTGGGTGCCCCGGCTCAGCAGTGGCGGGAGGACGCGTCTCCCACTTTCATTCCACGGGGAAGTAGTGGGAGCAGTCACTGCGCAGTGTGGGGCACTCTCCTGGGGATGGCTGGGCCCCGTGTGGAGGCGCCTCACGTGGCTCGTTTCTGACACGGGGCTGTGGAATTCGGGAATATGATAAACATGGACCTACGCACGGAAGGTGACTTAGCACCTGCACGTATGACACGTGTTCCCTCTTACACGTCTGCCTGTTCCCTGTGACCCGAGGGCCCCAGAGCAGGGACCTGGCCCCTCTTCCTCACACTTGGTCCCTGGACGTACAGCAGGGCCCAGCGCACTGGGACCTCAATCTGGGGATGGCAGATGACCACTCCGAGGCCAGAGAGGTGAGAGCACTGAGTGGGGGTCACCCAGCTACCCAACCGCAGGGCTGGCCTCAGACTCCGGCTGCTGGATTTGGGATTCACAACCATTAAAGAATGCGATGAGGTCACATTCCCTGATGCCCAGCCCCCCACAAGTGAGCAGACCATAGCCAGGCCGATAAGGTCAAACCCAACCCAGCGTGGCCCCCACCCCGCTGGGCACAGGTGCTGGGCTCCCTGAGGACTTCACCTGGGGCCTTTCTGTGAGTGACGGTGTGTGGCGTTTTCTGTCACCCTTGCTTTTTGTCTCTGGGCCGCCGTGTCACAGATGGGCTCTGAGGAGCACAGCCTATGAGATGGGGCCTGCTGTGTCGTCAGCTAAAAGAATGGGAGACAGTTGGCGCATAGGAAGGTGCTGGCGGTCAGGACTGGGACACGAACACCCAGGGTGCAGGCCCGGTGGGTGACGAGGTTGTGACGGATCCACGAGGGCCGTGGCTGGTCCGCGCACGGCTCTCCCCCGTGTCCTCCCGCATCCCGACGCAGGAAGTGGTTTCCGCGGCAAGTCCTCGGTGGTTTCGCCTGGATGGCGCGGCTGGTGGTTTTGATCCCGTCCTTCTCAGAGACAGTGTTTCCTTGGAGAAGAAAGTTCATGCTAGAGCCATCTGGTGACCAGGAATGGAGGGGACGCAGGTAGGCCTTTCCCGCCACTAACTATGCAGCGGGCGTGCTGTCGCAGCCCCGGGCACCCTGGGGCCCTGCAGGCTCCCGCCTCAGCTTCCTCAGCTCTGAGCGGAGGGTGCTGAGAGGTCAGAGGAGAAGCTCCGTAGCTCTGAGCTCCTGGGTGTTTTCTCTAACCTGACGGTCAGCCCTCTTCCTTCCAGCCCTACCCTCCACTCCTGCCACCTCCTGGCCTGTGCTACTATCTGCGCCCTCCAGGGGGTGCTCACTCGGGGAGGTGCTCACTGGAGGGGTGCTCACTCAGAGGGGTGCTCACTGGAGGGGTGCTCACTGGAGAAGTGCTCACTGGAGGAGTGCTCACTGGAGCGGTGCTCACTGGAGGGGTGCACACTGGAGGGGTTCACACTGGAGGGGTGTTCACTCAGAGGGGTGCTCACTGGAGGGGTGCTCACTGGAGGGGTGCTCACTGGAGGGGTGCTCATTCGGGGAGGTGCTCACTGGAGGGGTGCTCACTCAGAGGGGTGCTCACTGGAGGGGTGCTCACTAGAGGGGTGCTCACTCAGAGGGTTGCTCACTGGAGGGGTGCTCACTGGAGGGGTGCTCACTCGGGGAGGTGCTCAATGGAGGGGTGCTCACTGAAGGGGTGCTCACTGGAGGGGTGTTCACTAGGAGGGGTGCTCACTGGAGAGGTGCTCACTGGAGGGGTGCTCACTGGAGGGGTGTACACTGGAGGGGTGCTCACTGGAGGGGTGCGCACTGGAAGGGTGCGCACTGGAGGGGTGCTCACTGGAGGGGTGCACACTGGAGGGGTACATACTGGAGGGGTGCTCACTCGGAGGGGTGCTCACTGGAGCGGTGCTCACTGGAGGGGTGCACACTGGAGGGGTTCGCACTGGAGGGGTGTTCACTCAGAGGGGTGCTCACTCAGAGGGGTGCTCACTGGAGGGGTGCTCATTCGGGGAAGTGCTCACTGGAGGGGTGCTCACTCAGAGGGGTGCTCACTGGAGGGGTGCTCACTAGAGGGGTGCTCACTCAGAGGGTTGCTCACTGGAGGGGTGCTCACTGGAGGGGTGCTCACTCGGGGAGGTGCTCAATGGAGGGGTGCTCAATCAGAGGGGTGCTCACTGGAGGGGTGCGCATTGGATGGGTGCGCACTCAGAGGGGTGCTCACTGGAGGGGTGCACACTGGAGGGGTGCTCACTGGAGGGGTGCACATTGGAGGGGTGCTCGCTGGAGGGGTGCTCACTGGAGGGGTGCACACTGGAGGGATGCTCACTCAGAGGGGTACTCACTGGAGGGGTGCGCACTAGAGGGGTGCTCACTGGAGGGGTGCGCACTCAGAGGGGTACTCACTGGAGGGGTGCGCACTAGCGGGGTGCTCACTGGAGGGGTGCGCACTCAGAGGGGTGCTCACTGGAGGGGTGCGCATTGGAGGCGTGCTTGCTGGAGGGGTGCTCACTGGAGGGGTGCACACTGGAGGGGTGCTCACTCAAAGGGGTGCTCACTGGAGGGGTGCGCATTGGAGGGGTGCTCACTCAGAGGGGTGCTCACTGGAGGGGTGCACACTGGAGGGGTGCTCACTCAGAGGGGTGCTCACTGGAGGGGTGCGCACTAGAGGGGTGCTCACTGGAGGGGTGCGCATTGGAGGGGTGCTCACTCAGAGGGGTGCTCACTGGAGGGGTGCACACTGGAGGGGTGCTCACTCAGAGGGGTGCTCACTGGAGGGGTGCACATTGGAGGGGTGCTCGCTGGAGGGGTGCTCACTGGAGGGGTACATACTGGAGGGGTGCTCACTCGGAGGGGTGCTCACTGGAGGGTTGCTCACTGGAGGGGTGCTCACTGGAGGGGTGCGCATTGGAGGGGTGCTCACTGGAGGGGTTCGCACTGGAGGGGTGCTCACTGGAGGGGTGCGCATTGGAGGGGTGCTCACTGGAGGGGTGCTCACTGGAGGGGTGCTCACTCAGAGGGGTGCTCACTGGAGGGGTGAGCATTGGAGGGGTGCTTGCTGGAGGGGTGCTCACTGGAGGGGTGCACACTGGAGGGGTGCTCACTGGAGGGGTGCGCACTCAGAGGGGTGCTCACTGGAGAGGTGCACACTGGAGGGGTGCTCACTCAGAGGGGTGCTCACTGGAGGGGTGCGCACTAGAGGGATGCTCACTGGAGAGGTTCTCACTGGAGGGGTGCTCACTGGAGGGGTGCGCATTGGAGGGGTGCTCGCTGGAGGGGTGCTCACTGGAGGGGTGCTCACTGGAGGGGTGCACACTGGAGGGGTGCTCACTCAGAGTGGTGCTCACTGGAGGGGTGCACACTGGAGGGGTGCTCACTCAGAGGGGTACTCACTGGAGGGGTGCGCACTAGCGGGGTGCTCACTGGAGGGGTGCTCACTGAGAGGGGTACTCACTGGAGGGGTGCGCACTAGCGGGGTGCTCACTGGAGGGGTGCGCACTCAGAGGGGTACTCACTGGAGGGGTGCTCACTGGAGGGGTGCGCACTCAGAGGGGCGCTAACCACTCCCGTCAGGCTAAGCACAGAGGGATCAGAGAGTGAACCATCTGGGCAGAGAGAGAACTGTGCAAACAGGCAGGGTCACTCCTTTCATGTCTCACACGTGTGTGCACACAGATATGGACATTCACAGACACACAGATATGCAGACACACACAGCATGCACACACACAGACAGGCAGACACACACACCTCTGGAGCTATTCTGTGCTTATTCCTGAACCCAGTCCTCTGTGCGTGTCCCCTGTCCACTCTGGCCTGTGGACAACACGCCGCAGAAGGTCTGTGTTGCTGGGAGAGAGAGCGATTGCCCTTCTCTCCAGATGGCGTCACAGAACTAAAGTGAGACTGAGAGAGCAGGGCGCCTGCAGGCCGCTGCCCTCCTGGCTGCCCCTGGGCGCGGAGAGCTGGCCGCCGAAGGACAGGCCGACACAGCGCACAGTGCCCGGCCTCAGCTGTGACAGCCGCACTCGGCTCCCTGCGGACACGTGGAGGCCCGGGTGGCTGCACTGATTGCTATGGGGCTGGGAGCCCTCAGGCAGGTCCCATGGGAGAGGCACCCTCCCTAACCGGCATCTGGCCCCGGCCCAGGCTGTGCCTCGAGTCTCCCTGTGTTCCCGAAGGCACTGGTGGCCTCAGCCCTCGGCCGGTGCTCTTTCCTTCTCCCTCTGCATCTAAAATTTCACCCCAAACTTTTTGAGAGATTCCAGTTCAGCATTCGCTCCGTAGAGAGCGCAGCTTCCATCTCACCCTTGAAAGTCACCCAAAGCACAAGAAGAATGAGGCTAAGAGTGCCAGTGGCACCCCTACAACCAAGCCAGGAGACATCTGCTGCCTGAAACACAATACGGGGGAAGCTGCAAGGACAGGCAAGGTCAGCGGGGGCCGGGGCTCCCGGGGCGCCCGCAGGCACAGCCACCCTCCCAGGGAGCGGCCGGTCCCATGAGGAATGCTGTCATCGCTTGTTGCAGCAGGGCCAGCAGCCGGGCCAGCAGCAGGCGCTCTGGGGGGCTGTGTGGCATGAAGTCTCACAATGCAGAGATGGCAGGACTCAATCGAGGAATTACGCAATACGCTATGTTTGTAAAAAATATATAATTCTATCCGTGTGCTGGTGAGGCATGGTGATTGGCTGAGTCACGTACAAGGAAATGAACTCACACAGACAAGAAGGCACAGGAACATACCCATTGACTCCGACTTTGACCTTGAACTTTCCACCACACGCAGCTTCCTCCCACAACCCACAGGGAGAAATCGCCTCATCCAGTGCGAAGTGGTCATTTAAATGGTCTGTGTGGAAACACTTCCCGGAAGCGCCTGAAGGGAATAGGCGAGCAGGAGGCAGGTGGGGGCGCCTGTGTGCAGAGCAGCGCCTGGCGGTCAGCAGCACAAGGCCCAACAGAGCATCATGGATTTTTAAAAATATATTTTATTGATCTCAGAGAGGAAGGAAGAGAGAGAAACATCAATGATGAGAGAAAATCATTGATCGGCTGCCTCCTGCACGCCCCACCCCGGGGATCGAGTCCTCAACCTGGGCAGGTGCCCTGACCGGGAATCGAACCACCACCTCCTGGTTCATAGGTCGATGCTCAACCACTGAGCCACGCCAGCTGGGCCTATCATGGGTTTTTAACACCAGTAAAGCAGCTTACTCAACAAGACAAGAGCGCACTACAAAATGTACGTTTGTGGGGAAAAGAAAAGTCTAGCAGCAGGTACTGAGCAATCACTGACTGCCAGCCTTGGGGAGAGTTGAGTAAGGCAGCCATGTACCCCAGCCAGCCCGCTTTGGGTGTGAATCCACAGGAAATGAAGTCAGCAGTATTCATCACAGCCAAGGCCTGGGAACTGCCGAAGAGCCATGCAGATGGATGGGAAAAGGAGATGGCCTATGCATATACCTGTAACCATTTTGATTTACTGAGAGCTGGGGTCAGTTCTTACAGTACCTCTGGTCCTTCGAACACGGAATGCAGTACATTGTCACGAAACCAGGCGTACCCTTACCCCGCGTCGTGATCTGCCTGTCACAGGTGACACCCCTGCCGCCCGCTCTGCTCGCGCTCAGGCCCACCTGGTTGCCTTTGCTCTTGCCGTCTTGTTTTTGTTGCCTCAAATGTCCCTGCTTTCCCTTAAGTGACGCAAATTCCACACCTCTCCCGGGGCCAGCTTCAGCCTCACCCAGCCCCCATTCTCTACGTCTTTTCAGCCAGATACTAATCTCTTCTTCAGAAGCCCTTCAGGACATGGATCTTCAAGTTATCTTGCTTTGAAAGTCTTGACTCCTTCCTGACACAGCCAGATCCTTGAGCATCTTCTCTAACGCACTGTTAACACGTGAACGGGGGCAGGTGAGCGCGGCCTTCCTAACTGACTGACACACTTGGAGGGCATCGCGAAGGGCGGGTGTGAGCAGGGCTGCCGGCGCACCAACACCGTTGCGCTAATGCGACCTCGGTCTCATTGTGTGTAATTGCTTTGCAGATGTTTACAGTCTGTGTTGTGTGCGCATTTCCGAAATTGCTCCCGTGTACCCATAACCAGCGTAGGGGATCTGCAGGTTGAAATATGGATGGTTTACATCGGATGGAACTCGAGGGGTGGTCGATTAACACTTGCTGTAAAAGTGAAAGCAGAGATGGGTTTGCAAGAGGAACCCTCATGACTCTGTGAAGCATAATCCGGAGAAAGAGGACTCACCGTCCCTAAACGCCCCCTCATCCTTAGTGCTTGATGTCCTTTCTCTTTAAAACACTCACTTCTTGGCGGTGTCGCCAACCGGGAGGTGGGCTGTTCTTCCCTGAGCAGAGCCAGTCTTGGCCAAAGTGATAAACGACCACAGAAAATGGAGCTGGAAAGGAAAGAACTGAGTCTGGCAGCTGAAATGATTGCCTAACAGGGTCGTCCTTCCCACACCCGTCACCTGGGGCTGGTGGCTCTGCTTGGCTGTCCCAGGTGACCCCTCAGCACCCCTAGCGACACATCAGAGACTGAGAGGAAGGCTTTTTTAAAGCAAAAAAAATTTTAAAAAAACGTTAGGGATTTTCTTATATTGTTCAGTGGGAAAAATATGCCTGAAATGGGCAGAATTGGATCCAAAGCCTGTGGTTTCATGAAGGTTTTATGTTCCTTTTCTACTTGAATTCCCAAGTTCCACCTCATCAAAAAGGTCTCCCCTGAGATCAGAGAACAGAGTCCAAGACCCAGGAGGGACTCACTAAGGAATAAAATCCCCTAATTGTGTAGATGGAGGGAGGGGACCGGGAAGGCCAGCACCCAGCACCCTCCCCTGCCCCTCCCCGGCCACCCACTGATACCTTGATACTGGGCAGTTCATCTGGCATTTGGCCAGCATGCCTGCTCTCCATTCTTCCTGGTCATCTCTATCCCAGGGACCGGCTGCTCGATGGCCAGCGGATATTCATGACGTGCTTCTCTCTCTGCCGTTATTTCCCGCCTCCATGTGTTGCTAGATCACAATGGTGACTACGAAAGGTGAACAGAGGCATATCCCAAATGTTAAGTGGTGATTGGAGCACCCACCACTGTGAAGTGAGCAGAGCTGACTCGGAAGTGGTTAGGGGTGAGGGGGACCTCACGGAGAAAAGTGCCGGAAGGCCACGTGGCCATTGTTATGGGTCATCCTTAGGGTTTGACTGTCACTTGGAGGCTCGCACAGGGCCTGCTGGCAGTCCACCCGAGAGAGTCCGCAGTTCCACTGTTTCACTGTTCCTGGGTACTGGGGTCACGTTCGGGACGCAAGCCTGCATGACCTGTGCTGACCCTGGTGGGCGGCAGGCAAAGAATCCAGTGTAAAGGGGATCAACTCCATCCGACCAAGCGTCTTCTGTGAGCATCACCCAGCCTGGGACCCTGGGAGAGCTGGGCGGAGGCTGAGATCCGGGTGGCACTCACACCAGGAGGCAGCCCCGTCCAGGAGGGATGGGCACCGGGAGGCAGCCCGTCCAGGAGGGATGGACACCGGGAGGCAGCCCGTCCAGGAGGGATGGGCACCGGGAGGCAGCCCGTCCAGGAGGGATGGGCACCGGGAGACAGCCCGTCCAGGAGGGATGGGCACCGGGAGACAGCCCGTCCAGGAGGGATGGGCACCGGGAGGCAGCCCGTCCAGGGAGGGATGGACACCGGGAGACAGCCCGTCCAGGAGGGATGGGCACTGGGAGGCAGCCCCGTCCAGGAGGGATGGACACCGGGAGGCAGCCCGTCCAGGAGGGATGGGCACCGGGAGGCAGCCTGTCCAGGAGGGATGGGCACCAGGAGGCAGCCTGTCCAGGAGGGATGGGCACTGGGAGGCAGCCCCGTCCAGGAGGGATGGGCACCGGGAGGCAGCCCGTCCAGGAGGGATGGGCACTAGGGGGCCTGGTCAGTGGTGACATTTACGCTTGGGGATGAAGAGATGCCAGGTGTAGGTGCCGACGACACGAGGCAGGAAGTAGGACTAGTTCAGAGGTGACGATGTGATGGCACCCATCGCCGCTAGTCCTCATTCCAGGAGGTGCCACAGGTCCCAAGCGTCAGCGGGCAGCTGGCCCGGCATCGTGCAGTGTCTGTGAGTCCATGTCCTGGGCCAGCAGGAGAGATGTGGGGGGAGCCAGGGCAGCTGGTGGCAGGTGGAGAGGGGCGGGGGGTGGCGACGTCCTGGCCGGCGCTGGGGCAGGCAAGAGGGCCCTCCCCGCACAGCGGTGGGCCTGTGGGAGGCCACGGGGCTGGCAGACACGGCTTTCCCGAGGATGCGCAGTTGCGTGTGTGGACACAGCCCTGGGGCAGGTGTGCGGGGAAGATGCCCGCCCAGGCGCCCTGGCACACAGTGCGGCCGGCGGGCAGCCTGAGGGGCCTTCACCACATCGTGTCGCCGGTTTCCCAGCTGTGGGTGAGGAAATGGGTGAGGAAATGGCCGACGATGGCAGCAGCACACCATCCCAAGCCGGGGCTCCGCTGCACAGCCGGGACCTCAACCTCTCAGCACGGGCGGCAGTTCGGCTCTCGAATCCCATCGCCCACTGCTTCCCGGTCCCACGCTGCCTGCCTGCCCGGTCACTTCTGGAATTCCTTCTCCTCTGTCCCGCCCACTCCCCTGGGAAGCTGCAGCCCTGGCAGCCGGGGGGGGGGGGGGGGGCGGAGGAAAGGGGGGAACAAGCCACTGAGCCCCGTGCCCGGCCTGCTCTAAAGGGGACACGTGTGCCTCACGCCCCAATCGCACCTTCACCTGAGTCTCCAAGCCCAGGCCAGGCCTCCTATCCCCGGCTTCCACCAAGGAATCTGAGGGGCGGGAGGAGGTGGCAGCCAGGGGCGGGTGGGAGCTCCTGCATCTTGGCTGAGCTCAGCCTGTCTCCCTGGGCCCTCGGGCAGTCGGGAGCCCCTCCTGCACCAGTGCCGCCGCCGCCAACCCTGTGCTTCAACTCCTGCCGCCCTGGAGGCGCTGCCCGCCAAGCCGGGCCTGCTCCCTGTCCTCAGCCCTCGCTTCAGGGGGTTCGGAGGACAGGCTGGGCACGGTCTGGGGGAATGCCAGTGGAACCCACAGGGAGCACCACCTCTCCCCGGGAAGGACGGCTTACGAACATGAAGGTAACGAGTGGGGAGGAGGTGGAGGAAAGGGAGCCGTGTGGCGTCTCCTGGGAATGCAGACTGGCAGCCTCTGTGGGAAACAGTGCGGAGGGCCCTCCAAAATCTAAAACTCAAACAGAGCTACCGTGTGCTCCAGGCGCCCCACTCGGGGCAGACACCCCAGGAAAGGAAGTCAGCACCTCGAAAAGATATCTGCACCCGATGCTCATGGCAGCGGGACTCACAGGAGCCAAGACACGGTAACAATCTGCGTGTCCATCGATGGATGAGTGGGTAACGGAGACTCGAGAGGCCCTGGCTGGTGTGGCTCAGTGGAGAGAGCGTCGGCCTGCGGACTGAAAGGTCCCGGGTTCGATCCCAGTCAAGGGCACATGCCAGGGTTGCGGGCTCAATCCCCAGAAGGGGACGTGCATGAGGGACCTGACCAATGATTCTCTCTCATCATTGATGTTTCTATCTCTCCCTCTCCCTTCCTCTCTCTCTCCAAGTCAATAAAATTATTTAAAAAAAAAAGAAGACATGAGAAGTGAATGTGCATCTAATGAAGAAAAACTGAATTCTGCACCAAGGTGTTTGGAAAGTGAAGCTGCACGGGATGATCCGTGTACAATGAGGACGACGCTCATTACAGATTGCTCCCAGCTTGCAGCGGGCACCGCGGTCACCAGTGTTTAATGGAAAGTAAACGTGGTTGCCAGCAAAAACTGGAAGTGAAGCGCCACAGAATACAGACAGACACACACACACGCATCCACACGCACACATATGTAATGATGGCATGTAATAGAATGTCATCAGCCTTTAGAAAAGGAAAACCTGCTGTTGGTGACGACCTGTGTGAACCTGAGGGCCTTCGTTCTGCGTGAACCCAGGCGACACAGAAAGACACGGATTTCCTGGTCTCACTGTGGACTCTCGCACAGCCGGCACCGGAGCAGCGGGGACGGGCTCTCAGGGTTCGGGAGGTGGGGAACAGAAGAGCGTGGCAGTCATTTGGGATGAATGTCAGAGCCTGACACACACCATCATGTTTGATTTTAGGTTTTAAATATAAATGTAAAATAAACCCACAGCAAGTCTGCCCCAGAGCTGCCCGATTCTGCCTGCAGTGAGGACGGAGCCAGCTGGGGGGACAGGCGAGGAGTCCCCCTCTTCACTCGGGCTTGGTCTCCAGGACCTGGGGGCAGCGGCCACGGATGGTGGTAGAGGAGGCCGCACCGAGGCCCGTGTGGCCCGGCCCGCTGTCCCAGGGGTTCGGGCGCGGGTGCTGGCTCGCTTGCAGATGGCCGGGTGAGGGTTTCTTGAGGAGCCACGTGGTTCACCCCAGCACAATCTCGACATGCTCCTGGCGAGGAGGTGCATGTGCAGCCTTCACTGCCCAGGGCCGGAAGGGACTAGTTCTGGGTCTATTTAGACTCCAGTGTGGATGGAAATGATGTCATCAAATCAGTGGCCTGAGAGTGGAATCTTCCAACTTCAAACCCATTTCTTTATTGACTCAGGTGGTGATTTCAGAGTAGGAAACCCTACCCTAATTTCAGATTGATTTTCAATCACCATCGGCTTCTCACACAGTAAAAATCTCTCTGCCTGGTTCCTCGGACAAGCAATTAACGGGCGAGAGCCAGTGCTTACCGACGCCGGGAAGTTATTTAAAGGAAACAATGACGGAGCACTTTGTAAAGCAAATCCATCACCTGTTTACCAGGGCTGTTACAGCCAAGGTCGCACAAATGGAGCTTTTCAAAAGAAATTAAATTAATCTATAATTCTCAAGTGTCTGCTATGTCTCTCCTTTGAGTCCTGGGGCTGCGGTCATTAATTTTCACGTGCCTCAGGAGATCCTACTGTCTCCATCCCCTCCTGGGCGGAGCCACAGGGTCCCCCAAATCCGTATCTGAGGGAGAAGGCACACAGCAGTGACAGCCCCGTGGGACCCCCGTGCACCCCGCCTCCTGGCCGTGGGCTGCTCCATGGAGCCCGCCCTGTGGGTGGGGCCAGATGCGTCTCTGCCTCTAGCCATGGGCGGTTCGTTTTCAGGACACACCAGAGAGCAGCGGGCCACTCAGCAGCACAGCCCCAAGGCCGCCTGCTGTTTGGGTTTATTGTGGCCCCTGCTCCCGGGCTCTCCCGGCGTCCACGGTGCCCTAACCAAACCCGCCTGCTTGCAGCGTGCTCCCTCGGTCGTTTTCTCAGTCGGCATCCTGTCGGCATCCGGCTTGCTTTCCCCGTCACCCGTGATGCCGCATCTCAGAGAGTCTGCGTGGTCTGCCCAGCACCTTTCAGACGCCTTCCCGCTGCGGTCCTCCTCCTTCCCTCTCGGCACCCTGGGACCAGGAGAGCCGTGGGTGGAGGGGCTCCGTCTCCTGCCTCCCCCCCGCGGCAAGGCAGCCTGGGGACCCACTTTGGCCGTTTCCAACCGCACGTGTTCACTTCCTGAATGTGAGATGTTGGGTAGGGGGTTCATGTCTGGACTCGCACTCACTAAGCCTCCAACGCCATCGGCTGTTACCATGCTCAGTCCCTGTCCACGGAGAGGTTGGCCCTTCTCCCCCCACCGCCAAGTGCAGGCCCTTCCTCTGCGGCCTCACCGTCACAGGGACGGTGCACCGTGTCCACCTCCTCCCCACACAGGGACCAGGCCTCCCACCCGCCTACGGGAATGTGGAACCGGGAGAGGGTCTGGCACACAGTAGGTTCTCAATAAATAGCTGAGAATGCGATGGGGTGTGATCTAGGCGGCGCTCACGTGGCTGCCAGTCGCCGTATGTTGTCAGGGCCGGCTGCTCCTTCGTCTGGACTCTTGGCGCCTGAGGTGGCCGTCACCTTCCTGTTCGCACCCGCGGCGCCCTCGTCCCCTCGGTCCTAAGTGAATCTCTGCGCGGTTTAAGTACTAGACACATCCATCACGGAGACTCGGCCGGGCAAGGAGCAGCCACTTACGGCACTGAGCCCCGCGCTTTCAGATCTTAGGATTCATTACGTCCGATGGTTATTAAATATGTCTCATAACAATATTTTAATATGATGGAAGGTGCCAGGCCGCCTCCTCCGGGATCTCTGGAGGAAAATCCCAGCCAGGCGCTAATGGAAAGTGAGAGCTCCCTTCTGCTCCTCACCTTGAGTTAACCCTGTCCGTCCTGGAGCTCCCGTTTGCAGACGCTGCTCTGGGCTCCAGGACTCGAGGCACAGGCCGGGGAACGGGACGGCAGGCTCGCACTTGGCTCCCGCAAAGGTAGGAAGAGCTGGGAGGAAGGTGGTGAGAAGGCGGCTGTCAGGTGGGAGGTTGGTCTGAGGGCAGCTCCTCGCTCCCATTCGGGCGTCATCCCCTCTCGCCTTTCACAGGACCAACAACCAAACACACACCCCCTCACCGGCACTTCAGAATCCCGCTGCCTGTCACGGTTCCATTCTTGGTCAGGGCACATGCCCGGGTTTTGGGCTCCATCCCCAGTGTGGGCGTGCAGGAGGCAGCCGATCCATGATTCTCTCTCATCATTGACGTTTCTCTCTCTCTCTCCCCTTCCTCTTGGAAATCAATATATATATACTAGAAGCCCAGTGCACGAAATTCGTGCACGGCGGGGGGTTGTCCCTCAGCCCAGCCTGTACCCTCTCCAATCTGGGACTCCTGGAGGGATGTCCGACTGCCCGTTTAGGCCCGATCCTGGGCCTAAACGGGCAGTCGGACATCCCTCTCACAATCCAGGAGTGCTGGCTCCCAACTGCTTGCCTGCCTGCCTTCCTGATTGCCCCAAACTGCTTCTGCCTGCCAGCCTGATCACCCCCTAACCACTCTGCTGCCAGCCTGGTTGATGCTTAACTGCTCCCCTGCCAGCCTGTTTGCCCCCAACTCCCCTCCTCTGCCAGCCTGGTCACCCCTAACTGCCCTCTCCTGCAGGGCTGATCACCTCCAACTGCCCTCCCTTGCAAGCCTGGTCCCTCACAACTGCCCTCCCTTGCAGGCCGGGTGCCTCCCAACTGCCCTCTCCTGTTGGCCATCTTGTGGTGGCCATCTTGTGTCCACATGGGGGCAGGATCTTTGACCACATGGGGGCAGCTATATTGTGTGTTGCAGTGATGATCAATCTGTATATTACTCTTTTATTAGATAGGATAGAGGCCTGGTGCACGGGTGGGGGCCAGCTGGTTTGCCCTGAAGGGTGTCCCGGATCAGGGTGGGGTTCCCTTGGGGTGTGGGGCGGCCTGAGCGAGGGGCCTGTGGTGGTTTGCAGGCTGGCCACGCCCCCTGGCAACCCAAGGGGAGGCCCTGGTATCTGGAATTTATTTTCCTTCTACAATTGAAACTTTGTAGCCTGGAGCGGAGCCAAGCCTGCTGCTCCCTCCAGGGCGGCAGCCATTTCTGTGGCAGTTAATTCACCTTCTACAATTGAAACTTTGTAGCCTTAAGCGGGTGAGCCCGGCCAGGGTGTGAGGAAAGCTTTGCTTCCCCTGTTGCCGCCGGCAGCCCTGGCCTGCTCTCTCAAGCTCCATTCTGCCGCCATTTGTTTGAATTTGTTTACCTTCTATAATTGAAACTTTGTAGTTTGAGTGTAGGCTTAGGCCTGCAACGGCTATGGAAAGCTTGGCTTCCTCTGTTACCTGGGAAACCTTGCTCTCTGTGGCTGTAGCCATCTTGGATGGGGTTAATTTGCATACTCGCCCTGATTGGTTGGTGGGCGTGTCTTGGCTGGTGGGTGTGTCTTATGTAGCGGAGTGATGGTTAATTTGCATATTACCATTTTATTAGAGAGGATTTTAAATGGCAATAGATAACCCAAAGGAGAGGGTCCCTGATAAAAATTTCCAGTCATCCATTGCTCAAAGACTTGAGAGCACACCTGTTAGGTCCTAGGCCGAGTGCTGGTGTCTGAAGCTAAGACACCATCCCGTCCAGTTGGTGACGTCTGGGGTCAGCCAGGGGAGGGAAAGGCTCTCAGAGGCCGTGCAGCCTGCGGCGCATGCAATGCAGAGACAACCGTGAAGATGCGTGTGCTCCACCCTCGGCGAGGGGCGCGGCCGCTTGGTCAGGGAGCCATGCCTGGGGGCTCATCCATGGCGCGTACTTGCTTACAGTCTTCCGAACTCGTCTCCTTTCATTTCCTTTAAATAATTCTTCAGGTTGTCCCTCTCGGAGCGCCACAGAAGGCACCGGAGGGTTTTGGAGAAAGCCTGTGTCTCGGTCCCCCATCGTCTCATCTCGAAGTGAGCTTCCGGCCGCTCCCGTTGGCTGTGGTGTCTCGGGATGGAGATGACTTGGGTTTTGGGGTCAGGCCCCTCCTGGCTGCGTGAGGCTGACACGCTCATTAACATGCGAGGCTGACCGCCAGCCCTGTGGTCTCAGGCGTAGAACAGAGGCCGCTCGTGAGGTCGTTCTGAAAGAAAGTCAGGGGGATGGGTGTGAATGCATCAGCGCGCCCGGCAGGCCTCGGGCATCGTAATGCCTGTGGTCAGAGGGGCCGGCAAGCCCTTGGCTCAGCACCTCCTCCCGAGGCACCGGCTTCCTTAGAATTCAGGGTCCGAGTGGGCACAGCCACGGCCGCAGCCGGATGAAGCGCTGGCTAGTCGTGGTTTTCTCTGACGTGCTCTTGGACCCGGTTGCATGTGTTGTTAGCAGCTTGCCCTTTGCAGTGTGCGTGGCACTGTGGGCTCCTTGAATGTGCAGTTCCACCGGAACCCTCCGGCTTCTGAGTGCTGGAGGTAAACCGGCCCTCCCGACCCCAGGAGGTGGCAAGTGACTCTTCAAGCCCAAGAGCAGGGTTTTCCCTCCCTCCCGGGTGACCCGCCTGGCTCTCCCGCCGCCTGTAGCTGTGTGTGCCGCGTGCCGTGTGGCTGAGCAGAGTTTATTTTACAATTCGAGGCTGGCCTGGCTGCGTTCTCCTCAGCGATCACCAGACGTGGGCCGGCATTTAAGGATCGCAAAGCCGCCCCACCCACCTGCCCTCAGGCATGTGACCTCCGAGAGGAAGGCTTGTCCTCACCCCGGGACTCGCTGTTTCTTCATCCAGTCAGTCCACAGGAACTGAAACAGAACATGGATCACGCAAACCCGAGTCTCTGCCGCTCCCCGGACAGTTCCAGGCCATGCACTGCAAACAGCTGGGAGTCCATCTGCAGACCCGACTGCCCATCACACCGTGTCCTCACGGCGGAGGGTCCGCAACGCCCCGCAGGTCAGGGGGAGAGCCCTGTGCTGCCGCTGTCACCTCGTTATCAGAAAGAGCCTGTCCAGTCAGCACAGTCGCTGTGGGTTACAGACGGGGACCGAAGCTTAGAGACGCCCAAGAACTTTTCTCAGATGACAGGCGAGAAGGGGCTGACGGAACCGGGCAGGCTGGCGTGGGGACCTGTGGTCTTGGCCTCTGCTTGCCCTGGGATTGGTCTTAAACATCACCAGTTACAGAATATGTTTCAATACCAATTCTTAACCTTATCACAGACAGTGGTTAGTCTTTCCTGCAGAATTTTAAGTGAGGCATCTTTGGGGATATTCTTGCTAAGAACAGAGGTAGAGCCCTAACCGGTTTGGCTCAGTGGATAGACCGTCGGCCTGTGGACTGAAAGGTCCCAGGTTCGATTCCGGTCAAGGGCATGTGCCTTGGTTGCGGACACATCCCCAGTAGGGGGTGTGCAGGAGGCAGCTGATCCATGTTTCTCTCTCATCGATGTTTCTGACTCTCTATCCCTCTCCCTTCCTCTCTGTAAAAAAAAAAAAAAAAAATCAATAAAATATATATAAAAAAAGAACAGAGGTAGAGACTAATGTTACTTTAAAATATATATATATATATATTTCAGAGAGAAAGGGAAAGGGAGAGAGAGATAGAAACATCAATGCTGAGAGAGAATCAAGGATCGGCTGCCCCTGCATTCTTCCCACTGGGGATCGAGCCTGCAACCAGGGCATGTGCCCTGACCAGGAATCAAACCCTGACCTCCTGGTTCAGAAGTTGATGCTCAACCACTGAGGAACACTGGCTGGGCAAGACTAATACTACTTTTATTGTAACATTAAATTTGCCTTTTTTGTTTTCTTCCATCTGTTTGCTGTTAACACTTCCATGTACAGTATGATCACTAATTATGACACTTTCTCTTTTTAAGTTACAGAGCAAATAAGAGAAGTTGATATTAACTGAAGTCAGTCTACTGCAGCCTCATTGCCTGTATCTCACAGCAGACCACGCAGGCGTTCATATGGAGACGTGGTCAGAGGGCCCCTGAGCTCTGGAACAATGACCTTGAGTCCCACAGCAGCATCTCCAGCAAGCAGAGCCATTGCAAGTCCACGCAGGAGCTGCCGGGGGCAGAGGCACGAGGCGGGCGGCCCCGCTGGTCATTAGAATGCTCCCTGTCCCATAGCCCGTTCAACAGCGTCACTCTCCTGCTTTATAGGCCCACGAACTCAGCGACTATTTAAAAATCATCAAAACTAGAAAATAGGGTCATACTGTGTGAAAAACCCAATTCAGTGGGAAGCACCATCGTTTTTTCCAGCTGTGTCTCAATGACTGGGACCCTGGTTACCCACATCTCAGTTCCTTCAAACGAAACCCTGCTTGTGTCCCATGAGTTGCATGAATTTTAAACCCTTCAACAAACTGGTTTTTATCAGAGAGAATGTCAAGGACTCTCCGTCACTAAAGGGCTTGCGTTTTCTTGAAATTCCTTAAATAGTTACAATTACCCGAGACTTAGTGAGACGTCTGGCCTGTGGGAAACTGTCTTCCAAACAGACCAGTGAGGAAGGCCGTCAAGACTGAGATCCCCGAGATGAGAACATGGACACAAACTCAACAGGACGGCCCCGGAGCATGCTGGGAGGTCCAACAATCGCCTGGCTTCCTGGCCTCCGTCCCCTTCGTCTCATTGTCCTTCATTAGCAAAGATGCCGCCGCCGCTGCTGACACGGTTGTTTCCCGGCCAAGATGTCCATTTAGCCTGTACTCAGCGGGCCTCTGCGGAGCGGGGCCGCCGGCACGGAGGCTGAAAGGTGGCTCAGATTGCACGCCTGTCCTGCGCCGGTTATTCTGGGAAGGCGGCCGGCAAAGTGAACACGTGAGGATTCACCCAGCATCACCCGAGGCAGCGGGAACGGGACTTGGAGAACTTCATTTTCTCGGAGAGGTCTCAGAATACGTGACCGAGCTCCTGAGTTGATGAAAGCACGCGCGCTCTGTCTCCCGGCTTTTACCATCAACTCCGGAGTCCCCGTGAGCTCAGAATGTAGCCGCTTAAGGAAAGGGTTCCCTGTCTCACGTGTAGACACAGGCCCATCCTCAAGAAGTGCAGCGTGACCTTTGCAGGGAGCTTTCACCGCCAGCTGCAGCCACACACACCCGTACACATCCGTGTGCGGTCTCTGTCCATAAGGACCAAAGCTGCCCAGCTGAGCAGAGACTGGGCTCCAGGTGTGGGGCCTGCAAGGCGGCCAGTTGCCGGAGTAAATATCCAGAAGGCACTCCGTGATCGGGGGAAGATGCACATGGGACATTGTAGCACAGCCTTGGAGCTCTCAGTTCAAAATTGGTTCGAGAAGCTACAGGGGGAAGTGCACAAATTTATCACCAGGTACTCTGCATTGACATTCATGTGGTAAAAAGGGCATCGTCCCAGGACGCTGAGGCTCAGTCACTGATGAGCAGGTGCAGAGCACGGAATGTGCACAACAGTGGAGAGGCCGCTGGACAGAGGAACCGGAAGCTGGAGAGCAGCCTGGGGGGATGCCAGATGGGACTCGGAGGCACTGGTGGGGACTTGGGACAGAAAATATCTAGGCCATACAACAGCAAGGACTTGAGCATTATTCAGAGTAGCCAAGGTGTAAAAATAAATGGATAGAGAAACTGGTACCGCTGTCTGTATTATCTCTACCTCTACCACTACCTCTACCTCTACCTCTACCTCTACCTCCATCTCTATCTCTACCTCCATCTCTATCTCTACCTCTATCTCTACCATCTATCTCTATCTCTATCTCTACCTCTATCTCTACCATCTATCTCTACCATCTATCTCTATCTCTATCTCTATCTCTATCTCTATCTCTATCCTATCTATCTCCACCTTTCTCTACCTCTACCTCTACCTCTACCTCTACCTCTATCTCTACCTCTACCTCTACCTCTACCTCCATCTCTATCTCTACCTCTATCTCTACCATCTATCTCTATCTCTATCTCTATCTCTATCTCTATCTCTATCTCTATCCTATCTATCTCCACCTCTCTCTACCTCTACCTCTACCTCTACCTCTACCTCTACCTCTACCTCTACCTCTACCTCTACCTCTATCTCTACCTCTACCTCTACCTCTACCTCTACCTCTACCTCTATCTCTATCTCCATCTCTCTCTACCTCTACCTCTACCTCTACCTCTACCTCTACCTCTACCTCTATCTTTACCATCTATCTCTACCTCTACCTCTACCTCTACCTCTATCTCTATCTCCATCTCTCTCTACCTCTACCTCTACCTCTACCTCTACCTCTACCTCTACCTCTACCTCTATCTCTACCATCTATCTCTATCTCTATCTCCATCTCTCTCTACCTCTACCTCTATCTCTATCTTTATCTCTACCATCTATCTCTATTTCTATCTCTATCTCTATCCATCTCCATCTCTATCTCTACCTCTACCATCTATCTCTATCTCTATTTCTATCTCTATCTCTATCTCTATCTCTACCATCTATCTCTGTTTCTATCTCTATCTCTATCCATCTCCATCTCTATCTCTACCTCTACCATCTATCTCTATCTCTATCTCTATCTCTATCTCTATCTCTATCTCTATCTCTATCTCTATTTCTATCTCTATCTCTATCTCTACCTCCACCTCCCCCACCTCTACCTCCACTTCCACCTCCAACTCTATCTATCTCTATCTCTACCTCTATCTCTGTCTCTGTCTCTGTCTCTATCTCTATCTCCATCTCTCTCTACCTTTACCTCTACCTCTACCTCTACCTCTATCGCTATCCCTCTATCCTCTATCTCTACCTCTACCTCTATCTCTATCTCTGGTCTAAATCTGTATGAAATATTACTCAGACATAAAAAGGAAGGAGATTCTGCCATCCTACATAATAAAAAGGTAATATGGAAATTGCATCACTCCGTTACGCCCACGATTGGGCTGGCTGGAGGCGTGGGGGCGGAACTCAGGGTGGCCGATTGGCTGGTGGTAAAAGCGGGGGGCGGGGACTCATGAGTCCCGGACCCCCGCTTTTACCGCCGGCCGTTCTGCGGAAGGACCCATGGGTCTGGCGGAAGACGCTGGTGGCGGAACTCGGGGTGGCCGATTGCATGGCTGCTGGCACCAGTTTTCCGCCAGCAGCAGTTTTCCTCTGGCCACCCGCCGATCGGAGCGCCTCCCGATCGGAGTTCCTCTCGGGGTGGCCAATCGTGCTGGCGGGAGGCGCTTTGATCGGCGGGTGGCCAGAGGAAAACTGCTGCTGGCAGAAAACTGGTGCCGGCAGCCAGGTGAAGGAAAAGTCTATTGCACGAAACTTCGTGCAACGGGCTTCTAGTTTGCAATAATAAGAATGGGCCTGGAGGACATTATGCTAAGTGAAATGAGAAGGACGAATACTGGATGATCGCATTTACATGTGGAATCTTTAAAGAAAAAATATGTTGGACTCATAGAAGCAGAGATGGATGGGTGGCAGGAGCTGAGGGTGGGGGAAGGGGAATGGGGAGATGTTGGTCAAGGGGTTCAGAGAGGCAGTTAGGAAAAAGGATGAGTAAGCCTAGATGTGGGGCAGCATGTGACTATAGTGAGTAATAGTGTGTAGGACATGGGAAGTTTGTGGAGAGGGTAGCTGTGAGGTGTTCCCATCAACACACACACACACACACACACACACACACACACACACAGTAATGTGAGATGATATATTAATTAGCTTGGCTGTAGTGATCATTTCACTGTAGATATTAAATCTTGTTGTACATCTTAAATATACACATTTCAATATAAAAATAAATAAAATGATACTGTTCTCAACTTTGAAAAAAATAATTTAGGCACACCAAAATCTGCACCTTTAAATATACATATAACAACCTCACATAGTAGAATTTTATCTTAATGTTAATAAGTTATTCCAACTTGTATGGATCTGTTCTTAATATTATTACTTGCAAGAGGAAAATTAAATCGGAGGAACTAAACTTACTCAGCAGTAAATGCTCCCGAGTATCGCTGGGCTCTGGGCAGTGAGCCCCTCCCCCGGTTCTTCAAGTTCATCAGGGCCGGGCCTAGAGGGGAAACAGCGGAGGAGCCACAGCGGAGCCGTCAGGGGCAGCTCACTGAAACCACACCCACAGGCCGGGCGCAGCAGCACTGAAGTCATCCGACAAGATCTCCATCATCCCTGTGACATCTTTGGCAAACAGACAGAGAGTCCCGCCGCACGCTGTAAACAGTGATGATATTTTAAAAAGAGCCGGTGAAAGGAGACTCACAGGTTTCCAGTTTAATCAAAAGACACTGGTGTTTCCAACACAATCACTGACTGTGCGGAGGGCGAGATTCCCCTTAAAAGTGTCAGAATTTCAGGAATGTCCCCAAATGCCATCTCATTGAAGCAAAGCAAATATGAACACTGCGAACATCAAAGTGAGCCCCAGCGGCTGAGGGGGGGGCTAGCGGTGCTCAGCTTGTGGGTCGCGACCCCCAGGTTGAGAACCGCTGCTGTAGAGCCTAGGACCATCGGAAAACACAGGTATTTACATGACAATTCATAACAGTAGCAAAATTACAGTTATGACGTAGCACCGAAAGTAGTTTTATGGTTGGGGGTCCCCACAGCGTGAGGAGCGGTGTTAGAGGGCCGTGGCGTTAGGAAGGCTGAGAAGCACTGCTGTGAGGTGTGGACAGCAGTGAGAGGCAGTGAGGACCAGGAGACGAAGCGGGCAGCGGGGCCCAGCTTGGCCTTCGGTGATGGGACCCTTTTGGACAGTGTGACATAGGGAGCTGACGAGACTGACAAGGTTGCAGTGGCGTTTTGGATAGGTTGTTCTGACGGGTACTTATTAGGGGGAGTAAGAAGGGGAGAGAGGGAGCGGGAAGGAGAGGGAGAGAGAGCGAGAGAGGGAGGGAGAGAGAGGGGGAGAGGGAGAGAGAGGGGGAGAGAGAGAGAGACAGGGAGAGGGAGAGAGAGAGGGAGGGAGGGAGAGAGAGAGAGAGAGAGAGAGAGAGAGAGAGAGAAAGAGAGAGAGAGAGAGAGAGAGAGAGAGAGATTGTTCCTAATTACTTATTTTTAAACAGAGGGCTGGGTTGTGCATCTATGGAGAGTAGAGAGAGGGGTGCGGTGTCCTCTAGGTGGTGGGAGCAAGGACAGGAGGGCTCGCTAGGACATATTGGAAGACGGAATGAGCGACATGGCGATGGCTGACTGACCGCCTTCACAGTGCAGGGATTGACTTCTGGGTCCATGGTTTCGTGAGCCAGAAGCCCTGCAGCGTCTCCCCCTAAATCATGACCCTGAGAACAAGCGTGTGTACCTACCTGACCATTAACCAGTTACTACTCTTATTCCCGTGACTTTAAAAATATGGGACTGCCAAGTACTTAAAGGACCCAGGAGCCCCTGACTAGGCAGCGCAAGCCAGGCCGTCTGCAGGTGATCACACGCGTGCCCCTCGGGTCGGTTTCCTGATGGCCTTCACGTTGCTGCCCCGGGTCCATGGGGCACCTCAGACCTCCGCTCTCCCCTACAGGACTTCATATCTCATCCAGGGCAGCCTCAGGCAGAGAGACGGCAAGAGCAGGACGCAGCACAGCAGCCCCTGAGCGCGCGTGGCGCAGGCTGCACGCCCCCGCCCCCCCCTCGCTTCGTGGGGAGTAGTTCGTCCTGGTGACTTAGCCCTCGGGTGTCAGTGCTCCTGTCTAAAGTGTGAGGCAGTTTCATCTCAGCCCAGCGCCCTGCGTGGCCGCTGTCTCGGCCGTCCTCAGCCGCCCTAGTGCCCAGGGGTGTGGCCTGGTCTGCTCGAATGGGGCGCAAGCAGAGGCTGCTTCTCCTTGGCTCTGAGTCCCAGGCCTTCTCCCAGCAGGCACCCCCTCAGTGCCTGATTTTGGTAAGATATGCACTCCCATTTAACTGGCCAACAATACACAACAGCCGACAGGCTAGGTTCACGCATTTCTCCCCGTCATGAGGGCCAGGCAGCAGGGAGGGCACAGCACAGCGGAGAGGGGACCTGGGAGGTGGGAGTCTCAGGGCCCGGGAGCAGAGCGTGGCCCCCTCAGGGGAGGGCTCCTGCGCTGTGGGTCCCTCACAGCCAGCAGCTGGTGCCTGGCCGGCCTGGCTCACCGGCTGGAGTGCTGGCCTGCGCACCGAAGGGTGTCGGGTTCGATTCCTCATCGAAGGCATGTATCTGGGTTGCAGGATCCCCCCCCCCCCCCGATCGGGGTGTGTGTGGGAGGCAACCAATCACTGTGTCTCTCTCACATCAATGTTTCTCTTTCTCCCTTTCCCCTCTTCCACTCTTTCTAAAAATTAATGGAAAAAATATCCTCTGATGAGGATTAACAACAAAAACCCCCCCACAAAAATAGCTGTCTCTACGTTGTTGAGAGATCACTTAGGACTTAAAGAACACACTCGTGAGCCCTATGGAAAGACGAACACACTCAAGGTAGCATAGGTAGCTTAGGATGGAAAAAATATTTTAGCACTGTTTTTCAGAAATAGGCATACATTTAGGAATTTATGCAATAATGATCAATTTGACAGCAATTCAATACATTAAACCATTTATTATTATAATCAATTAATAATATTAAATAGTAATTATTTTAATTTAATGAAAGTTATATTAACTTCATACTTAAAGTTAATAATACATTTTGCACCTAAGTACAAAGGCCGTCCCCTCTGGCATGGCGACAGGCAGGAGCAGAGTTGGTATAAAAGCAATCACTTAGGACACGCTGACACCACACCTGGGACACACCCCCTTGCTGCTGAGTCACAGCCATCATGCATGAAACAAGCGGACAACAGCTCAACACCACCACCCTCGGACCCTGAACCGGGCTCCAGGAGGTGCCGTCGGGCTGGGTCCCCCTCGGCCCGCCGGTCACTTGGAGGCTTTGACACTTGATGTCCTGGTGGGTGAAACAAGCAGAGCCACACTCCCCAGGGCCAGTCCCGCTCCGGCGGAGGCAGCCCTGGGTGGTGGCCACGCTATGACAGTCAGCCGGCGGCGGCCTGCTCGCCCTGTGCTGGAAGGCAGCAGGAGCCTGCTTGGAGTGTCCTGTGGGTCCCTCAGCAACCTCCTGGCTGACTGTAGCTGTACCTTGGACCCAACATCTGGCCTTGGCTGAGGAGTCTAGTCTCTGCAACCCTTTTCCTCCTCTGGACGGTCGGCTGCGAGGCCGGGGACACGCCGCACTCCCGGGATGCAGAGAGCAGAAACTCGCTCGGACTTTCAGCCCAGCCGCTTGGGCATGCACGGGGGCGTGGACTCGCTGCCTCGCCTTCGTAGTCCCCTCCCTGGGACAAAAGCAGACACCGGTTAGTTACCCTGTGGAAGTGTGCGCCAGGGCTTTAAAAGGGCTTTCTGTCAGCTGGGCGCGTTTGATCGCCCAGAATACTCCAGGAGCCGGCTGGCCCTGTGCAGGAGATTACCCAGCCTGCATGCTCTGACTTGCTCTGGCTCCTGCGTGAGTGAGCGGAGCGCCGCCCGCCACTGCGCGGAGTGGGGATTTGCTCCTGCGCCTGCTGCACGCGCTGTAACTTCCTTCATCTCCGCTCCCTCAGAGCTCCTGCAAATGCTCACGGGAGCTTACCGTGCGGAGGCCCGAACACCCTACTAATACTTTTTAATCACCAAAAATACCACGTCAGTCACTGTGTGGCCACCTCAGCTCCCAGGGGCCAGGGTCAGTTTGCCGGGCTGGGCAGGGAGGGGAGGGGGTTGTTTGTTGTTTTGCGCATCAGGTCCTCAGAACACCCGCCATGGAAATACCCTCTGGTTCCGTGAGCAGTTAAGATGCTATCGCGGCCCGGAATCATCATCACAGGAGAGAGAAGCAATTTCGGGGAGCCGACTCAGCAGCACGCCGACACAGCCTCATTAACTCTTCTTTTGTGGTCCATCTTTCCCGGGGCCTATCTGTGCTCGCATCTGGCCCGCTTGCCAGCGCATTTTCATAATAATAACACGTTGCACTTTGGAGCGCCCTTTCATCGCAGAGCCCAGAGCGCTTTCCAAACATTAATTAATGAAGCTCCCACAGCACCCCTTTGAGGGAGGCTCCCCGCCGTGCCGATGCTCACCTGGGTCTCCCAGGCTCGCCCGCTGCTGAGCAGAAGTCCCCACAGGCTCCTCTGGCGGGTTCAGCGAGGCCTGGGCAGAGCGAAGCGGCCGCTGCGGACAGCCCCTGGCCCTGCCTGTCGGCCAGGTGTGGGGAAGGGGAGGGGGGCGGCCTCTGCCCTTCTGCTCGCTTCTCCTGACGGGAAACGCATCTCAGGGGGGACAGGCCAGAGCTGGTTCTGGGAGAGTGCCGGGACCACACCCCCGGTCCCGTGGCATCGAGGGCCCGGGCCTCGCTGGGCATCAGGAAAATGCAGAAAGCCTGCCACTCACGCGCTCACCTCCCGCCAGGCTTCCCGCTGCCTCCACTGTGCAGGCTGGGAAGGCCTCAGCAGGGGCAGCAGGACCAGGCTCCGGCCTCCTCGTGTGGGAATTACTCCGAGGACCAAGGACAGGGAAGACGCCTCTGGGCCCGGGGACGAAGAAGGGAGCGGTGCTGGATTTGAGGCTGGAAGGAGGGCTCCCAGGAGTTCTCCATGATCCGGCGCGTGGGTGCGGGGCAGACCTCGGCCAGGCCTTGGCACCTTGTCCTGTGAACCCACTTGCAACGGTCCACGTAGAATAAAATGGAAAGACCACCTCCCATGGCTGTGGTCTCTGATTCTGTTCGTCTGAGGGGAGAGCCAAGTGGCCTGTTGTGTAAACACTGACATACTGACCGCGAGACAGAGAATGAGACGGGGCGGCTCTCCGCCCGCGGCCAGGGACTGCAGGGCCGCGGTGGGCCAGGGGCCCCGCGGAGAAGGCTTGTCTCCCACGGCTGGGATGTGTGTTTAGGAGGTGTGTGTGTGGCAGAGTGTGAGTGAGCACGAGTGGGAATGCTGTCTGTGCATGAGAGTGTGGCAGGGCCTACGGGTATTTGTGCATGTGAGTATGTTTTTGTGGGAGTGTGTTTGTGAGAGGGTGTGCATGTGTGTGTGTGCATCTATCTGTGTGTGTGTGTGTGTGTGTGTGTGTGTGTGTGTGTGTACGTGGGTGCAGCCCAGGGGCTCTGAGTGACAGGCAGCCCTGGCCAGGTGTGGAGCTGGCTGGGAAGCCGTCACTCGAGGTCCTTCTGGGGCACACGGCTCCTTTCTCAGATGTGGGCAGGGGCAGGTGTTTGTCTGACCTTGTGACCAACCGCGTGTGGGTCCTGAGACTTAGACTGAAACCCAGCCTTGACCTGCCAGGGCTTCTCGCCCACCTGCTCTCATGCTCCTGGACTTGCCCCTGTGCTAACCCTGAGGGGCCCGCCCGTGGGAGCCCCTCCCATGTATGTTGCCCAGCGGTCCCGAACCACCCAGAGTGCTTCCCGAAACCCCATGCCCACACCTCACCCCACATGCGGTAAATCAGGGTCTTGGGGGCGGGACCCAGATTTCTCGGGCGATGCCTGTGTATTGCGGCTCAGCATTAGCTCTGGACCCTGGCTTGGAAATTCTGAAGACATCACTCTTCTGGCCATGGCTGTCCTCAGACACTTCGGCCGGCCTCAGGGTGAGCTTTCACCTGCTTGTTTGAATTCCATAGACTTAGGGCCACAGCAGCAGGAGCCACCAGGTACCTGTGCGTGACGCCCAACGAGCCTCCTGCTCCAGCAACCTCGGTTCTGGAAAACTTTCCAGGCTCAGCTTCCCTTTCTGGTCCAGGTATGTGCCCCAGCACCTTCTGCAGCGAGACCTTGGTTCGCACGTCTGGTTGAGGTCGAGGGATAGTTTGACAATGTCATTTCAAAACGGCCTCATCTTCCCAGATCTGGGTTTGTTGGATTTTCTTTACTAAACTCAGTAGAAGATCACGGAAGACTAGGAAGAGGGGTTCCTTTTGTGTCACTGCCAAGCCCCTTGTTATCTGAGCCTCCTTCCCAGTCACTTGTTCCTGGTGGGAGTGCTCCTCTTGGTGGGAGGGGCCCGTTTGACAGACAGGGCCACACGCCTACTGCGCGCATGCCAAATTGATCAGCCCAATGGCAGGTGGGTAGTAATGCAGGCTAGCCTCCCTCTCCACAGCACCACCGGCCAGGCCCTGGGCACACGGGGTCTGCACAGGATACTCTCACCGTGTCTGGAGCAGCTGTGTGTCTCCTGGACTTGCAGGTGCAGAGGCGGGTGGACAGGAACACACCCCCAGTTCCGCATGGCTGGCAGCCCCTGCGAGCTCAGACGCCGACGGACACTCAGAGTTACCGCCAGGCAGTTGGCCTTTCGGTTGGAATAGCCCCGTATTTACCACCTTCACCCCCGGAAACTCCCCAGCTGGAGAGCTTTTCCCTTCGCAGGTGGACGAGGAAAATTAGGAAGCTCCTCCGAGTGGACCAAGCTCCCCCAGCCCAGCCCCGAGCGAGGCAGAGCCGGCCTGCCTGGCGCTGGTGAGGGGGTGGAGAGGCCCAGGGTGCCTGATCCAGCGCCGTCTTTAGGGCCGGAGCCGGGCTTTCAGCTCTCAGGTGTCCTGATGGGGAAAGAAAAGCACCAGACAACAGGGAACCTGGATTTTGCTGTTGGCTTTGCCCACAACTTAATCCTATTGAGCACATTTCTCATTTCCCCTGAGGCCCAGTCTCCTTATTTATGAACTCCACATTATCTGAAGCCTTAATTACGGTAATGTCCAAATAAAAGGACGTAGTGAAGAAGAATTCTGAAGACTGCGTGAAGATAATTCTACTTTTTCTCATGACTTTCATGTGTTTGGCACTCTAAGCCAGTGGTCGGCAAACTCATTCGTCAGCAGAGCCAAATATCAACAGTACAACGATTGAAATTTCTTTTGAGAGCCAACTTTTTTAAACTTAAACTTCTTCTAACGCCACTTCTTCAAAATAGACTCGCCCAGGCCGTGGTATTTTGAGCCACACTCAAAGGGCCAAAGAGCCACATGTGGCTCGCGAGCCGCAGTTTGCCGACCACGGCTCTAGTCAAACAGAGCAGTGAACGGTTAAGGTAAAATAGCTCATTGGGTGCTTTTACAATAATAAATTACAAATTTGAGTGATAGAGCAAGTTTGGGATTTATTAAGATTTTTATTGATTTTTTAATAGACTTTTATGTGGGTCTTGGTGCATGCCTGCCACACGCTGATTTAGTTGTGAGATTCATTTACGGTTTCAGCAGGCATTGGCGTCTTCCGCTCCAGCACATCCCGCGCCGGTCCGGGCTCCAGTGTCAGGGCACAGAGCTGTTACGGTCGAGATGGAAGCGCTGACAGGAGTTGGTCTTGGGTTGCCCTTGGCCCCCGCAGGGCTGCAGCCGACACCTGCCTGGAGTCAGGGTCTGAGCCTCAGAGAGGTCTCCTTCGGGGCCCTGGGCCTTGTCCTGCCCTCGCGCCCAGCACCCGGCCCGGCCTGGCCCCAGCTCCATGGTGCCCTCTCAGCAGCTGTTTTCTGAAAGCTCCCCCCACCCCACGCCGGAGCAGGGCCCAGGACCCGCTCTGAAACGAGGTTTTACTACGCTCTGGCCGGCATTGTTTGCTCCAGAAGAATAACACACTTGGGGGAATAGGAGTCTGTTTCCTTCAGATCGGTCAGTCTTCCAGGCACAAGGGAGGGGACCAGCGGCACCGGAAGTCTGGCTCCTGTGTCTCAGGGTCCCCGAGCTCTGGCCCCTGTGACCTTGCCCACTGTCTGCAGGAGGAAGTAGAACTTTCTGGCCTTTCCTCTTGGACACCCCAACATTCGCCAGCACTGCTCTGAGCAAAGGTCAGAGAGGAAAATGCGGGGCCCCTTCTCTCTCTGCTGAGAAAAGCTGGGTTCCCAGAGAAGGAGGTTCTCCGATGAGCCCACCCTGCTTCGGGGGAGATGCTGGACAACTGCTGTTGGGACACCAGGACTCTCATGCACATGGGGGTCTCTTCATCACCCTGGCAATGGCACGTGACGGCACTTCGCATTGTCGATGTTGTGATGGGGCAGGGGTCAGAGGTCATAAAGAAAACAAAGTGAGCAGGGGGTTGGCCCTCTCCCAGGCGTCCTCGTCTGTCCCCAGCACATCCAGGCTCTCTTGTCGCACCTGCCCTGTGGTGCACCCCGAGAGGGCCTCTCCAGGGCACCAGTGGCCCCACTGAGCTCTCCACACTCTGTCCTCTTCTCCCGTTTAGCCTGAGAGCATCAGCCAACTGAGGGACCTGCCGGCATGAGTGGGGAGAGAGTTTCGTTTCCCCACCATAGAGGCGTGTGCCCTTTAACAAGGGCCCAGGCGGGCAGACGTCGGATGGTTCAATTCCAAGGACATATGGAGACGTGTACTTGAGCCAATTAGGCAGAGACAGGGTCGAACCGTACCTGAGCGTTTATTCCAATCCTGCTGGCAGCATGGAGAGCAGGTCATCCACAAGCATCTTCTCTGCACGCCCATAAGCCCGCTGCGTCTATTGGGTAGAAGGACAAGGATTAGCGGGGAAGGAGGCAAAAGGGTGTGCCAAACGGGCCGTTGACAGGTCTGGAGATTTGCCAAGGCCTGCGGGTATGCAGAGTCTGGGGGTCTCTAAAGGGCTGGCGATACACCAAGGGCTGGCGACATGCAAAGGGCTGGCGGCTCTGGTCTCTGCATCTAGGTGGTTCATCTTTCCATGACGATAGGCAGCTCCCTGATGGGGAGGAAGGGCTGCGCCTCCAGGTGAGCTCCAGCCAGGGTGGAATGTGCCTTCTTTAATCAGAACAAAACAGCCATGGCTAACAGAGCATGATTAATCGTTCTTGGAGTTATAGTTGGTCCCCAATATCCTATTCCTGCCCCATCACATTCAGCAGGGATGGACGTTTGGGGTGTCTAGGGCTATCATGAGTGGGCTAATAGAGACAGCCAGGCCTGGGTCTCCAAGTGGAGGCACCTTGGATGTCTCGTGGGTAAATACCCACACTAGGGTTGCACGCGATGTTTCTGTTTAACTTTCTAAGAAAATGTCAACGTGTCCCAAAGTGGCTGTACCCTTTTGCATTCCCACCAGAAACGTGTGAGAGTTCCACTAGCCAGCAGCTGCCGGATTTCAGTCAACTGATGGCACAGAGGTTTGCTTGAGCCGAGGAAGAATCGGGACCAGCCCGGCTCTGGGACTGGGGGTTCGGGCAGCCCGCCCCCTGGAAGCACATCTCCACGTTGCAGACACACTGACTTACTTAGCTTTGCCGCTACTGAGTCCACTTTCATATTTGTCCTCCTCGTCTTAATTTAAGAGCATGGAACATATAATAGGTGCATTATAGGGGAATGCATACTAAAACCCCAATTTTACCAACAATGGAATTATTTGTTCGCGTCTCCGAGGGCCGAGACGAAGCAGGGAGCCATTCAAACTGTGGCTAATTATTGCAGACACTTAATAACCGGCCAGCACTGCTCCCAGAGGGCTCCCAGATCCCCGGAGATTGTGCGGCTCTGGCTCTGCGGGTCTGGCTTAGGGAACCGCGCCACAGGCTTGTCTCCCGTCTCTGGTCTGCACCGTCCAGGCCTCAAGCAGCCCCTCGGCCATCAAAGTGTCTTCAGCTATTTCTTCAATTTGCTTCTTGCTTTGAAGATGATGAAGAACTCCCGAGTCTGACTTCAGCGGGAGGGTGCGAAAAGCGTGCCCCCCCACATTGACCAGAGGGAGTGTGTCTGAAAGGCCCTGGGGAAGCTTTCATTGCGACCCCCCACCAGGGAGGCCGGATTTTTCTTTAGCTTTTGTTTGCTAAAGGGAAGTTCAGGTCTTATGTAAAAACTGACACCTATGTCTGAGTTTGTGGGGCTGCGGGCCTCTGAGCAGCAGGCAGGTCAGCTCTCAGCTTTGCTGGCTGTGGGGCTGCTAATCCCACCTCGAAGGCTTTGCTGCTACAGCGGGGGGGGGGGGGGGGGGGGGGGGGGCGGGGGGGGCAGAGGGCCTTTTCACCCACACGTGGCTGCTAAGCTTCCGGTGTGTCAACAGGACGGCTGGGGGGCACAGGAGCTTGGGCCCCAGGTTTCCGGAGGCCTGGCCTGTGAGGCCCTGCCCCCGGCCCGGGGCTGGCAGGGCCTTGTTGGGGTCAGCTTCACCGCGGAATGCAGTCAACGCTGTGTCCCCCGGAACCGTGTGCTTGCTGATCGCCGTGACACAGCCGTTAGGGAAGGGCGCGGTTCAAACAGGGACCTTCCAGGGGGCACGAGCGCCACGTCCAGGCTTGCTCCACGGACAACGGCCCTGCCGCTGGCTCTGCCGCTCCGTCGCGGTGGTGGCCAGTCCTGAAACCCTGTGGCTGCCACTGGCCCCGGGAGCAGGGCCAGCAATCCGTGTCCCAAGTAAGAATCTGGTGCCGCCTTGGAGCCGACTTTCTGAGGAGGGCGGCAATGTGGCCTTGGGCACCGGTGCAGTGTCCCTGGTCTGTGTGGCTCTTCTCTGCCCCTTCCTCGCGGACAATTCCCGCTATTTCCCAGCATTCACGTGAGGGTGGGCTCCGGCAGAGCTGCCCTTGCCCCGTCCTGGACCCGCCACGACACGGTTGAGGTGTTTGTGGGTGTTCTCTGCCTCTGGACCACTCGGCACTCCTGAGCGCGGTGCTTCTCAGACCGCTGCGTTCCTCCAGGAAACGACGCTGTCCTCCCCTCCGGCACCCCTCCCACCCCCCACCCCGGGCCTCTGGTTTTCAGACCTCTTTGCTGGTTACTCATAGAATAGAACAAGCCGAGGCGGTTGCCATGGTGACGAGGAGACCCTGGACCACGCTCTACTTCGTCCCCAGCACGCCCGCAGGGCTGTCTGCCTCCTCCCAGAGCCGCGGGTGCAGGAGCGCCTGCGCCACGTGCCTAGTCCCTCGGACGTTGTCTTTTCAACCGCGTCCAGGAAACACCGGCGAGGCGCGGAGCAGGCTCAGCATGGCCTCCTGCACTTGAGGGGGTAACACAGCAGCTTCTGGGACTTAACCTCGGACTTTGTCTCTGACACTTTGAAAAGGACCTTCAAGATCACAGGCTCCCACACACCTGCTCCAGCATCACTCTCCGTGGCGGCTCACCACTCGAGGTTTCCATGTCACGCAGGTGCTCTCCCTTCCCCAGGCAGATCACAGCCTTCAGCCCAGCAACGCCGGGCGCAGGTCCTGGGCATGTCCGGGCCCGGGTGCCCAGGAGGTAACGGCCATTTCCAGGGGCCTGGGAGGGCGTCCCGGCTGCCACGCCGAGCTTGGATGCCCTTCTGATGAGTTTTGATTAACGGTAAACTGAACAGCTCCAAGGGACTGATGCTGAAAAAAGGAAACAAGCATATTAAGACATGTCTGTTTCCCACGTGAAAGGCACTGGGGCTTTGGTCACTGCCCGTGTGAACGCTCCTTCACGTAGAATCAGAGAAAGTTAACTCGGAGTCTCGTGTCCCTCACGAGGAAAATCGAGCAGGTTAGTGGGCAACTGGAAGACGGCGACACACCCCACGGGCCCCAGTGCCCACCTGAGTGCCTGGATGATCGCAGAGCAGCGGGGGGGGGGGGGGGGGGGCGCGCGCGCAGGACACGCTTTAGGGCACAGACGTGGTGATGGTTCAAGGGTGAAGCTACTGGTTAGTAGCTTCCGGTCAGTTAGTAGCTTCCTGCCGGTTAGTAGCTTCCTGTTGGTTAGTAGCTTCCTGTCGGTTAGTAGCTTCCTGCCAGTTAGTAGCTTCCTGCTGGTTAGTAGCTTCCTGTCAGTTAGTAGCTTCCTGTCTAGTAGCTTCCTGTCGGTTAGTAGCTTCCTGTCGGTTAGTATCTTCCTGTTGGTTAGTAGCTTCCTGTCTAGTAGCTTCCTGTCAGTTAGTAGCTTCCTGTCAGTTAGTAGCTTCCTGTCGGTTAGTAGCTTCCTGTCGGTTATTAGCAGCTTCCTGTCGGTTAGCAGCTTCCTGTCGGTTAGCAGCTTCCTGTCGGTTAGCAGCTTCCTGTCGGTTAGCAGCTTCCTGTCGGTTAGCAGCTTCCTGTCGGTTAGCAACTTCCTGTCAAAGAAAAGAGGAAACAAGACAGAGAGAGAAAGCGCGGCGGGGGGGGGGGGGGGGGGGGGGGGTACTGCTGCCTCTGAGAACGCAGAGTCTTTGGGGAAACAACTTGGAAGTGGCTTTTCGGTGACAACCCAAGGCTTCCATCATAAACGCGGCGCTGAGAGCAGGGAAGGAAGGGAGCAGGCGCAGGGGCGGGGCGGGAGGGGAGCTGGTTCCCGGCGAGGACGTGCGGTCGACCTTCAACGCCTGTCCTGTGCCACCCGCAGCCCCAGGCCAGGCAGGACTGGACTCGGCGACAGGCCCAGCGCGGCTATTCTCAGATTTTTATGAAATCCCGCCAACCAGGCTGGGGACGCACGGCGACTTGCAGCCAGGTTCTGCATCGGAGTGGCTGCGGCTGCAGCCTGGCTGTGATGAGGAAGATGGGGCTTCACTGTGGAAGCTTCACAGCAGGGCCAGCGGACACAGCTACTCCCGACCCGAAGAGCCTGGGACTTGGTTCTCCCATGTTTAGCCCTGTATCTGACCGCACGCCCTCAGCTGGGTGGTAATGGTGAAGGTGCCGCCACCATTTTGAGTCTCCCTCTTATTTGATGGGTGGTACAGAGAGGTTGAGGGTGTAGCCTGTGGCCACACAGCTCACTGATGAGCAGCTGGGACAGCGCCTGGGCCCTGGCCTCTCCCCCCGCTCCCCGCCGGCTCACTCTACCCCAGTGATCACCACGGATGGTATCCCCAGGGTTCCATAGAGCACCCTTCGTGGAAACCGGCCAGTTAGACCAGGAAACTGAGAGCATGTTTTCTTAACGTCCATCTGGACGCAGTCACTGTAATGTACCCATGGCCTCCAAGTGGGGTCCCTCCTGGGCACACGTGCCTCACACCAGGTTCGGGTAAAGGCCTGAATTAATCGTGCTGGGGAGGGAGGGCTCCAGGCCGCCTCAGCTTCCTTCCTGGAGGTCGGAGGTTGGAGGTCGCTTCTGGAGGTGGGCCAGGGTGGAGCTGTGCTGGCCTGCGAGGGAGAGGGAGCTGTCCGGCTCAGGGACCCGCCCGCGCACTGTCCGGGGTGGCCTCCGGGCCCGTTGTCCGAGGCCGTCTCTCCGACAGTGGCGTCTGCCCGGCGCTGGGCGGCCGCTCCCCTCACACAAGGACAGAAACGGCCCCCAGGTGCGAGCAGAGGGCATGGGCGGGAGGGAGGGGGCTGAGGGGCTCCGCAGAGGAGGCGGCAAGAGGCTGGCGGCCCACAGACAATCAGGCCTCATTGTCCCGGTGCCGGGGGAGGCGAGGCTTCCGAGGGGCTGCTTGAAAAGCCATTTCTGTCCCTCGGAGGCCGTGCGCCGGGCGGCCACCTCCCGCTCACGCTGATTCGGAAATAAATTATGCTGATTGCTCCCGGATGAGAGGGATCTCATCATTCCCGCACTCCTCAGGCCACCCTGCCATTGTCCTCAGCCTGTCCCCCGCTGGGGAGCCCCCTTCCTCTGGGTGTTAATGACTCCCCTGGGGGCTCAGGGCAGGCCTGGTCCCCGCCCGCTGCCCTGGGACCCCCCCCCCCCAAGCATTTCCCCAGTGTGGCTGCCCGGGGCCTGCCCTCTCCGAGGTCACACGGCCACGTCCAGCTGCCCTGGGCTGCCCTGGCCGAGGTGTCTTCCCTGTTCTTCTTGACCTTTTATTGCCCACGCTCCACACTGTCCCTTGTTTAGAGATGGAGACCCCAAATCAGGGAACCCCCTCCCCCCCGCACCATCTCCCCCATAGGGCACCGCGGCTGGACGTCTGCATTGTGAACACCAGGTGGGTGTGGCCTTAGCAGGAGGGGTGGGAACCGCGACGCGAAGCGTGGGCTACCTGTTCACGTGTGTGCGTGTGCTCCATGCTCTCCCTCGTCCTCCTGTCTGTGTGGTCCCCAGATAACGGTCACGTCCAGTCTTACGCTCTGTGCCTCCTCCTGAGTCTCCCGGACACCCCTGCACCTACCGGCTCGCCGTCTCCCTCGCTCCGCCCGCACCTGCTCTGAGCTGCCCGCCTGGCTCCTTTCAAAGGACGCGTTCAGCCTTCCGACGGAACAGTCCCACTCCTGCCTCTGAGTGAGACCAGGAGAAGTGAGCAGGATGCACCACTCCCGGGTCCCTGAGCCCGCCGCTCGGGGCGAAGCCGGCAGCATCCCAGCCGGCAGAATCCCCAGATTCCCGGGGGGGGGGGGGGGGGATAGTGTCAGAAGATCCCTCGCCCCAGGAAGCCACAGACACAGGGTCCACAGGGGAAGGGCCGCTCACCTTGGGGGCTCTGAGGGTGTGTGTGCCAGGCCTCCGGCTGCGGGCTGCGGGCTGCGGGCTGGCTCTCGGTGCAGCGCTGCTGTGTGTGGGCGCTGTCCGCACCGTCCCTTCCCTGGACCTCAGCATCTGGTTACAGCCCTGGTGTCTGTCTCCTCCGCCCACAGGCTCCTCGCGGGCGGCTTGTCTCCGTTCAGCCGTCTTTGCGGCTCCCAGAGCCTCCTCCACAGGCTGGGCCTCAGTGACAGGGCAGAGGTGGGACCAGGAGCCGGTGGGGTATTGGCGAGCAGTTCCTTCCGCAGACCCGGACCAGGAGAGCGGGCCGGCACCATGTGCACCTGCGCCGTCACCTGCCCTCGGCGTGTGGGCTTCAGCCAATTCTTCTTTTCTTTTTCTTGTTAATCTCTATTTTTCCACTGATTTTTAGAGAGAGTGGAAGGGAGAGGGAGAGACGGAGAGAAACATCGATGTGACAGGGACATGTTGATTGGCTGCCTCCTGCAGGCGCCCGGGTCAGGGCCGGGGAACCTGCAACCAAGGTGCTTGCCTGGAATCCTTCAGTCTGCAGGCCGACGCTCTATCCACTGAGCCACACCAGCTGGACGGTGGGTCTTAAATTGAACAGAGTGGCCCTAAGGCTGAGGGTTGGAGGAGGGTGTTTGGTCTGCTGTGTGCCCAGCATAGTGCCAAGCATGACGCACACCAATTACATGTAACGTGGCTGCTGCCAAGGCAGAGGGGGTAGTTGATGTGAGACCAGTTCATAGGAAAGGATAAAATCCCTCATTCTGGGCTGCATGCCACTGCAAGGGCCACGTGCATCCAGGCAGGGGCCGTTTTGAACTGGAGAGTGTAATGAACCTCACAGGGTGGAATTCATCCTCCAAGACGCTCACGAGTTCATGAGTGGGGAGAGTGTGTAAGTCGGTGGAAAGGCTGTGGGTAGCAGCGTGGGCACAGGAGCGGTGGCAGGAGGCACGCAGAGACCGGTGCCTGGGCTCAAAGGCCGCGCTGTGCCCGGTGCGCATTTACGTCATTTAAAAAAGGATTGTTCTTCAGCCAGTAGTTCATTCTTTTTCTTTCTTGGAAGTTTGATTGCTCACAGTCCCCAAGCAGCATACTGTATGAGCATCTAACTCAGGCTGATAGGGAATCAACGAAGGCTTCCTGGAAGAAGTGACATAAAAAATTAAACCAGCTCGGCCGGTGTGGCTCAGTGGTTGAGCATCCACCTATGAACCAGGAGGTTGTGCTTCGATTCCCGGTCAGGGCACGTGCCCTGGTGGTGGGTTAGATCACCAAGAGGGGGCATGCAAGAGGCAGCCCATCAATGATTCTCTCTCATCATTGATGTTTCTCTCTCTCTCCCTCTCCCTTCCTCTCTGCAATTAATAAAAATATATTTTTTAAAAAGTCTCAAACTCTTAGCGTCTTCTGAACTTCACACTGAGACTGCTCCAGGCCCCCGGCTTGGCGGGGCCAATGCCGTGGTTCCTCGCTCAGGTTGCTTCAGTCCCCACTTATTCCACAGCCCTTTCTGCTGGTCAAAGTGCCACCGTTAGGACGTCCTTTCTTCACTCTGCGTCACCTTGGGTCGAGGCGACCGGAAATCCTGTTCCATCACCATTTATTCCCCTTCACCCTTTGCCCCCGCCCCACCCTGTTGTCAGTATTTGCGTTAAGCCCCGAGGCCTCTCCTTGCCCGAGCCTACCCCTGGCCCCGGGAGAATGCGGTTGAACCCCAGCTTCCCATGTGCCCAGAGATGGCTTTTGCCTGGGATACACGGAGGCCGTGCCGTCCCAGCGAGGGCTCTGAGGGTCCTTTCCAAACGCAATGACGAATGATCCAGGGTGGGCTGTGTTTTTATATACAGGGCACTGTTTCAGTTTCCCATGGAAAAGCACTAGATGTTTACATGGGAACGCATTGTCGGGCCCGGGGCCTAAAATAATTCACAAAACATGCACCAAAATGCCGATTGTCATGATGTTTTAGTCTGGGACACAGGCTGTAGGAACGAGGTCGACGAGGGAAGGGCTGACACAACATGAACACCCGCAGCCCGTGCCGACGCCTGGGAGCGGACAGGCCGTGGACTCGCGGCGGGAGGAGGACAGGCGCTCGGGCTCCCACACGGGGGCTCTCTTTCTGACGATAATTGGGAAGTTGAAGAGTTCCAGGAAATCTTGATTGAACTAATTATAACTCTGCATGGATTTTTAGCAGCTCATCTTGGAGAATCATCTTAAGATTGTATTAAACACACTCTACTGTAAGAAGCACCGATGAGGGAGAACCCGTGTAGAATGAGGCATGTGGTGGGACCGAGAGAAGGAGGGTGGTGGAGACTCAGAGCCAGCAAATAAAGTGGGAAGGCCCGCCATGGTCTCCCCGACGGCCACTGCCGGCTTCCAGCCTTCCGGACTTCTCTTCTGACCTGTCAGCCGCCGAGGCTGTGGCTTTGGTGGAGCTTCGTGGGGATTATAATATGTGGGGTGTTTTTTATCCCCTAGTAATTTCTTGGGCTTTTGGGAGCAGAGAACACAGGAAAAAAAATAGAGAAGATAAAATAAATGAGGGAGATATAATTGTCCCTTTCATTTTAAGAGTTCCACCTAATTTCTACTTCCCAGGAGTATAGAATAAGTAGTTTTTCCTCCTTATTTAAAAAAAGAATTAATTTGATTTTTCTAATTGGAACACTTTCTACCTGCTGATTACCAACTGGAGTCAGGACTCATGAATAGACGTTTAGAATTACGAGGCAAGAGCAGCACACAGTCAGTGATTAAGTCATCTGCAGGAGGAAACAGCAAGGCAATGGGAACCCCAGCTGCGGGGTCTTTCTCGTAAGCCCACCCCTGTGGCAGGAGGTGGGCAGGTGGCCAGTCCCGGACACGCCCAAAGCAGCGGGAGCCAGGCCTCAGGTGGGCACACCTGGGTGGGTCCAGAGCTCAGCGCTCTGCCCGACGGTCAGGAGCTGCCTGGTCGGGAGCTGCGAAGGGCGGTGGAAGCTCTCTCTCGCGTCCTGGCTTCCCCCGCCTCGCTCTGAGCGGCCTTTCCGGCGCGAGCTGCGGTGCCGGGGGAGCGAAGGAGAGGAAGCATCCTCGGGGAGGAGTGGAAATGGGCCGAGGGTCAGGCAGTCGGTAGTCACGTGACCCGCTGGCTGGCCCACCTGAGTGTCCCTCCCACCCCTTGTCCAACTCAAGATCAGGTGCAGCTGTCCCTGAGGGGAGCGGTGCTGCCGGGTCCATGGGGACCCCAGCTGACTCCGGAGGGGCACGAGGATGGGTGCAAGGAGGCCAAACCAGGGACTCGGGCCCACGCTCCCCTCCCAGCCCCGGGAGAGCACACCTTTGGCCGCATTTCCGCACGCGCCCCACTGTTAGGCAGCGACAGTTCCAGAGACCAGAACTGAGCCTGCCAAGTTTCCCGCGGTGAGAGAAAACGCCATCAGAGCACGTGCGGGGGAGAGACAGAGCCAGGCCGGGGATGTGAAAGAGCGCGGTCTCCCCGGGTGCAGGGGCCCCTGGAGATGGACAGCAGCTGTGAATAGGACTCGTGGCCCCCGCTCGCGCCGAGGTGGAGGAACAAGGATGAGGTTTAACCCAAAGAGCCAAGAGAAGAAAACAAAACTGGACAACACACGTCAAACCAAGGTTTTCAAGAAGTCGGACATCAGCGACGGAGGACTGGTCCCTGAGAGACGGGAATAGATGGCGAGCCCTCTGACTGCTTAAGCTCCCTGCACAGGAAGGGTGGGGGCACCCCAAGGGCTGCCTGGAATGAGAAGGAGGGGCCGGGAGTCCGTGGAGAAGAGGGCCTGGAGGTCCGGGGGCCGCACCAGGGAGAGAACCCTACGGGCCCGGGAGTCAGTCAGCACACAGGTGTGAGGGCGCTTGTCCCAGAGGGAGAACACTGCCAGGGCGGGGAGAGCAGACCCTGGCTCCCGGGCCGGCCCTGCCTGACCCCCCTGCCGCCTGGAAAGGCACTGCTCCTGGGCCCGGGGCAGCATATCTGGGGAGACACTGGGCTCTGCTCCAACCCCCCAAAAGGCTCTGATTATTTACAAGTCACTTAGTTGCAGCCCAGAATAAAGCTCAAGAAGCTTTACAGAAATACAGAAATGTCAGCCACCAGCAAGGTGAAATGCAATGTTGGCATTCGGTTCAAATGACCAGGTGTGCAAAGAGCAAGAAAACTGGGTCCATATGGAGGAGAACACACAATCACTCAAATCTGACCCCAAACTGACAAGACGCTGGCGCGGGGCGAAGGACATTGGAGTCGTCACTGCAGCCACAGTCCCTGCATTCGGAGCCTCCGTCAAGCAGAGACATTGAAGATATACAAACACGTAGGGACATTGAAACTAAAGGACTTCCAGAGAGAGACTTCCCAGAGGGGAGCACAGAGCATCGGAGGTGAAATGCCAGGGGTGGGATGCGTGGCCAATTGACAGCCGAAGGGAAGACCGGGATAGCCTGGGAGCCGCCCAGAGGGAAAGAGACCAGAATCAGCGGACAAGCCCCGCCCCGCGATCAGTGGGAATTTGAAGTTTTCAAAGGAGTGGGGAAAGAAAAACATTTGACGAAATTCTGGCCAAATTTTTCTAAACTTGAGGAAAACTGTAAACCCAGAGAAACAAGAAGCTCAATAAACACAAGCAATGTTTTTACACACGCACTGAAGAAAGTCATATCCAAGTGCTCAAAATCAACGTAAGGAGAAAATATTAAGAGCAATCAAAATGGGGGCGGGAGAGAGACCTTACATGAAAAGGAACGGTCTCAAACAGGTGAAGAGATATTAGTTGTCAATGGGTCAGAAGCCTCAATATTGTTAAAATACTATTTCCCCCAAGTTGATCTGTGGATTCAGTGCAATCCCAATCAAAACCCCAACCTGCTTTTTACATTTTTTAAAAGAAATTTCTAAGTTGATTGTAAAATTCATATGGAAATTCAAAAGATCTAGAATATCTAAGCAATAACAAAACACACACAAGCTGTAAGACAAACCCAACTTAATTTCAAGGATTATGATAAAGCTACAGTAATCAAAACAGCATGATACTGGACTGCAGATAGAAGATGAATCAATTTATGAGAATAAGGAGTCCCAAGTGAAGTCACACATCAGTGGGAGGTTGATTTTGGTGAAAGATCAAAGGCAATGTAGTGGGAAAGATTATCCTTCCAACAAGTGTTGCTGAAATCATTGATATGCAAGAAAGAAAAAACAGCCACACCTCACACCACATACAAAAAGTGACGCAAAACAAATCATAGCCGATGTAAAACTAAAGACTGTGAAACAACTAGAAGAAAAAATAGGGAAAATAATTGTGTTATTGGGCTAGGCAGATAGTACTTAGAATCATACCTGAAGAATGATCCATAAAAGAACAAGTGGATAAATTGTACTTTCTCAAAATGAAAAGGTTCTTTTTTTCCCTCAAGACACTTTTAAGAGAATGAAAAACCAGTCACAGGCTGGGAGAAAATTTTTGCAAAGTATGTATCTGACCAACAACTTGTATCATGAAGATATAAAGAACTCTCAGACTCAACAGTAAGAAAATATGCAACACGATTTTTTTTTAAATGGGAAAAGATTTGTATATTTCACCGAGCAATATATACAGACAGCAGATAAGCTCAAAAGAAGATGCTCAACTGAATGAAGCATTAGGAAAATGCAAATTAAACCATCATGAGACAGTAAGTCTGTTGTTCTGTCTATCAGACTGGCTAAAGACTGACCATGCTGTGTGTGTGTGTGGGGGGGGGGGGGCTGTACAGGGCTGGAACACTCATGCATCGCTGGTGAGGATGTTAAATGGTACACTTCAGATCATTGGTCATTTTCAAAAAAGTGGAATATCTGGGCATTCCACTTTTAAGTACTTGCTCAAGACAAAATGGAAATGTACCTCCATGCAAAAGATTGGTCAATGATTATTCATAGCAGTTCCATTCCTAATAGCCCCAGACTAGAATTGACCACGTGCACACCACAGCCGGATGACACGCCGTTGTGGATCTCTCGCGATGGAATCCTACTTGGCAAGGAAAGGAATGTATTACCTGACACTCACAGCAGCTGTGAAGTCAAAAGTGCTGGTGGTTTTAATTTGCTAGATTTGGGGATAAATTATTACGCAGCAACGAATAACTGATACATCATGCAAAGTGTAAGTGTGGGCATGTGCTCTCTCTCTGAAAACATAAAAGACACAGATATTGACAAGTTGTAAACATTTTATACGAAAAATATGCAGGTAGTAGGTCCAAACAGTTTGTGGTTGGTGATAACAAAAATGAAAGTAGAATAAGTAACTTTCAGACATGTAAATGTCTATATCCAAGGCAAGTCAGAAAAAGAGAATGAACACTAAAAAGAAATGTTTGTAAGTGGAAAATGTGCGATTAGAGAAAATAAGCTGCCTAATATCACAGTATTTACGGAAGTGTAAATGGTGAAAACTCATTGATCAAAAGAATAAAGACTCTTAGATTCTTAAATCAACAAATGAGACACAAAAATAAGTCATTAACAAGACTTTCGTTTAAAAGGGCCCAGAAAACCTGGAAATATAGCAGGAAGAAATGATATATCCCACAGAAATGTGAAGCTAAAAGGAGCCAGAGTAGCAATTTTAAATTTGTATAAAGTATGGCTTAATGGAAATTGTGAAAAAGAACAAAGATAGATGTATTCATAAAAGTCCCTCTCCCTTCCTGGGAAGTCAGTGCAGGGGCAGCGAGGGGCGGAGAGCCGGCTTGGGGAGACCCACCCCCACGGGGACCAGCGGACCGGAGAAGGGAGAGTTCCCTCCGAAAGCACCAGTGCGGAGCTGCGGGGGAGATAAATCAACACGTGTTACTGCTCACTGCAGAAGCTGGCGGGACAGGCAAACAGCGACTCCCAGGAGTGGTGGCCCAGGTAATGCAGACCCAACCTTGTGCTGAGAGCAACAGAAATGCTCCACACACATGAACCCATATGTGCAGACACACACATGCACACAGAGACTCACACATGCAGGCCCATGCATGCACACATGGACACACACAGACACACCCTACCCACATGTGCAGGCACATACATGCACATATATACACACAGGGACACACAGAGACATAGACCCATACAAACACATGCAGACACATGTAGGTACACCTATATGCACATGGACATATACATGTACACACCCGTGCGATACACATGTGCGCACATGTGATTGTGCACACGTGCATACAGACACGGCCATGCACACATCTTGAATCAGCTGAAATGCTAACAAGTGGTGAAGAAGTGCTGAGTCAGAGTCTGGGGGCACCTGAGCTGAGCAGGGTATCCCGAGCTCCGGGCTGCTGGCTCGCGGGGGACATTTGCTGATTCCAGGGGAGCAGCACAGAGCCTGAGTGGCTGTGTGTGCACACGTGTGTGCAGAGTTGACAGCTCTGTGGATTTGGGAACAGGCCTGCCAAGAGAACCCCGTGAGCCCTGTGTTCTGGGCCCTGAAAGCCTGCACTTTGGGTGCAATCGGGCAACAACCAATCCATTTCAAGTGAACGGTGTATTGTGTGAGGCAAGACGTGACGTCTACTTTTTGCGTATAACACCTGGCACCATCTGTTGAAGAGACTATTCTTGCCCCCAGCGACTTGTTTTGGACTTTTGTATGGAAGCCTTGTCCTGACTTGTTTGCAAACCTGCTTACCCCAGTTCATCTCAGAACCTGGTGTGAGATTCCTGAGGATGTCCGACATAGACGGTCCTGACATCATCAAAGAAGGAAGGCTCCCGCTCCTTCCCAATGCGGTGCCTGAATCTCTGTATCTTGCCATCTTGCTTTGCTGGGTTCGCGATCACAGGCCTGAATGAAAGTGGCAAATGGTGCGCAGCACGGGGGGGCGTCCCGCCTTTCACTGCTGAGACTGATGTTCCCTGTTGGAGCTTTGACTAGACATTTTCCTCAAATTGTTGCTATAATGTCACCCACAAATTTGGGTAAATTATGTTTTTATTTTCCTTCATTCAAACTACTTTCTAGTTCTCCCTGTTAATTCTTTTTTATTATTTAGACATAAGTTGTTTCATTTCCAGATGTTTCAGGACGTCCCTAAATCTTCCTGTTAATATTTTGTTTAATTCTGTTGTAGTCAGAGAAAATGCTTTGCTGTTTTGCAGTCCTTTTAAATGTGACGAGGCTTGTTTTATGCCTGGAGCAGGGTCTCCTTGGTAAATAGTCCATGTCGTGGCGGAGGCTTCTGAAAGGCCTGCTGCCTGAGCAGACAGGCACCCAGCTCCCATGCTTTTGCTTTCGATTGCGGGCTAGCTGAGTGCCTGTCCGCTCAGGCACTCAGCTCCCCCCCCTTTGGATGGTCCGCGCGGCGGGACGTCAGCTCGCTGCCCCAGAGGCCCCTTCTGTGCTGCAGCACAGCCATGGCGCAGACACTGAGCTCGTGCCGCTGCTGGCGACGCAGCTCAGCGTCCCGCGGCCCAATCAGCTACCCCGGCCACCCCGAGTCCCGCCCCCCCCCGCGCCTCCTGGCCAATCATGGGCATAGCAAAGGTATGGTCAATTTGCATATTTGTCTATTATTAGGTAGGATTACTGGTTTTTGGTATGAGTAAATTACGGTCACAATATACACTCTATAATTTTAATTAATTGAAATATGTTGAGACACACTTGTTGTATGGCCAGAATACAGTTAATTTTTGTTGCTGTTAATCCTCACCCGAGGATATTTTTTTCCATTGATTTTTAGAGAGGCTGGAAGGGAGGAGAGAGGGAAAAGGAGAAGCAGAAGCTGTTGGGGGGGGCGGGCGGGGGGGCATAGAAAGAGAGAGAGAGGGAGAGGGATGAGAGAGACACATCAATTGGTTGCCTCCTGCACTTGCCCCCACTGAGGCTGGGGCTTGAACTTGCAACCCAGGTACATGCACTTGACCAGGGAACCTGCGATCCTTCATTGGGAGGGCTGACGCCGACCATGGAGCAACACCATCAGGGCAAGAATGCAGGTGATTTTTATAAAGCTTTTTCACGTGTTTGAAAATCATATGTATTCCACAGTCACCAGGTGAAGTGTGTAAGTGTATCCACAAGATCTAGTTTGCTAATTGTTGGACTATTTTAATACTTACTGACCTTACAACTTAAATAAGCATTTTTAATCATTTCGTAAGTTGTTTTGTGAGATAGAGAGTCGTTTTTAAACCCTCCCTGCGGTTTTAGTTCTGAGTCTCCGTGTCACTGTCGGTGTGTCCTCACCACAGTTGAGGCTCCGTCCGCACCGCTCCCTCTCCCGGCACGCTGAGCCGCTGACCAGCGTTCAGCGTGACCGAGGGTCCTGGCACACGGGCTCGTGGGTTTAGTTTGCACGTTGATACTGATGAACACAAACACACCACGGCTGTAGCTCATTTGTTTAGTTTGGGTTCCCGACCTTTCTGTGCTCACGACCCCCTCAGAGTCTAAGTTCCTGCTGAACCCCAGGGATCAGAATGCCCTTCCTGGGGCAGGAACTACAGGTGGTGAAAACGCCCTCCCTGGGGCAGGAACTACAGGTGGTGAGAACGTCCTCCCTGGGGCAGGAACTACAGGTGGTGAGAACGTCCTCCCTGGGACAGGAACTACAGGTGGTGAGAACGTCCTCCCTGGGACAGGAACTACAGGTGGTGAGAACACCCTCCTGGGACAGGAACTGCAGGTGGTGAGAACGTCCTCCCTGGGACAGGAACTACAGGTGGTGAGAACACCCTCCTGGGACAGGAACTGCAGGTGGTGAGAACGTCCTCCCTGGGACAGGAACTACAGGTGGTGAGAACACCCTCCTGGGACAGGAACTACAGGTGGTGAGAACGTCCTCCCTGGGACAGGAACTACAGGTGGTGAGAATACCCTCCTGGAACAGGAACTACAGGTGGTGAGAACGCCCTCCCTGGGGCAGGAACTACAGGTGGTGAGAATGCCCTCCCTGGGGCAGGAACTACAGGTGGTGAGAACGCCCTCCCTGGGGCAGGAACTACAGGTGGTGAGAACGCCCTCCCTGGGGCAGGAACTACAGGTGGTGAGAACGCCCTCCCTGGGGCAGGAACTACAGGTGGTGAGAACGCCCTCCCTGGGACAGGAACTACAGGTGGTGAGAACGCCCTCCTTGGGACAGGAACTACAGGTGGTGAGAACGCCCTCCCTGGGACAGGAACTACAGGTGGTGAGAACGCCCTCCCTGGGACAGGAAGTACAGGTGGTGAGAACGCCCTCCTGGGACTTGAACTACAGGTGGTGAGAACGCCCTCCCTGGGGCAGGAACTACAGGTGGTGAGAACACCCTCCCTGGGGCAGGAACTACAGGTGGTGAGAACGCCCTCCCTGGGACAGGAACTACAAGTGGTGAGAACACCCTCCCTGGGACAGGAACTACAGGTGGTGAGAACGCCCTCCCTGGGACATGAACTACAAGTGGTGAGAACACCCTCCCTGGGGCAGGAACTACAGGTGGTGAGAACACCTGCCTGGGACAGGAACTACAGGTGGTGAGAACACCCTCCCTGGGACAGGAACTACAAGTGGTGAGAATGCCCTCCCTGGGGCAGGAACTACAGGTGGTGAGAACGCCCTCCCTGGGACATGAACTACAAGTGGTGAGAACGCCCTCCCTGGGGCAGGAACTACAGGTGGTGAGAACGCCCTCCCTGGGGCAGGAACTACAGGTGGTGAGAACACCCTCCCTGGGGCAGGAACTACAGGTGGTGAGAATGCCCTCCCTGGGACAGGAACTACAAGTGGTGAGAACGCCCTCCCTGGGACAGAAACTACAGGTGGTGAGAACGCCCTCCCTGGGGCAGGAACTACAAGTGGTGAGAACGCCCTCATAACACCCAAAACGTGTGGCTGTGTGGCCGCTCTCCCTGGGCCATTCCCATCCTCCTCTTATCCCCAGGGTCCTAGGTGGACCCTGACAGCAGCAGCAGAGCTCTTGCCCACTATTCCAGGTGTGCTTAGTCCATAGAAGTCCGGGCAGGCGATTGGAGGGGAGAGGAGAGAGAAGACAGATCCTCTCCTGCTCCCTCCTGACCTGCCGGCATTGTTGTGCATGAGCCAGCCCCTTCCATTGCATTTCCTGTAGAACTGCCTGCCTCTGTGGCTCACCCATGGCTTCCCACGGCTGCCGACCCCTCCACCCTCCTCATCTCCCACCGGTCTCCCAACCCTCCCCCTACGTCTGTGACAGGTTCCTTCTTAAATGTCCTACAGGTCCCTGGCCAGCGAAGGACCCTGAGGGCACACTCTGCCTCATGACGGGGCTCGTGTTTGGGGTGAAACCTTTCTTTTGGCCAGGGCCTCAGGGTCAGCGCCCCTCTCTGCCTCTCAGCATCCTCTGGTCTCTGAGACCGTCTGTGCTTTCTTGTTAGCTCAGTTCTGCATGTGCTGGCTGGGTAGCTCAATTGGTGAAAGCATCATCCTAATACGCCAAGGTTGCGGGTTCAATCCCAGGTCAGGGCACATACATGAGTCAACCAATGAATGCATCAATAAGTGGAACAACAAATCGATGTCTCTCTCTCTCTTTCCCTCTGTAATCAATCCTATCTAATAAAAGAGTAATATGCAAATTGACCGTACCTCTGCTATAGCCACACCCACCAGCCAATCAGGAGTGAATATGCAAATTAACCCAACCAAAATGGCTGCAGCCACGGAGAGAGCAGAAGGATTGGGTTTCCCTGGCAATGGAGGAAGCCAAGCTTTCCGCCTGCCCTGGCCTGCCTTAGCCTCCGCTTAAGGCTACAAAGTTTCAATTATAGAAGATAAATAAATCCCAACAAAAATGGCTGTGGCCACAGAGCTGGAGAGAGCAGGAGGCTTGGCTCCACTCAAGGCTAAAAAGTTTCAATTATAGAAGATTAATAAATCCCAGATACCCGGGCCGCTGCTTGGGTCACCGGGGGGTGTGGCCGGCCTGAAAACCACCACAGGCCCCTCACCCAGGCCGCCCCATGCCCCCAGGGAACCCCCACCCTGATCCAGGACACCCTTCAGGGCAAACCAGCTGTCCCCCACCTGTGCACCAGGGCTCTATCCTATCTAATCTTATCTAATAAAAGAATAATAAGGCAAATTGACTGTCACTCCAACACACAAGATGGCTGCCCCCATGTGGTCAAAGATGACTGCCCCCATGTGGACACAAGATGGCCACCACAAGATGACCAGCAGGGGAGGGCAGTTGGGAGGGATCAGGTCTGCAAGGGAGGGCAGTTGTGGGTGATCGGGCCAACAGGGGAGGGCAGTTGGGAGGGACCAGGCCTGTAAGGGAGGGCAGTTGGTGGTGATCAAGCCTGCAGAGGAGGGCAGTTAGGGGTGACTAGGCTGGCAGAGGAGGAAAGTTGGGGGTTACCGGGCCTGCAGAGAAGGGCAGTTGGGGGAGACCAGGCCTGTAGGGGTGGGCAGTTAGGGGTGACCAGGCCTTCAGGGGAAGGCAGTTAGGGGCAAACAGGCTGGCATGGGAGCAGTTAGGCATCAATCAGGCTGGCAGGGGAATGGTTAGGGGGTGATCAGGCTGGCAGGCAGAAGCGGTTAGGGGCAACCGGGAAGGCAGGCAGGCGAGCAGTTGGGAGCCAGCAGTTCTGGATTGTGAGAGGGGTGTCCGACTGCCCGTCTAGGCCTGATCCTACTGGGGTCCCAGATTGGAGAGGATGCAGACTGGGCTGAGGGACACACACAACCGTGCACGAATTTCGTGCACCTGGCCTCTAGTCCTATATAATAAAACCCTAATATGCAAATAGACCAAACGGCGGAACAACAGGTCGCTATGATGCACACTGACCACCAGGGGGCAGACGCTCAATGCAGGCTCACAGCTGGTGAGCACAGGGGTGGTAGCAGGAGCTTCTCCTACCTCTAGGGCATGGCAAAGGACCCCTCAGGGGATGTCCGAAGCTGGCAGTTGGACATCCCCCGAGGGCTCCCGGACTGCGAGAGGGCAACTGGCTGAGGGGACCCCCCATCCCCCTGCACGAATGTCGTGCACCGGGCCTATAGTCAATAAATAAAATAAAATAAAAAGGCGCTTTCTCTGTTTTATCCAAATTTTAGAAATGTCTTATCTGAAGGCGTTTCATCAGGATGTCTGGTCTGACACGTCATTAGTCCAATGCAGCCCAGCGATCCCCAGTGTGTGGTGCTGGGCCTTCTCGTCAAAAGCCGCATGTGGATTCTTCATGTGCACGGTAAGCTTCGTAACTTGGAAGCTCAATATGGAAGGTGCTGCCCCTGTGGCCGTACAAGTGGCCCTGCCAGGGTTCTCTGCCCACCCACTCCCCCGTGTCCCGGGGTGGGTGGGGGTGAGGGGGGGCATGCTGTGCTCCGTCCCCATTTTAATAATGTGTGTGAGCTAACAAGTTATTTGCCTAAAATGCTCTGTTGGTTAATGGCAAATGTAGAAAGAACCAGGTCTCCCCATTGCTAATAGAAAACAGTTTACATTACATTTAATATTGAGAAAGATAGCAAATCAGAAAAGCTGCCAGGCCAGCATTGAACTGGATTTGTTGGCCTTCATGTCAGAACCAGGGATCATACAGATGTCATCCTCAAACACATGCGCTGGACCTGAAATTAATTGCCGGGGCCCCCATCTTTTCCCTGTGTCTACAGCCTCAGCACCAGCATGTTTCTATCCTGGCCCGTGTGGCTCAGTTGGTTGGGTGTTGTCCTGTGCACCGAGAGGTTGCTGGTTCGATTCCTGGTCAGGGCACATTCCAGGGTTTTGGGCTCAGTCCCCAGTGGGGGGCGTGAAGGAGGCAGCGAATCAATGATTCTCTCTCATCATTGATGTTTCTATCCCTCTCTCCCTTTTTTTCTCTCTCTCAAATCAATAAAAACATTTTTAAAAATTGTTAGATTGATATTGTTTCCTTACAAACTGTATATCCTAGAGACATAGATAACAGGCTTGAATGAGTATAGGCCAATGGTACTTAAGATAAGAAATATGTCCATCAATTGCTGATCACATCTGATGGCTGGTGCATAATGGTGATACATTATGTTTTAAATTCCTCTTTAAAGCAGTGTAACCATTTAAAAACCCTCTTGTATAAATTGCTTTAAAAAGACACAATTGCCCATTTTACCTCCCCTCAGTGTTTATGCCCAGTAAACTAGGCCACGGTCAGTTTTTATATTTACTGTAATTATCGCTGCTCCCAGGCATCCTGTGCAGTCACACATCCGGGAAACCAGGTGCGGCCTTCCCTGGCTCCAGGGACCTTGTCCTGCCAGCAGTCTCCTGACCAGTGGCTTGGAAACGGCAAGTGTGTCCTCCCTGCCCGATGAGCCTCTTTAAATTCACACCCACTTCTCACCCGTCACATGGTAATATCCCAGGGGGAGGAAGGGACACAGAATTTTAAAACACGTGAGTGCAGTGAAAGGCGGTGTCGTGTGAGTCCTGAGCTGGCCTTCGAGTTCACTGTGGCGCTGGGCGGCGTGAGGCGCTGTGACCGGTGGGAAAGGGGGCGGGGGGTGGAGGAGATGGGGTGGGCCGTCGGGTCCCAGGACTTCCTGTTCCCAGCGGAGGCTCCACAGGGTGGCATGTGTCAGCGTCCAGGGACACCTCGGCGCACTGTGGCCCTGGCACGGCCAGGAGGCTCTGTCTTGGTGTCACTCCGTGACCACCTGGACGGCTAGGGGAAAGGAGTGTGATGGTTCATTCAGTGACATCTGTCACACGTCTGGGACGAGGAGTGGCCTTGGTCCCACCACCTCAGTTTCACAGATGAGGGAACGGACCTCCCTCGAGGTCATGGCCGTGGGCGCGTGGCAGCACCGAGGTCTCCTGCTTCCTCAGGCCCGTCGGACACACCCCATACTTCCTGAACCTGGGGGTCACGTGTCTTGGGGTCAAAGTGATTTTTATTTATCTACTTAAAATTTTTTTTAAATAAATTTATTTTGAAATTGATAAATTACTATTTATTTTATTTAATTAAAAATAAATTTTTATTTATTTTCAAAATGTCAGAACAATTAATGCATTTAAAAATGTATATGTCTAAAGAGGCAGGACTGTGGGCTGATTTTAATTTTTACTTTCGTTAAACCTCAACCAAGGATATGTTTTTCCTTCGATTATTTTTTAATTCTTTGTAGTTGAAAGTATTACATAAGCCTCCTTTCCCCCTCCTTGACCTCTCTCCCTGGCGGTTCCCTCCCCCCCCAACACATTGCCCTCACCCCCTACTGTCTGTGTCCATGGGTTATGCTCATATACATGCATACAAGTCCTTTGGTTGATCTCCTACTCTCCCAACCCCCAACCCCCACCTGCCTTCCCTCTGAGGTTGGAGGTTGGTCCGTCTGTTTGATGCTTCTGTGTCTCTGGATCTATTTTTGTTCATCAATTTATGTTCATCAGATTCCACAAACGAGTGAGATCATGTGATATTTATCTTTCTCTGACTGACTTATTTCACTCAGCATAATGCTCTCCAGGTCCATCCATGCTGCTGCAAATGGTAGGAGTTCCTTCCTTTTTACAGCAGTGTAGTATTCCATTGTGTAGATGTACCACAGTTTTCTAATCCACTCATCTGCTGATGGGCATTTAGGCTGATTCCAAATCTTAGCTATGGTGAATTGTGCTGCTATGAACATAGGGGTGCATATATCCTTCCTGATTGGTGTTTCTATCTGGTTTCTTGGGATATATTCCTAGGAGTGGGATTACTGGGTCAAAAGGCAGTTCCATTTTTACTTTTTTGAGGAAACTCCATACTATTTTCCACAGTGGCTGCACCAGTCTGCACTCCCACCAGCAGTGCACGAGGGTTCCTTTTTCTCCGCATCCTCGCCAACACTTGTTTGTTGATTCGTTGATGACAGCTATTCTGACAGGTATGAGATGGTACTTCATTGTTGTTTTGATTTGCATCTCTCCGATGATTAGGGGATCAAAGTGATTTTTAAATATTAAGTTGTGCAGATTTTGATTGCAGACAAGTCCATGCATTGCTTTTCAATCTCTGTATCATTTTAGTTTGTAGAAGCAAAGTATTCTGTCTTTGGCCAATGTCGTCTGAGGGTAGATCTTCTGCACATTAAAAAAAGTAACTGTTCTTGTGACATCAACATTAATCTGTTGGGCACATGAATTGCCCCCAAGCAAACACATTGCACAAGCCAAAGAATGTTTTCTCTATGAAGAGACTGTATTTTGGTCACATTTAGGCGAAGGGAGCTGTTTGCTTTGCACCCATAGACTCTGTGGAAGACACTGGCTCAGGGTCTCGGGGGCGGGGTGCAGCGCTGTGGGCAGCAGGGTCGCCCTGGGCGCTGTTTCCACCTGGACGGCTGGCAGCAGCCCAGCAGAGCATCCTTGGAACCTAACGTGAGCTGCCCCCAGTCACCACTCACTCCCGCCCTGCCTCTGACCCTTTCCTTCCTTCTGCCTCTGTCCAGTCGCGCTACGGGTCTCTACCCACCGCCTCCCTCGTCCTGGCCGCTCTCCTGGCCCCTCCTGGCTGACTTCCTGACCTGTCCCTAGCCCTGAGCTCTCCACTTGCCCATTGTCAGCTTAGCTGTCCATTCAGGCACTGGTGGGCTGCCCACGGGAATGCCGTTCCCCTCAGCCGGCCGCAGTGCGCCCGCATCTCCGCACGCACCAGGTCACCGCTTCCCAGCTCACAGGCGCGGCGCCTCGGGGGCTTGGTCTCTGGGAATCGCTGTGCTGCAGCCTGGTTGCAGTTAGGTCTGTCTTTCCTGCGGCCTGGCCTCTGGGTCTTCATTTCTTCACAATGGCCGTGACCACGATCCCATCGCCCCACGCCACAGAGCGGCTTCCCCGCACAGGCTGGGTGGGTTTTCTTCTCCGCACCCTTCACCTTGCAAGCCTCGTCCTCGCCCAAACCCGCTGTGTCGCTGCTTTCCCCCTGAGGAGAAGCCTGATTCCTACTCACCGAGCTACTCTGTCCTCCATGTCAATAGCAATAGTGTGACACGTGATAAAACCCCAGGGTGCTGCCTTCAAACGTGCACCCACCCTCCCCGCTGGACCGCGAGTTTCTAAGGTGGCGCTTTGCTTGTTTCCCTCCCCTCGAACAGCCACTTGCTGTCCATCCTGTAGGCACTCAACACCAACGGGTAAGTGAGGATGAAGCTGTGCATCTCAGAGATTTCTCATTTCAACGACGACGAGTCATCAGCCAAACCCTGGCGGTTTTCCTTGCAGAACTGGCCTTATTGCAACCATGCCTGACACTGTTGGGTTGGGGTTGGGGTAGGAAATGGAGCCCACATTCTGGTTATGCTTGGAAATGAGTAGGTTATTTAAGTCATTAAAAACAGATGTGGCTATGACTGTATAAAACCCAAACTGTTGGAAAGGAAATACTCATCAAGTTGGTTGTCTTTCAAAGTGTGCTTCAAATATTACTCAAAGCAGCCCTTGGCAAGTGAATCCCTGGGACTCTCCTTCTCGGTGCGTGTGCACGGGGTGTGTGTGCACGTGGTGTGTGTGCACGTGGTGTCTGTGTGTAACCTTCTTGTACATTCACTGTTAATTGCCCCCAAGTCTGCAGCAATCATAGGAAAGTACTGTGACCAACAGAGATGGAATCTAGCGACATCATGGCCGGCATCGGCCTGGATCGGTCTGCACGGCCGCCACGCCGACGTGTGAGCGTTGTGATGACTAAACACTTAGATTTAACATCAAGACAGACTCGCCTCAAAGCTGATGTGTCCTCGTGTTTCCTAATAACAGATTTGCTACCTTTTAATTCACGTTCTGCGGAGGGGTGCGGGCTCCATCCGGGTGAGTGCGGTGGATTAAGTGATGAGCGGCTCCGACATGCGGCCAGATCAAACGGCGGGGCGGCCCGGGCCCTGGTCTGTGCGTCTATCTGCCCGTTTCCAGCTGAGTGTGACTGTGGCCTGCAGGGCGACAAAGGGTCTTAGAGAATCTTTAATTTCATGTTCTAACCGGTTCGCCTATTTGTTTGCTTTGAATCCCTCCTTTCAATGAGGTGAAAACTCGTGCTAATCCTCCATTCAGGAGTTGCCTGGATGCGTGTGAAATGGATCATGTGGACAAAATAAAGTCCCGCCAGACGCCATCGGCCATTGTCCCCTGAGCTCCTTCGCGGGGCCTCTTCACAGGTCCCAGGAGCCTCTCGAGCCACTTCACATATTTCCGAGGACCCATCCTTTCTCCCACCGCGGCGCTCAGCCCCAAGAAAGGCCAGAGAGGCGTCGGACGCAGGGAAACCTGAAGGGAGCCGACCCCCGCACCGGGAGATAATTGGCCCGGCGGCCACTTCGGAGCCTGAATTACATGAATAAGCGGTGACGTGGGAAAAACTGAAAAGGACAGCAGTGTCCTGGCTCACACAGAACCATCGCCTTGGTTGGCATTTTTCTTGAAGACCAATTGATAAAACAGGACAAAAATGTTTTCCCCATTAATTGCTTTCAAACACTGTCCCACTAAACACCCAATTAGAAGGCAGGACGGGCCTCTGTCCTCCTAATGACCGTGTGAGAGGGGCCGGCGGAGGGGGCCTCCCGCAGGAAGGAAATAATGGAGAGCCAGCATTCTTCCTGGGCCGCAGGATAAAGACCCCGGAAAAGGGTGATCATGTCTTTGCTGCAACAGCCCCGGAGAGCCCAGCGCCCGAGGGACCCCGGGAGCCACACGGCCGCTGGAAGGGCGCCGTGCCCGTCACAATGGATGTGTCCAAACACGCAGCACGCAGCTACGCAGCCACACAGCCATGCAGCCACGCAGCCTGAGGCTTCGCACACGGGAACTAGAACCTCTTCCATCTGCATCCTGGGAGTGATCCCAAATTGACTTTCTGAACCCTGTTTGTGTCCCAAATGTAAAAAATCACAAGCTGAGAAGAGGCGGTGTGCTCTGCCCACACAGGCCTGCTAGGCTGGCGAGGCCGCCCTCCCTCACGGCACAGCTTCGGCACGTTTGGAAGGCATTGGTTGGGGCTGGAGGTAAAGGGGGTGCAGGGCTGCCGGGGCGGGGATCCAAGAACCTTCTGAGCATCTTGAGCACAAACTGTTCTTTCTTCCTCTCTCAACCATCCGTTCTCTCTCCCAATCTTCCCTCCTCAGTCCTATTTCTATGCCCTATTGGGTCCTGTGGGACTTGAGAAATGAAAGCCCAGCAGGTGCTCCCAGCTCTTATGGCATCGGATGAGTTGGGGGTCGAAGGGCAGGGAGAGGCGGGTGCACATTCAGTCTCCCTTTACGTGGCTTCTTTGGGGTTAGCTCTCAGAAACCTGGTCAGAGACAAGGCTGTAAGCTCTGCTGTCCTTTGCAAAGTGCCTGTCGGAGGAGGGCACACAGGCCAGGGGCTGGCTGGGATCGCGGAGCAGACAGCCTTCGGCCCGTCCCGGTGGGCTCAGCTCGCGCGGTTGGCCCATCGTGCCTCCCTGCCCATCGATTTTGTACTCTGTGTTCGCCAGTAAAGAACGGCGATGATGACAAGAACTCACCTTTCTGGAGCACTTACGAAGAGCCAGGGCTGTTTCAAACATTTTTCATTCATGAGCCCATTGATCCACGGAAAAAATCTATGAGGCAAGCGCTAATGTACCCCTAGAATCTGGGGAACCGGAGCGTGGACGGGAAGAGGAAAACGCATCGCGGGGTTTGCTGATGGGCTCGGCAGGGGTGGCGTCGTGACCCTGTCGGCCTCATGGGAGTGGACATCTGTGCCACGGGCTCAGGGCGGCAGATTTGAAATGGCAAGTATTGAACCGTGTTTCCAACGTTGCGCTTCTCCGACAGGTAATTCCACATTCAAAGCCGTTTTCCCTTGTTTCTTCCCGAATTAAAATATCTTTCTGTCTTTATATGCGATAAAAAATATACATATCCAGGTCTGTCCGACCCTGGAACAGCTGCGCCTGGAGGGAGTGGTCTGGGCGCGGTCAGCCACTGCGCCCGTGTGAGAGGTGCGGGGTCTTTAGGGGTGCTGCGCGCCTGGGGAGACGCCGGGGGCCCTGCGTGGGGGGTGGCGGGGGCCAGGGCCCGAAGTTCCCGGATGCCCCGCCCTGGCCTGGGCTGGAGCCGGCGTGGCTGCTCCGTTGGGGAGCTGCTCTCGGAACCACACACTCGTAAACTCACACAGTTCTGACAAGAGCGGGCGATCAGGCGCAGGACATCGGAACCCTAATCGGATGAGATCGCAGTGAATAGAAATCAGCGTGTCACGGCCATTGCCGAGGCTTGGATCACTGCTAAATAACAAACACCACTTCCATTATCTTCTCAATTATTTCCCAAGAAATGTCGGGCTTTTCTTAAATTACCTTTAAATTACCTGAAATCTATGTCACATTCAAAACGAACCTTAAGAACGAGACTTGCAACAACACATGCATTTTTAAAGACCTCATTAAAATAACCATCTATTAAAGTCCACAGTTCAGAAATAAATTTAGGAACTAAATTAACAGGAGAAGCAGCGTGAGGGGAAGAGAGATAATTACCATGACATGTCACGGGGAGTGTTATTTAATTAACCATAATAATAAGAATTATGTGCTGTTCCACATTTGTAATTTCTTAGCTATTTAGTTTGCCATGAAACATTAAAAGCAAAATAAAGGAGGAACAAAAGGAATACTTCGAGTACAGAGAACTACAATGGGCGTGTTGAGACCTCACTCCCCTACCAGGTTCATCAGTGTCGGACCCATTGTCCCCATGGTCACTTCATGTCTTCTTACAGGGTCGCGCTGCTTGCATCTTTAGGATCAAGAGAGAGGGAGAGAGACACCGGGGCACTGGGGTGCCTTGGAGGTGTGGACATGGGGTGACGGCGAGGACAGTCGGGAGGAGAGGTGGAAAGACCACCTGCAATTTCACGGGTTCACGACCTCCAGGGTGCTTACAGGGACTCTGCCAGAATTCAAAAGGTGGCAGAGTCCCGGAAAGAGGAGCTCCATGTTACTCCTGCCTGTGGGCTTGGACTTGGTGGGGTGGCCTGGCAGAGCAGAGTCCCCTCACCTCACTCCCTGCCTCTCGGCCGGCCGCAGGGACAGGTCTGATTCCGGGTCCCGGAGAGGCGAGTCCATGCTGATGGGACAGCTGCCTCTCGTATTACTTATAAGCTATTGGCCAAAAAATATGCAGATGCTCTTTATTGAATAGAAAAATGTTCCCATACAATAAAATCTCGTATTGTGAATGGTTTTCATTTCACACTTTATTTGTAATTCAATTACTTTAAATACCTCTTCCTATGAAAACCGTGTTGTAGATGGAGAAGAGGCCCGACGAGCCCCCGGGGCACACTTACACGAAAGTGGAGCCCTAACACCGATGATGCTGGGGAGGCGGTGGGAATGGTGATGAGAGAACCACTAATTAAAAAAAAGAAAAAACCCTCCGAACATTAAGACCCATATCATCACTTTTTTTTTTTCTTTCTGCCGTTGCCTAAAAATAGATTACTTTAGTGGAAGAAAGGAGGTAGATATATTCTCTGGGGAGGGAATTTCTGAAACTTTTAAACCCTTTAGAGATTGAAAGCACTAATTCCTTATTATGGATAATTTAATTTAAAGACTCGGAGCTCTCTTTTCTGGGCATGTCACCATCATTACGTCGCTGCATCGGTCACCCATGTGACAGTTCCGAGCGTTGCTTTCTCCACTCTTCAAAAAAATTACCTCCTCGGAGACTCATCTCTGGTCACGGTGCTTTCTCTTAATTCTGCCGTCTGGCCTGACAAAGTCCAGTGCGCTCACTTACTAACTGAGGACTTTGTCACCTTCCCAAGGACATTTTTCTGTTCCCTGGTCCGGCCAGACCTGAGCCGCTCCTGTGGCCTCACGGGGACAGCTGACCCTCCCCCCCTCCCTAGACCCACCTGCCAGTGCTGCCCTCTCACACCCCTGCCGGTCACCAACCCTTCGTCCCTGCCCTTTCTGTGGTCCCCATTCTGCGAGGGGCATACATATCAATGTCTGCATAGTCTCATATATTTTAAAATTATTTTTATTGCATAGGGAATGATTCCTCCCCAATATCTCTTTGTTTTTAATTTAATTTTTATCAAAGTAACATGTGTACGTATTATTAAAGGTGAAAAATCATGATCATCATAAAGGAAAACAGCATTTTAATTCAATCTTCCAATACAGAAAATTTCAGCATTTGGTAAATTGATCCCGAATCATCCGGTATTACACCCTCAATCCGATCAATGTGTCAGGAGGTCCATCACTTCCATTGATGCTCCCTGTCGCCTGGTCCGTGAGGGTGGGTGCTCCCTGTCACCTGGTCCGTGAGGGTGGGTGCTCCCTGTCACCTGGTCCGTGAGGGTGGGTGCTCCCTGTCACCTGGTCCGTGAGGGTGGGTGCTCCCTGTCACCTGGTCCATGAGGGTGGGTGCTCCCTGTCACCTGCTCCGTGAGGGTGGGGTGCTCCCTGTCGCCTGGTCCGTGAGGGTGGGTGCTCCCTGTCGCCTGGTCCGTGAGGGTGGGGTGCTCCCTGTCACCTGGTCCGTGAGGGTGGGTGCTCCCTGTCACCTGGTCCGTGAGGGTGGGGTGCTCCCTGTCACCTGCTCCGTGAGGGTGGGTGCTCCCTGTCACCTTCCCCGTGAGGGTGGGTACTCCCTGTCACCTGCTCCGTGAGGGTGGGGTGCTCCCTGTCACCTGCTCCGTGAGGGTGGGTGCTCCCTGTCGCCTGGTCCGTGAGGGTGGGGTACTCTCTGTCGCCTGGTCCGTGAGGGTGGGTACTCCCTGTCACCTGCTCCGTGAGGGTGGGTGCTCCCTGTCGCCTGGTCTGTGAGGGTGGGTGCTCCCTGTCACCTGGTCCGTGAGGGTGGGGTACTCTCTGTCGCCTGGTCCGTGAGGGTGGGTGCTCCCTGTCACCTGCTCCGTGAGGGTGGGGTGCTCCCTGTCACCTGCTCCGTGAGGGTGGGTGCTCCCTGTCACCTGCTCTGTGAGGGTGGGGTACTCTCTGTCGCCTGCTCCGTGAGGGTGGGGTGCTCCCTGTCACCTGCTCCGTGAGGGTGGGTACTCCCTGTCACCTGCTCCGTGAGGGTGGGGTGCTCCCTGTCACCTGCTCCGTGAGGGTGGGTGCTCCCTGTCACCTGCTCTGTGAGGGTGGGGTACTCTCTGTCGCCTGCTCCGTGAGGGTGGGGTGCTCCCTGTCACCTGCTCCATGAGGGTGGGTGCTACCTGTCACCTGCCCCGTGAGGGTGGGTGCTCCCTGTCGCCTGGTCTGTGAGGGTGGGTGCTCCCTGTCGCCTGCTCCGTGAGGGTGGGTGCTCCCTGTCACCTGCCCCGTGAGGGTGGGGTGCCCCTGGCCCCCCACGCGGTGATTCTGGAACTCACACTGGTCAGTGTCCTGAGAAGCCCTGCCCCCGCTGGAGTTGCATTTGTCTCCTGGATTCTGCGTCTTCCTTCCGTGGACCTCAGGTGGCTGTCTGAGGAAGGCGAGCTACTCTCGGACCTCTCCCCAAATTTGTCCTACGTTCGCCCGCATGCTTGGTTGTTCAGAGTGGGATAGAGTTTTGCTCTGGTAGTAAATTCCCTCTGACTTAGAGCATTTGGGATTGACTCAGGACACTTTACTTGTGGTCAGTTTATCCTCTCTTAGGGGATTTTGGGATCTTCTCTTCATTCCCAGGTAACGCCTCTATTTATTAAAAACCACCTGGAGTTTGGGCTCGAGGGTTTGTTTTACGTCATGCATGGACCTTAGGCTGAATTCTTGGTGTGGTCAATGTGTGCAGTGGAGTACTGCTCAGCACAGGAAGGGAGACACACTGCCATTTGCGGCACATAGGTGGCTCTTGAGAATGTCGTGGTGGGTAAAGTCGGTCAGGGGAAAGGGGAAGAACCAAGTGACTTCGTTCATGTGTGGGATGCAAAACCGAAAGCAGCAGACAAACAAACCAAACGAGTGCGCCGATGCAGACAACACTGGTGGTTGCCAAGGGGGCGCGGAGGGCGGCAAGTGTATGGTGAGGAAGGGACACGGACTCGGGTAAATGCATGTGCATGATACAGATGATGTTACAGAATTGTCCACCTGGAACTATAGTGTAATTCATCAGTATCGTCCCCGTACATTTAATTCTTTAAAAAGAGTCACTTCCTAACAGCTGCCTTCCCGTTTCCGCTCGGCTCTCCGGTCAAGCGCAGCCCCTGGCCCTGGGTCCGTTTGTCTCTCTTTCTGTGTTCCACATCGCCTGCACTCGGGCCTTAGTTTTGTTTTCATGTTTGCTGAAATGTATTCACTTTCAGTTCCTTCAGAAAGATTTAATTATTGATAAATATTCTGAATCTGGGTCAGAAAATGTCTTATTTTTGTGTGGGTGCTTTTACCAAATTTTAAGTAGGGTATCACACTCTAGGTTTCATATAATTCTTCTAATAAAATGTAAAGACATTATTTCTGGTTAGAGCATCGTCCTGATGCACCAAGGTTGCGGGTTTGATCCCTGGTCAGGGCACACGCAAGAAGCATGACTAAGTGGAACAACAAGTCAATGCTTCCCTCTCTCTTTCTCCCTCTTTCTAAAATCAATCAAAAAAAGTAAGTAAATAAATAAAGACACGCTAGTAGTCGTGGTGCCGTGTGGAGCTGGTGCCCATTTCTCAGCCTCCTCCCCCACGGCGACCTTCCCTCCATTCCTGCTGCCAGGCGCCCGCCCCCAGCGTCCGCACACGCGTCCCGCTCTTCCTGCGCTGGAACCTCCGCGGAGGGTGCTGTTTGCCGCACAGTCATGTTCTCAGTTCGTAAGGTATTGCTGTGTTTCACCTCAGCCACCCTACTTGTGCGCACGGAGGGCCCCCTGCCCCCATCGGAGTGCATTGTCAGTGGCTGGTGTCACGTCTGCCACTACTCAGAAAAGCACTTTTTCCTCAAAGAGACGGTGTTGGCTTTATCCTGAGTTTGGCACCTGCCCTACTGTCATTGGTTTTCTCAAATGTTGGTTCTCTCCCTCGGCGTGGGTGGGCCGTCTGGATGGGGCGGGCTGAGTGGATGTGAACCGGGGAGCATTTTCCCGTCCCAGTGGAATTCGTTCTGCCGGCAGGAGGCAGGCTCTGCTCCGTTGCTTTGAGGGAGCAGGAGAGGAGCATGGATGTGCACCCCACAGGCCTCCATTCGGGGTGCAGACTCTGGAGGACCCCATGCAGGAGGCTGCGGCCTTGCCTGGCACAGCCCATGTCCCTGGCCCCCAAGCCCGCTGTGGGGTCTCCCTGTCAGCACCCACACGTCAGAAGCCCTGCCTGCAGCGTGGCCCATCTCCCAGCGCAGAGCCAGCCTGTGCCCGCTCCTCAGTCCCCACCCACTTCTCAGACCCCCTCTTCCCGGCCTCACTGCCTCCACTCGGCGACAACTCGGGCTTCCTCTGGGGAGACCCAGGCTTCGGACACCCTCCCTCTTGCCTGCGTGGGAATACTGGTTCCTGGCTCATTTCCGTCTTCCATCTGGTTCCGTCTTCTGAATGTCCAGCAGCCCTCACCGCCCAGGTGCGCTGATGGGGACCCTCCTTGGTATGACCCTTTATTTCCACGGTCACTTTCCATGGTCACTTCAGTGGGGTTTGAGGAAGCAGGAGGCGTGGACGCGTGCTCGCTCAGCCATCTCTAAGAAAGCTTCTCTTTCCTTTTTTCAGATCTAAGTGGCTGGTCCTTTACAGACACCTCACAGGTGGGGTCCCTGCTGCCGTCTCCAGCCACTGTCCCGGGTGGGAGGAGTGGCCGCTGCTCTGGCTTGGCCGCTAAATTACCCTCCCACCCCACGCCCCATGCCCCGCATACTCCAGATTTCATAGGCCAGCTAACTCCTCTCCAGGGCGCCTGGGCGTAAGCGGCGATAAACCGCTGCGTGCGTGAGAGGCCACTCACATTCTTCTGGAGGCCGCGTGCTGCTCACCGCTAACCGCTATCCACCTGACACAGGGAGGCTTTTTACCGGGAAGAACGCGGATGGCCATCTTGAGGAACCAGGCCGGGGACGCGAAGAGCCAGTGCTCAGGGGACACAGGCAGCAGCCGCGGTGCCAAAGGAGGACCCCGCGGTGTCGCTGCGGTTGCACGGGGCCCCGGTGGACAGGATCCCCGAGGCCAGCTGGTCGCGGGGTCTCCGGTCCGTTCTGCCATGGACTAACTCTGACTGTAACAAAGTCACTGCTCATTGTAAACTGTACAACACGAACACATTTCATAGACGTCTTTCAATTTGAAAAGAGATGAGCCCTGGCTGGTGTGGCTCAGTGGGCTGGGCGTTGTCTTGTGCACCAAAGGGCTGCTGGTTCTATTCCCGGTGAGGGCACGTGCCTGGGTTGCGAGCTCGATCCCCGGAGGGGGGCGTGAAGGAGGCAGTGGATCGATGTTCCTCTCTCATAGATGTTTCTCTCTCTCCCTCTTCCTTCCTCTCTAAAAATCAATAATAATAAAAATATTTAAAAAATAGGTTGGGCTTTCACATTGCATTTTTCAGGCACTTGATTTGCAAACGTCGAGGCTAGAAAGAAATTGCCGGAGACATTACAGCGAGAGGCTGAGCGGAACTTGTAACAGAGGAGAGCGCCCACGGAGAGGCGTTTCCCACGCGTTGGTGGGTCACTCCCACGCTCATTATCAAGGGAACTCCAGGGGATCGAAACTTCCTGAATCTCTTGCGGTTCCTGTAATGGAAGTAAAGTACACGTTTTGCAGATCGAAGTCAGTGGTGTGTTGGTAGCCGTGCCCGCACTGGGCTCGGGGCTGAGCCGAGCCCGAGGCCAGCACTGATGAGGCGGGAACACTACCTTTATTTCCAGCTGCGAGCAAGGGCCACGGCAGGGCCTGGGCCGCCGGGGAGTGTGGAGGCCGAAGGTCCTCCAGGGCTGTGCCTGGGCTGCGCCTGGGCTGGGGCTTCACAGGCTGTCAGGCGATCCCTGGACACTCCCCTCGGCTGAGGAGGCAGCGCCCCCTCCGGAGCGTCCAGTGGACCTGCGGCCACAGCCTGCCGCTGCCCGTGGCGGGAGGGGAGGGGGAGCCGGCCTGCAGTTGCCCATCCTTCCTAGTCACACGGCCGTGCAGTTCGGGACACGCGCTCTGGGACTCGGCTCTCTTTGTCCTGGAGGCCCTGGCTAGGAGGTTTGGCACCATCCCTGGTCTCCACCCACTAGATGCCCACAGCACCCCTCCCCCGGCCCTGACAACAACGTCTGGGGCATGGCCACGCTGCCAGGCCTGACAACACGGACAAGGCAGCCAGTCCTTCAGGCGCCAAAGAGTCCACCACTCTTGGCCCCCAAGGGCTCAGCCAAGGGCGTCGTCAGGGTGGGTGTCCCTCTGGACGGAACGCACCTGGTTAGGAGAAAGCTTCCTCATCCTCTTCCTTTGGACCTAAGGTGCTGCCTAGGAGCTCTGCACCTGGAGGGGTTCCTGCAGCCGGGGGGCGAGGGAGTGGCGGGGGGAGGGGGGAGGTGGGGAGAGGTGTTGGTGGGAGGAAAGGTGATGATGTGGAAAGGGGAGGGTGGTGGAGGAGGGAGCGGGAAGGTGGTGGGGGGGAGGGGGAAGGTGGTGATGGGAGAGGGGGGAGGTGGTGGCAGGGAGGTGGTAATGTGAGAGGGGGGAGGTGGTGGGGGGGAGGTGGTGATGGGAGAGGGGGGAGGTGGTGCTGGGGACGTGGGAGGAGAAGGGGGGAGGTGGTGGGGGGAGGGGGAAGGTGGTGGTGGGGGAGATGCTGATGGGAGAGGGGGGAGGTGGTGGGGGGAGGTAGTAATGGGAGAGGGGGGAGGTGGTGGGGGGAGGGGGAAGGTGTTGGGGGGGAGGTGCTGATGGGAGAGGAGGGAGAAGAAGTGGGAGGGGAAAGGGGGAGGTGGGGGAGGGGAAAGGGGGGAGAGGCCCTCGGCGGGATGAGCGGCGGGTTCTTCCTGGGCTGTGAGTGCGGTGGCTGCTGTCCCAGCTTCCAGGCGCTCGCCATGAGGAACAGTGTCAGCGTCCCTGCGAGGCAGGCTTGGGTTGCCATGGCGATAGCCAATCTGAGCACGCAGTGACCTAAATCATGGCTGGAGGCGGCCCCGTCAGTCCCGCAGCCACTGCCCTGGATTAGGTGTCGCGAGGGCCACCTAACATGAACCCTCAGCTCAGGAGACTGCGCGGGCTCTTCTCGCTGTGGGGCCTCGGGGCTGCCGTGACCAGGCGTGGCTTCTGAGGACACACGTCTCCCCTCAGCCCGCCCCCCTCCCCAGCCACCAGCCACCTGGGCCTCGGCTCCCCACTCCACGGGCACCCCCCCTCCACGCACCCTCCTCCCCCTGCCCCCGCTCCACACACCACCTCCCGCCCTGCTCCACGAACCCCCCATCCCCCCACAGTCAGGGCCACGGCCACCTCATCACACGGGTCCTTTGTCCAAGCACACCATGCAGCACACCTACGTGCACTCCATTCACAACAAACACACACCATACCCACACCATACACACATGTACACACATCACACACCATACACACAACCCACCATACACACAACACAGCACAACAGACACAACACACACACGTACACATACCACACACTATACACACAACACACAACCCACCATACACACATCATATACACAACACACACCATATGCACAGCACACAATATGCAGATAACACACAAAGACACATAATGCACACATACACATATATATACCACACCCAACATATACCATGCACACAACAAATACCATACCTACAACATACACAACAACACATGCACATGTACCCACCGCACACTAACAGATATGAACCACACACTGTGCAGCACACACAACACACAGGTACACAACACACATCACACAGTGCACCTGCCTTTTCACGCCTGCAGCCGCTACAGGGGAGACCTGAGTGTTCACACCCTTTGTCATTTCACAGACCCGCCAGGCCCTGCTCCCAAGGCCCCTGGCCCCGCCTGCAGGTCCATCCCCTGCTGGTCCATCCCCTGCAGGTCCATCCCCTGCTGGTCCATCCCCTGCAGATCCACCTCCTGCAGATCCACCTCCTGCAGGTCCACCCCCTGCAGATCCACCTCTTGCAGATCCACGTCCTGCAGATCCACCCCCTGCAGGTCCATCCCCTGCAGGTCCATCCCCTGCAGATCCACCCCCTGCAGATCCACCCCCTGCAGATCCACCCCCTGCAGATCCATCCCCTGCAGGTCCGTCCCCTGCAGGTCCATCCCCTGCAGGTCCATCCCCTGCAGGTCCACCCCCTGCAGGTCCATCCCCTGCAGGTCCACCCCCTGCAGGTCCACCCCCTGCAGATCCACCCCCTGCAGATCCACCCCCTGCAGATCCATCCCCTGCAGGTCCGTCCCCTGCAGGTCCATCCCCTGCAGGTCCATCCCCTGCAGGTCCACCCCCTGCAGATCCATCCCCTGCAGGTCCGTCCCCTGCAGGTCCATCCCCTGCAGGTCCATCCCCTGCAGGTCCGTCCCCTGCAGGTCCATCCCCTGCAGGTCCATCCCCTGCAGGTCCACCCCCTGCTGGTCCATCCCCTGCAGGTCCATCCCCTGCAGGTCCATCCCCTGCAGGTCCATCCCCTGCAGGTCCATCCCCTGCTGGTCCGTCCCCTGCTGGTCCATCCCCTGCAGGTCCGTCCCCTGCTGGTCCATCCCCTGCAGGTCCATCCCCTGCTGGTCCGTCCCCTGCTGGTCCGTCCCCTGCAGGTCCATCCCCTGCAGGTCCGTCCCCTGCAGGTCCATCCCCTGCTGGTCCATCCCCTGCTGGTCCATCCCCTGCAGGTCCACCCCCTGCAGGTCCATCCCCTGCAGGTCCGTCCCCTACTGGTCCATCCCCTGCTGGTCTGTCCCCTGCAGGTCCATCCCCTGCAGGTCCGTCCCCTGTAGGTCCATCCCCTGCAGGTCCGTCCCCTGCAGGTCCGTCCCCTGCAGGTCCATCCCCTGCTGGTCCATCCCCTGCTGGTCCGTCCCCTGCTGGTCCGTCCCCTGCAGGTCCGTCCCCTGTAGGTCCATCCCCTGCAGGTCCATCCCCTGCTGGTCCGTCCCCTGCTGGTCCGTCCCCTGCAGGTCCATCCCCTGCAGGTCCGTCCCCTGCAGGTCCATCCCCTGCTAGTCCATCCCCTGCTGGTCCATCCCCTGCAGGTCCACCCCCTGCAGGTCCATCCCCTGCAGGTCCGTCCCCTACTGGTCCATCCCCTGCTGGTCTGTCCCCTGCAGGTCCATCCCCTGCAGGTCCATCCCCTGCTGGTCCGTCCCCTGTAGGTCCATCCCCTGCAGGTCCGTCCCCTGTAGGTCCATCCCCTGCAGGTCCGTCCCCTGCAGGTCCGTCCCCTGTAGGTCCATCCCCTGCTGGTCCGTCACCTGCAGGTCCATCCCCTGCTGGTCCATTCCCTGCTGGTCAGCCCGCCCTCTCCGCTCCGTGTGCTGACGTGTGCTGACGTGTGCTGACGGGAGTTACCCACTGTGGCCTCCAGCTGAGGTCCGGCCGCACAGACCTCTCCTGCAGTGGGACCTCCCACTCCCTCCGCAGTTTCAGCCGCGGCCAGTCGGGGATCCTGTTGGCTGGGAAGGGCCAGGAGCCCCACTGCGCTGGGGCTGCGACTCCCAGTGCGGCCCCTGGTCCCTGTCGTTGGCATTCGGGTGCCGTCTGCAGTCTGCTGGGCCTCATTAGGGCTCCTGAGGGCTTTCTTCAGACTCAGCGAGAGCAGCCTCCTCCCCGGAATCTACTTCCTCCTCAGGGACACGCATTTGCATTCAACAGCATCCGCTTCCCTGAGCCACCGGGGCACCTGAGTTCTGGGTGTCAGGGAATAGCAGGGCTCCACCTCCCCAGCACCACCGGACCTCCCCGTGTAGCACGGCCACAGGCGGAGAACAAGGCTGGGACAGGAGCGTCCTCACATCCTCACGGGACGTAAACCTCAGCTTTGCAAAAGAACATGTAACGGTTCACTTCAAACTGCATGCTGCGGTGTGTGTGGTGTGTGCTGTGTACGGGTGTGTCTCGGTGTTTTTCTAGACAGGGTGTTTAGAGCTGTGAGGCGGGCCCAGGAGGCTGGGGGCACAGAGTGCGTGCTGTGGGGCGTGCACAGTTTTTATTCTATCAGGCCCAAAGGTCCGAGGAGGAGGGTCCTGGCAGCCGGGAAGCAAAAGGCGTGGCGACATCTCCCCAAGCCATCTTTCCTGCCAGCTGCCAGCACACAGGTGCTCGGGGGGCGGAGGGGGGGAAGGGGTGAGGACCTTTCCTGGGTCCTCGTTCAGGGGACCCTTAGTGACGGGGTCCCCGCTCCAAACACCCTGGACTTCATCACCCGGTCATCTGTTGGGACTGCAGTGCGCCCCAGCATCCACAGAGGGACCGGCAGGATGCTGGATTTCAGCGGCAGCAGTTGTAGGAAGGAGGAGAGTAGGACCAGCTCTCAGTGTTCAGGCTCAACAGCGGGATTCAAGGAAAACGCCTGGAAGAGCAGATGGGGCCCCACTCCCAGCAGCCGGTTCCCGACGTGGTGCCCTGAGAACCCACCTCCCCACTCTCCCAGCCGCTGCCCCACGCCCTTCTCCAGCCCACACTCCCCGCCCTGCTCTCTGTCCTCCAGCTCAATCGATGGTGACGAGTTGGGTCCCCAAACTACTTTGGGCCCATTTCTCCTCTTACACGCTCCCAACTGGACGTCTGAGGCAAATGGGAAGCTTAGTCTCCACTGCTGGTGCTGCCGCCACGAGAAAGCTCCTCTGGCTGCTCCTGTGGGCCAGGCGGGGAGCGGGGCGTCCTCCCGCAACAGGCAGGCCCTGGGCTGAAGAGCAGGCACCGGACAGGGAGGAGGGAGCTGGCCGGCGGTGGCCTGGCGATTGAACGATTGAAAGGGTGTTTGGCTTGAGAGGCAGGTCTTGAAGGAGCAAAGGGGAGAATATCCCCTCCCCCGCCCCACGGCCCGACTGCCTCCTGTGGGCGTCACCCCTTCCCTGAATTCATCTTTTACAACTTATCACCGCGTGCTTCGCTCCTCTGTGCCCCTAAGACTGTCGATTCAAGAATGGTTTTATTTCTGGAAAATGTTTTGAAATTACCTTTAACATATTTGCATGTTGTGTTATTTTACTTCTCTCTGGAGAGACCAGTGTGTGAGTGTCATCCACCCTGCGAGTCTGCCGTGCTGCTGGGTCCGTCCTACCTGTGCGGTGGCCCGTCCACGCCCGCTCCTCACTGTGCCCTGGGGTGGGGGTGAGGGTGGGGGCTCGGCTCCCTTCCGCTGTCCTGGCGCTTCCCGCCCCAGCCCCGCTGCCTCTTCCTCCTCCTCAAACCCTCAGAACCCTCCCTCCTCCCCTCGCCCAGGGCCCCTGATTTAACTGTCTTCTCCCAGGGGTTGGGAGACAGGCCTGCCTCCCCTGAGTTCCCCGTGCTGTCGCTGAGTCCCTGTGCCACCCGTCCCATCTCTCCAGCACCTTCACTTGTCACCTCGCTAAAGTGACTTCCGTGCACCAAACGGCTCTCCTCTCCGTCCTGAGCAGGGGAAGCCCTTTCCCCAAACCGCCCTCAGCAGGGGTGGATGTTCTGTGCGGATTTCTATGAACTCCTTGAATTTCAGCAAACCCGGGCGTAGCGGAGGACTGGTCCCTGGGACTCCCAGACGCGGACCTCCGCTGGACAGTCCTTCCCCATGGAGACCAGCACCCCAAGGCAGGCACGGGCCACACTGGGCCCCTCAGGGAGGCTCCGCATTCACAGCCCTCGCCCAGGCCTCCTCCACTCCAGAGCTTCCAGGGACGTTGAAGAAAGGAAGATCTTGATCATCTTTTAAAAAGAGATAAGGCAAAATAAATAAATAGGTAAAAGATAAAAAGGAGAACTGTATTGGAAAACCTGGGCATGCTGTGGAATTGTGCTCTTTTCCTCAGGGAATGAGGTTGCCTGCTGAGTGGCTGCAGCCCAGGCCCCGCCGGCGGCCCCGCGGCTCTGCTCACACAGCTGTGTGTGTCTTAGATCCTCCGCTAGAACCCCTGCACGTGAGCAAGCAAAAGCCTTGTCGTCACTATTGTTTCTGTGTTATTATTTTTTAAAAATATATTTTTTATTGATTTCAGAGAGGAAGGAGAGGGAGTGAGGGATAGAAACATCAATGGTGAGAGAATCATTGATCAGCTGCCTCCTCACGCCCCCCACTGGGGATCGAGCCTGCAACCCGGGCATGTGCCCTGACTGGGAATCGAACCGTGACCTCCTGGTTCATAGGTCGACGCTCAACCACTGAGCCACGCCAGCTGGGCCTCTGTATTACTTTTAAGCTGACATCTCAGAACTAACTCATAGGTAGCCCGAAGGTTCATGACAGGTAGGTGAGGAAAGCAGTGGGTGTGCTGGGCTGTGTGGCCACCTCCTGCTCCAGCTCCTGCCCCTGGCTGGGGCCCTTCTGCCGTCCCGCTGACCAGGGGGGCTTTGGCACTGGAACCTTGGCTCAGGAAATGGAAGTGCTTTCAAGACTGCAGGCAGGCCCTGAGAGCTCTCCGTGGTGCTCTCCCGCGCGCCTGCTTCAGCATCGACTCCTGTCTGCCTTCCCCTGATGCCGCTTCATTGTGTACCACTGACCGATGTTTCCCTAACATTCTACATAAACACCCAAGCCTTGTCAGAATCCTCGATGGACACAGAGGGTTTGAGCTGAGCGTCTCCTAGCTGTGACTCTGGGCGTATGAATAAGATACGGAGCATCTATTTGCAATAGCGGGCAAAACACAGGATTGTGAGAGATTGAGTGAGCGCTAGGCTGCACATCCAGCACTACCTTCAAAGTACAGAAGATTCATTCAGTAGCCCACTCCCAATACGGGTAGAAGAGAAATGTCCTGGTTTCAACACGGACAGTCTCCTCTTTGTGGAGATAAAACCGGAGTTCGATATTTATCACTGAGTACACTGCTCTGTGTCTAGAAGTTTCTTCCTCTGAAAAATAATTGTGTTGGAAATGTGGAGATGGGTTATACGAACAACTTTTCATTAGTCTGAGGGATTAGTCATCTATTAGTACATGAGGAGTTACCAGGCACTTCGTGGCTTGGAAGAGTGACTCTGTTACCTTGCAGTTTCCGTGGGTCAGGGATCCATGTGGGACTCAGCTGTATCGTCAGCTCTGGGTCTCCCATGCCACAGTTGGGGCATTGTCTGGGGCTGTGTCTCATCTGAAGGCTCGCGTGGGGACGGACTCACTCCCAGCTCACTCACTTGCTGCTTGTTGGTGTGATTCAGTTTCAGGGAAGTCGTGGCTGGACCCATCTCTCAGTTCTTCGCCATGAGGGCTCCTCCAATATGCAGCCTGCTTCATCTCAGAGCACACCAGGTCAGGGGGAGGGCTGGTCAGCAGGTCAGGGAGAGGGCTGGTCACCAGGTAATCAGAGAGGGCTGGTCAGCAGGTAATCAGAGAGGGCTGGTCACCAGGTCAGGGGAAGGGCGGCCACCTGGATGGTAGTCACTGTCCTTTGTAACTAAGCACAGAAGTGATTTATTTTATTTATTAAAGTGCAATCACAGGATGCAGCCTCACACAGGAGCGCAGACCCCTCGAGGGCGTAGGAAGGAGGCCGGCCATGAAGACCACCTTTGTGAGCAGCTGCCTGCCCTGGCCTGGCTGCACCCCACCCTCTGCAGGGAACACCCTGGCCGAGGAGGGAGGGGCTGCCTGTGCCTGTGTTTGCACCTGAGCCCCCACCCAAGAGCAGAGTGCTTTGAGCTGACCAGTCGCAAGCGCTGCCCTCCGGCACAGGGCTCCGGGCCGCCTGTGCTCCGGGAGCCAGGGGCCCTCCCGCTGTGATTATCCAGCCGCAGGAGCTCTTCAAGCGGGTGGCTAGGGGGGGAATGAACGAGTCTCCACGCAGCCTGCACATTTGCTGGTGGAAACCGAGGGCGGAGGGTTGCTGATGCTCAAGGCAGAGGGGCTGCGCCCTAACCTTCAGGAGGCTCGGGGACCTCCAGTTGCTGAGACCCCCAGACCCCCACAACCTGGGAAATGCCCGAAAGGAAGTGTTTTCCCTGATAATAGCATTTTGCTTTAGGCTTTGAGAGGGAGCTTTAATTCTCTGCTTGTCAACCAACCGAAACACCTGTGTGTGTGTGTGTGTGTGTGTGTGTGTGTGTGTGTGTGTGTGAGAGAGAGAGAGAGAGAGAGAGAGAAAGAGAGAGAGAGAGAAAGAGAGAGAGAGAGGAGAGAGAGAGAGAGAGAGAGAGAGAGAGAGAGAGAGAGAGAGAGAGAGGAAACGGTGAGGCAGCCACCTGAGCTGCCTGGTCAGAGTTTGCACTTGATAACCAATGATGCTCAGGTGACCCCGAGGCTGAATTGTTCACATACATGTGACGAGCGGACAATCACACATTGACAAACACACCTGGCTGGAGGCGCCAGTCCTGCTCAGGACACCCTCCCTGGCCAGCTCTGCCACGTCCGGTTCCTTGGGGACAGTCAAGGCCTGCCGGCATCGGTGCGATGGCATTTTTGGAAGGTGCCTAAGTCAGGTTTGGCTCCCAGCCTTCATTCTGGCTGAGAAAGTCCCGCTGCCCGCAGCCGGCGGACCTTGCCCTGCAGGGAAAGTGGCCGGCACTCCCCGCCGGTTCCCACACAGCCAGAGGCGGGGCTTCCTGGTCAGCTGCTCTCCTCTGGGACGAATGACTGATTCTTTCCTGCTTCGGTCTCCACCCTGTGGGTCAGCGGGAAGGACTCGCCCTCCCTGTGGCCCGGCATCAGACCCGCGTGGCCAGCACAGGGGAGCTGTGTGCACAGCAAGGCCACTGATGGCAGAGGACGCTGGGAACTCTGGTCCCTGCACCGTCCCCTTCCCGTTCCCAGCTCGCCTGCTGCAGATCCAGGGGGGCCTGAGCGGAATGGAATCATGCTGGGCCAGCCAGGTAGCTGCCGGTGGCGTCCGTTGTGTGGGTCCTAGGAGGAAACAGTGGTCTTCGCATAGAAATGAAAACTGAGCCTGCTTAGTATCTTCTCATAAACGGTGAGCACTGACACCCGTGAGCAGGCTCTGAGCTTTGTGGCCAGAGACAGGAGATAAGTCTCCCCCTCAGGGGCGTCCGGGGCCTCCCGCAGGTGGCGGTGCAATTGGAACGTCCCGTGTCGGGCAGGCCCGGCCCTGGCCGGCCTCACGGGAAGCTGTCCTTTACCAGGTGCGTGTGATTCCTAGATCCGCCACAACCAAAGGCCACACACCAGGTGGCTCAACAAGAAATGCCTGTCCCCCTTCCTCCCGCACCCGCCCCCCAGGTCCTGGAGGCTGGGGTCAGGTCCAGGTGTGGGCTCCCCTCAGGCCTCTCTCCCATGTCCTCACCTGGTCGTCCCTCTGCGTGTCTGTCCTCACCTCCTCTCTCTATAAGGACCCGGTCACCCTGGACCAGGGCCCACCGTGTGACCTGCTTTCCCTTCATCACCTCTGTGATGATCCTCTCTCCAAAGCAGCCACGTGCTGAGATGCCGGGAGTTATGCCTCCAACATAGGAATCTGGGGGGATACAATCCAGCCGTGACCCCAGGTTTTTAAGAACAGTAGATTTTATAGGAAGGCAGGAGAAATTGATGTTTCTGGAGCCACAGGAGCAGGTGGGCTGATGGGATGATACCGGCTACATGCGGGGGACCAGGGGGTGGTGGTGAGTGAGGCCGCCCGGCTCAGAACCCAAACCCCACAGAGTCCCTGCCGTCTCCAGGAGGGGCCTCGCTTGGCCTCTGAATAGGAGAGAAGGTTTCTTTTGCAACCAAGACACCTTTGGAGGAAAGCCTTAATAAATAGGTGCAACATGGCTTGGTACCCATTATGAGAAGATACTAAAACAAAAATTAAAGGTAAAGCCTCTATTATATCAACATATAATCTGTTTGCAACTTAGAGTAATGACAGTTTAAAACCTGTCATTTTGGGGCCAAAGGCAATAGCAGCATTAAAAAGGGGAAGGCGATCAATCCAGGCATTTCCTTTAGAGGACGGGCCCAGCGTGTCGGCCGCGTGAGAGGACGTGGCGTGGGCCCTGTTCATGCAGAATGGCGCTGCGAGGAGCTCGGCCGCTTCCCGCCTGTGCTGCAAGCCCTCCCATTGCTCCCTAAACTTCACTGAAACGCTGGGTGCTAACAGCGCAATGGCAAGAGACCAGCTCCTCGGAAAGTGTAACAAACGCATGTATTTGGGGTCTGTGGCCCAGCCCCCATGGGTGGCAGGTGTCAGTGTGCAGCCTCCAGAACGATTCCAAAGCACAGTGGTTCCACATACGTGTGCATGTGTGTCCGGTCACACGCATCCCATGTGCCCTCATGCAGCTGCGGCAGTGCGGCTCCATGCCTGGTCCCCACCATCTTCAGCTGTAACAGTGACTTCACGAAGGCCTCACAGAACTGGAAGTATTTGCAGCAAAGAGCCCAGCACGTGACAACGTTAGCACTTAGGTCCCAGGGAAGCACTGCACATCCTGATACTGTTAACAGTGTCGTCAGGCCCGGGGCATTGGGGCTCACAGGAGGGACTGGTCCTGGAGTGCAGGAGGGCGGGAGCTGGAGCCCAAGGCCAGTCCTGTGGCCCCTGTGCACCTGCAGATGTCAGCACAGACAGCAGGGTGGGTGGGGGCAGGCTGGGGGAGGGCGGGGCTGAGGGAGGGGAAGCTGGGGGGAGGGCAGGCTGGGGGAGGGCAGGCTGAGGGGTGGGGGGGCTGAGGGAGGGTCAATGAATTACTCACTGAGGGCTGCTTAATAATTTGATGAGCTTGCTCCCGAGAAATACAGAACTGTTTGTGCAAGGCAGCAGCATTTTGATGATGCAAAGCGTGGGAGGACTGGGCAAGAGAAAATGGGGTAGCCTCTTGCATTACACCAAGGAGGCGATCAATAGTGTCATTGCCTAAAGCTAACGGACCAGGGAGACCTGAATGATCAGATATGACCAATAAAGCAGGGAGGTTGTCGTTCTCTAATAACCTTTTGAAGGCTGAAAAATAAATGAAAGAGTTCCTCCGAATTAGTGTGCCCTGTAGTAGCTGTTTCAATAATTTTGGCCATACTTACCACATAGGCACTATCACTATATAGGTTGATGGGCTCCGTAGCAGAGTTTGTCAAGGCATAAATAAGAGCTTGTATTTCTACCTGTTGTGCTGAAATATAAGGGGTTTGAAGGACCCTTGCTCTCCTGCTGCAGCAGTATCCAGCCTTTCCAGAACTGGATCCGCCTGTAAAAATTGTTAGTGCCTGAAGGTAAAGGTAGTAACTGAGAGAAATTGTAAAACCTTATTTGCTGGGTAATGGTTACCAACCTGTCCGGAGTAATTAGCAAGGGCAACTTGCCCACTTGTTGATGGTTGCCAGAGCCGGTCTTGCTGAATAGCAGTAAATGGCACTACAATGAGGTCAGGGTCTCGGCCCACTAACTGGCCTGATCGAAGGCGGGCTCGAGCTATTAGCTGGGAAACCGAATCACGGAAAAGAGTTAATACCTCAGTTGGAGAATGAGCCAAATATAGCCATTCAACAACTCCCGGAGCTGGCCAAATGACCCCAGGGGTGTATGTGTCGTAGGGAAAATCAAAACCTTTAAAGGATTTCCATCTGGGTCTTCCCATCGAAGGAGTTGAGCACTCTGCAAGGGTTGAGTAACAGGCCCCACTCCTTGCAATTCAGAAGCCGTGGGGTTTAAAGGCCAGGCCTGCGGCCAGTGTCTGAAAGCAATGACTGACACATCAGCTCCAGTATCTATAACCCCTTTAAAAGGCTTCCCATTAACCCCTAGTTCTAACTCAGGCCGGCCCTGTTTAACTAATCTTGCCCAGTATACCGCGTCGCTGGACCCAAAGCCTGCTGCACCTCGGGGCCCACCGGTTAAAGGCCGCCCTTCTGGATAGTAGGGCAGAAGGAGAATTTGTGCTATTTTTGTTTCTGGTAAGACCTGAATTATAGTATTAATTGTTTGTGCCATTACTTTAATTTCTCCAGTATAGTCCTGATCTATCTCCCCAGGGAGAACTTGAAACCCTTTCAATGTTGAACTGCTCCTCCCTAATATTAGGCCATCATGCCCCCGGAAGGGGACCATTCACTCCCGTGGCAATGGCCTGAGGCCCCATCTCCGGGGTTAATGATGAGGCCCCTACTGTGTGGTGGGGCCAGGGCTGGCCCTGCTTGAAGTTTCCCTGCCTGGGGGGCATTGGATTATCATCAACATCAGTTTTGGAGCAGCACTCATTTACCCAAGGCTTTCCTCTCCTGCATCTTGGACCATTCTCTGAAAGTAGCACAAATATCAGCACAAACACGGATAAAATGCTTCTATAATAAGTAATCTCCATGTGAGAGACAAGCCTCTGCAACAATATTAAACCCTGGTAACCTTCCGCTATCTGTCTGTTCCCCTGCCACATACACTTATTTCAATTTGCTAATTTAAATCAGTCTGAAATAAGGTTTATTTTCTAACTTTATTTGTCCTAGGGTGTGGACAATAAATTACACTAATTGGATTTCTGCTCTCAGTCCTTTTGAGTATATAGACATAAGCTTTGGTTAGGGAGGCAAAATGTGAATTATTTACTTTTAAGTGTCCTTGGTTTAGGGAAGATAGGATTTACTATATGGCCCCAAACCACTTGGCATTTATATTTTTTAGATGGTTGCAAACTGCTGTTACATGCAGGTCTTTAGGTCTTTGCATACACTTAATAAAAACTTTCTTAGGATTCCTAAGTATATTGAATAAAGTTGTCATTTCTCCTATAGAGATTTTTAGATAAGGTCTTAACTAAATAATGTCCTCTAACAACCTTTAAAAGTCATTTAAGGTCTTGAGGCAATCCTTTCATATTTATACTTTTTGAGGCCTAATACATTGATTTTTAAGTACAGTTTCTAGGTATTTGAAGGGCATTTCCCACTGTATTTTTTCCTAGAGCAATCTCTAAGCCACATTTAGGGAGTTCCTTTTCAAAACTTTTACTTTCTTTTAAATAGAACAATCAACTTGGTTGCTTTTCAGAAAAACTAGTAGGACAGAAACATGCTGGCCAATACTGCAATGCATACATCTCAAGTAAAAGTAACTTTCTTTTTCTTTATAGTGTCTCATTAATGGTGAGATTTAATGCCTGAGTAATAACTTTTGGTTTAAGGAAAACCAAGATGGCGGCATAGGTTAAACACCTAACCTACAGCCGGGCACAACAATATCAAAAACACAACTAAAAGTCAAAACGGACATCATCCAGAACCACAGGAAAGCTGGCTGACTGAAATGCCCACAATTAGAAGGAAAAAGAAAACCACAAGGAAAATCAGAGAAGCCGTAAAAGCTTGAGGTATGGAGACACAGGCGGAGACACGAGCCCGCGAGCGTGCGGGGAAGACGGAGCCGGAGAGGAAGGGGCGGCTGACGGCCTGGCTGGCGTTCTCTGGCGGGAAGGAGATAAAAGCGCCAGATTGTGCTGAACCCCAGCTCCGACTGCTCTGAACCCCATTTCCCGGCGAAACCCTGGGAAGCCGGGCTCATGCTGGGGGAGTCTGAGCTGTGGGACGGAGACACAGAGGAGCTGCGCCGGAGCCGCGCACGGGAATGCGCGCAGAGGAGGGTCTGTTGCCTGTGCCGCTGGATTGCCCTAACGGGAAGGAGACAAAAGCTCCGGACTGTGCTGAATCCCTAGTTCCAACTGCACTGAACCCCAGTTCCGGGAAAGACCCGGGGAAGCCAGGCTCATACTGGGGAAAACTGGGCTGTGGAGCAGAGATGCAGAGAGGCGGCGAAGAACAGAGCACCGGAGGCGTGCAGGGGATTGTGCGCGGAGGATGGGCTGTTGACTGCGCCGCTGAGTCGCCCTGGAGGGAAGGAGACAAAAGCGCCAGACTGAGGTGAGCCCCAATTCTGACTACACGGAAACCCAGTTCCGGGAGAGAATCTGGGAATCCAGATTCATTGGGGGAGAGACTAGACTGTTTGGCAGCGCGCGAAACTCCAGGGCACTTTTCTCTCAGAGGTGTTTGCTGGGAGTACGGAGGGACACAGGAACCTCATAGGGCGGGGCTGACAGGAAGCCAAGGCGGTAGGCTCCGCCCTGTAACTCTGCCCCATCCAAGCTGAACACAGAGGCTTTTACAATTTTGCAAGTCTAGTTGAATGGGGCTGTCTCCCGGCATAGACACAGCTGATCCTCACAGCCAATTGGGCCGGAGGTCACATCCTCCCAGTGTACCAACAGCAATCAAGGCTTAACAACACCAAGACTTTGCACTCAGCCCACAAAGGGGGATATCAAGAGCGACCACCTAGGGAGATTGGGGAAGCTGAGCGATAGGGAGGCAGCCAAAAGGGGAAGGCACCGAAACAGGTCACGAATATAAGGGATGCTGTAATTCCTGCTGAGGGGCCACAGGCAGTAGCTGACCTACACTACATTGGAGACCCAGAAATGAGGGCATCTAGTGGTCGGTGTGAGATGACACCAGACTTCGACCACTCCCATAAGGGACACATTCAAGAGGCAGACGCAGTGAGCGCCGAAGCCTTGCTGCACCAAGACCCGGCACATAGGCGTGTCTTCCGCACAGCAACTCTTCCTTTATAGTCACAGAGGGTCCGCACGGCCAATAGGCCTGGAGGACAATTCCTCCCAGTGACACCAACAACAATCAAGACTTAACTATACAAACAAGGACCAAGATGGAGGCATAGGGCAGAAGCCTGATTGCTGCCTACCACAACGGTTTTGAGACTACAACGGGAGAGCAGAGCAGACACCATCCAGAACCACCGGAGGGCTAACTGAGCGGAAGCTATACAACTAGAATAAAAGAGAGGGGTACGCGGGATGAAGCTGATGCCGGTGACCCAAAGACCACACTTTAAAAACTACGGCTCAGGCGACACAATGGTGGCCTGGAACGTGCTCGGTGCAGTTCCCCCAGCGGTCTCCGGCTGAGGGGAAGGCTTCACTCGCTGCCGAGCACGGACAGACGAGCCCCTGGGAGACATGGGGCGGGAGACTACGCGCTTGCTGACCTCCGAGTCCTTCAAGAATCTCAACACCCCGGAAGTGGCCAGGTGCGCACGCTCGGCGACCGGCCACCGCTGCAGACCCAAGGGCCGACGCAGCCACCCCGGACCAGCCCGCCGCCGCGCACCGGGCACACCGGAGCTTCGCCGAGCCCGCCGCCCAACGAGTTCTGCGGTGGCTGCCCTGGAACTCTGAGAAAATGGCCGAAGGAATTGCTGAGAGGGAATTGACCAACAGGAATTGGGATCAAGAAGACGAAACCCCGCTGGGTCCCGGATCCGGGTGAAGCCACGTGCCCCTGGGTATGGGTGAGGCTGGGAACTGGGTCAGGGTGAGGCTGGGCCCCGGGTCCGGGTGAGGCCACGTGCCCCTGGGTCCGGGCGAGGCCATGCGCCCCTGGGTCCGGGTGAAGCTGAATCCTGGGTCCGGGCGAGGCCGTGCGCCCCTGGGTCCGGGTGAGGCTGAATCCTGGGTCCGGGCGAGGCCGCGGGCCCCTGGAGCCGGGTGAGCCCTGGGCCCCGGGTCGGGGCGAGGCCGCGGGCCCCTGGAGCAGGGTGAGCCCTGGGCCCCGGGTCGGGGCGAGGCCGCGGGCCCCTGGAGCCGGGTGAGCCCTGGGCCCCGGGTCGGGGCGAGGCCGCGGGCCCCTGGAGCCGGGTGAGCCCTGGGCCCCGGGTCCGGGCGAGGCCGCGGGCCCCTGGAGCCGGGTGAGCCCTGGGCCCCGGGTCCGGGCGAGGCCGCGGGCCCCTGGAGCCGGGTGAGCCCTGGGCCCCGGGTCGGGGCGAGGCCGCGGGCCCCTGGAGCCGGGTGAGCCCTGGGCCCCGGGTCGGGGCGAGGCCGCGGGCCCCTGGAGCCGGGTGAGCCCTGGGCCCCGGGTCGGGGCGAGGCCGCGGGCCCCTGGAGCCGGGTGAGCCCTGGGCCCCGGGTCCGGGCGAGGCCGCGGGCCCCTGGAGCCGGGTGAGCCCTGGGCCCCGGGTCCGGGCGAGGCCGCGGGCCCCTGGAGCCGGGTGAGCCCTGGGCCCCGGGTCCGGGCGAGGCCGCGGGCCCCTGGAGCCGGGTGAGCCCTGGGCCCCGGGTCGGGGCGAGGCCGCGGGCCCCTGGAGCCGGGTGAGCCCTGGGCCCCGGGTCGGGGCGAGGCCGCGGGCCCCTGGAGCCGGGTGAGCCCTGGGCCCCGGGTCGGGGCGAGGCCGCGGGCCCCTGGAGCCGGGTGAGCCCTGGGCCCCGGGTCGGGGCGAGGCCGCGGGCCCCTGGAGCCGGGTGAGCCCTGGGCCCCGGGTCCGGGCGAGGCCGCGGGCCCCTGGAGCCGGGTGAGCCCTGGGCCCCGGGTCGGGGCGAGGCCGCGGGCCCCTGGAGCCGGGTGAGCCCTGGGCCCCGGGTCCGGGCGAGGCCGCGGGCCCCTGGAGCCGGGTGAGCCCTGGGCCCCGGGTCCGGGCGAGGCCGCGGGCCCCTGGAGCCGGGTGAGCCCTGGGCCCCGGGTCCGGGCGAGGCCGCGGGCCCCTGGATCCGGGTGAGCCTGGCCCCGGGTCCGGGCGAGGCCGTGGGCCCCTGGATCCGGGTGAAGCAGTGCCCCTGGGTCCAGCCGAGACCAAACCAGAGGGAGGCGGACCTGCATTACCACCATTTGTCCACCATCCAGAGCTGAGGGGTCAGTGCCGACATGTACTCATAGGGAACCGGTGGACATTGATATTGGGTCTCAAAAGAACTGTTGGTCCAGAAAGAAACTCACTACAGACTGATTCATTTGCCTGTCAGCATAACTATTATTGCTCGTCGCACATTCAATTCTTATAAGTATATCTATAGTGACACATGATTTCGCTCATCTAGGGGAAATGATGAACAACATAGACTGATGAACAAGAACAGAACCAGAAACAAGGAGGCATCGATCGGACTATCGGGCCTCAGAGGGAGGATAGGGGAGGGTGGGGGGAGGGGGGAGAGATCAACCAAAGGTCTTGTGTGCATGCATATGAGCCTAACCAATGCTTAAGTTCAACAGAGGGTTGGGGCATCCAAGGGGAGGGGTGTGGGATGGGAATGGGGGGATGAGGACAAATATGTGACACCTTAATCAATAAAGAAATTTAAAAAAAAAAATTAAAAAAAAATAACTTTTGGTTTACTTTGCAAATAGTAGTGGAAGAGATTTTAAAATTTCTCCTTTTTAAATTTACTTTTAAACAATATTCTTTTTGCAAATTATATGGTGGACTTTGTTAGAACCAATTGCTTATATGTATTTAAACAGAACACAATTATTAATTTTTATTTGATAAACTTCCCACGTGATTTTGAGTATATTAGATCGGCCTAATTTAGTTTAAAAATATTTCTTTTAAGAGAAGATAATAAATCCTTGAATCATTCCAGGGCCCTTGAAATGTCCCAAAGCTATCTCTCAGTTAAAGTCTTGAAATTTAACTTGGAAAGACTATCAAATATACATAACCCAAAGATTATATTATACACTTTTAAAAATTATTTTTAAAAGACACCAATTAAATTCAAACTGGTCTTAGCATTAAAAATTTGGTTCAGACCACAGAATTAATCCTTATCCTCTAATTAGGCCAACAAAATACTATTTCCTAGGTTGAAATTCCACCACACGCAATACACATAAGGACCACAATACACTCCGAACCAGCAATCTCTCCAGAGAAAACACAAGAACCATTCCCCTCAAAGATGAACCTCCACACTCCATGCACTGTGCCATCACAACCATACAATTCCTCCCAACCTAACCTGAACTCCAAACTCCCAGAAGCCTCAAACTCTAGTCGGCAAGCCACACACCTAGCATTTCTCAGACTATCAACATATCCACATCTCTAGGATATATTTCAAACAAAACACAAGGCACATTCAATTAATAGCTTCAATTCTATCCTCTAGATTCTTCACATGAGGCGAACTCAGACTGACATTTCAGTACCTTGTCATTTTAAAATACCTAGAGATTTAACAAATTTTTTAATTTAGCAATGTTCCAAAGTCCTTAAGTTACCAAGGACTTCAGAAAATTATGTTTACTCATACATAATTACCACTGAAAAAGATTTACCATATATCTTTCATTCTAGTTATGTATATTTTGCCTTAACAACTTTTATTTTAAAGTCAATTATTATTACCCAAGGCATTTTCTTTGGCAAATTCTATAGCAGAGATAACTTACTGACTTTCAGTGGCTTTAATGTTAAAGTATTATTTTATTTTAGTTTCCTTCATAAAAACAGGAGTGCCCGGGACCTGTGAGGCAACCTTAGAATGCGGTCCATTATTATTCAAGAACTACCCATTTTATGGAAACACTAATCTTGTTGCCCAAATACAGCCTTGTGTCATTTTTGCCATCTTTTAAAGAAAAACAGTCTTGGGGTTTATTCTATAGCATCCATGAAGCGACATGGGGCTCAGTTCAAAAGCCACCCAAAATTGGGTGGTGTGCGCCTTTTCTCTTAATCTAGCCTTTATCTCTTCATGAGTACAGAAATCCCAGACGTATCCCTAAATTGTGAGAAATGTCTCATCTATCCAAATTTCAAATGACAGACTGGGGAATAAAAACATGGCAAAAATGAGACTTTTAATAACACTCTTGGGAGTGGGCATCCATTTTACAGGATCACCAAAAGACTAGTCAATGGGCTGGGGCCTTTTTTAGTTACTTCCTTCTGTCTAGGGAATTTTCTTAGAACCTGTGTTATCAGCCACGTGTACCACTCATATTCTTTCTCTCCCCATTCCCACATTCTGTTATCTCTGGGGAAATTTAGTAATGGTCTGGCCATCTACTGTTTCTTTAAAATTAAATTAAAGGCATACTTGGAATTAGCTGGCCTTTGTTTAAACTTTCCTGGGTTGCAATTTTTACAGATTTTACACTTTTCAAATTAATCTTAGAATCTTAAAATTTTAACACAGCACAATAAAATCATAAATCAGAGAAAAGCAAATTAAAGTTACAATACAGACACACAGAAAGAAATTTAACTAGCTAAGCATTTCTGGTGGCCTGGGAGGGAAAGAAAAAGACTTTTTAAGATAAAGAATTATTGGCAGTTTCTGAGAAATTCCTTTCATCCTTTCTCCTTGGTTCAGCCCACTACAAGTAGTTTGAGCTTCCAACAAAATGAAATATGAAGTCGCTTTCACTTTCAGCCGAGCGCCTGCATTCAGCCGTAAAGGCTGGGCAGTTTCGAGCAAAACCTTTCTTATCATCTGAGTCATCCAGCTCACAGTGACACTTGTCCCACTCTGCCTCAAACTCTAGCTCCTGCTCATAATTACGAGGTAAATCTTTATCAGGTGGGCTCTTGTCTGCGGTCCCAGGAGCAACAGGCAAGGGCAGAGGTGGCACAGAGGGGGAAAGTGGTATTTTTAGAGATTCACACCCCTCCACTGTAGGCTGTAAAGCTGTGGCCACACCCTGCTTAGACATTTTTAAACTCTCCTGTGCTGGATCAAGGCAATCAGGAATTAAAGACCATAGTGTGAATGTGGGAATAGGAATCTTCTCTGGACCTTCTGCTGTGTATCGGTCATGCAACTGCTTTCCGACCTTTTCCCATGTTTGAAAGTTGACGGTTCCCTCTTCAGGAAACCAAGGGCATGTTTCATGAGCAAAACTTAAGAAATCAAGAGTCTGACTATGCTTAACAGAGCATCCTCTACCTTTGAGCATAGTTTTAAGCATTTGAGAGTAGAGACCTCTTTCCTGAGATCCTGAGTTACCCATGTTTTACACCCAGCTAATATAACAATCTGCTCCTTACCTTACTTCTTTGATTTGTTGCGCAGCGCACTTCTCGGAGCAACCCCCTCGCCTGACTTTTGAGAGTTCCCCTGTACTCAGGTCCCTGTTCGGGCGCCATGTATAAGTATTCCTCTCTTTTCCGTGTCCAGCACGGCTAGAGAGCAGTCCGGTTCCTGCGTAGGGGTGGCTGGGGGGTGAGAAAATGAAAGAAAGAGACAGACACAGAGATAGAAGGAAGAAGCTGGGGCCGGGTGGGACAGCTGCCCTCTGATGGAGAGACAGTGACCCAGAGCCGACACAGTGTGTTTATTTTATACAGTCTGATTAAAACAAGGGTGGATTAACATGTATACAAAGGTTCTTGTTTTGGCAGCACTTGCTGGACCTCCCACAGCCCATTAGCTACTTAGGAAGGAGTTAGGGAGGGCTACCAGGTCAGGCTTAATTGCGCTAGGAGAGCTCTGCCCTCCAGGCTGGGACTTGTTTGTGGCCCTGCCACAGGTCAGCCCGAGGCTTAATCCTAGAGCCGCTCCCTACAGGGGGCCTCTCCCCAGGCTGGGATGGCTCAGAGCCACCAGCCCAGGCACCTGTGGGTCTGCTGAGGTGAGGTCAGCACAGGGGCCACCAGAAGGAACCTGAACCCACCAGCAACCCTGATGTGCTGGCCCCTCGGGAAGGGCTCACGCGGGGCGAGTGTATGTCACACGAGGGCTGCACTGAGCTCAGCATGAGCGCCTCTGTTCGAAGACCGTCCCCACCCAGCACCGCCCCTGACCTTGAGCCATGTGCTCCCGGAGGACGTCTTCCCGCTGAAATGGAGGAAAGCATACCAGCGCCCACAGGTCCGATGGCAGGTGAAGCATTACACAGGCCCATGCAAAGGGTTGCTCAACACACACTTCCTGAAATTTGAGGATAAAAGAGAAAAAATACCAGATAAGATGGTAGAATCAGCTCTCCTGGTTTGCCTTAAGAACCCTGCCTTTTGAACACTTAGCTTAAGTCGGAGAGTATTTATTGAATATGTAAATGAACATGTGGCATATTTAATCTTGTTTCAACAAGATTGCAAGAGCTTTAAAGAGCACCATGTCTTAATGCCCTAATTTCACTTTGAGCGAATAATCAGAGAGGCACCGAAGGGCGCGTGAGCAGGCTAATCAGTGCGACGCCCACGAGCGGCCGTGAAGTGTCCAGCAGCGGCTCCCTTACAAAGACTACAGTCCATCCCTGAGACAAAATGACATCTGTCCATCTAAACGCAAAGCAGGTGAGGTGGGGAGATGCCCCAGGACATTAACAAGTGAATAACATATTGTACAATTGCTGTTATTTTGTGTGTCAAAGAGAAAGAATGAGAGGCAGAGAAAAGTCTAGAAAAATATGCCACAGAATCGAGAGAGCTACATTGAGGGTCCTTTTTATTTTCCTGCTAATGCTGGTCTCTATTTCTCACATTTCCTGTTAGGAATAGAGGAAAACTCATAACTACGATGAACATGTAACAAGAAAACATGGAACATGAGTCCACACTGTATTGTGCTGTTGGGTCCAAAAACCTAAGTCAGTAAAAGAAAAAAGAAAAAGGAAAAATTAGCTAAAAATGGATTTTGCCAGAGATTTTTATGTCCTCAGTCTGTGACCTCAACACAAGTTACCGATGGAACTTAATACTCCAAATGGTTCAAAGCCTGTTTTCTAGGATCTGTTTTGGAAGGCCGTTCAGAACCTCAGCATGGTGTTGGTTCTGGTGGCCAACCCTTCGGTGCGCGTTGATGAGCGACTCTGTGACTAGATGGGGCCCAGGACGGTGGAGCGTCTGGGGACCGGGTGGAACGGAGGAAAGCCGTGCAGGGAAGGTTCGCAGAGGGTCTGAACAGGCCTGCAGGGACGGAGGGCAGGCACTGACGGAGGGCCTGGCCTCGAGGTCCACTCAGAGGGGGCCCTGAGCAAGGATGGTGAGGGAGGTGAGGTCACAGTGTTCTCAGGGGACCGGTGGGGACAGGTGGGGTGTGGGCAGCTGGGTGCCTGTCCTTCGTGGAGAAGGGGCTTGGGTGCCTAGCCGAGGAATGTGTGTGGTTCCTTTAAGGGCAGGTGTGTGTGGTTCCTTTCCGGGCAGGTGTGTGTGGTTCCTTTCCGGGCAGGTGTGTGTGGTTCCTTTCCGGGCAGGTGTGTGTGGTTCCTTTAAGGGCAGGTGTGTGTGGTTCCATTAAGGGCAGGTGTGTGTGGTTCCTTTAAGGGCAGGTGTGTGTGGTTCCTTTAAGGGCAGGTGTGTGTGGTTCCTTTCCGGGCAGGTGTGTGTGGTTCCTTTAAGGGCAGGTGTGTGTGGTTCCTTTCCCGGCAGGTGTGTGTGGTTCCTTTCCGGGCAGGTGTGTGTGGTTCCTTTCCGGGCAGGTGTGTGTGGTTCCTTTCCGGGCAGGTGTGTGTGGTTCCTTTAAAGGCAGGTGTGTGTGGTTCCTTTCCGGGCAGGTGTGTGTGGTTCCTTTAAGGGCAGGTGTGTGTGGTTCCTTTAAGGGCAGGTGTGTGTGGTTCCTTTCCGGGCAGGTGTGTGTGGTTCCTTTAAGGGCAGGTGTGTGTGGTTCCTTTAAGGGCAGGTGTGTGTGGTTCCTTTAAGGGCAGGTGTGTGTGGTTCCTTTAAAGGCAGGTGTGTGTGGTTCCTTTAAGGGCAGGTGTGTGTAGTTCCTTTAAGGGCAGGTGTGTGTGGTTCCTTTAAAGGCAGGTGTGTGTGGTTCCTTTCCGGGCAGGTGTGTGTGGTTCCTTTAAGGGCAGGTGTGTGTGGTTCCTTTAAGGGCAGGTGTGTGTGGTTCCTTTAAGGGCAGGTGTGTGTGGTTCCTTTCTGGGCAGGTGTGTGTGGTTCCTTTCCCGGCAGGTGTGTGTGGTTCCATTAAGGGCAGATGTGTATGGTTCCTTTAAGGGCAGGTGTGTGTAGTTCCTTTAAGGGCAGGTGTGTGTGGTTCCTTTAAGGGCAGGTGTGTGTGGTTCCTTTCCGGGCAGGTGTGTGTGGTTCCTTTAAGGGCAGGTGTGTGTGGTTCCTTTAAGGGCAGGTGTGTGTGGTTCCTTTAAGGGCAGGTGTGTGTGGTTCCTTTAAAGGCAGGTGTGTGTGGTTCCTTTCCGGGCAGGTGTGTGTGGTTCCTTTAAGGGCAGGTGTGTGTGGTTCCTTTAAGGGCAGGTGTGTGTGGTTCCTTTAAGGGCAGGTGTGTGTAGTTCCTTTCCCGGCAGGTGTGTATGGTTTGCCATGCCCTTCAGGTGTGTGTGGTTCCTTTAAGGGCAGGTGTGTGTGGTTCCTTTAAAGGCAGGTGTGTGTGGTTCCTTTCCGGGCAGGTGTGTGTGGTTCCTTTAAGGGCAGGTGTGTGTGGTTCCTTTAAGGGCAGGTGTGTGTGGTTCCTTTCCGGGCAGGTGTGTGTGGTTCCTTTCCGGGCAGGTGTGTGTGGTTCCTTTAAGGGCAGGTGTGTGTGGTTCCTTTCTGGGCAGGTGTGTGTGGTTCCTTTAAGGGCAGGTGTGTGTGGTTCCTTTAAGGGCAGGTGTGTGTGGTTCCTTTAAAGGCAGGTGTGTGTGGTTCCTTTCCGGGCCGGTGTGTGTGGTTCCTTTAAGGGCAGGTGTGTGTGGTTCCTTTAAAGGCAGGTGTGTGTGGTTCCTTTCCGGGCAGGTGTGTGTGGTTCCTTTAAGGGCAGGTGTGTGTGGTTCCTTTCCGGGCCGGTGTGTGTGGTTCCTTTAAGGGCAGGTGTGTGTGGTTCCTTTAAGGGCAGGTGTGTGTGGTTCCTTTCCCGGCAGGTGTGTGTGGTTCCTTTCCGGGCAGGTGTGTGTGGTTCCTTTAAGGGCAGGTGTGTGTGGTTCCTTTAAGGGCAGGTGTGTGTGGTTCCTTTCCGGGCAGGTGTGTGTGGTTCCTTTCCGGGCAGGTGTGTGTGGTTCCTTTAAGGGCAGGTGTGTGTGGTTCCTTTAAGGGCAGGTGTGTGTGGTTCCTTTCCCGGCAGGTGTGTGTGGTTCCTTTAAGGGCAGGTGTGTGTGGTTCCTTTCCGGGCAGGTGTGTGTGGTTCCTTTAAGGGCAGGTGTGTGTGGTTCCTTTAAGGGCAGGTGTGTGTGGTTCCTTTCCGGGCAGGTGTGTGTGGTTCCTTTCCGGGCAGGTGTGTGTGGTTCCTTTAAGGGCAGGTGTGTGTGGTTCCTTTCCGGGCAGGTGTGTGTGGTTCCTTTAAGGGCAGGTGTGTGTGGTTCCTTTAAGGGCAGGTGTGTGTGGTTCCTTTAAAGGCAGGTGTGTGTGGTTCCTTTCCGGGCAGGTGTGTGTGGTTCCTTTAAGGGCAGGTGTGTGTGGTTCCTTTCCCGGCAGGTGTGTGTGGTTCCTTTCCGGGCAGGTGTGTGTGGTTCCTTTAAGGGCAGGTGTGTGTGGTTCCTTTCCGGGCAGGTGTGTGTGGTTCCTTTAAGGGCAGGTGTGTGTGGTTCCTTTCCCGGCAGGTGTGTGTGGTTCCTTTAAGGGCAGGTGTGTGTGGTTCCTTTAAGGGCAGGTGTGTGTGGTTCCTTTAAGGGCAGGTGTGTGTGGTTCCTTTCCGGGCAGGTGTGTGTGGTTCCTTTCCGGGCAGGTGTGTGTGGTTCCTTTAAGGGCAGGTGTGTGTGGTTCCTTTAAGGGCAGGTGTGTGTGGTTCCTTTCCCGGCAGGTGTGTGTGGTTCCTTTAAGGGCAGGTGTGTGTGGTTCCTTTCCGGGCAGGTGTGTGTGGTTCCTTTAAGGGCAGGTGTGTGTGGTTCCTTTAAGGGCAGGTGTGTGTGGTTCCTTTCCGGGCCGGTGTGTGTGGTTCCTTTCCCGGCCGGTGTGTATGGTTTGCCATGCCCTGCAGGTGTGTGTGGTTCCGTTCCCAGTTAAGCTCTCCTTACTCCCCATGCCAATCAAGTATATCAAACTCACGGCCCACAGGCCGCATGCGGCCCACAATGAATATTTTTTGGGCCCAGCCAATATAACAGTATGTAAGAGACGTTTTAATAAAAATTTCATAACTTAATTTTTATAATATCCTGTTATACATAATTGTTAACAAAGAACTACAACGTTCGCTAATGACTGATTACTATAATCGTGTTGCATTCATTTCCCTTACACGCCCTACGCGCAGGCGCACCATTTCTCTCCACTAATACCAGCAGCGAATATTTCAGCAGCTGATCGATTGCCACGTCATTAGTCTTGGACTGACTCGTTTGGTGTGCGCAACAGGAAATATTTCACTTTCGGAGAACAATAAAAATAGGTTTATTTGCATTACACTTATTAATTTGTGCAGTTATTCAGTGTCTGATAAGTTAATGTTCAAGAAAAAATATTAATTTTTATTAAAATGTTCTGTTATTTTTTGTTAACGGTTACTCATTTATTTCAGCCCTTTGTATTCAGCATGTCTCTATCGAAATAAACCTACATTTCTATGAAAATTGAAGCTTTTGTTGTTTTTTGCGGCTCACATACACTTACACCTTGTTTATTTGACTGTGTTAGCCTTTGAGTTTGACATGCTTGATCTAGACATTTTTTTTATCATCTTCGCCTTAAAATGCCCGGCTGGGCTTTGCTAGCGCCCTTGTTTCCTGGGTTCTGGGCTCAGCGGACAGGGGCTGAGCCATTTAGCAACAGGCACCAAAGGAGAGAAATGTTGGAAAAGTCAGGCCTGAGCTAGCATCCAGACAGGCACTGTCCTTACTGTCCCCTCAGTCAGCCCTGGGGACCCCCGACTTAGAATGAGTTCAGTTAAGACAGAAAGCAAAGTTGCATGGTAAACAGAGAAAAAGAAAAAGCAGTTGGTAGTAATCTGTCTAGAGACCATATGAAACTCTTTTTTGTAATCCTCAGCTGAGGATATTTTTTATTGGCTTTTTACAGAGAGTGAGAGGGAGGGGGAAGGGATGGGGAGAGAGAAACATCGATTGATTGCCTCCCACACTCACCCGACCAGGGCCGGGAGTGAACCTGTGACCCGGGAATGTGACCTTGACTGGGATTGAACCCTTTACCCTTAGGTGCTGGGGCCAACATGCTAACCACTGAGACACACTGGCCAGGGGGAATCTATGAAACTCTTAATGTGAAAATACATAGTCTTCTTTTCTAGTTAGTAAAACATGATATTAGTATAGTGAACAAGAATTCCCTATTTTTAAGGCGTTTTAAACAAAGGGTTTGGGTCAGCCCCTGACGTTTGCCTCTCAGAAGGGCTTTCTTAGACTTCATACACCTAGGGGTCCTCAGGCATCTTTTCTGCTCTTAAAACCTCACTGTGGGGGCGGCCCTGGGCCTGGAAGGCGGGGGGACGGGGGGGGGGCGGCCCTGGGCTGGGAAGGGGGGGTGTGTGGCCCTGGGCCGGGAAGGCGGGGGGGGGGGGGGGTGGCCCTGGGCTGGGAAGGCGGGGGTGGGAAGGACTCCTATCTGTCTCTTTTTCCGAGGTCCATGGTGTAAGTAGCGGCGCCCCATGTGTACGAAGCTGCTGATGGCGCACAGCCTGCTTGCACATTCTGAATGTAGGACGCTCAGCTCTCCACGAGGCCCCGGAGAAAGTGAGTCTCAGGGGCGAGCAGCCCGCGGCCACCGGCTCCGGCTCCGAAGGTGCAGTCGCAGGCGCGCGCGGTCTCCAGGACCGTGCTGACCGCATCTGCTCTCACAGGAGCGAGCTGCTTGCTGGCCTGAGGCGGCCACTGAATCAATGCCTGTGAGGAAAGGAACACAAACACCAGCAGCGCCCAGCGCCCCGTCTTTAAGCCTAAAGCGCTTCCGTGGCTCCGGATCGCCGCGCCGCGCACCTGCCAGCTCCGGGAAACGGGTGCTCATGGCCGCCGGAAAGGAGCGGCAGAAGGAAGGATGCGGGGCTGCTGAGCGCAGGGAGCCCGCGATTCCCAGGTCCAGTGTGGGTTTCCGTCTTCTCGCTCCGGCCTGACCCTCCCTGCCCGTGGCCCAAGCCAGGCATTCTAAGTCTGCGTTTCACCTGAGTTTTAAGCAGAAAACACCTTTGACTTTCAGAGCAAATACTTTGCGATGTTCCAGAGCGTGACTCCCCGAACACGTGGTGGATCTCAGCTGCAGAACCCTCGTCGCATTTCCCAGACCCAACATTGGATCGCACGTGTCCCCACCCTCCCCGCCCTTCTCCTAGGCGGAAGGAGGACCCCATCAACAGCTTCCAGCTCCTCAGGAATAACCCCTGGCACCACTCACAGTCCCAGCCCCGCAGCAGGGAGAGGGGAGGGGCTCCCCAAACCTCAGCCCTGGGACCCCCCTCCCTGCCCACATAATCACTTTCAGGCCCGACAGCCACACTGGGCGTTCCTCAGACAGCCTTCCGGTCCGGGGCCCACACCGCAGCTCTGGCACTCGCTCGGAGCCCCGTTAGGGGGTGGGGCGCAGCTGGATTAGAAGCGGTTGTTTTCGGGGGGGGGGGGTATTGGGAGATACAATGACTGTTTGACTCCTAAAAACTCACCGCGGGGACCCGACGCCGAGCGCGGGCCGGTCTGAGGACTCAGCTGGGTCTCCGTGACGCTGCTTCTCAATCGGCAGGTGCCGCTCAGAGCTCCGTGAGGCGGCGACGGGGCGGGGGGAGGAGGGGGGCACGGAGGTCCCATCCCACCGAGTCCCCAGTCCGGAGGCGCGTCCCGTGGGAAAGGCTCCAGGAGGAAGGGGCAGCTGTCCAGCTAGTCTTTCCTGGGAGCCGTGAGTTCAGAAAAGGAAGTCAGTGGGACCCAGAAGCCTTGGGTGCCACCGTGGGCCAAGTGGCCTTCGGGGTGTGTGCCGGCGGTGGGGGGAGCGCTTGGCTCTGGGTTTGTCAACCTGGGTCCCCGGCCTGGATCTTGGTAGGCGGCCTGGGCAGAGGAGTCTAAAGCGCCTTTTCCTGTGGCGGTAGAACCAGCCCAGCGAGAGGGTGTGAGGTTCATGCAGGTTTTTTGCCTGTCCTGTTATTTCTCAAGGTCGAGCTTGATAGGAAAACAGCCATGGATGCAGTTACGAGCCGGAGTGTTCAGCAGGCAGACTTCCCCAAGCCCATGGAAGTAGGCGTGGAGGGCTGGGCGGGTTCCGGTCCTGGCTGCCTGGCTCAGGCTCTCCTCCTGAAGGGAGCAGACACCTGGGACCAGGTGCAAACCGGGCGTGAGCACCATGCACTGAGCAGGTTCCCACCGTCTAACCTCGTCACTGTGGGCTCTGCCTAAACACATAGGATCCGAGATGGTCATTACCATTTCTGATTAAAACTTGTAACTGCAGCCCGGCCAGCGTGGCTCAGTGGCTGAGCGTCGACCTATGAACCAGGAGGTCACGGTTTGATTCCCGGTCAGGGCACATGCTCGGGTTGTGGGCTCGATCCCCAATGTGGGGTGTGCAGGAGGCAGCCAATTAATGGTTCTTTCTCATCATTGATGTTTCTATCTCCCTCTCCCTTCCTCTCTTTATTAAATATGTTTAATAAAAATATATTAAAACAAACAGATTAAAGAAAAACATCTTGTAACTCCTTAGGTGTGTAGGCTCATTGTAACTCTCACCAGACGTTCTGTGCCTTTTTTTAATCCTTACCCAATCCATGTGTCTCTCTCGAATTGATGTTTCTCTTTCTCCCTCCCCCTCATCTCTTCCCCCCTTCCACTCGCTCTAAAAATCAATGGAGAAGCATCCTCAGGTGAGGTTTAACAAGTATTTTTTAGATGAGGATGGGGACCGATCCTCCCTTTGTGCAGTGACACAGGCAGGCCCAGAGCCTGCAGGCTCTGAAGCATCCTCGTGGCATCGGCACCGTGAGGAGGCGTGGCAGGTGGCTGGTTGCCCTTCGTGACGTGGCAGGAAAACAGGGACCATTCAGGTGTGACTGGGGCTAGATGGATCATTGTGGGCGGCTGACAAGCTACATCATGAAGGATTTGTCTTCATCATGTCAACGCCTTCAGGGCTGGTGGTAAATCAGAGGGACTTGGGCCAGGCCTGGCTGTGCCTTGGATCCCGGTGAGAGCCAGGCTCCGGCGGCGTCCAGGTCTTCCCCGCCTGTTCCCTCATTGCACTCCACGCCACTCATTGTGCTCAGCGCCGTGAAGAAAGGGTGCTGTGCTGTGGGGCTCAGAGTCATCGCCTCCACATGTGTCTGTGCGGAGGTCACTGTCAGCTGGGAAGGAGGACGGCGGCCTCTCACTTCTGAAGGCCTGACAGGGCCGTCCATGGGCAGGGCCACCGTTGTGCTGACCTGCACACCTGACGGCGAAGGCGACAGGTGCCCAGACCCGCACGCCGGCAGCTTTAGAGCCTGACCTGGAAGATAACGTGCCAACACCAACCCACGAGCCTGGAGCCTGGAGCCGTGGTCAGGGACCCTGTCCTGGGAGCCCGGGCGGGCAGGGGGCGCTCACCTTCACTCACCTGTAACCGTTTGGTTATTTACTTATTTGATGTGTTAGTGATTGGGTTTGACTATGTACAATGGCCAGAATCGTTAAGCAATAGCTTCTTGTCTTCTTTCTTTTGTGAGTCCAAAGCTAACATAGGAGTGAAATAATGCTTTTTTGATATTTGAAAATGGAAATGCTTTGGGGGTCTATGCAGATTCCTCGATGTTTCTGGGTAAAATGTGTCGTGTAGGTAATGAGTGGGGCTTGGTTTGGGCCCATGTTACCAGGAACTGGACCCCGGGTTCAAAGACTGAAATTCCTTGTTCAGAGAGCACATTCCTACTCACCTTTTGGATCATGAAGGCTGCCTGGTGCCAAATGCTCTTCACCCGCCTCCAGGGAATAAATTGCTTCTTTGGAAATCTTAATGCCTCACAGAAAAGAATCGAAAGTTTCTGTGATTTTAAATAGATATTACGGATTTGTTCAAATGAGTCCCTTACGCTCTGAGATGACCACACTCGGTGATTTGGCTGCGTGCTGCCCCCTCGCTGGACACGGGCGGGTAAACCCTCGCTGACCGGCCAGGGTGGCGCGGCAGGTTCCCAGGGCAAGCAGGACACTCCCCTCTGAACGCCCTTGGAAATGCTCCGGTCCTTCACGAGTTAACTGACGGGTCCCATAAATAAATGATGAGCGTGTTTTTAGAGCACTTTGCTGAGAACGAGGATGGCAGAAAATATCACAGGCCTGTCACATCGCATACAGCTCAACCACTCTCGGCCCTCTGCGGGAAACCCTACGAGCCCTGCTCCGGGCCGTGTATTAAAACGGACCCTGCCGATTGGCTGGTTGGGAAGGAAACGCGCGAGCTGCTGTTTCTCGGAGGGAAGGGCCTTCTTCTCCCGATGGCTTGTTCTCCGCACGCCGTGGCTGGTCCGGCCGGGAACACATTTCACAGACAGAGATCATCCATTAGGGCCTTTAAAAGTGGAGATAATATCATTTTTAATGTGGGTTCCATTATGGAGAAAGCCGCCCGGACGGGAGCTGCGTCTCAGCGCCATCTGCTCGCTCTTCCAGGCCGGAGGCCTCGCGCGCTAATGCGGAACCCCACCCCGGACCGTAACCTTCAGTCCCCGCTGCGGCAGCCGGGTGCGGGTTTGGGCAATTGCACAAAGGAAGTGATTCAGGACATTACGGGCCAAGAGGAGGAGGGAAATCAATACCATCACCCTCACATGGGAGCCTTGTCACTGCTGGGGAGCCAGACGGCTTCCCCCCGGCCTCCGTCACCGCGGGCCCGTCAGGAAACAAGCCCTTTCCTAAACCCGCATGCGCCCTGGCCTCCGCGAGGACAAAGCCCCAGCATCAGGGTTTACCAGTTCTCTATCGGCCCACGTCTGGTTCATTTATTTGCTCACAGTACTTAGCGAGCTCCGCCTGAGCCAGGCTGCTCTCCAAGCCTCACTCTGTCATTAATGAAAGCGAAACTCCTACCTGGTGCCCTGGACTTGCTCCGCCACCTCATTCTGCAAGCACAGCCACTGCAGGAGTGGTGTCAGGCCTTAAACACACATGGTGAAACCTCACCGTGTCCGCCACGGCCTGCAAGTCAGTCCATTCCTTCAGCAACATTTATGATGCCTCAGCCCTCGAAAGGCCTTCGTGCAGAGCACCCCCCTTAGGTCATGCTCTCTTGCAAGTTAGAATGTCACCCCAGGTCCCGGGTGGGCACAGGACAGAACGCTGCGAACCAAGAGAGGGCTAGTCCAGGGTACTTGGGCAAGAGGGGTCACGGCCAACCATGTGCACCTACCAGGCCAATGGGGTCCCACAGGAAGAGTCTGGATAAGCTGAGGGTCCCAGGGTCCTGCTCAGGTTGGATACGCGGGGCTCCCTGCCTCACGTTCCTTGTCTGGGGAGCAGAGCCCTGGGGGTGAGGAGAGGAGCAGGGATCAGACCTCAGGTCCAGGGTCCTGGGTCACCTGGAGTCTGGGTAAAGTGTAGAAAATTTCCCCAGAACTGGACAACGGGGTCCAGGCCGCCAGCGCCAGAGGGGCCCTGGGTGGCTGGGGACCAGCACACAAGGCAGTGACAGGGCGGCTCCCTCCCGAGGCCCTCGCTCCCTGCTCCTCAGCCACGGACAGCCAGGCACTGAGTCCAGAAGACGTCGAGGGGACATCTCCTCGGAGACTTGCCCTGGGACCCGGCCTTTCTCCAGAGTGAGGAGGAGCAGCTGTCCAGGCGCGGTCCTCCCGCAGGCCAAGCCGAGGGGGTCACGGTTGCCTGGTTAATTTGGCACCTGGCCTGCTCCCTTCCCAGCCACAGAGAGGGCAGAGCACGGCCTGGGAGACGTGTTGGAAACCTGGGCATCATCGGCCTACGTGCTTGGAACCAGGAAGATGCCGGAGGTCCTCCTGGGGTCTGCTCCTGGCCCCCCACGAGCCGCCCCCCCCCCCCCGCCCCCGGCCCCCTAGCAGCGGCAAGGAGCTGGGAGCCTGGCTGCATGAAAGGCTTCTTTCCCGAACCCCGCCCGCCTTCCCCGGCGACCGGGAAGTGGGCTGGCCACGCCAGACTCAGCGCTAGAGGCCCGGTCCTCGGGGAGCCTCCTTCTCGCTCTTCCCCGAGAGGCCTGGGGGGCCCTGGCCGGCGTGCTCCGTGGTTGGAGTGCCGGCCAGGGCACCTTACATCTATGTTTCTCTCCCCCTCCCCGCCCCCTTTCTTTCCTCCCTTCCACTCTCTCTACAAATCAATAAAAAATGTCCTCGGGTGAAGATTAGCAACAACAAAGGCAGCATGAGGCCCTGCTGTCCGGGAGGTGTCCCGTGTTGGTTCAGGCTTCCTTCTGCGCCACAGAGATGGAGTCGGGGAGGCGGCCGTGCGGCTCCCCAACTTCTCTCCGGGAGCCCCCTCAGACACCTGGGCACCAGCACCAACACTCCACTGTTGGGTGTGTGCAGCCTCCAGTGTCCACCCTGTGCCCAGCCATGGGTACCCAGGGACTGAAGGCACTACGAGCGACCGGTGCCTGCCCTGCTGCCCGGAGACCGGATCTGCATTAGCACTTGCTGGCGGACTAGACCAGTGTCCCCTGGCGTGGTTCCCTCATCCACGGGGCACAGTCTGCTCTCTCTTCCTCCCGCTGACGCCACCCTAACCTGACGCAGCTCCTGCTGACAGCACCGATGTGCTCACTCCTCAGGAGCGACAAGAAACCAGCGTCCCACCCAGCCTGACATGTTGTCTCCCTCCCCAAGGCGAGGGCCCCTGGTTCCTGGGCGTCCCACCACAATCCCAGCACGATCCTCCCTGACTGAAATCACAGACACCGCCCTGCCCGGCCGTGGTGGGCTGGAGCGGGGGGAGGGGAGGAGCGGGGGCCGTCCATCCTCGTCGCCCATCCCATGTCTCCGCTCTCCAGGCCTTGGGCGCTCTGCTTGGTGGGTGGCCCACGCTTCGGTTCCCGTGGGACGTGGTTCTTGGTGACTCTCCCATCACCTTTGTCGCTGACTGTGTGACAAGGACACCCCTGGGACTCCCCTTTTCCACCACGTCTTTCACTTCTATTTGGAGGCAGAAATCTTTTCCCCCAACAGGAGTGAAATCAGCCCAGTTAGTCTTTAACCATCTCGAAGGTCTAGTAGCAGACTCCCTCAGCTTCCAGTTCAGCGCGGGAACATCGTGTACCCTGGCCCTGGTGGGGGATCAGTGCATTAAAATGTTGTCCTGATACACCAAGGTTTCGGGTTCAATCCTGGTCAGGGCACATCAAGAGCCAATGAGTGCATCCATAAGTGGAACAACAAATTGGTGTTTCTCTCTCTCTCCCTAAAGTCAGTAAGTAAGAAATAAATAAAAAATAAAGCGTCTCGTACCCAGAAAACTCCTTTCTTGAGCATGAAACTCCCTGGGACTGGAGCCCACGCTGCAGGAACAGGACGCAAAATCCCCAGAATTTTCCGGCAGGTTTCAGCGGGAGGCAGCACCTCCCCGCAACGCCATGGTGTAACCCTGAGGCCAGAGGATGCCCCGCAAGACCAGGGCCCATGGGGACGGTGCCACCGTGTCACAGGCGTCTCCTGTGCCCTTGTGACCTTGTGTGAGGTGGCTGGAGGGCGGGACGTAACGAGCGACCTTGTCCAATGAGAGGGCGGGAAAAGGCCGCAGCGGTCCAGAGGTGACTCTCCCAGGTGGAGGTCCCAGGATGCGCTGCCACAGTGAGGGGCTTCAGCGCCCGGAAGGGCGGCCAGACCCGGTCGGGGCGGCGGGACACGACCTGCAGATGGACCTGCCGGTTCCTAACGCCGAGACCCTGTGTCAGGGCAACGCTGGGGGCAGCCTGCCCGGGGCCGGCAGGGACAAAGGTGAAGAGAGCCCAGCGGCCCTCGCCCTGCGGCCACCCGGGACAGCGTGGTCCCGGCCCCTCTGTGCCACATGGTGAGCTGGTGTTTTTGCCCCGCCCCCGCAGCCCCTCGGCGGCCCACCCGTGGGGACCTTCCTGTGAGAAGGGTGGGGTCTGCTTTGAGCTCCCAGAGAGCGAGAGTCCCCACCTGTCCCCTCGTACCTGGATGCTCCTCTCCAAGCTTCTCTCATTGTGGGAGAAAAATGCCTCCCCCCCCTCCCCGCCCCCCCGTAAAGAATGATGAGCACTGCTGGCCGGGCGGGGGTCTGAGCAGGCAGGGCAGGTGAGCCCAGACAGGCAGCCGCCCCTGCTGGGCCTGAACCTGGCTGCGCTGTCACCACTCGTCGGCTCGGGGGTGGTTACCACGTTACCCATTTGACTGACAATGTGGGGCTAGGGTGGGGGTGGTGAGTGGGAGTCTGTCCTTTCTCAAATAGGACAGTGAGCCTCTCTCAGCCCTTGTCCTGGCGCTGGGGCCTGAGGTCCCTGCCTTCGGCCAGCTCGCTGGCCTTGATTCCTGCGATTGCCTCTCAGAGAAACAGACTGTCCGCAAGACCTTGGCATTGAGGGTCTGAACGATCAAGCTCTCCTGCGGGGACGAGAGTGAACTTGGAGCTGGGTTATTGCAGCTGACCCCCTGGACCCGCCGGTGCACGTGGTGCTACCGGTCCCCCGCAGTGCTGCCCACACCACTATCTGTGATTCAACAGAGCTGACTGGCCAGCAGCACGCTGGCACCGGAATTGGCCCCCCTCCCCTGTCTCCGAGGTCACATGGCAGAATCTCCAGTGTAACCCCTTGTCCTCTGAGCCAGGCACTGGCCCTAGTGGCTCCTCACTGGGTTGACTCCCCGAGTCACTGTTGCCCTTTCTTGGAGGCCCGGGAACTTGGTTGCCCTCTTGATCCATGACGTCTAGGACTGATGGCTTTTCCTCAGTTGCAATCGCACAGCATCCTGAGAACGGGAAGCAGTTGGAACCACGTTCTAGGTCTGACAGGTGTGGCAGCGTCAGGAACCGTGAAGCAGGGGTGGCCGCAGCCAGGTGCGCGCGCACCGGAGGCTCTCTGTGCAGAGGCCTTGCCGGGCCGGAGTGACCCTGGGCCGGGGCTCCCCTCGGGGCGTGGAGGGGTCCCTGGCCAGGAGAAGGGGACGGGAACTGAGAGCAGGCAGTTAGCACACACCCCGTGCTCCGAGGAAACCCACGGGGACCGGATTCCACGTGGACCTGGGGCTGTTGGCAAGATCTGGGCATACTGGGGAATGAGTTCTGAGGCCAGGTCCCTCTGGCGTCCCCTGGCGTCCCCTGGGTGCACAGGCTTATCCAGCCCTTGCATGGAGTCTGGACCCACCTTTGCATGTCCCAGGGGGATGTGTGTGTCTGTCCCCGAAAACGGTTTGGTGCTCTCTGCTCCGTGTCAGGTTCAGGGGGTGGGGGGCAGGAGGCGCCTGTGGCCAGCCCCCGGGCCGGCTGGGAGGACTCACAGGCAGGCTTGCAAGGGCCGAGCCAGCGGCCCTGACGGCCTTGGCCCAGGTACTAGGCTCCCTGCAGAACCGCCGCCCTGAGCTGTGTGGGGAGAGACGAGACTGAGTCCGGACAGGCTTACGGAGAGGGGAGGCTGCCGATTTGGGCTACGGGACCCAGACAAGATGCAGAGTCAAGAAGCTCAGAATCCTCCGGGTCTCCTGCCGACTTCCAGCAAGCGGGCCAGGAAAATTCTCCCGCAGGGTCCCCCCACTCCCCTGCCCCCCGCCCCAAGATTGAAAAGTACTTCCCCTCGGGCCTCCCAACATTCCCAGAGGGCCCACAGACCAGACACGTGGTCTGGGCAGCGATGGAAGCTGAGAGAGGTCCTCCCTCCCACCCGCACCCACCGTGCTGATTGAAACGAGAAATGCAAAGCCAAGGCCAGGCCCCCCAGGCAGGTGTCACTCCTGCCCCGGAACCTGGGCAGCTTCGGGACGCTGACGTGTCCTCTCCTTTCCACTCAGAAGTGACGTGTGTCCCAGGAGGTCCCGCCAGACCCCTGTGCTCCCGTGGGGGACGCGCTCGGTCTGTACTTCCAGGCCAGGCGCTCGAGGCTGCACACGTGCCCCCACCCTGGCCTCGCACACGAGGGTAGCTTCCCACAGCCCCTGTGCTCCTGAGCACATGCCGGGCCTTAAATCCCAGGGATCAGCGTGTAGACCACTAAGTAGCATTTTACTCCCATCCACCCCCTTTCATCTCAGGACGGCGACGTCGCCTCCCGCCCTGAGCCCGGGGGAGCTTGCGCTGCCGTCTCCGGCAGGACGCGGGCATTCACAGCCTGCAGTAATCCCAGTAAACAATTATTTGCTAGATTATGAATACACCTAGATTTTCTTGAAGTGCCGGGATTCTGAGCAGTGAAGCCAACAGTGGGAGACACCAGAAGTTCAAATTAATAAAAACAATCATTTTCTCCGCAGCGGCGAGCAGCTCAGTGAACAATGGGAACGGGGAGACACTGCCAGGGAAACATCAATTACGCAGACTCTCCGCTGGGGGTGGGAAGGAGAGGAGCCTGCCTCTGGGACCCCACCAAGTCTCCCCGAAGGTCGCGCACGGTCCAGGCCGGTGGACGGGTCAGCCACTCGGTGCCCTCCTTGGAAGGTCCCCAGACGGCACACATCTGACGACAAAGTGGACATCGGGAGGTGGTGGGATATCCCAGGGGAGATGGCTGGGAGAGGGGACACCCTGAATGGGGGGCTGCCTGGTCCCAAAAAGCACGTGGAGCCGGGCAGGCCCCCCAACTTCTATGAAATACCATCAGAAAATATTCTTTCCGCTTTTCTTAGTTAGAAAGCATTTTTCTATTGAGGGGAAAGTAATTCCTTTTTCTTGATTTAACATTATAGTAGACTCTCCTTCTTCCCTGTTTGCCATTTTCTTTGCTTTTTTTCCCCAAAGGGTGGCTTCCCCGCTGCAGCTTCACCCGGGCTTCGACCCCTCTCTCAGACTTGCATCTCAGCCCTGTTTTCTGGTTTTGTTTTGGTTTTTGTTAATCCTCACCTGAGAATGTTTTTTCCCATTGATTTTTTAAAAGAGAATGGAAGAGAGGGAGGAAGGCGGAGAGAGAGAAACATCGATGTGAGAGAGACACAGTGATTGGTTTCCTCCTGCACGCCCAATGGGACAGGGGATCCAACCTGCAACCCAGGTATGTGCCCTTGACTAGGAACTGAACCTCCAACCCTTTGGTGCACAGGCCAATGCTCTATCCTCTGAGCCATACCAGCCAGGGCTCAGTCTGTTTTAAGCTAAGGTGACAAGCTAAAGTTCGCAGACTAATTCGTGGCTGTGTGTGTGTCTTCCTGGCATTAATGAGACTCAGGTCTCCTAGGTGGGAGCATTTGGGGGCCGTGGCAGGGGCCAGTAGGAGGACTCAGTGTCCCGCTCACCGGGCCACACCTCACTGCAGGGCCTGGCAGTGTTTCTAAATGTCTACAGCAGCCACACACCGTTTTTACAGCTGTTTGGGTCCTTGTCATTGACACTGACTGGCTAGCCCTGACTATAAACCCGGCCCCTCAGGAACTGCCAGTCAATGGGCACTCTGGGTGTGGACCTATGCTAGAGAGCCTTGGTCCTCCCATCTGACTGAGGAGACATTTCATCAGCTCACCCCCCTGAGCAGCCAATGGGTCTTGCTTTAGCCCACAATGTCATGTGTCACTGTCAGCCTTTTCTCTCTCCTTTTATAAAAGAACTAGTGGCCCGGTGCACAAAATTCATGCACGGGGTGGGGGTGGGGGGGTGTCCCTCAGCCCAGCCTGCACCCTCTCCAATCTGGGACCCCACAGGGATCGGGCCTAAACTGGCAGTTGGACATCCCTCTTGCAATCCTGGACCACTGACTCCTAACTGGTCACCTGCCTGCCTGATTGCCCCTAACCACTCTGCCTGCTGGCCTGCACGCCCCCAACTGCCCCTCCCACCAGCCTGATTGCCCCCAATTGCCCCCCCACCAGCCTGCTCACCCCCACCTGGCCCCTCCTGCCGACCTGATCACCCCCAACTGCCCTCCCATCCTGGCCTTATCGCCCCTAACCGCCTCTGCCTCAGCCCCGCCACCATGGCTTTGTCTGGAAGGATGTCCGGAAGGTCTCCTGGTCTAATTAGCATATTACCCTTTTATTAGTATAGATCCTTATTGGAATCAGGGCTAAAGTTGTGGGGATTTACGCTCCCCAAGTTCAGGATCCGTGTGGTTCAGGTTAGATCACCACTTGCAGCAGCTCCAGGCGCGTAACCAGCACTCACAGCTTGTCCCTTCTTGGAGTCCCACGTGTGATTCGAAATCATTCCCTCTGTAATCCCGGCCCTTTCCGGGAATCACCCAAGCCCTTTGGCATCATCGGAGGACAAAGATGAGGCTGTGTCTGGTGAGTAGACGTAGGTAGGAGCCGTACCGGTAAACTAACCCCATGACGAGATCGCTTGATTATCTTTGCAGCTTCCAGTGGTGTTAGCTATTCAGGAGAATTTACACCACAGAAATGGGCAAAAGCTACAGATCAGTCCCTCCCGCACCCACCCCCACACCCGAACCCGTTCACGTGCACATCTCGGCCGACACCACGACGGCCCCAGGTGTGCTGTGAACTGGCTGCACCACGCCCGCTCCGCCTCCAGCAGCGCCGGGCGGGATGTCTCGAAGGGCTTGATTTGCTCTATGCAACATCCATGTAAAAACAAGTTGTGTAATGACAGGCCTCTCGTTTATTCCTGAAATGTCAGCATCCCTCTAAGCCAGCTTCCTGAAGGCATTAACTCGGGATGAAAGCTGAGGGCGGGCAGCGTTCCTCTTGGCCCTGCGCTCCCACGGAATCCATGTGCCCGCGTTTCTCCTTCACAACCCGGAGGGCCTCGTGTCCTGTGCGCTCTAGGGTCAGGCGGCCCTCGGGACGGATAGACGAGGGTCATTTTGTTCTCCGAGAATTCTTGGGATTCCTTAACACCCTCTAATTTTGTTAATTAGATCAGTTAATTAAAGCCAAATAAACCTGATTCTTGCCCCTAAATTATCTGACACTGTGCTGGTTATTCCCATGTTATTGACTATTCCCTATGCTGTGCCTCCATCCCTGTGCTTGTTTCTTTAAGGGCAATTGTACTTCTAATCCCTTCACCTTTTCCACTCATACCCTCAAACCCCTGGCAACCATCAGATTCCACTTGGGTATTTTATTTATCCAGAAATCCAAACATGACTTTAAAAACTTAACTGCACCTCTATGTTCACTGCAGCATCATTTACAATAGCCAGGAACTGGAAGCGAGACAAGTGCCCAGCAGCAATAAGTGAATAAAGAAGATGTAATGTATCTATAATAATAAAAGCATAATATGCTAATTATACCAGACAGCTGAACGACCTTCCAGAGGTCCTTCCAGACGACCTTCTGGATGACCTTCTGGACGAAGCCGGGGCTGTGAGGGCCGAGCCCCTTGCACGAATTTCTATAATGGAATGTACTCAGCCATAAAAGGAAGCAAATGTTACGTTTGCCACAGCATGGATGGACCTAGAGGGTATTGTGCTGAGTGAGATAAATCAGACAGAGAAAGACAAGTGCCGTCTGATCTCACTTACATGTGGAATCTAAAAAACATAAAATAGAAACATGTTTTCTTAAAGTAAACCCAACCTCCCTCCCCACAGCCCCCGCTTGTGGTGCCACTTCATCGACTGCAGAAGCACCCTGCTCCCCTGCGACGCCCTCGTCAGGCCCATCAGCACTGCTGTGCGGTTGTCGAGTGCCATCCTGTGTCCTCAGGGGAAGGGCGCACGGCATGCGGGTCGGGATCTGCATCCACATGCGGGATGGAATCTGTAGGGTGCGGGCAGCCCAGCCTCTGAGCAGCGGGGGCGTGGGGACGGGGCGGGACTCTCAGACCCACTGGGTCCCAGTGGAGACTGACCAGCTCCTGAGCACATGAGTCCCCATAAGGCACAGGCGCTGAGTCACTGACAAGTAGTAAGGGAGGCATCGGAGGGTCCCGCCCAGCGCCAGGGCCCTGTGGGGCGCTGGCAGGAGGGCTGAGAGCTCAGAACTCTCAGGGGCCCGCTCCAAGGGCACACACAGCCACTGTGGACAGAGCAGGAATTCGTGTCAGGAACGACGACCTCTCAGAGCCTTCCGCGGTGCACGGCGGTGGGTGGCAGTGTCCTGCAGCGTCGCGGTGTCCAGCTCCTGCATCGGGTCAGCGCGCATCGCCAGGGCTCACCACGCGTGGCACGGTCAGGATGGAATGTGCACAGGGATGGCTGCGTCCGGGCGGGGATCCGACGGCAGGGCTCCCGCAGCGAAGCCCAGGGGCACCTATGCCCACGGGAGGCACAGACGCCCCGAAGCCACAGGGTTTTCCTTCATCTGAGAACACCCTGGGCACGGACACAATGCGGTTCTATTCGCACGCTCATTCCGTAGATGACGCACCAGGGCGGCCGGGGGAAGGGACGGCTTCACCCGAGGACCAAGAGCCAGTTCCTCCAGGACGGAGTGTGGGAGGACCTTGCTCCCACCACCCCGACCTGGCCCGTAGCATTGGCAACCTTGTATTCTTGTTTCTTTTCAGAAAACGTGTCCTGTACCCTCACCGCACCCTCCATCTGGAGGGACCGAAAGGCAGGTGTGACCGCCCAGCCAGGTCAGCACTTGTACTGAGTGGGGGCCAGGATCATTGCAGACCGAGCCAGCCCACCTTAATAACCAGGCTATCCCCGGCAGCTGTGTGGGCAGTGATGGTAACACCTGACACTGCTGAGGTCGCCAGGGTTCAGTTAGAATATTTCACTCAAAAGGCCAGTGGGCTGCACAGGCAATCATCCAAACAAAGTATAATTCGTCTGTGGAACAAAATGTGTGCTCTCAACAGGTTTCCCGAGGGAAAAAATGAGAAAAAAATGTGAAGTATTGGCGCATATGTGTGTGCATGCTTGTGTGTGCATGTGTGTGCTCCTGCATGCATGTATGTCGTGTGTGCATGTGTTTGCATGCACTTGCACGTGTGTTTGTACGTGCATTTGTGTGTATATGTGTATGCTTTGTGCGTGCACAAGTGTTTGCATGTGTGCGCATTTGTGTGTATTTGTGCATGCATGTCTGTGTACATGCATGTATATTTGTATGTATATGTTTGTGTGTGCATTTGTATGTCTGTGTGCATGCTTGCAGGAGTGTGCTTGCCTTTACTGTGGTTTCCAAAATGCCTTTAAACAAAAACTGTTCAGTCTCAATCTGCTTCGCTTGGGCATTGCTCTGGTCGAGCTCACACCTGAAACCCTGCTGCCTGGTTCTCGGACGCTCCCTCTGCCCGTCCCTCTGCCCAGTGGCTGCAGGGGAGCAGGAGGTTAAGCTCACCGCGCCCCTGTCGTGGGGCCTGAGGCTTCCGCACCGAAGCAGCAAGATTGATGCCCTTCTGACAGAATTTAATAACCTGGCTTTATAATAAATATTTAATTTTCTTCATAAAATGCGTCTCAGTGGGAAGCCTCTTTCCTTGACTTACCTAAACATGATTACTTTAAAACAAGCTCCCAGCACAAAGAATTTATTATGTCAACTTGTGATCTGGTTTTTACAGGCTTGTGGGGGGAGGGATTAACTTCAAGGTCATTTGGACGTTGAACTCATTTTGACAAGCACACTGGCCAGCTCACCACAAGGCAGTTCCGTCCTGATTTGTCTTGTTAGGAGGACAACTGACCACGAGACCTTGGCGGGACTCCCTGAGCCACGGGCCACGTCTTCCATGGGGTTCTGAACCTGACGCAACAGCAGCCACCCCTTCCCTGAAGGACCCAGCCCCGCTCCCAACGCCCCGCTGGGTGACTGGCTGTCTGCTGGAGAGTTCCCGAGAGCCTCTCGCTGACGTCCTGGCGGTCAGTGGGTCCTGTGGACTCTGTTCTGCTGAGGCTGGAGGTGGCCATTAGTGGAGACGAGCGGGCCCGAGCAGCGGTGCTCCCAGACGCCTGCAGCCATCGTACTAACAGCGGCCGCCTTCGAACGATCCGCTCCGACTCCCAGGACGTCACCCTCACGAGAGAACGGCTTCTGCACTCTCCATGCAGCGCCGACCCTCATCCTGTCCCCGCGGCTGGCTCGGTCCCGGTGCCGGTGCCGGTGCCGGTGCCGGTGCCGGTGCCGGTGTAGGGGGCAAATAGACGGTGTGCCTGGGGCCGGAGGGGCCCTGGAGACAGACAGGGCTTGCGTTTTGCTTCTAAGTAAGTTCTGGAATCAAAACCCGACCGGGAGTCAGTCAGGATGAGGCGTGGCCGCCGGCACAGGCACAGGTGGCCGAACGTCTGGGATTATGCCGGGCTCCTGCCAGGGATTCTCATCGAGGGAGGACATTGCACTGTCGGGCGGCTCCCGACGCCGCCCTAGAGCCGGGCAGCATGTGGGTCTAGTGAACCCTGTGAGCCCTGTGGCGCTGCCACTCGCCTGTGAGGGCAAACCCCTGCACCGGGGCCGGGGGCTGGCCCGCCTTGGGGGAGTTTGGGTCCCCGGCCCGTCTCCATTGGCCTGTTTTAGGTCCAACGTGAAAGTCAGCTCCACGGTGATGGTTTTATTAAAATCCTCCATAGTTTGTGTTGTTTTTCAATGATGGCTCTTTCTAGCTGAGCCTTCCGCTATGTGTTAGGTTCCTCGATCTCAGCTCACTGCGGTGTGCAGGCAAAGGGTAGTGCGCGCACGCCCGTCCCAGCCACTGGGAAGGTGGCCTTGACGGCCCACTCAGGCCCCAGGTCCCCTCGCTCCCACCTGCCCGCTCAGGGCCGGCCTTCAGAAACGGCTCCCTGGGCTGGCCTTCGGGGGTCCACACTGGATATTTGGGGTGTGAGGGGATGGGGAGACAGAAATGTGCGGCTTTCCTCACCTCGAGAACGTCCATGTGTAATTGTAATGAGTGATTTTCTCTTAAAATCGGACATGCAGAGAGGAACCCAATGAGTCGCCCATGGTTGGGTCTCGCCCTCGCCGAGGGGAGGGGCATAATGACTCCATGACTACCCGACACCCGACGTGGAGATGTGAGGAAGGAAGGAAGAGAAGCAGCTCCGTGGCCGTGTCTCTGGGAGGTGCCCCAGTTTGTGATTAGAGGACCCTTGCCGTCTGGGGTCAAGGGTCAGAAGACGACAGCGTTGACACTGAGGTGTGAGTTTCTATCTGCTTTTACAGAAACGAGTCTTCTCTGTCTAAGGCCCTATTTCCTCACGCTCTGACTCCCAAAGCAGAATTTAAATTCATCTGCAAGCACGACCCTATGGGGCGAAAGGCAGGCTCCTGCCGGCCCCCGTGGGCGCTGCCACTGGCCCTCGCGCTGGGCTGAGCGCCTGGGCAGGCTGGACCCGAGGCCGGGTCCTATCCTGTGATCTTTTAGACTTAGGAGATCTAAAACCCCAAAGTCCGTCTTCTCCTGTCGCCGAAGGTGTCCGTGTGCCAGCACACGGAGCGGGTAAGCTGGCTGTTTGTTACGGTGTCTTCCCGGGCCCCAAGCCACCAGTGGGGACACTGCAGCGACCCCGAAAAGCAGCGGCGCTCTGCAGGGTGTGGGGTCACCGGGCGGCCGCGGGGCCATGAGACAGACCACAGCAGGCCACGTGGGAAAGGCGGGCCCTGCTTGCACCCTCCACACGTCCAGCGGCAGCGGTGTGCGAGGCCACGCTTCCCCCGAGAAGAGCCCGCGGAGGGGACCGAGGCCATCTCGCCGGGACTGCTGGCTCCTGTCTTCCCGCGGCGGGGCTCCCTCACCGGGCCCGGCCGGGCTGCTGCTCCGCCCAGACTCTCCCCGTCCCTGGCCCTGTTCCTCGGGTCGTGGCCGGAAACCAACAGACTCGCTGGTTTCTGACAGCGTTCCCATGAGGGCGGCATGTGCTCCTTCCCAGGTCTTGCACTTGTGGGAAGAGGTTCTGGAAACATCCACGCCATAACCCAAGGGCCCGTCTCCTACGGTGGACTCTGGGAAGCTCTGGAGGTCACACTTCGGACGTCGGTCCCGAGAGGGACTGCCCTCCCGCTGTGGGAAGGCTCTGTGAGGTGGCCCTCCCAGCACACCCGCTGCCTCCCTCCCTCTGCCGGGCAGACACGCCACTCCTCCGCTTCCTTTTCCCATCCGCTCTGCAAAGGTGTGGCTATCACTGACCAGCCCAGGTCTGTGCATTTGAAGCCAGGTCAAAGGTCAAGGGATGAAGCTACAGAAGAAGATCGGCAACAGCCCTGAGAAGGGCAGCGGGGCGGGCCTTCCTGCCCAGCACGCCTGGGGCAGAGCTGGCTGGGTTTAGAAGATGCCTGATGCCCACAGAACCTCACCTCCAGAAGCCCAGGCCAGGCGGCACTCTCTAAGCCACGCCCGCGTGAGTTCCCTCACCTGCGTGTGCTTGGCCGGCTTCTCCGTGTGACCTGCAGGCCCGGCATCATCCTGCTCACAGGTTGCATGGAGACCTCCAAACAGAATGTCCAAGCAGAGGCTGAAACCGTTCACATCATTAGATTGAATGACTGGGAAGCTGTGTCTGCAGCAAGGGTTCCCACACACCTGGCCGAAGCGCTACCAGGAGCCGAGCACCAGGTGAGGATGGGGGGCAGGCACGGGCCTGGTGGTGGTTTGGTGTGTTAGAGTGAGGATGGGGGGCAGGCACGGGCATGGTGGTGGTGGTTTGGTGTGTTAGAGTGAGGACGGAGGGCAGCCACAGGTATGATGGTGGTGGTTTGGTGTGTTAGTGAGGATGGGGGGCAGCCACAGGCATGATGGTGGTGGTTTGGTGTGTTAGAGTGAGGATGGGGGGCAGCCACAGGCATGATGGTGGTGGTTTGGTGTGTTAGAGTGAGGATGGGGGGCAGGCACGGGCATGGTGATGGTGGTTTGGTGTGTTAGAGTGAGGACGGAGGGCAGCCACAGGCATGATGGTGGTGGTTTGGTGTGTTAGTGAGGATGGGGGGCAGCCACAGGCATTATGGTGGTGGTTTGGTGTGTTAGTGAGGATGGGGGGCAGCCACAGGCATGATGGTGGTGGTTTGGTGTGTTAGAGTGAGGATGGGGGGCAGCCACGGGCATGGTGGTGGTTTGGTGTGTTAGAGTGAGGACGGAGGGCAGCCACGGGCATGGTGGTGGTTTGGTGTGTTAGAGTGAGGATGGGGGGCTGCCACGGGCATGGTGGTGGTTTGGTGTGTTAGAGTGAGGACGGAGGGCAGCCACGAGCATGGTGGTGGTTTGGTGTGTTAGAGTGAGGACGTAGGGCAGGCACGGGGCTGGTGGTGGTGGTTTGGTGTGTTACAGTGAGGATGGAGGGCAGGCACGGGGCTGGTGGTAGTGGTTTGGTGTGTTAGAGTGAGGACGGAGGGCAGCCACAGGGCTGGTGGTGGTGGCTTGGTGTGTTAGAGTGAGGATGGGGGGCAGGCACGGGGCATGGTGGTGGTTTGGTGTGTTAGAGTGAGGACGTAGGGCAGGCACGGGGCTGGTGGTGGTGGTTTGGTGTGTTACAGTGAGGATGGAGGGCAGGCACGGGGCTGGTGGTAGTGGTTTGGTGTGTTAGAGTGAGGACGGAGGGCAGCCACAGGGCTGGTGGTGGTGGCTTGGTGTGTTAGAGTGAGGATGGGGGGCAGGCACGGGGCATGGTGGTGGTGGTTTGGTGTGTTAGTGAGGATGGGGGGCAGGCATGGGGCATGGTGGTGGTGGTTTGGTGTGTTAGTGAGGATGGGGGGCAGGCACGGGGCATGGTGGTGGTGGTTTGGTGTGTTAGAGTGAGGACAGAGGGCAGCCACGGGCTGGTGGTGGTGGTTTGGTGTGTTAGAGTGAGGACGGAGGGCAGCCACGGGCTGGTGGTGGTGGTTTGGTGTGTTAGAGTGAGGATGGGGGGCAGCCACGGGGCTGGTGGTGGTTTGGTGTGTTAGAGTGAGGACGGAGGGCAGCCACGGGCATGGTGGTGGTTTGGTGTGTTAGAGTGAGGACGGAGGGCAGCCACGGCATGGTGGTGGTTTGGTGTGTTAGAGTGAGGACGGAGGGCAGCCACGGGGATGGTGGTGGTGGTTTGGTGTGTTAGAGTGAGGACGGAGGGCAGCCACGGGGATGGTGGTGGTGGTTTGGTGTGTTAGAGTGAGGATGGGGGGCAGCCACGGGGCTGGTGGTGGTTTGGTGTGTTAGAGTGAGGACGGAGGGCAGCCACGGGCATGGTGGTGGTGGTTTGGTGTGTTAGAGTGAGGACGGAGGGCAGCCACTGTATGGTGGTGGTTTGGTGTGTTAGAGGGAGGATGGAGGGCAGCCACGGGGCTGGTGGTGGTGGTTTGGTGTGTTAGAGTGAGGATGGGGGGCAGCCACGGGGCTGGTGGTGGTTTGGTGTGTTAAAGTGAGGACGGAGGGCAGCCACGGGCTGGTGGTGGTGGTTTGGTGTGTTAGAGTGAGGATACGGGGCAGCCACGGGGCTGGTGGTGGTGGTTTGGTGTGTTAGAGTGAGGACGGAGGGCAGCCACGGTATGGTGGTGGTTTGGTGTGTTAGAGTGAGGATGGAGGGCAGCCACGGGACTGGTGGTGGTTGTTTGGTGTGTTAGAGTGAGGATGGAGGGCAGCCACAGGCATGGTGGTGGTGGTTTGGTTTGTTAGAGTGAGGATGGGGGGGCAGCCACGGGGCTGGTGGTGGTTTGGTGTGTTAGAGTGAGGACGGAGGGCAGCCACGGGCTGGTGGTGGTGGTTTGGTGTGTTAGAGTGAGGATAGGGGGCAGCCACGGGGCTGGTGGTGGTGGTTTGCTGTGTTAGAGTGAGGACAGAGGGCAGCCACGGGGCTGGTGGTGGTGGTTTGGTGTGTTAGAGTGAGGATAGGGGGCAGCCACGGGCATGATGGTGGTGGTTTGGTGTGTTAGAGTGAGGATCGGGGCAGCCACGGGGCTGGTGGTGGTTTGGTGTGTTAGAGTGAGGACGGAGGGCAGCCACGGGCTGGTGGTGGTGGTTTGGTGTGTTAGAGTGAGGATCGGGGGCAGCCACGGGCATGGTGGTGGTTTGGTGTGTTAGAGTGAGGATGGAGGGCAGCCACGGGCATGGTGGTGGTGGTTTGGTGTGTTAGAGTGAGGATGGAGAGCAGCCACGGGGCTGGTGGTGGTGGTTTGGTGTGTTAGAGTGAGGACGGAGGGCAGCCACGGGGCTGGTGGTGGTGGTTTGGTGTGTTAGAGTGAGGATGGGGGCAGCCATGGGGCTGGTGGTGGTGGTTTGGTGTGTTAGAGTGAGGATGGAGGGCAGCCACGGGGCTGGTGGTGGTGGTTTCGTGTGTTAGAGTGAGGATGGGGGCAGCCACTGGGCTGGTGGTGGTTTGGTGTGTTAGAGTGAGGATGGGGGGCAGCCATGGGCTGGTGGTGGTGGTTTGGTGTGTTAGAGTGAGGACGGAGGGCAGCCACGGGGCTGGTGGTGGTGGTTTGGTGTGTTAGAGTGAGGATGGGGGCAGCCACGGGGCTGGTGGTGGTGGTTTGGTGTGTTAGAGTGAGGATGGGGGCAGCCACGGGGCTGGTGGTGGTTTGGTGTGTTAGAGTGAGGATGGGGGGCAGCCACGGGCTGGTGGTGGTGGTTTGGTGTGTTAGAGTGAGGATGGGGGGCAGCCACGGCATGGTGATGGTGGTTTGGTGTGTTAGAGTGAGGACGGAGGGCAGCCACGGCATGGTGGTGGTTTGGTGTGTTAGAGTGAGGACAGAGGGCAGCCACGGGGCTGGTGGTGGTGGTTTGGTGTGTTAGAGTGAGAATAGGGGGCAGCCATGGGCATGATGGTGGTGGTTTGGTGTGTTAGAGTGAGGATCGGGGCAGCCACGGGGCTGGTGGTGGTTTGGTGTGTTAGAGTGAGGATAGGGGGCAGCCATGGGCATGATGGTGGTGGTTTGGTGTGTTAGAGTGAGGATGGGGGCAGCCACTGGGCTGGTGGTGGTTTGGTGTGTTAGAGTGAGGACGGAGGGCAGCCACGGGCTGGTGGTGGTGGTTTGGTGTGTTAGAGTGAGGATCGGGGGCAGCCACGGGGCTGGTGGTGGTTTGGTGTGTTAGAGTGAGGATGGGGGGCAGCCACTGGCTGGTGGTGGTGGTTTGGTGTGTTAGAGTGAGGACGGAGGGCAGCCACGGGGCTGGGGGTGGTGGTTTGGTGTGTTAGAGTGAGGATGGGGGCAGCCACGGGGCTGGTGGTGGTTTGGTGTGTTAGAGTGAGGATGGGGGGCAGCCACGGGCTGGTGGTGGTGGTTTGGTGTGTTAGAGTGAGGATGGGGGGCAGCCACGGGCTGGTGGTGGTGGTTTGGTGTGTTAGAGTGAGGACGGAGGGCAGCCACGGGCATGGTGGTGGTGGTTTGGTGTGTTAGAGTGAGGATGGAGGGCAGCCACGGGCATGGTGGTGGTGGTTTGGTGTGTTACAGTGCGGATGGAGGGCAGCCACGGGGCTGGTGGTGGTTTGGTGTGTTAGAGTGAGGACGGAGGGCAGCCACGGGCATGGTGGTGGTGGTTTGGTGTGTTAGAGTGAGGATGGGGGGCAGCCACGGGCTGGTGGTGGTGGTTTGGTGTGTTAGAGTGAGGATGGAGGGCAGCCACGGGCATGGTGGTGGTGGTTTGGTGTGTTACAGTGCGGATGGAGGGCAGCCACGGGGCTGGTGGTGGTTTGGTGTGTTAGAGTGAGGACGGAGGGCAGCCACGGGCATGGTGGTGGTGGTTTGGTGTGTTAGAGTGAGGATGGGGGGCAGCCACGGCATGGTGGTGGTTTGGTGTGTTAGAGTGAGGACGGAGGGCAGCCACGGGCATGGTGGTGGTGGTTTGGTGTGTTAGAGTGAGGACGGAGGGCAGCCACGGCATGGTGGTGGTGGTTTGGTGTGTTAGAGTGAGGACGGAGGGCAGCCACGGGCATGGTGGTGGTGGTTTGGTGTGTTAGAGTGAGGACGGAGGGCAGCCACGGCATGGTGGTGGTTTGGTGTGTTAGAGTGAGGACGGAGGGCAGCCACGGCATGGTGGTGGTTTGGTGTGTTAGAGTGAGGACGGAGGGCAGCCACGGGGCTGGTGGTGGAGGTTTGGTGTGTTTTTGAGACTCTAACACCAGCTTCTCAGGGGACACTCCCTGAGCTTTGTGTCTACCCTCTCCTCCCTCATTCTGCCTCTTCCTCCCTGCCCCCCTCTGTTCCTGGGACTCCTTTTTGGGGGACAGCAGAGTATAGGCCATCCCGGTGACAGAGTGATGGCCAAGACCGGAGCTGCCCAGAGCCGCGCTCTGTCCCCTGCCATGCCTCCCTCCCCCTGACTGTCTGTGTGTCTGAGGACAAATGCCCTCCCCTCCTCTTTTTTTTCTTCTTCTCTCCTCCTCTCCCCTCTCTCCTCCTCCACACCTCCCATGCCCACAGGCCAAGGGCGAGGCCAGGGCAGGTCCTCAGCCCATCTGCTTATGAGGGAAAAGGCAGTAGACACGAATTCTCTTTCCAGAAACCTGGCCGCACGTCCCCGCCCCAGAATTGCTGCTGTTTCCTTTCTGATCACTAACAAGACTGCGCCCATTAAATAAAGGAGATTTCGCTCCTCGTTTAAATACAGCTGCTGTGATCCTGATGCACCGCACAGCTGTCCGTGCCGCACGGGGACACGCAGAGCGCCGGCGCTGGCCTCGCTGTCTGAGGGGCTGCAGGCAGCGGGGTTCAGGAAGTGTGTGTGTTCACGTTGGGGTTCGCACTGCGGAGGCGCCTCGCAGCCCCACACTCAGCGCTCCCTCACCTGCCACGTGTTCCTCTGCCTGCGGCCTCGTCCTTTCCCGCAGGAAAGACTCCGCACCGGCCTCGCCCTGGGCAGGGCGGAGAGCACAGCCGTCCGCCCGAGGCCGGCAGCGTGTTTAAAGGAAAGCACTGACCACATGTTTCTATTTGGAACCGCGGGAGCCAGCTTTCAGGGCGGCGTCCGGGCCTGGGGCGGAGAGGTGACACCCCGCTGGTGTGTCGTCCTTGGTGCGTTTCAGAGTGAACGGAATCCCAGAAGACACAGGGAGAAATTCGGAAGATGCAAGTCTTCAGGGCACTCTGGCTGCGGCGGACTCCCCTCGAGGGAGGCCTGGAATGGCGCTGCTGGAGACCCATGAAAGGGGATCAGTGATGGTGGCCACCGGCAGGGCCACCGAGCCCTCGCAGCGTCCTCGACCCAGGAGGCACCCGGTGGCCTGGGCTCCACAGGACTCTGCCTCTGCGGTGTGAGGTCCCTGCCTCTTCCCCCCCAGGGGGGCCCCTCACCCCTTTCTCCTGGTGATGGCTCCAGGCCTCAGCACAGCCCTGCCGGCGCGTCCTGCAGACACCCAGGTGCCGCGGGCGGGTATGGGGGCCCCTGCTGCCCGTCACCCTGACTGCGGCTCCCTGGGCCTGGACGGCCTTCCCGAAGCAGCTGGCGGGAAAGGGGTGGACACTAGCGCCAAGGTCGCTGTCCCGTGCGTATGGTTGGGGCTCCGCCTGTTCCTCTGAGCAAGGCCGTCAGTGCCAGGACCTCGCTGCCGGCAGCTGCCGTGCGCCCAGGCCAGACCCAGGACGGTGGCGGCTGGACAGCGTGAGCTTCCTCCCATCCTGGAGGCTGGGGCCTGGGAACCCGGTGAGACCCGGGCTGCTTCCTCCCAGGGCTTCTCCGGGGCACAGGGACCTCACACGGTCGCCCCCTTCTCACAAGCACCCGATCGCACTGGACGAGGCCACCCTCCGACCTGTCGTTAGCTTAGCCGCCTCTTTAAAGTCCCATCTCCAAATGCAGCTGCGTTTTGAAGTCCTGGGGCTGGGACGTCTACATTTGAATTTGGAGGACACACTCAGCCGCAGCACAAGCTGAGCCCACGGGGGCGGAGTGAGGATGCGCTTCCAGCCAGAGGGGGGCTCCAACCCCCCCGCCCGCCCCGGCATGGGCATGTCCCTTATCCCAGGTCACCAGCACACAGCCTCCCTGGTCATGTGACTCCCTTCCCATGGAGCGCATGTCCTGTGCGAGGGAAGGCGGGAGGGCTAGGCAGAGCCTGGCGGGGGCTTGGAGCACAGCGTCCCTCCGTGTCTGCGTGACCTCTGCGTCCTCGAGCCCGTGGCCCTCGGTGAGCCCACGCAGGGAGGAGTGTGGAATCAGCAGACTCCCCTCCAGGGCCACGCCCAGCCCTCCCCCGCCCCCCCGTTTTTATAAAAAAGGCCATGGAACCCAGCCGCCTTATTCACTCACCTGGCTTCGCTGCCCCTCGCCCCCCGGCCGGGAGGGGACTGTGACAGACCCTGTGACCCCGAGCCTGAATCACCTCCTGCCGGCCCCTCGCAGGAAAGGTTGCGACCCTGGGCGGCACGAATCGCCGGGTGCTGGTTTTGGAGGGAGGGTGGCAGACGGCAGCACGGACTCGCCAGGTCTCGGTGGAATGTCCAGTCATTTGCTGAAACGTGTGATGTGGGTTTGCAGTCTGTGTGGCGGCAGTGGGGAGGTCAGGGGCCACAGCCATCGATGTGGCTCCGGGATTCGCAGCTCCGTGCGATCTCTCCTTCCTACCCTCTTTGGTCCCCTGGCCAGGCAGGGAGTCCCCGAGGCCCGGGCCTGTCGGAAGGGGCATGGCCCTGCTCAGCCTTGAGAAAAACAGAGGGGAGGGCAGGCAGCTGGGGGACGTGGAGGTGGGGTGACCTCACACTGCCCAGCCTCCTGCAAACCAAGGTCCCCAGCAGAATGCCAGCTGAATACAAGCCCCAAAGCCAACGCCAAAACTAACCTGATTTAACTTCTTATGGCATTAAAAAACCCTCCAATTTTGAAAAATAATTGATAAACTAATCTATGCTCCTGAATGACAATGTTAGAAAAGGTAAGGAAAATTGCCCAGTAGAGGCCCTGCTTCACTGGGGGCCCAGTTGCCCAGCTGTGCTTGGAGGAAAGGTCACGGCCAGCCGTGGGTGACAGCTCCCTAGAGCCTCTCGGACGGCAGGTCCACCGCCCCGGGCGCCTGGACGGCCCCAGGGAAGTGGTGCGGAAGCCGTGTGCCACCACCCGCCTGCGCCGTGGCCAAGGACTCTGCCACGTGAGGAGTCGCCGGGATGTGCTGTGTCTGAGATGAACCGGGGCTGGGACAGACGAGAAGTCCGCCGGGAATACGTGTGAGCCTGTCCCGCCGCACATGGCACATCTGCTCCACTCTGCGCCCCGAGGGCGTGGGAAGTGGGGCTCTCAGGTCCGTGGGAACAGCACTTCCTGTGTCCGCCATTCCACCCGAGAACTGGTTCCGTCTCTGCCACCGCAGAGGGGAGCCTGCCACGTTGGCCCGAACCCCACACGGTGAAGCCGCCGGAGAGAGAGGCGGGAGGGGTGCGGTGGATGGGAGGAGGCCCTGTCTGTCCCGAGCCTGCCCTGCCTAGCCTCAGCAAGGGGGGACGGCAGAGGGAACCCCTGGTTTCCAGACAAGGTGACCCCACCCTCCCTTCTCCCAGGCAGCGGAGGGAAGTCCCACTCACCTCCACGAACCCTGAGGGTCGGACCAGAGTGGCTGCCCGTCTCCAGGATCCGTAGCCGTCGCCCCTCTAAATTCCTTATGAGTTGCTCTTTCCACGCTGCATCTTGAGGCTTAATCCTGCTACGGGGTTAGACCGTCTGGTCCATGGGGTGTCACCTGGCAGGGCCCTCCCACCTCCCCACGTTCCCATGTTGGCTCTGGCCCCAGTGACCTTGGGCCTACTGCTTCAAAATAAAGAAACCCCAAACTTCCAGAGGGAATGGACAAGGACGCGGTGGGGGGGACCCCTCTCAAGCCTTGAGGTCTGGGCCACCTGCCTCCGCCCCGGCAGAGACGCAGTGTGGGCAGCGGGAACTGCGGCAGCAGAAGCCGACACCGCGTCGCTCACGGGGCCTCCAGGCGGATGCTCCCGGCATCTCCCGCCGTGCAGACGGGAAACTGAGGCTCCCACAGGTCAGCGGCTGCCTGAGCAAAAGGCCCCTGTGCCCAGGGCTGAGGCCCTTAACCACTAATTAAAATACTGCTGATGAGCCCATGTCGGGGTACGGTGCGTGAACCCCTCTCCCCGCTGGACCCAACCCCGCAGGACGGGGTTCCGAGGGTTTGTCACAGCAGCAGGAGGCTGAGGGCTTAGACGGGCAGAGGGCTGAGACACGTGCCCTGGCCAAGGCGCAGGAAGGACTCGCCCAGCAAGTGTCATTGCTGTCCTCATGGCCCGTGCGTCCTCCTGTGGGATCCTCCTGCAGGACCTGGGGTACAGGGAGCAGTGAGCATCCGTGTCCAACAGGGAAGTCACAGGCGGGTGGCGAGGCCAAGCTGTGCAAAAGGGTTTGCGCAGCTGTGACAAGCCCTACACTAGGCAGGACTGTGACCTTTTCCTACGCGTCCAGAGGGGTGGGATGACAGGCCGTGGCCCCGCCAGCCAAACCTCCAGGAACCCATCTGTCTGTCCTTCCAAACGTCAGAGACCGAGGCCTGGGCAGGAGCACGGGGCACGTGAAGAAGTGGATCTCAGAAGGACGATCAGACCTCACCTGCCCTCCTGCCCACCCCCACATGCCACACCTGTCCAGCTACCACCAGGACAGAGACCGTTAAGAAAGGAGTTTCCTGCCCTGGCTGGTGTTGCCGAGTGGTTAGAGTGTTGGCCTGCACACAGAAGGGTCACAGGTTTGATCCCTGACCCCGGTTGGGGGGCTTGTGTGGGAGGCAACCAATCTATGTCTCTCTCTCACATCACTGTTTCTCTTTCTCTCCCCGTCCCTCTCTCCCTTCCACTCTCTCTAAAAATTGATGGACAGACTATCCTCGGGTGAGGACTAACTAAAGAACACAAAGAAAGGGGTTTTGTGGAGCAGAGCCTACGGCTGCCCTTCACAGGGAGGCATCCGACAGGGAGGCAGGATGAGCTCCGGTCTGAGGGGCCCGTGCACAGCCAACAACCTGGACTCGTCTCTGAGCACGGGCGGCAAGGGGGGAGGGAGGGGCCAGAGAAGGGGGGCCCTGGCACAGCCGCCCACCCACTGCCGGGCGGGAGCCGTGCACGCGGGCGCCTGGGAACCGGCGGCCAGGCGTCCCGTACATCGGGACGGTGACAGCTGGTGTGTACCTGACGGACCAGCGCAAAGGAGGGCCACGTGGGGCCAGAGGAGTCCTCCTGCAAGGCCGCCTGCGAGGCCACTCTTTCGTGAGTGAGCGCTTCACCTGCTGAGTGACCCAGGATGGCTGGGTCCTCGCGTGGCCCAGGACGCCCCACCGTGCAGAGCAGTCCCAGGCAGCCCCGCAGGACGGAGGAGAGGGCGGCTGACTGGTGGGGGCAGGGGGCTCCTAAACCCTCGTCATCGATGATGCTGGCCACGTGCAGACTGTGCTCAGCCTGCAGTGCCGGGTCACTCCCAGTCACGGGATTGGGCAGGGACAGCAGCCTGCCCGAGTCCACAGCCACGACATGGCGGGATGAGCCCGAGCCTGAGGTCCAGGGACAGGGCCTCGAAGACCGTTCCCTCCAAACAGCCTGGGCGGAGCCCCGTGAGCCCCACTGTCCAGGTCCTCACTCGCTCACCACCAACATCTGCAGTGGCTTCCTCTCGTTCCCGTGCCAGCCGGGAGGGAGGCGATAGCATCTCCCGAGGACACGTGTGAGCACCGCGTTCCGCCCAGGGGCGGGTGAAAGGCCGGCGTGTTCAAAGCCTTGGGATGCGTAATCACTCCTCAGCAAACCCTTCCAGTGGCTCCTCCTCAGGCGTGCGCTCCCCGGGCAGGCCTGGGTGCCATCGCTCTGGGAATACAGGGACCTGGAACTGGCTCATGTGTGGCGGAGACAAGGCCCGGGGCAGGGCGCTCTGGTCTGGCGGCCTGGCCTCTTGTTTCTGGAAGCTGCTTTTAAGGCTGCTGCCTGGAGTTCTGGACTGCAGTAAAGCCCAGACTGTGGCGGCACCTGGAGCCGACGGCCTCGGGCCCCACCCTTCCTCTCTGCACCCCTGGCCTGGGGCCGCCACTGGGCTCGCAGCCGCAGCCTGGGCCCGGGTCCATCCGACTACATTGAACCTGCAGTGTTTGCTGTTCTCACCATGAGCAAGCAAGAGCCAGGCAAACAGTTGCCAACGAGTTCAACTTGGCTTTGGGACACAAACTCCCACGAGGGTAATCCCACTCAGCTCCCTCCAGGTCCCCAGTGGAGGCAGAGCTGCTAAGAACCTGCTGAGAAAACACCCGCGCCCTCGGTGTGGCTGCCAGTGAACACCAGCTCTGTCCTCCGCTTTCCCGCAACCAGTGGCTGTCGCTGAACCTTTGGTGTCCCTCAGGGAGGGACCAAGACAGCGTGCAGGCGCCCTCCCTGGGGTCAGCACAAGGAGCAGAGCCGCCCTGGAATCCGGCCCGAGGCGGGATCCTCCACAGGGAAATGACAGGTCTCCTGCCTTTAGACGCTTGGCACCCACACACTGCGGCCTTCCTTAATGTCCTTGCTCCTCGATGCCCTGGCTACAGATGCCCTGGCACCTCAATGCCCTGGCTCCTCGATGCCCTGGCTCCTACATGCCCTGGCTCCAGATGCCCTGGCTCCTACATGCCCTTGCTCCTAGATGCCTGGCTCCTGCATGCCCTGGCTCCTAGATGCCATCGCTCCTCGATGCCCTTTCTCCTCGATGCCATAGCTCCTAGATGCCCTGGCTCCTACATGCCATAGCTCCTAGATGCCCTGTTTCCTACATGTTATGAGTAAACTGTACCCCTTCTTTCTCGGCCCTGTCTGGGGTGCAGTCCGGGACCCAGGGTAATGAGGGGACTGATTCACTGATTCACCTCAGACGGCTCCAGAGGATGTCAACACAAGTAGCCCCCCTCCCTTCTGACCCAGATGGACTGGGAATAGGTGGGCACTGCGCTGTGAGTCCTGTCCTGTGGGTGTGTGGGGTCTGTAGATGGTCCACAAAGAGGGCCGAGGTCCGGGCAGGCCCTGATCCACTGTCCATAGGTCCACTCTCCCCACAGCAGCCTGCACAGTTCCCGCAGCGAGGGAAGGCCCTGCCCAGGAGGGTACGTGGCCACAGCTGGAGGGTGGGAACTCCAGAGGCTCCGTGAGGACAGCCAGGGACGCAATGGGACAGTGCTTGAGCGAAGGAAGGCTCCAGAAGGAAGTGCCATTCAGAGGCTCTCCATGAAGAAGGGCTTACCCAGGGGGATAGGTAGGGCTGGGCTGTCCCAGGCGGGCACCTGACCCCATCACCTGCTGTGGGTGTGGCGGGAACACAGGCGTCCGCACCAGGTGGAGGATGCAGGCGTGAGGTGTCCTAGGAGCTCAGGCACAGAGAAGACGGTGGTGGGAGGCCAGGGACGTCGGCGGGAAGGGTGGGCAATGTGTCCTCGCAGGGACCACAGCAAGGCCCTCTGGACACGGGTGCCAGGAACACCAGCAGGGGCCTGGATAGGAGTGCGGAGTGCAGGATGAGGTCAGCACTTGCAGGGTCTGCATTGGAAGCAATCAGGATAAGCTGGGTCTAGAGACGGCGTCCTTCAGAGCTCGGGGTGACTGGCCCTGAGCCTGTGTAGAGAGGGGCCCAGAGCTCCCTGCTCATGAACGACCAATGGGAGGCGATGGAGGTAGGTGCTGCCCCACCGCGGTCCCAGAGCCGACGCAGACCCTGAGTTGGGATGTGGTGCAGCATTGAGCTTTATGACTAACAGGAACTCGTTTTTTACCTTTTTCTGTGTCAGGTCTCGTGCTGAGTCTATATGTGAAGACAATGGTGATTAATATCCTATATAATAAAAGCCTATATAATAAAAGTGTATATAATAACATGCAAATAGACCAAACGGCGGAACAACTGGTTGCTATGATGCACACTGACCACCCGGGGGCAGACACTCAATACAGGAGCTGCCCCCCGGTGGTCAGTGCGCTCCCACAGGGGGAGCTGCTCAGCCAGAAGCCAGGCTCACGGCTGGCCAGCCCAGCAGCGGTGGTGGAAGCCTCTCCCGCCTCCGAGGCAGCGCTAAGGAGCAGCGAGCCGAGCAGTAAGGAGCAGCGAGCAGGCAGTCGGACATCTCCGGAAGGGGCCCAGACTACAAGAGGATGCAGGCTGGGCTGAGGGACTGCCCCTCCAGTGCACAAATTTCGTGCCCTGGGCCTCTAGTTAATAATAATAGCAACAGTAGCAGCTTCAACATTCCTGAGCAGTTATGATGGATCTGGCGCCCTTAGAGGCATTTTCATGCGTTACCTCATGTCATGAGGCTGGTGCTGTTATCATCCCCATTTGCAGGTGGCAAAACTGAGGCACAGAGAAGTCAGGGACTCTCCTGCTGCCGCTCATGCAGAAGAGATGGACCTGGTTCAACCTCGGGCTGTGAGGACGCAGGGCTCGCGCTCACTCGGTGTGTCCCAGGGCCCTGCACCGGTCCTTTCAGATGAGGTGACAGCAGAATGCTGGACCTGCTGCAGAGCCCTCCGCCACCTCAGGGTGAGCGTCACGGTCCCGATTTCACAGGTAACCAGATCGAGTTCCAGAGAGGGACAACTGCCCACCCCCAGGCCGTGGTCCTCCCGACGTGGGGCTTCTCTTGGATGCACTGTGGCAACCACCGGCGATCCCCACCTGGGAGCGAAATGCTCGACGTGCCATTTTGGAAGCCCCTACCTGTCGGTGGAGTGCCAGGGACCCACACCTGCCTCCTGGGTGGCAGCGGGCAGATCTCTGGAGCACAACAGGAAACCAGGCAGGCGGCTTCCACGCCGTTCACCCTATAGCCCTGGGTCAGAGGTTCCCAGGATCAAATGAAGAGATTCTGCAACAACTCTGATTATTATTATTATTATTGGTGTAATAGTCATCTCTGAGAGCAGTGCAATAGCTATAATGATAGATTCACAAATGTTGGTGAGGCTTGCTTGCTGTATCCCCTTTCATCTCAGGATATCAAAGTTCCGTGCAAATATTAATTAAGTCCTGGGAAATAAATACCATTATGTCAGGGTCTGGAAGGGGGAAACTGAGGTAGCATGAGGTCAGGTGCTTTTTGATGGACCACCCAGAGGCAGGAATCAAATGAAGAGTGAGGTTTTCCCCCAAACTATTTTCTTCCAAACCCTTGGGCTGAAATATTTGTGTTAAATTCCTGTAGGTGCCGACGGTCCATGGAGCAGTTCCCGAGGTGAGGGGAGCCGCCTGCTGTGCTCAGATAGGCGCTTCCTGCCTGCCTGAGGGGTGCACGGCAGCAGAGACGATACCTGAAATGTCTGGTCACTTAGCAAAGCTACTGTCCCCAAAGCAGCCGCGGGGCCCTGGCTCGGGGACCTGAGCCAGCCCTCCAGGCGAGACCGGAGGATCCGGGTCGGGGAAGAGCAGAGATGAGAGGCCTTCCAGGGAGAGAAGTGAGAACGAGAGCGAACGAGCTGGCGCACACGGGTCTCGCAGACGTCCGGCCCCAGGGCCGTGCTCCGGGCCGCTCTGACCGTGACCTCCAGATGTGAGCTAGACATCTGGGTTCGCTGGGACGGTCCGGGGATCTCCCTTCAGCTGCCACGGTGCCTGGAGCAGGGCGGGCTTGGTGATGGATATGCCGCTGTCCCCTGCGGGACCCTGCAGGTGATGGCTGTTCCTTCCCCTCCTTCCTCCTCAGTCCCAGACCCAGGCCTCGGTGAGCTGCGTTCGTGCCAGGGTGCTGCCTGCGCTCACGGCGGAGCACAGGTGAACCAGGAGCAGGCGTGGCGCCGCGGGACAGCAACGCACAGACAGAGCTGCTCGGCAAGCCACGGGAGGGCTGGGCCCACGTGCTTCTCCGCTGAAAGTCCAGCCGCGGGACTCGGGCGGGTTCCCGCTGGGTCTTCGGTTTTTTTAGTTGAATTTTTAGAGAGAGAGGAAGCAGGGAGAGAGATCGATTTGCTGATCCACTTATTTGATGCATTGATTGGTTGAGTCTTGCACGTGCCCTGACCAGGGATCGAACTGCAGCCTTGCTCTATGGGGATGACGCTGTAACCCACTGACCCCGGCCGGGCGCCGGGCTGTGGTGAGGGGCTCCGGAAGGAGCAGAGCGCATTCGTGGGGGATGGGCTGGTGCGGAACGGCGTCGTGCCTTTAATAGGAAGTGGGCGTGGAAGTTGGTCCCCCTGACCTCCCCGCTGTGTGAGTGACGCCCACTTCCCTGCAGAAATGGTGTGGACGGTGCCGCTTTCCACTGAGCCTGTCGTCCCACACCGGCGGGTGGAGCTGCCTGGCCCACGGCCTCCTGGAGGGCAGACCCAGGGTCGGGGAGAGCAGGCTGTGAGGACGGCCTCTGAGGGACGCTGCTCAGAACTCACAGAGCGGCTGCGCGCCCTCCCTGCAGGGCCCTCCCTCCTGGGCCATGAACATCCATCCGCCACGTGTCCATGCCCACAGGTCTCTCCACGATCTCTAGGAAATAAGGAAAGAGACAGAAGACTAGCTCGGCTGGCAACGATCCACAGTCTGTGGATAAACATGAGGAGGTGGTACCCACAGCCCGTCCCTGCCAGCCCTGGGCCGGCCCAGCTCGGGGCCCAGCAAAGCCCTTTGGGGGACACACAGGGCCGAAACCTAAGGACCTGTGGCGGCCTCGCACGCGGTGGCCCCTCAGTGACCATGCACAACTGGGTGAACAAGTAAACAAATGTACAAACTAAGGTTCCAGAAGGTTCTCCCCAGGTTGGCGGGTGGCTGAGTCCGAATCCAGCCTCCGTCTCCCAACCTGCTCAGCCACCCGCTGGCGCTCACAGGGCACCGTGGGATTTTAAGGTCGGATGCATTCAAGGAGCAGCAGCGGGGGTGCGGTGTGCAGACGAGGGTGTGCGGACAGGCTGACCCCGGCAGGCCCGCTGGTCCTGCTGCGGGCTGCGGGGTTATGCCTTCCTGTCTAGCCCTGCCTCCTTTTCCATTGGCGGGGACCCCGGCCCCGAGGTCTGCTGTTGCTGTTACCGACCAGTCGCAGTGACGTCAATATGCTCCCCACGTCAGGCTGCACCGTGGCAGGACCCACTCCCGCAGTTAGACACGCGTGACAATGCTACTGCGCTGGGTCATGCAAATAACACCCTCTTCTTCAGGGAAAACGCTGTCTTCCGTGGTGACGCCTGAAGCAGGCAGTTCCTCCGGAAAGTGCCTGAGGTGGCTGACGCCGCTGTGCCACTGACTGTCCCCAGCTGCTGCAGAAGGGGGGTGCGGCGCCTTTGCCCACGCCTCACACTTGCCAGATGGGGCAGGAGCCAGTGCCAAAGTGAACCTCGTGCCCTCTCATGAGGACACCCCGCCCCTTCACCCGGCCGCATCTCGGATATGCGCACCCGACTCTCAGCAGCAGCGTTCCCACCATCGCCATCGTGGGCTTCCGGGAGGCCAGCCACCTGCACCCCCATGCTGTTCCCCGATCTCAGCCAACTCTCCCCGCCCGGGTCCTCCTTTCTGAAAGCCGGCAGCCTGAGACCACGAGCTCGGCGCATCCTCGGGGTCCTCCAGTAAAGGTTCTGGATGTGGCCACCGACGAGCACCTCTCGCCCTGAATCGCTTCCTGAGACACAGGCTGTGCCCTCGGTGTGCCTGCTCGGCAGCCGTGTCCGTGGGAAGCGCCCCATGGAGGTCCCCTGTGTCGAGCTCTGAGCACCTGCCCTCCGGCTTCCCAGGACGCCGCCCCTCACAGCCGAGACTTGGAGCCCTCACGTTGCCGCAGGTCACCTCTGTTTCCGGTTTGCCCTTTACTAGTAACGTCTGCTGACCTTCATCCTCCACTTCGTAGCCGCGGCCAAGTCGCTGGTGAAATGTGTTTGCTGCGGCCTTCACGGCACCTCCTCAGCCTGACCTCTGAGCACGGGGGTCAGGCAGTGGGCGTGTCACAGTGGTCAGCAGGACCACCTGCCACCTGGGTCGTGTCTCAGGGCACACCTAGGCTTCTCCCTTCCGCACCCTTGTAAATCCGCGACGTCTGGTGAGCAGTGGCACCCAGAGTAGGCCTGGCCATAGCTCCGGAGGGGAGGAAGCTGCCACCTCGCCGTGGGGTATGGACGGGCAGGGACCAGGCGTCCCTGTGCCCCAGCCCCAGTGTATCTGAAAGTTCTCTCTGTCCAAGGAGACCGTCCGCCCGGGTGGGGAGCTCCTTGGGCCACATCAGCCAGTCAGGACTGAAACAGTCACCCCCCAGCCTGACGGGAGCACCACTGGGGCTCGGGGGGGGGGGGGGGGCGGAGAACTGGGTTAGTCCAGGAGTGATTGGGGCGTTGCCCAGAAGGAGCCACAGTGGCCCCGCAGTGGGCATCGGGTCCCTGGGCGAGGGGCCCAGCAAGGAGGGGACAGCAGCAGAGACAAGCCGCCTGCACCCAGGGTGGCCAGACCTGAGCACAGGCACATTGCTTGCGGCAGCCCGAATTCAGTGACACTAGAATTTCTCCGCTCAAGAAATCAGTTGATTTGCCCTCTGCTTCAATCAGAGACCCCCCAAAAGGCAATCTGTAGCGCCGCGGCCGCGCCTGGCTCCCGGCCCGGCAATCACTCATCTGCACCCTAATCAGCAATTCGCCCTTCGGCTTGAGTGGCGTGGCTCTGATCTCAAGAGTTCTGTTTACCTCACACACGTTCTCCCCAGCGGGCCTCTGCCAGACCCGGCACACTCGGTGCCCATCACCACCCCTACCCTCGCTGGCAGCAGCAGGGCCGCAGGAAGGTGCAGTGCTGAACCGACGGGGAGAGGGGTGGGGTAACCCTCTGCTGTCTCCATGGGTGCATTTCGCAGCCCTTTCCATGGTCAGGCCGTAAGAAACACCCCTGGTCAGTCCCAGGGTTTCCAGTCCAACAGCTGCATGCCTGCACTGTCCACACCTGCACTGTGCACACCTGCACTGTCCACACCTGCACTGTCCACACCTGCAATATGCACACCTGCACTGTCCACACCTGCACTGTCCACACTTGCACTACGCACACCTGCACTGTCCACACCTGCACTGTCCACACCTGCACTATGTACACCTGCACTGTCCACACCTGCACTATGCACACCTGCACTAACCGCACCTGCACTGTCCACACCTGCATTGTCCACACCTCACTGTCCACACCTGCACTGTCCACACCTGAACTGTGCACACCTGCACTGGAGTCACACCTACACTGTGCACACCTGCACTGTCCACACCTGCACTACGCACACCTGCACTGTCCACACCTGCACTATGTACACCTGCACTGTCCACACCTGCACTATGCACACCTGCACTGTCCACACCTGCACTGTCCACACCTGCACTGTCCACACCTGCACTATGCACACCTGCACTATGCACACCTGCACTGTCCACACCTGCACTACACACACCTGCACTGTCCACACCTGCACTATGCACACCTGCACTATGCACACCTGCACTGTCCACACCTGCACTGTCCACATCTGCACTGTCCACACCTGCACTATGCACACCTGCACTAACCGCACCTGCACTGTCCACACCTGCATTGTCCACACCTCACTGTCCACACCTGCACTGTCCACACCTGAACTGTGCACACCTGCACTGGAGTCACACCTACACTGTGCACACCTGCACTGTCCACACCTGCACTACGCACACCTGCACTGTCCACACCTGCACTATGTACACCTGCACTGTCCACACCTGCACTATGCACACCTGCACTGTCCACACCTGCACTACACACACCTGCACTATGCACACCTGCACTATGCACACCTGCACTGTCCACACCTGCACTACACACACCTGCACTGTCCACACCTGCACTATGCACACCTGCACTAACCGCACCTGCACTGTCCACACCTGCATTGTCCACACCTCACTGTCCACACCTGCACTGTCCACACCTGAACTGTGCACACCTGCACTGGAGTCACACCTACACTGTGCACACCTGCACTGTCCACACCTGCACTACGCACACCTGCACTGTCCACACCTGCACTATGTACACCTGCACTGTCCACACCTGCACTATGCACACCTGCACTGTCCACACCTGCACTGTCCACACCTGCACTATGCACACCTGCACTATGCACACCTGCACTGTCCACACCTGCACTACACACACCTGCACTGTCCACACCTGCACTATGCACACCTGCACTATTCACACCTGCACTAACCGCACCTGCACTGTCCACACCTGCATTGTCCACACCTCACTGTCCACATCTGCATTGTCCACACCTGAACTGTGCACACCTGCACTGAAGTCACACCTACACTGTCCACACCTGCACTGTCCACACCTGCACTGTCCACACCTGCACTGTCCATACCTGCACTATGCACACCTGCACTGTCCACACCTCACTGTCCACACCTCACTGTCCACACCTGCACTGTCCATACCTGCACTGGAGTCACACCTGCACTGTCCACACCTGCACTGGAGTCACACCTGCACTGTCCACACCTGCACTGGAGTCACACCTGCACTGTCCATACCTGCACTGTCCACACCTGCACTGGAGTCACACCGGCACTGTCCACACCTGCACTGTGCACACCTGCACTATCCACACCTGCACTATGCACACCTGCACTATCCACACCTGCACTGTGCACACCTGCACTATGTACACCTGCACTATCCACACCTGCACTATGCACACCTGCACTATGCACACCTGCACTGTGCACACCTGCACTATGCACACCTGCACTGTCCACACCTGCACTATGTACACCTGCACTGTCCACACCTGCACTACGCACACCTGCACTACGCACACCTGCACTATCCACACCTGCACTACGCACACCTGCACTATGCACACCTGCACTGTGCACACCTGCACTATGCACACCTGCACTGTCCACACCTGCACTATGTACACCTGCACTGTCCACACCTGCACTGTCCACACCTGCACTGTCCATACCTGCACTATGCACACCTGCACTGTCCACACCTCACTGTCCACACCTCACTGTCCACACCTGCACTGTCCATACCTGCACTGGAGTCACACCTGCACTGTCCACACCTGCACTGGAGTCACACCTGCACTGTCCACACCTGCACTGGAGTCACACCTGCACTGTCCATACCTGCACTGTCCACACCTGCACTGGAGTCACACCAGCACTGTCCACACCTGCACTGTCCACACCTGCAATATGCACACCTGCACTGTCCACACCTGCACTGTCCACACTTGCACTACGCACACCTGCACTGTCCACACCTGCACTGTCCACACCTGCACTATGTACACCTGCACTGTCCATACCTGCACTATGCACACCTGCACTGTCCACACCTCACTGTCCACACCTCACTGTCCACACCTGCACTGTCCATACCTGCACTGGAGTCACACCTGCACTGTCCACACCTGCACTGGAGTCACACCTGCACTGTCCACACCTGCACTGGAGTCACACCTGCACTGTCCATACCTGCACTGTCCACACCTGCACTGGAGTCACACCGGCACTGTCCACACCTGCACTGTCCACACCTGCAATATGCACACCTGCACTGTCCACACCTGCACTGTCCACACTTGCACTACGCACACCTGCACTGTCCACACCTGCACTGTCCACACCTGCACTATGTACACCTGCACTGTCCATACCTGCACTATGCACACCTGCACTGTCCACACCTCACTGTCCACACCTCACTGTCCACACCTGCACTGTCCATACCTGCACTGGAGTCACACCTGCACTGTCCACACCTGCACTGGAGTCACACCTGCACTGTCCACACCTGCACTGGAGTCACACCTGCACTGTCCATACCTGCACTGTCCACACCTGCACTGGAGTCACACCGGCACTGTCCACACCTGCACTGTGCACACCTGCACTATCCACACCTGCACTATGCACACCTGCACTATCCACACCTGCACTGTGCACACCTGCACTATGTACACCTGCACTATCCACACCTGCACTATGCACACCTGCACTATGCACACCTGCACTGTGCACACCTGCACTATGCACACCTGCACTGTCCACACCTGCACTATGTACACCTGCACTGTCCACACCTGCACTACGCACACCTGCACTACGCACACCTGCACTATCCACACCTGCACTACGCACACCTGCACTATGCACACCTGCACTGTGCACACCTGCACTATGCACACCTGCACTGTCCACACCTGCACTATGTACACCTGCACTGTCCACACCTGCACTGTCCACACCTGAACTGTCCATACCTGCACTATGCACACCTGCACTGTCCACACCTCACTGTCCACACCTCACTGTCCACACCTGCACTGTCCATACCTGCACTGGAGTCACACCTGCACTGTCCACACCTGCACTGGAGTCACACCTGCACTGTCCACACCTGCACTGGAGTCACACCTGCACTGTCCATACCTGCACTGTCCACACCTGCACTGGAGTCACACCGGCACTGTCCACACCTGCACTGTGCACACCTGCACTATCCACACCTGCACTATGCACACCTGCACTATCCACACCTGCACTGTGCACACCTGCACTATGTACACCTGCACTATCCACACCTGCACTATGCACACCTGCACTATGCACACCTGCACTGTGCACACCTGCACTATGCACACCTGCACTGTCCACACCTGCACTATGTACACCTGCACTGTCCACACCTGCACTACGCACACCTGCACTACGCACACCTGCACTATCCACACCTGCACTACGCACACCTGCACTACGCACACCTGCACTATGCACACCTGCACTATGCACACCTGCACTATCCACACCTGCACTATGCACACCTGCACTAACCGCACCTGCACTGTCCACACCTGCATTGTCCACACCTCACTGTCCACACCTGAACTGTGCACACCTGCACTGGAGTCACACCTACACTGTGCACACCTGCACTGTACACACCTCACTGTCCACACCTGCACTGTCCACACCTGCACTACGCACACCTGCACTGTCCACACCTGCACTATGCACACCTGCACTGTCCACACCTGCACTGTCCACACCTGCACTACGCACACCTGCACTGACCACACCTGCACTGTCCACACCTGCACTATGCACACTTGCACTGTCCACACCTGCACTAACCGCACCTGCACTGTCCACACCTGCATTGTCCACACCTCACTGTCCACACCTGCACTGTCCACACCTGAACTGTGCACACCTGCACTGGAGTCACACCTACACTGTGCACACCTGCACTGTGCACACCTCACTGTCCACATCTGCATTGTCCACACCTGCACTACGCACACCTGCATGTCCACACCTGCACTATGCACACCTGCACTATGCACACCTGCACTGTCCACACCTGCACTGTCCACACCTGCACTGTCCACACCTACACTGTGCACACCTGCACTGTCCACACCTGCACTGTCCACACCTGCACTGTCCACACCTGCACTGTCCATACCTGCACTATGCACACCTGCACTGTCCACACCTCACTGTCCACACCTCACTGTCCACACCTGCACTGTCCATACCTGCACTGGAGTCACACCTGCACTGTCCACACCTGCACTGGAGTCACACCTGCACTATCCACACCTGCACTATGTACACCTGCACTGTCCACACCTGCATTGTGCACACCTGCACTATCCACACCTGAACTATGCACACCTGCACTATCCACACCTGCACTGTGCACACCTGCACTACGCACACCTGCACTGTCCACACCTGCACTATGCACACCTGCACTGTCCACACCTGCACTACGCACACCTGCACTGTCCACACCTGCACTGTCCACACCTGCACTGTCCACACCTGCACTACGCACACCTGCACTGTCCACACCTGCACTGTCCACACCTGCACTATGCACACCTGCACTATGCACACCTGCACTTACCGCACCTGCACTGTCCACACCTGCATTGTCCACACCTCACTGTCCACACCTGCACTGTCCACACCTGAACTGTGCACACCTGCACTGGAGTCACACCTACACTGTGCACACCTGCACTGTCCACACCTCACTGTCCACACCTGCGCTGTCCACACCTGCACTGTCCACACCTGCACTGTCCACACCTCACTGTCCACACCTCACTGTCCACACCTGCACTGTCCACACCTCACTGTCCACACCTTCACTGGAGTCACACCTGCACTGTCCATACCTGCACTGTTCACACCTGCACTGGAGTCACACCTGCACTTTCCACACCTGCACTGTGCACACCTGCACTAACTGCACCTGCACTGTTCACACCTGCATTGTCCACACCTCACTGTGCACACCTGCACTGGAGTCACACCTACACTATGCACACCTAACTGTGCACACCTGCACTGGAGTCACACCTGCACTATGCACACCTAACTGTCCACACCTGCACTGTGCACACCTTCATATATTTGCATTGTGCAGGGTGTTGAAGAGGTTGGAGGTGATGACACCTGGGACCCCCTTGGGGAGCTTACATTCTTCGTGGGCATATTAAAATGACACTTGTTCATCCTGCCCCTGGAGTCTGTTCTGTGCTTTGCTTTTCATGGGACATACTTATTCGCGTTGGTCCGAAGTTCACAGTTAACTGGACCTGCTCTGTTTACTGGAACCCTACGGGAAGAGACTTCAGAACCACACTGATGGGAGGGCTGAGGAAGGGAGTGACTGCAGGGAGCCTGCATTGCTGCCCCTCAGAAAGGCCTGTGGCCGACCCCCAGATTCTCTGAAACATGTCATCCGTTCTCTCTAAGGGACCTTCTCAACCTGCTGACCCAGAGCCACGCAGCTACGGGAGGGAGGGCCGCACCCGAGGTTGAAAGAGGGCTCAGAAGATGGGCTGCTGACACATGGGGACTCCCCAGAGCGAGGCCATCAGGAACTGGAGAGTGCAGGGCTTGATTCCCAAGGCACATGGAGGTAAATGGAACTTAATTTTAGGTGTTACTTTTCTTCCTGAAATTCAAGACATCTTATCAATACGGCAATAACATTTCTTATTTCAGGTCTGTCCGACGGGAACTCATTGCATCTTATAAGAATGTATAAGTAAATTTGCTAAGCCTCTGTAAGCAAAGACCAGCTTGTTTTTCCTGTATTTGTGACTTAAAGAATGCTTTTGAAGACCTGTTCTATTTCTCCCTTACGACAATGACACTTTTCTTATTCCCATTGTGGTTCTTAAGGCCTCCTGATCAATCGGCAAAATATTTATTATTTTTACTTATTTTTATCTGTATTATTTCTCACACGACTTTGTACACGGGAAAAAATGCCCCTAGGTCGCACCAGCGATGCGGCGGCGAAGCGAGCCTGCAGGACTCCCGCTCGGCAATAAGTTACCTATTAAATACCACTGAAGCCGCTCCTGCCGTAAGCCTGTGTCAACATTATCTCAGGCACTTTCTATAAAGCACTGCAGTAAGACATTAAAAATGACAAAAATGCCTTTAATCTGTGAAGAAATGTAGCCACCCCGATAGCGTTTGCTGCACAGTAAGATAAACGTTGCCCAGACTGGTCACCAACTGGCGGCTACTCCGCGGGGCAGAGGGACAATTCCTCCCAATAGATCATCAATAAGAGGGGGGCGTTCTCCCTTCAGTGAAGAGAAACCCCCTTCTCGTGGTTTCCAACACCGGAGGGTATCACAGCATCGCCCCTCCTTCTTTTAGGAAAAACAAACCCCGCGTTTCAGACGCTGAGAGACATCCATCCTCTGTCCACAACGCCTGCTTCGCTGAAGCAGAGGAGGAGGCGGAGAGAGTGCTGTACACCTGTCTGTCCAAGGCGACCATTGTGCCAAGTGGCCCTCAGAGCCGTCACTGTGCAGGTGGTCCCGGGAGACGCTGACCCTGCAGGAAGCAGGCCGGAAGGCCCACGGCGCCACAGGAGTCCGCGGTGGGCAGGCAGGCGAGGGGTGGGAGAGGCGGCCCTGCCCCGCGCTGAAGGCGACCTTTGCCTCTCCCACCACCCCCTGGACAGCGGGCGGCGCAGTCAGCGAGGAGTTCCTTGAGGTGACCTAAGTTCTAAAGTGAACCTGGGGAGGCGCTGGCAGCGAGCTTACCCCAGACGAGCAAGCCAGTCGTGTTTCAGTTTGTTGGGAAGAAGTTTTAGAAAGGATGGTGCGCTCAGCCCTGGGTCTCCCGGTACATCTGATGCTCAGACACTCCCCCGAGCTACCAGGGCTCAGGTCAGCAAATACTTAGAGTTTATCTTTAGTTGTGGTTAAGAAACATATTTATCACGGAAACCGTTTCTGAGTGTGCGGGTCCGTGGCGCCGAGTGTACTCAGGCTGCTGGGAAGCGGATCTCCAGAACTTTGCATCTTGCAAATCTGCAACTCTGCCCATTAAACACAGCCTCTGTCCCGCCCCCCGGGGGGGGGGCGCTCGCTGTCCAGTAGTGGCCCAGGAGGACCCCAGGAAGGGTCCTTGAAGAGCCTCCCCAGTGACTCTGCTCCGCCGCCCGTTTTGAGGTGATGGATCCACAGGCACATTCCTTTAAACCAAACCGGACAGGCGAGAGGCCGGGCCTTGCAGACAGCGGTGTCCCGGCTCTGCGAGCGTGAGCTGGGGGACAGGCCGCTCCCTCGCCCACGCAGCCGCCTCTCCTCACCTGCAGCCGGAGCGCAGCAACAGCGGCGCGGCCTCTCCACGCTCCGGCTCCCGCTCACAGGAGGTGCTGGGTAACCGGCAGCAGTGGCGGCATCGCTCCAGTGAAGCCTGGCTCGGTTCGTGTGGGATACAATCTGGGTCACGTCTCAGCTTCATAAAGAGGCAGGTGGCATCACCTGATGACACATGGTGTCATTCACTTGCTCTAGTGCGGTGGCTTTTATTCTTGGCCGCACATCAGCATCTGGAAAACTATTCAAAAATGCTGAGGCCTGAGCCTCAGCCGACGGAATGCATGTGAACCTCCGGCGCGGAGTGTGCATCCAAGCACTTTACAGAGCCCCGCGGAGTCTTCCTCGTAGAGCCGAAGCCAAGGACCGGCGGGCGCCGCGGGAGACAGCGGATCGCGCAGCGCTGCTCCCCGGAGGGCTCGCCGCGCCCCAGGGCTCCTCCAGGGTTCTGGCGACAGGCTGGCACCTGTCACTTCAAATCTCATTATAGTAAAGTGTTCAGAAGCAACTTCTCAGCTTGTGAGAGACCGAGACCACGGGGCACCTGGAGGAGATGCTCAGTCTGAGGGAAGGCCAGAGCGAGGCTGAAACAGTCCGGGATTGTTACTGTGAAGGCGCTTGAAAGCAAAGGTCCACGTTGTTGCTGTTTTTACCTTATGTTATTCCAAGCCCATATTTTGTCCGCAATGGGTTCTAATTTTCTCCCCGTTTTAATCGCCCACGTGTGAAGAAGGTGGACTTGCTCGCGGCCTATTACACGCCACCGTGGGGGCTGCCGCGTGCTCCTACCACTTGTTTCGGTTGCATCTCTAAGATGATTAGGGAGAACAGCAGGGATTTAATCAGGTCCCCGTTTTCCCGCCGTCTTAGGAAAACATCCCTTTCTTTCCTCCCGCATGGTTAATGGGTCCTGAATCCTTCCCAGGAGGAGTTTTGTTTGCACGTTATTCCCGGAGGGAATTCCCTGGCGCTGGCCACGGCAGGTTCAGGCCCCGCTGTACCAAGGATGCCTCCATGATGCCAAAACCGTGTGGCATTCCTTACCTGTGGACCAGAGAACGAGAAGGGCATCTTTTCCCTCTCCCCCCCCCCCCCCCCGCCTTTCCTATTAGCGAATCCCTCCAGAGCGTTAAGCCCAGCGTCACCGTCAGTGGGCCTCACGCAAATCCTCATCCTGTGGGTGCCTTTGCTGACCCCCTGCCCCGGACTCGGGGTGGCGGTGCGAATGCGGGCCCTCCGCGCAGCAGGAATGCATTTATGGTCGTGCGTTGCCTAAGTCTGTTTTTATTTCTCGTTTTATGGAAAATGCAGGGGTAATCCCTTTAGAATTCCCCGCGGCTTAAACTCAGAGCCCGTTCGCGGCCTCTTCCTCTCGAGAGCACTTCACGCTGCATAAGCCCCACATTCAGCAGGTGAAGCCACTGTGCCCATAGACGAGGCTGGAAATAGCGTGAAGCTCAAGAGTTAAGCTCCGGCCAGTGCGGACCCTCCTTAGTCCGTCACAAAGAAACACACCGTCTAGCAGCTTTTCAGTGGGGAGAGAAGTCTTTGATTGGCAGGCCTGGCCGCATTGATCCCCAAAACTATGCTGTTAAAATTGTATTAATACAATTAGCAAGGAGGCTGCTGCCCAGCCCAAGTGTTGGGGGTGGGGGTTCATTTCAGGATGGAGATCGCTTCTTTTATTAACCTAATTGACAGGGTTCATGTCTGGGGGAGAAAAAGCATCAGGCTTGGTGACAAATGAGGGACCCATTTTTGTGCTCCCAAGAAACCCTGATCCTGCCACCACGGATCCCCAGCGGCACGGCAGGGGAGGGAGGGTGCCGAGCAGAGCGTGCTGGCCTGCGCATGCCCTTTGTGACCCCAGCCCGCCACCGCCTTGTAGCGGCTATGTCCCACCCAGTTTCTATGTGGACGTCACCACAAAAGCTAAGCGGGGCATGCCCAGCGGGGTGACAGGTTTGCAAAGGGGCCCCCCCGAGCAGAGCCTCCGCTCCCCAGGAACTCTTTAAAAGACAGACGTTTAACCCACCGCCTCGGCCTTCAATGCCCCCGCTCCCCGCTGGTGGGTCCTTCCGCTCTTCTCTTCCCTTTCCTCTGGCTCTCCCACTCTCCTCGCTCAGACCTGCTTGCCTCTCCCACCAGCCCCTCCAGCTCTCATTTGTTCCTGCGCCCCAAGTCCAACAGAGTTTTTATTTCTTAATTTATTCCAAGCTATAGGCACTTACCATGTTAGTTTCCCCCAAACATGTTTATTTTAAGAGAACAGAGGATACACGCAAAGGGATGAGTCCCTAATGGTGACATTGGAAGACTCACTCAGTGACGTTTCGGATGAAGCGGTTCCTTTGCCGTCATCCAGAGCTGCTCCAGGTGAGTGAGGTCTGTCTTGCCTCCCGGTGAAGCCAGTGCCCGCCTCTGGCGACGCTCCGGCAGCCTCTGGTCAGAGGCCCGGTTTCTGAGCATCATGGAGGTCTGGGTGCGGGGAGGTCTGGGCGTGGGGTGGCGTGTCCCTCGCATAGCTGGCTTGTGGGGCAGTCTGCTGGACTGGAGTGACCCCGGCCTTGGCCCCCTCCTCCATATCTGTGAGCTGGAGGCCACACCTTTCCTGTCTGTCTCCTTTCTCACTGGGGTGATGGAGGGCGTCAGCAGGCTCTGCTCCTGCCCTTCCTCTGTGTCCACTGGCCTCACGCCGCACCCGCCCCCTCGGCCGTCCGGACGTGGCCTGCGGCTGCAGGAGGCAGCACCACCGCCCGGGCCTGTGCCCGGCACCCTCCCTCTGCAGTCTCACCTGTGGCTAAGTGTGACCTGACGGCCAACACCATGTTTCCCAGGTCTCCTTGCCTCCATGCAATCTTTGTCGTCAGCAAAAGCCACAGGATTCTGGGCACAGAAAGGGTACAGGGCGTGCAGGGGTGACGTCACTGTTCTGAGAGCTCTGGACACAACCACAGCCTTCGCCACGTCCTCGCACCAGAGGGGTGGGCAATGCCAGGCCTGCCGTGCCCGGCCCACCGTCCAGGTCAGGCGGCCTCCAGCCAGGAAAGGGGTGGTCCCCCATCTTCTCGAATCCCCTCCAACGTCCTGTGGACAGAGGCCTCTCCCATCATGCTCCACGCTGCACAGAGCAGAGTGCCGGCCAGTCCTGAGCGGCGCTGACGGGAAGAAAACTTTGCAGAAATGCGCACAGACAAGGTCCTGCTTTCCTCCCTGCTGAGGGTGTGGCAGCTGTTCGCACGCTGCCGCATTTCAGAGTGACATCTTACTCTCCTGTCAGGACACGCCCTGCCCAGGAGACATTCTAAAAGGCCACGAGGGCCGGCGAGGCCGGAGAGGTGTGGAGGGTCAAGACCCTCCGTGAGGCCACTGTCCACACCCCAGGCACCCTGCAGCCCGGTCCGGGCGGTGAGCATTTTCTCGCACGGCGCGGCGCCGGGCGCGGTTCCTGGGTCTTCGGCACCTTGCCTGCCTGCCTGCCGGCCCCTCCACCGGGCCTGTATTAGGATGGAGAAATCTAGCCCACAGTTTGGGCTCAGACTACTTTCTCCCAGGCTGTATGTTTGCCCAAGTGCATAGCCGTGAATAAAGAAACCATCAGGCCCGGCTGGTGTGGCTCAGTGGTTGAGCATCGACCTCTGAACCAGGAGGTCACGGTTGGATTCCCTGTCAGGGCACATGCCCGGGTTTCAGACTCAATCCCCAGTCGGGGGCATGCAGGACGCAGCAGATCAATGATTCTCTTTCATCATTGATCAATGATTCTCTCCATCATTGATGTTTCTCTCTCCCTCTCCTTTCCTCTCTGAAATCAATAAAAAAAAAAAAAACAAAGTGTCGGACCCCGTGGTTTGGACACTGAACACTGCAGCGCTCCCGTGGGGGAGGGAGCAGAGGTGGGGGAGGGGAGGGAGCAGAGGGGAGGGGAGGAGAGGGAGCAGAGGGGAGGGGAGGGGAGGAAGCAGAGGGGAGGGGAGGGAGCAGAGGGGAGGGGAGGGGAGGGAGCAGAGGTGGGGGAGGGGAGGGAGCAGAGGGGAGGGGAGGGAGCAGAGGGGAGGGGAGGGGAGGGAGCAGAGGTGGGGGAGGGGAGGGAGCAGAGGTGGGGGAGGGGAGGGAGCAGAGGTGGGGGAGGGGAGAGAACAGAGGGGAGGGGAGGGGAGGGAGCAGAGGGGAGGGGAGGGGAGGGAGCATAGGGGAGGGGAGGGGAGGGAGCAGAGGGGAGGGGAGGGGAGGGAGCAGAGGTGGGGGAGGGGAGGGAGCAGAGGTGGGGGAGGGGAGGGGAGAGAACAGAGGGGAGGGGAGGGGAGGGAGCAGAGGGGAGGGAAGGAAGGAGCAGAGGGGAGGGGAGGGAGCAGAGGCCTGTAGGACCCGCTCTTCGCTGTGTCGCCTGCGCCCCACCCGGCCCTGCAGCCACCATGAGGAAGGCTGGCTTAGGATGAGGTGCGAGGAGCCACAGGAGCCGCTGACGATGCTCCTGGGCCACGGGCCCACTCCGGGGAAGCACAGCACTGGGCCTGGAGCTTCCGTTGCCATGGCACCCACGGCCCAGGGGGGCTGGCTTGCCTGGCGTTTGTCTTCTCTCATATGAAAGCACTCAGAGGACCATCACTGCCGAGTGACAGCCAGCACGGGGACAGGTAGGGGAGCCAGAGAGAGCCACCTGAGAGCCCATGGAAACTGAGCCGCCCATACCTCCTTCTAGAATGTTCTCTGCAGCCTCATCCCTCCCCTGCAAGCCAGGTCTTCATGCAGCTGCCTCCGGACAAGCGGATGGGTAAAGCCAAGTTGATGAAACAGATGGCGACAGGAAGTCCAGAAACGGGGGGGGGCGACCTGAACGTTTCTCCTGAAGTTGCTGTTGACTTATTGCGGGGTGCACATGGAGGCGCTGCGGGAAGGTGCGGGGTGCACAGGGAGGCGCTGCGGGAAGGCGCGGGGGGGGGAGGGGGGGACAAGGAGGCGCCGTGGGAAGGAGCAGGGGGGGATGGGGGGGCGCTGCGGGAAGGCATGGGGTAGACCAAAAAGAGGCCCCAATTCAGAGGAGAAACAGGCCCAGACAGCACCCTCTAGCCCCTCGGCGCCCCACCCATGCACCCCGTCACCTTAAACACAGGTGCCTGCAGATACCCCTGAGGCTGCTACACTAGCTGCCTCCACCGAGGTCCTTTAAAAAGACGTCCCCGAACCAGTGAATGTCGGAGTGACTTTCTCCTGGACTCAGGCTCCTGGGACCTTGAAATGTCTCCTCCCAACCCCCACTCCACCCCTCCGGCCTCTCCAGCAGCCGCCTCGCTCTCGGGAAGTCTCCGCAGCCAACACCAGGCCCGGTTCACCAGGATCCACTCCTGTTGGCGTGTGTCCCGGGTGTGGTCACGTGAGGGGCAGAGCCTGGCATTTCCCACCCTCAGTACGCCAGTTGGGGGACCCAGAGCCGCCCTCCCCGGCTCGCCGCCTCTCGGCCTGTCTCCTGCTCTCCAACCTGCTCTCAGGCCTTCGGTTTCATCTGGGGTCCCTTTGGCCTGAGTTCAAGGTCACTGGGCCAAGACGAGGTCGAGTTTTCCATCGAGGTACTGACTCAGAGGAAGTGGGTGGGAAGACCTCGCTGGCCACCCTCCCCTCTGCAAAGCCACGCTGACCCCATCCCTTCAGCCCGGCGCTCTGGACCCGTCACTCCCTCCCACCCGAGTCTGCACACCCGCGTGCCCAAGTGGAGAGCAAGTCCTGGGGAGATGCTGGGAGAGCAGGGAGCCACAGGAGCCTCTTCCCTGCAGCTCCTCCTCACACCCTGTGGGCAGGTCCTCAGGGCCCGCTGGCTTCCTGCCCTGGCGCCCCGGGGCCAGTGTGGGCAGAGGGGCTGGCAGCCAGCGGCCTCCATCACCCACGCTGCCTCTTCCCCACTCTCTCCTGACGCGGCCGCTGTCCACGCCCCACCTCCCGGGCCGAGTTCAGGCGGAGCGCATGGCACCTCCTCCAGCACCAGGGGCCTTCCGGCCACCACAGGCAGCGGGCAGCAGGCAGTGGGCCCGGGGACAAGTGCCCGTTCATCTGGGCTCCCGTTAGTCAGGGGACAGTGCCTAGCAGGTCGGTTCACATGGTGGCTCTGAGGCTTTGTCCCCAGCCCACGGTCCCCACTGAGCCCCCTGCCCACGGTCTTCCCAAGAGCCCTCAGGGCCTGCTCCACGGGGGCCCAGGCTCAGTCATCTTCCTGTTGGCCAGGGACCCTCTGCCCGTGGCTCAGTGTCACGGGCCAGGGCCCACGTATGCTGTTTTCAACCGTCCCGCTCGTGGGCTCCTGTCTCTGCGGTGCCCACCTCTGGACTCCGCCGTGAGGATTTGTGACCTTGCCCCGCCCTCCGCGTGGTGAACACGGCTGTGCACTTCAGACGGGAAAGTCACACAGGTGAAAGTGCCCTCCTCCCTCAGAGCCCGACCCTCTCCCAGAACAAGGCCCTCCGACCTCGGGCAGCGTCCATTTGTCGGGTCCACTGTCTGAAATCCAACCTCACCCTGGCCGGGGTAGGTCAGGTGGTTGAGCATCGTCCTGTGCCCTGAGGGGTTGCTGATTTGATTTCCAATCAGAGCATATGCCTGGGTTTCAGGTTTGATCCCCAGTCGGGGAACGTACAGAAGGCAGCCAATGTTTCTCTCTCACATCGATGTTTGTCTCTCTCCCCCTTCCTCTCTCAAAGAATATCCTTGGGTGAGGCTTACAAATAATCCTATATAATAAAAGACTAATATGCAAATTGTCCCATTGGGGGCAGGGCCAGCCGGCTAACCTCCCGCGGCCCCTTCCCCCCTCCCCCCCACCCCCGGGCTGGCCCAGATCGGGGCGGGCTGATCAGACCCCACCCATGCACGAATTCGTGCACCAGGCCTCTAGTAATAATAATAAATAACATTCAACCCTCGCCAACCTTATTAGTTATTGCTTAGCATCTTATTCCATTTTAAGGGCATGGGAAATGATTATTTTAGTAGTGATTTCATTTCAGGGTAATTTTTTTAAAAAATTCAAAATTATAGAACTATTATCATTTTTTATTTTCATTTCCTTCTATTTTTTTCAATGCCACATCCAAATCCCCTTGACATCTCAAAAATAATAGGCCTAATGGCTTTCCGAAGCAAGGGTTATTGGGTTATAGTTTTCTAATACGATATGCCTATGATGGAGCCGTACGTGGAGAGTCATGCACACTGAGTTCGCTTTAGAATTCAAATGTATTTTGAGCTCATGACTGGGGTTTTTGCCAGGAGGAATTTGAGAAAAAAGGGTTTGTGATGGAAGCCTGGTTGAATGTTTTCTAAAATGCTCGCATCCCAGCCCCTTGGTAAAGACCCTGGTGACAAGACCTAAAATGTTAAGAACATAAATTTATGTCCTGTCCCACTTGGTGACTAGGATGCTAACTGTCTCGGACTAGAGGTTGGAGAAAAAGATTCAGGCATTAGAGGTCTCAGATACGGAGCCGTTGGTTTGCTTGTCTTTCAGTATTTGATATCCGTCACTTACTTAGAGCTGGGTACAAGAAAAATGGAAAAACTTGGCTGATCCGTTGCTTGAGTGTTTTGGTTTCCATTCATGGAAATTCTATTCTACGCACAAGACATTAGCCTTTATTTTAAAGGATAAAGATAGGCTGGACTGGAGGCTAAGTGCTTAGAGCATTGGCCTGTGCACCAATGAGTTGCGGGTTCAATTCCGGTCAAAGGCATGGACCTGGGTTGCAGGTTCGATCCCTGGTGCCCCTGTCAGGGCACCTGTGGAGGCAACTAATCAATGTGTCTCTCTCATATCGATGTTTCTTCTTCTCTCTCTCCCCTCCCTCCCTTCCACTCTCTCTAAAAATCATTGGGGGAAAAATAAAAACATAAAATATAAAGATAGATGTCATAATCTGTGTGTGTTGAAGGAGGCGGACGGACAGTGATGGCCACTCCTGATCCGCACTCACACGCATGTCAGGTAGTTCTGTGATCCTGGCTGCCTCTGTCCAGCATGAGCCACAGATACTGGTCTAATTTTCCTGCTTTGTCTGGCCTCTCTTTGGCCCTTTCTCCCTGCAGTAATGACTTCCACCCTGTGCCCTCCAGTCTAGAAAAGACCTGTGCTCTGAGTAGAAAATCATGATGTCCCCATTTTGGAGAATTCGTAGAGTAGGCTGTTATTTGTTTTGAGGAAAAGAAGACTCCGTTGGCAGAATCAGGCATCAGAGAGAGAAAGGAAGAAGACTCTGGTTCAGGAAGCCACGTGAGCCGGATGTCCCCACCCTCACGCTCTCTTTTGACAAATCTGTTTCGACGACTCCCTAGGAAGGCCTCCCGGCGTTCCAATAATATCCTCTGTTCCTGCTGGCCAGCGTCCAGCCGCCAAGGCCAGGTCACCGGTTTGAAGTTGAGTCTCGTCTCTGCTCTGATGAGTGGACGTAGCTGAGTGAGCAGGACGCTCCGTCCGAAACTGAAGGTAACGTCTGTGGATGGCACTTGGAAATGTTGGCGCAGGCCCACCCACACGGGCATGGCGTTCGCTGGGACTGTGGCTGGTTTGGTGCACGTTGGCGGTTCCTATCTGTAAAGGCTTCATGAGATAATGCAATTGTGCTAAAAAAAAAAATCCCAGCTTTATAAATCGGAGAAATTAATCAAGTTAAAATCGTCTTGGGAAAGCTCAGTGGGACTCCATCCAAGCCGGGGCTGCCTCAGTGGCTTGCTGAGAAACAACTGGTCATTGCAACAACATTAACAATCCTTATATGAGTAAGTCCAAGATGAAAGGGCAACTGTGTGAACATTAAATCATCTCTTGATAATAGATTTGACCTTTAGAAGCAGCCAGGAGTTGTAAGCCAATGAACATAAAATATTTGTGTCTTACCAACATGCTAGAAGAAAAGAGAAAGACACTTTCCTGCACTTCCTTGCTTGCTCGTGAGGTTTGGGATGTTTTGGCTTTTACTGACGGTGCGTGTTTTGCGTGTGTGAATTGTCTTTTCATGTCTTTTGACTCTTATTGATCATATGCTTTTCACGTGGGCAGACTCTTAGCCTTTTGTAGTGTTCGTTTCATTCACTTCGTCAGACTTGTTTGTTGCGCATTTTGTTACATGAACTTTTATTCACCGAAGTTTATATCACGATCTGTTGTCAGTACCAACAAATACGGGCATCATTTTGGGCTGCTTCCTCGATTCCAGTCTAAACGATGAGGCTCTAAGTTGCTTGCAGTTTTTGACTGGGTCACAAACATTAACTGGCCAACACTGAAGCCCATTTAGACAAACCCTTGTCTGGTCCTCACTCTCCTGTAGACAGATTCCGACGCACCGACCAGGCATCTTCTCAGCAGAGTCTCCTGAACAGCACTTTGCCCATTTTTCTTCAGCCCCGAATACTCTGAATATTTTGGTTCTCTTCCAAAGCGAGGAAGCCAACACACTGCATTGTCTGATTGTCTGGGGGTCAGAAGTCCTAGCATTGAGGTGTTGGCAGGGCCCTGGTCCCTCCGGGGGCTCCGGGCACTCTCCAGAGGGGCGTCTGCGTTGCATTCCTTATCACATCTTCCTCCATCAGCAACAAAACAGCCAGACGTTTTCTCTCTCTCTCCCATCTCTGCTTCCACTGTTACATCTCTTTTCCCTGCCCTGATACTCTTGCCTCCCACTTACAAAGACCCTTGTGACTACACTGGACTCGCCCAGGTGATCCAGAATAATCCCCATTCAAAATCCTCCACAGCAATTCTGCCATGGAAGGCAACACAGCACAGGTGTCGGGACTGGGGCGTCTCATTATTCTGCCTCCCACGCTGGGCAAAGCCCCCAACATGACCCCTCGGTCTTTGAGCTGCCTTGTCTATTTTCATAAACTGGTTGTTCTAGATGAAACATTTTTAAGGGTTTAAAAGCAACATCAACAATGTTTATAGGGTTAGGGTTTGACTGGACTGTATACATGTGTTGTTAATCCTTACCCGAGGATACTTTTTCCATTGATTTTTAGAGAGAGTGAAAGCGAGGGGTGGGGAGAGAGAAACAGATGTGAGAGAGACACACATCAATTGGTTGCTTTCCACACTCTCCCAGACCGGGACCAGGGATCGAACCTGCAACTCAGGTACATGCCGTTGACCAGGAATCAAATCCGCAACTCTTTGGTGAATGGGCCAATGCTGTAACCACTGAGCATTGCAAGCAGGGCTGGACTGCATACATTTAAAACGAAATGTGTTATTGTTTTTACCTCAGTCACATCCTTCACCTGGTCTCCTGCTTTATTTATTCAGTAGCTATTCCGTTTTGCCCCACTTCCCGTTCTCGGGAAGAGATGAGCACGGCCAGGTGTACCTTGTGCCTCCACGAGGTCCTAAAAGGGCACTGTTTCTGTGTGTGTTGTAAATGTGTCAAATGTTGCCATAGATCTCAGTCCTTATTCTTTTCACACACAGTATATTTTATTTTATTGATTTGAGAGAGAGAAACGTTGATTCGATGTTTCACTTATTGATGCATTCATTGGTTGATTCTTGTATGTGCCCTGACCAGGAATCAAACCTGAAACCTGGGAGTATTGGGATGACCCTTCAGCTGAGCTACCTGGCCAGAGCTCACAGAGAATATATTTTAAGATCTATTTTTGCTGCTGTCTACACATGCAATATTCTAACTACGAAGTATTTCATGTCATGCACCCATCACACAACCCAGTGAAGGACAACCAGGCATTTTGTTTATATTTTTACTACTGAAAATTGGATCTTTTTCCTATTACATTTCAAATTTGTTCTTTGTATCTATATGTAAGACCTCGTATTTGTATGTTTATTTTATATCTAACAATCTCACTTACTTCATTCATTAGTTCTAGTACATTGTTTTTACCTGATTAATTAAGTTTTTAGAAAATGTTTGGTTCATTTATAAGTGATTGAGTTTCTTTCATTGTGTGCTTGTTTGCTGGGGCTGCCATGACAACGCACCACGATCTGGGGCTGCCATGACAACGCACCACAAGCTGGGGCTGCCATAACAACACACCACGATCTGGGGCTGCCATAACAACACACCACGATCTGGGGCTGCCATGACAACCCACCACGAGCTGGGGCTGCCATAACAACCCACCACGGTCTGGGGCTGCCATGACAACCCACCACGGTCTGGGGCTGCCATGACAACGCACCACGGTCTGGGTTGCCATGACAAGGCACCACATGCTGGGGCTGCATGACAACCCACCACGAGCTGGGGCTGCCATGACAACCCACCACGGTCTGGGGCTGCCATGACAACCCACCACAGTCTGGGGCTGCCATGACAAGGCACCACATGCTGGGGCTGCATGACAACCTACCACGAGCTGGGGCTGCCATGACAACCCACCACAAGCTGGGGCTGCCATGACAGCCCACCACGGTCTGGGGCTGCCATGACAACGCACCACACGCTGGGGCTGCCATGACAACGCACCACAAGCTGGGGCTGCCATAACCCCCCACCACGAGCTGGGGCTGCCATAACCCCCCACCACGAGCTGGGGCTGCCATAACAACCCACCACGGTCTGGGGCTGCCATAACAACGCACCACATGCTGGGGCTGCCATAACAACGCACCACATGCTGGGGCTGCCATAACAACACACCACATGCTGGGGCTGCCATAGCAAAGCACCACAAGCTGGGGCTGAGGCAGGGGCCCATCGCCTCAGGTCTGGGAGCTCAAAGTCCAAGGGTAAGATGTCAGCAGAGTTGCCTCCTTCCCCAGGCATAGAGGAGTCTGGTCCTGGCTCCTTCTGGCTTCTGGCTGTCTCTGATCATTGGGACGCACCTTGCCTCACAGCCGCGTCACCCCTCTCCGCCATCATTCTCATGGCATTTGCTCTCGTGCATGTCTGTCTCTGTACCCAAATTTACCTTGTTGTAAAGGACATCCGTCATATTGAATTAGGGTCCACCCTAATGGCCTCTATGAACTTGATCATCTGTAAAGACCCCATTTTCAAATAAGGTCACGTTCTGGGTATAGAAGTTAGGATATGAATTTTGGGGTGACACAGTTAAACCCATAATGCTTTGCAATATTTATAACTACAATTCATTTTCTTATTTTATTGCTTTGTTTTGGACTTTAAGAGTAATGTGGGTAACAGTTATTACAACAGCCGTCTTTGTGTTGTATTCTGAAGATGTATGGGCCACTCCGCCATAACGCACATGCTGGCTGCAGCTTTCGGCGAGATCTATCCTGATGTCAGAGATATATTCCTAGTTTACTAAGAGGGCTCTCCTTTTATTTTAATCAGGAATGGGTGTTTTTCATCAGTGCATTTAAAACATCAGCTGAGTTTATGATTCATATTTTTAACGTATCTGTATGTTGAATTATATTCACATTTAACCTAAAATAGAACCAATCTTGCATAAAAAGCATGAAGTGCAATTTGTTCTTAATGTGCTATTCTCCCAATATCATCCCAAGTTCATCTTTATAATATTTTACTTAAGATGTTTGCATCTGCATTGATTAAAAAATTGGTTTGTAGGATTTAGCATGTGTTCTTTCTTGAAGTTAAGTTTTGAGCATTTACAATATACCAAGAAATAGGCTAAGTGATATTGTATGTGTCATATTACTCAACTCTCATGTTTTCTCTCATTTTATAGATTCAAGAAAAGGTTAAATTTCTTGCTTAAGAATATAGCTAAGTTAACACAACTTTTTTTCTTATTTTGATTTACCATGTCTTTTTTCTTTCCTTCATTCCTTTATTCCTATCTCCTTCTCTTTCTTTTTCCTTTTGTCCTTTCCTCTTCCTCCTCTCCTTCCTCCTCTTACTATCCTATTATGTCTTAATCCCTCCTCCCTCCCCTTCCTTCCTTTCCTTTTTATATGTATGTTTGGTCCTACAATACAACCTGAATACATTCTGCTTTTAGAGATTTTATTTATGGCATAATATTTTATGCATTTTAGCAAATTTTCCATGGATGTTGAGAAAAATATATTTCCTGTAGGATATTAATTTCTATATTAAATTATTAAACCATTCTTAATTTCTTTATTCATCCTATTTTTTTCTTCAAAATTTGCTTCATCTGCCCTGGCGAGTGTTCTCAGTGGTTAGAGCATCATCCTGCACACTGAAGGATTTTGGCTTTGATTCCCAGTCAAGGGCACATACCTGGGTTACTGGTTCGATCCCCGGCCCCAGTCAGGGTGAATGCGGGAAGCAACCAAATGATGAGTCTCTCTCTCGATATTTCTCTCTCTCTCCCTCCCCTTCCACTCTCTAAAAGTCAATGGAAAAAATATCCTCAGGTGAGGATTAACAAAAACAACAAAAAATTTGCTTCATCTGTTGAAGGTGGCCAGAAATACTGATATATGGGGTCTTCTATTACATTTTGTTCCTGTCCTGTCTCTTGAGTTGACAGCATTAATGTATCCACCTGCAGACAATGTAATGCTTAAAAATTCATACCAATGTGTATCTTTCTTCTGATGATATCTTAATGTAAAATATCATCTTTGACCCTTTGGTCTACAGCCAGCGCGTTAATTCCATGGCCTCTCTCTTCTATGCGCGCGTCCCTTTATTCACATGCTCCCGGGGCTGCCGCGGGCTGGGAGAGGCGGGCACCCTCACAGGCCCGGCCCCGCCTGGCCTCCGGGCTGCAGCTCCGGGAGACAGCCTATCAGGCCCGCGCCTCCCAGGAACTGGTTGTTGTGTGAATTGTCCCTTTAAGAGAATCAGTGGAAGTTTTAAAATGGCAGGAATTCCCTTCAATAAACTTCCTACATTTCAGAAGATAAACTGCAAAATAAACCTCCTACCTGGTTATTTATGTCACTCATGCCCTGCAACCTCCCTCTGCAGGCGTCTGCCCCTGCTCGGTGCCAGCCCCGTATATGGTGATGTGGGCACCCCCCCTCCCCCAGGGCTCTGCTGGAGCCTGACCCCCTCATCTGTCTCAGATGAAAAACCCTTTAGACTGCGGCTTCACGATGCTTCTCTCTTCAGCTGGAACTGCAGGCCATTTGCGGGCACGACCGCCAGACCCACTACCCAGCACCCACCCCGAATGTCACATCGAGAAGGGATGGTGAAGGTGACTTGTAAGGAAATTCATTCTCCATGTCACCCCAACTCCGGGCAGGGTCGGAACAACAACAGGCCCTTGGACAAGAATAGGTGATTCGTAAGCACCTGCTGGGTCCAGTGGCCGGGACAGAGCCTCAGGGAGCAGAATTTGTTTTTCTTCTCTTTTAGGAGTGTGGCCAGTTTCAAATGAAAGGTTTCTGCATTTCGGGGACCCACCAGATATCCCCAGGCAGAGGGCTCTCTATGCGGGGGTGAGGAGGGTGTCTGTGAGCACTGCCTAAGGTGAGACGTGTTGAGAGCACCCACTTCTTGCCGGGGGCACTCCTGGCCCATAGCATGGAGACGCCAGAGCCGCAGGGATTAGAGACAGGCCGCTCTCTGAGGGCGTTTGCACAAAGCAGCAGTGATTGCAAAGGCCTGCAGGGGCGCACTGCTTCCAGGGTGTCGCTCACCCATGGTCAGGGCCAGCTGTACGGGAGAGCGGTGTGCAGCGGGGCCTCACTAAGCACTTCCTGTCAGTTCATCCTCTGCGGTCCCTCCTTCCCTCTGTCCTGCCTGGACCTTGGTGCAGTTGGTGTTGATGGGGCACCAGGAGTGCGAGGTGATCAGGAGAAAACAGACCTGTCGTGGTGGCTGGGGCACTGTCTCTGGGACCTTGCTGCCCTACGCCACCGCCCAGTGTCGGCCTCCTGCCTGGTCCTGACTGCAGAAAGCACAGAGCAGGTGGCCATCACAATGGCAGTCACCAGGACAGTCACCATGGCAGTCTCCATGGCAGTCACCAGGACAGTCACCATGGCAGTCTCCATGGCAGTCACCAGGACAGTCACCATGACAATAGTGACAGCAGGGACCAACCTGGCCTGCTGCCCTCTTCCTGGCTGTGCGCCCCCTCCTGGTTCTTGGGACACCTTCCCCGAGGATGTCCTTCAGCCCAAAGAAGTAGGACGCATGGGAGGTAGAGGGGACCAGCAGGGCTGAGAGCAGTCCGGGTGCAGAGACGGGAAAGCCACTGTATGTGTGGAGCAGCCAGTGCTGAGACCCAGGTGCCACAGAGGGGCTGGGATGGACGGGAACCCCACCCTCCCGCCTGCACCTCCTTGTCCTGCCACACCCGGCTGGGCACCAAGAGGGCTGCTGGTGACTCGGGTCCCCGTGGCTGGCCCTGGGGACCCAGCAGTTGATGGCCGGAGCCTGTGCGTGTCCCCTGGTCCATCTTTCTGATTCCTGAGCGCTGTCTACCTCCCGCCACTTGCTGGCTCCTGGCCAGCTCTGTGTGCCCTGCGGTGCCTGATGGCCACACACAACCACTGCCCACAGGCCCTGGCCCTCGGCTGGCTCCACGTGAACTCCACACTCCATACCTGCTGCCACCGCACCTGGCACTTCACCGCTCGTCTCCCTGCTGAGTGGCATCTGTGACACTCAGGAAACAAGGTGGCCTGAGGCATGCTCACCATGCTGCCACTTAGCAGCCACCAAGCACAGCCGAGTGAACGGCCAGTCGTTTGGTGAATGGAGCTGTGGGGCAGGTGAGGACCGCAGACGGAGGTCTGGGTTGCTCTCCGTCAGGAGAGGAGAAAGGCTGCTCACAGGTCGCAGTCCAGAGAACCCCAGCGTCGCTGTGTCCTGGTCAGTGTGACAAGAGCACAGGCCACCCAAGGGGCCAGGGTCCCCACAGCATCCAGACCACCCAAGAGGGTTACTCACTGGGGATGTGGGAAATTACTTCTAAAAATAACACAAACTCTAAATGCAAAATTAGCTATGAAAGTGAATCTTCATTTAGAATGGGAAAAGACTCAACGGATTCCACATTTTTAGACGTTAGCAGACACCACAAAATGGGAGAGCAACGTATTTTGTTATTGTTGTTAATCCTCACCCAACGGTATTTTTTCCATTGACTTTAGAGAGAGTGGAAGGGAGAGAGAGAGAAACATCAAGGTCAGAGAGAGACATCAATTGGTTACCTCCCACACATGCCCTCATGCGGGCCAGGAATCGAACCTGCAACCCAGGTGCATGCCCTTGACCAGGATTGAACCCGAGACACTTCAGTGCAAGAGCTGACTGGCACTCTAACCACTGAGCAAATGGCTGGGGCAGAAAGCAACATAAATTTTTATGAACTCAACACCCACCTTCATTGCACTTTTTTCTACAAAGTGCCAGCCTCTGTCTCTCCGAGTACCTCCCTGGGAGCCTCGCTTCCTATTACATCTTCATTTTATTACAGTCGATGCAAAAAAATACAAAATTTACAGAAATGTCAGGCATACACAGGAGGGGTTAAAATGCATTTTAGAATCGCTGCTGTGCCCGGCCAGCATGGCTCAGTGGTTGGGCGTTGACTTATGAACCAGGAGGTCAGGGTTCAATTCCCAGTCAGGGCACATGCCTGGGTTTCGGGCTCAATCCCCAGCAGATTAATGATTCTCTCTCATCATTGATGTTTCTATCTTTCTCTCCCTCTCCCTTTCTCTCTAAAATCAATTAAAAAATATTTTAAAAAATTTTTAAAAGAGAACATCTGCCGTGTTCTGTGGGGCTATTTAATGAGTGATTAAACTTCTTATTGACTTATTTATAAGGTCCCCAGACCCGTATTTCTGTAAGCTGTCTCACTGTGACAGGGGCAGTTTTGCGTGCCACTTTATGGAAATCAGAACCATCGGGGTGGGACACGCCAGTTGCACAGGATATGCTACGATACGCTGCAATGCCAAAAGTGTGCAGCACCACGTGGCTGCCCCAGTTTATTCTGTTTCACACAGTTTGCAGCCAAGTAGTCAAAAGAATGTAAACTCGTTTAAGTTTGTGTGCACCACGATGGAAAGTATCTACACTAATAAAAGCCTAGGTGGCCATCATGCCCTTGTGCCCTCACGCCCTTGCATGACGCCTTCACATCATCACAAGATGGCCGCCCACATGTCGTCACAAGATGGCCGCCACAAGATGGCCACCACAAGGAGGCTGGCAGGGGAGGGCAGTTGTGGGCAACCAGGCCAGCAGGGGAGGGCAGTTGGGGGCAATCAGGCCAGCAGGGGAACAGTTAGGGGTGATCAGGCTGGCAGGCAGAAGCGGTTAGGGGCAATCGGGCAATCAGGCAGGCAGGCAGGCGAGTGGTTAGGAGCCAGCAGTCCCAGATTGTGAGAGCGATGTCTGACTGCCGGTTTAGGCCCAATCCCGAGGGGTCCCAGATTGGAGAGAGTGCAGGCTGGGCTGAGGGACACCCCCCACCATGCACGAATTTTGTGCACCGGGCCTCTAGTTTATATATATAAAAGCCTAAGTGACTGTTACAACCGAATGACCAGAATGACCAGTCGACCAGTCACTATGATGCACACTGACCACCAGAGGGCAGACGCTCAACGCAGGGGCTGCTCCCTAGTGGTCAGTGTGCTCTCACAGCTAACCTCCCGCAGCCGGCCAACCTCCTGCGGTCCCTCCTCCACTTAATCCCCTCACCCCCAGCAGCCAGCCCCAATAGCCGGCCAGGCTGAGGGACCCCACCCGTGCACGAATTCGTGCACCAGGCCTCTAGTATTCTTATCAAGAGAATTCCCATCCTGACCAGCCTCACTGATCGCCACGCTGTGAAGCCACGGGTCTGGTGTCGGAGACTCTCATGGACAGGCCCTGGCTCCATGTGTTCTGAGTCTTGTTCCTCCTCCAGTTCCTCCGGCACAGACATCGGGGACCCTGGTGGAGCTGGGGACTTATTTTCATAATAAATATTTAATCTCCATTGTGTATTTTGTACTGAGAGCACATCTCCATCAGACAGACCACAGTGCAAGTGCGCTCAGTGACCTCCTGGCCGGCAGCTGCGGAAATGGACGGAGCAGCTGGAACCCTTCTCTGGACACACAAATGATGTGCTGCCTTGGGGGTCGATGCCTGGTACCCCAGGATACCAACTCACATGGTTTGTAGAACACCGAGGGCAGCCACCGACAGATGTCACCACTTCTCAAGCATCCGAAGTCAGTGGGGGCAGGGACCCTCACGTCCTCTTCTACCTGCTCTTGACTTTCAGTTACTGACGGTTAAGAGTGAAAGCTCGACGTGGTCTGGAATGTCTGAATCAGGTATAAAAACAAGGGTTGGCCAGGGTGTCTTAGGCATTCAGCCATCTTTTGGGCCCCTGAAGTGTCAACTTGAGTGATATTTTAGCGACACTGAGTGACTGCCATCTCAGTTTTAGTTTCGAGAGATATTCACAAGCTAGCAAGCCCCTGAATTCTGTGATTATGAAAGCCCTGGGTAAGTTAAAATTCAATGTAATTTATCTTGTAATTAGGCTCACGGAAGCTCTTCTTTTCTTAATTTAGCACAGATTAATTTCCATACTCTGCTGGAGACCTTTGACATAAGGTCTCCGATGTTAGCGATTAACTTAATGTTGACCTGGGTCCTAACGCCGCAGCACGCCTCCCTCTGTATGGGCCGCATCCTCCTTGCTTTGTGGCAAAAACAATGGTCCCTGATTTTCTGACTCGCCTTGACAGCCATGCACGACGTTTGGGGACATTTGGCGTATTAATTTCACCGCCGACGTCCTCTGAGCTTTCTCTCGCATTCATCTTCATCTTTTTACTGATTTCACATTATGTCCATGTCACGCAGCGGCCTCGCAGCCTCTCCGGAATGAGTCGGTATTTTAATTAATTGATTCCATTTTGGTATCATCCAAAAAGTGAAGCTGAGTGCTTATTAAGCATGCCAAATTATAATGCAGTTCATAAATTTATTTCTGAGAAGTGGCAAAGTTACCCATTAGCCCTGAGGACTTACTAAGTGACTCACTAGTGAGGGATAGGCGAAGGATTCTCCGTGTCGCCCGGCAGGGTGAGGGCGGCCAGCGGATGACACACACGCATTTGCTGTCGCCGGGGTTGTCTCCATTCTTGCTAGACATCCCACGGCTAAAGGTAGTGGTGTGTTTTCCACATTGTGACTGCTCTGCCTTGCCTTACTTGTGCGACTCTGCAGCACAGGTGCTGGTGCCGCCTGCCTGGGCAACGCCCCGCCCACCACCAGGAGACCGCACGGTGTTGATGGAAATGTTTTCTTTTCCCCAAACAAGTGCACGTGCACACACAGAGCGCACGCAGGCGCACACTAACCAGGCTTCAAACGCAGGAGGTCCTCTAATACACGTACCGGCCCCTCTTTCCTTCCTCTACCCCGACCTCCCAGGCTGCGTAAAGATGACCTCCGGTGACCTGCAGGCTGCCTGGGCCTCAGGCATCAGCTGCTCAACACCCAGGACCTCCCTCTGCTCCTGTGGACACGAGGCTCAGTGTCCTTCAGCCTTCACGGTCACTCAGTATTTTCATCTCCTTCTATGCCACCTCACAACAAACAAACACACACGAGTATAAAAGTTTTAAGGAGCCCTGGCCGGTGTTGCTCAGTGTTTACAGTGTGGGTCCTCGCGCCAAAGGGTGGAAGGTTCTATTCCCAGTCAAGGCCACATACCTGGGTTCGATCCCCTGGCCCCAGTCGGGGTGTGTGCAGGAGGCAACCATGTTTCTCTTCCCCCCCCTCTCCCGCCCCGCTTCCTCCCACCCTCCAGCTCTCTCTAAAAATCAATGGAAAAAGGATCCTCCAGTGAGGATTAACAATAACAAAAAAAAGTTTTAAGGAGCCTAATAATGATGAAATTCGGGTTAAAACACCATGGCACACCTGTTCTGAGGGCAGCCGAGGTCACTCCAGGGCCCTCAATGTACAAGGGGAATGCATCCCTGCCATCGAGACTCCTGGCGTCCTGGTTCGGTGGGACAGACAGACAGCACAAGGGCTCCAGGAGGGACAGACAGACAGCACAAGGGCGCCAGGAGGGACAGACAGACAGCACAGGGCACCAGGAGGGACAGACAGACAGCACAGGGCGCCAGGAGGGACAGACAGACAGCACAGGGGCGCCAGGAGGGACAGACAGACAGCACAGGGGCGCCAGGAGGGACAGACAGACAGCACAGGGGCGCCAGGAGGGACAGACAGACAGCACAGGGCACCAGGAGGGACAGACAGACAGCACAGGGCGCCAGGAGGGACAGACAGCACAGGGCGCCAGGAGGGACAGACAGACAGCACAGGGCGCCAGGAGGGACAGACAGACAGCATAGGAAGCCAGGAGGGACAGACAGACAGCACAGGGGCGCCAGGAGGGACAGACAACACAGGGTGCCAGGAGGGACAGACAGACAGCACAGGGCGCCAGGAGGGACAGACAGCACAGGGTGCCAGGAGGGACAGACAGACAGCACAGGACGCCAGGAGGGACAGACAGCACAGGGTACCAGGAGGGACAGACAGACAGCACAGGGCGCCAGGAGGGACAGACAGACAGCACAGGGCGCCAGGAGGGACAGACAGCACAGGGCGCCAGGAGGGACAGACAGATAGCACAGGGCGCCAGGAGGGACAGACAGACAGCACAGGGCGCCAGGAGGGACAGACAGACAGCACAGGGCGCCAGGAGGGACAGAGAGACAGCACAGGGTGCCAGGAGGGACAGACAGACAGACAGCACAGGGCACCAGGAGGGACAGACAGACAGCACAGGGCGCCAGGAGGGACAGACAGACAGCACAGGGCGCCAGGAGGGTCTTCATCCAGGTGTCGGCACCACATGGTTGGGGTAATGGGTGTCGCTCCCAGCTCACCTGCCTCTGAGGTGTCCGCCCGGAGCGACGGGGGCGGGCCGCTGTGTGGAGCAAAGGCACCCTCGCTGCTGTCCCCGGGAGCTTCCTGTTGGTCCTTTCCAAACCCCTCAAGGTCCCCACAGGCACGGCCCCTCTGGCCTCAGAGCCACCCCGTTTCCAGCAGCGAAGTCGGATCACGCCGGGCGGGGTCCACTTTCCACAAGGGCCTCCGGGGCGGGGCCTGCGCTGGTTGTCGCCACCGCACGGCCGGAGGGACGTGATTCCAGCTGCCATCACACTCCACGCAAATGAGACCAGGACACCGAGGAACGGAGAGCGGGCCTCGAACCCAGGGACAGGAAGTCAGAACGTCGGCACCCAGGTCAGAACGGGCTCCTGCGAGTGCTGGGGGAATGGGGCGGTCGGGCCTGGAAAAGGCTGAGGAGATGGCGGTGATGCGAGCAAAACTGTCGACCTTGACTGGCCAGCTCCAGGGCACTGACGGGCGTGTCCTCTTCTACTCAGGGACCTACCTGCACCGTCCCCTGCAGTGCGAGCTTTATCACACCCGCTCCACGCGCTGTGACAGAGCAAGGCACACAGCTGCCCTGGGAGCAGCGCCACGCCCGCGTCCCGCCCCCAGGCTGACTGCACACACACACGCACACACACACACACACACATACATACACATATAAACACACATACATACACATACATACACATATACACATACACATATACACATACATACACACATACATACACATATACAAACACATACATACACATATACACATACGCACACATAAACACACATACATACACATACACACATACATACACATATACAAACACATACATGCACATACATACACATATACATACACATACACACACACACACACACACACACACACACACACACACACGGTCGTCTCTGGCCCAGGCGCAGCTCTCTCTGGACCTCACCATCAGAGGATCTCTGGCAGGAAGGAAGAGGTTATTTTTTAAGAAACAAATATTATTTTCTTATCCAGTTTTCTCTATTATAAAGATAAACTGCTTGGTTTTTCAGCAGGAAAATCGCCTTGAAATATACCGTGGGCACGACACTGTCCAGGGAGCACGTGAGCACGCGGCAGTAATCAGTCAGGACGGCACAGACGGAGCGCCCGCATCGCCGCGTCGCCCAAGGCTGAGAGGAGGACTAGTGAGGACTAAACACGAAGTGAACAGCGCGTGGCGAGCGCCGGATGCACTCGTAACAGCTCAGAGGCGGAACTTCAGAGTGAAGATGCACTTTCTTCTCACCTGTCTCCAAACGATGGCTTGCGTTGGCATGGCAACGGGGCAGGAGTGGCCCCTTGGCCTGTGCTCCTTGGGGCCTCCCTGAGGTGGCAGCAGGGCCCCCGGATGCACCAGCCCACTTGCCTATCCCCGCCGTCCTCGGCACCCAGCTCCTTTCCCAGGGGCGCCAACTGCGAGGGCCGCGCCGCCTCTCTCCCCACGCGAGAGCAGTGAGCCTCTGAGCTCGGCGGCCTTCCCGCAGGAACACGGCTGCTTCCCCCTCTGGCTCTCTTGTCCTGGTTAATGTTAATCCTCACCTGAGGCTATTTCCTCTATTGATTTTCTAGAGACAGTAGAAGGGAAGGAAGGGGGAGAAAGAGAGCGAGAGAGAATCAAACCTGCAACCCAGGGAGGTGGCCTTGACTGGGAATCGAACCCGAGACCTTTGGGTGTGCAGGTGGATGCTCTGACCACTGAGCCACACAGGCCAGGGCTCTCGTCCGTCCTGGGAGCTGCCTTAGAGAAAATGCATCTGACGTGTGAGTCCCACCAAAACGTTCATCAGCAACATGTCCTCCTGGACTGCCCTCCCCGTGTGAGCAAGGTCGAACACTGCCATACTGAGCCTGGACGGGTCAGCCCCAGAGCTGGCCTAAACAGGCAGCTCCCCTGGGTCCCCCCCCAGGGCCAGCAGCCTCCCAGGCCTGCCCTGCCCTGCCATGCCCAACACAGAGCTGCCCAGCACGGGTGCCGACTGAGTCTCCCCTGGGAACTCCTTTCAGTTGAGGAAAACCTGACAGCGGCGAGGCGCACAAGCACACTTCGATGGTTAACGGTTGTGTGGCCGTGGCGGCCGTGGTGGCCGTGGCGGACAAACATCGAAGGTCTCATCATGGCGGAGATTCTGTCGGATGGAGAGGGAGTTCTGACTCTAGAAACCGATGAATGGGAGGCTATCTCTCTTTTAAAAAACATTTAAAAACATTTTTTTATTGATTTCAGAGAGGAAGGGAGAGGAAGAGAGATAGTAACATCAATGATGAGAATCATTGGTAGGCTGACTCCTGCACGCCCCCTACTGGAGATTGAGCCTGCAACCCAGGCATGTGCCCTGACCAGGAATCGAACCTGAGACCCTTCAGTCCGCAGGCCAACGCTCCATCCACTGAGCCACACCAGCGGGGCTAGGAGGCTGTTCCTCGTGCAGCTGTAACAAGGTGGCCAGCCCTCGTCTACCAGGGCCCCGGGGTCCGGCACGTGGGTCCCGCCCTCCTTGCCACGACGCCATCACCTCCAGGCCCCACGAAGTCCGAGAGCACACCTAGGCCTGGGCCTTTGTTGATACCTCAGCCCAAGGCCTCGCGCTGGACGAGACCTGCGGGAGGGAGCCGGCCTCCGAGGCCGGCCTGCCAGGGGGTGTTTGGTCTCGGCGGGTGTGGGCAGGGCGTCGGGCCTGAAAGGCCTGCAGAGAAGGCCGGGCTCCACCGATCTGCCCGACAGGATCCGGTGCATCCGCCGTGAAGGGCTCAGGGCAGAGAGCGGCAAGCAAGCCGGAGGGTTCCTGCCGGCCGGGAGGCAGCTCAGGGCTGGAGCCTGCGCTGAGGCTTCGGAGAGGGAGTGACGAAGTCAGGGTGGCCCCATTTTTGTGACCTGGGACCAGGAAGACCAGACTCTGAAGTACGTTTAGATGTGTTTGATTGACAGCTGGGGGCTCAAAAGAACCCCCGACCCAGCCCTCCCCGTGCACGAAGATCAGGGATGGAGGTGCCGGTGACCGGAGGCTGGGAGGTTGCAGGGACCTGCTCCGTGGCCCCGGGTGCACAGCTCTGAGGGGGCGCGGGCCTGCCCCGCTGCAGTGACAGAGCACTGCCCGCACCTCCCGTGCCACCGGGTGGGCCGGGCTCCGCCTTCTGACGGACGGCCCACCTGGCACACACTGCCTGCGCCCCTGCCCCAGCTCACGTTGAAATTAGCTGAAAATGAAACACACACAGGAGGGACACAGAAGAAATGACACACAGGCGCTCCACTGTGACCAGAACTTGCTGATAGCCCCGGGGCACCGGAAGCGCGGCACCAGCCGCGAGAGGCCGGCGGTGCCCGTGAGGTGAGGCGCCCGAGATGACGCGTGCCACCGCCGGAGCGCCGGAGCTGCCCACAGAGCCGGCAGCTTACTAATTATTCCATGTGGCTGTTAACTGGCTTCTGTGACTCTGTTACAGTCCAAACAGAACTCCCCGTCTCTGCCCGACGCCCTGGCCTCCGCCGTCTCGCGGCCTTGGTGACCCACAGCCCTCCCGTCTCTCCTTCTTGTTGCCTGAGGTCTGTTCCCAGACGTCGCTGGGTCCTTAGAGCCGGGCGCACCGAGGACCCTGCCCAGCGCCTCTTCCCAGTTCACTCTGGAAAAGCCACGGCTCCCAGGCCCACGTGGCCCGCACCCCTCACCTTCCCCTCTGTCCTCACCGCGGCCGCCTGCCGCAGGCCTCTCCAGGCTCTGCCGTTCTCTGCCTGGGACACTCTTTGCCCAGGTACCGACTCGGCGAGCTCCCTCACTTCCTGCCGCCCTGGGCTCCATGCCCCTTCTCGGCAAGACCTCGCGCCCGCGGCTTTATGCTGCAACCACCCCTCCCCCGTCTCCTTCTTTCTGCACCACCACCGCCTGCCCACAGGCCGAACCACTAGTTCCTTTCTCGCGTGCCTGTCCCCTCCCCCACAGAACCGCAGCTCCTGGAAAGCTGGACCTTGCCCAGTGGACCCCGAGTTCCTGGACACTGACTGGCACACAGTAGCACCCACAAAGAACTTTTGGCGAATGAATGAGCTCTCACCGGTGTCCACGGGCCCATCCGTGTGGCCTGTGGGTCGGGTCCTCAGCCCCACTGCGGGCGCCCGCAAGCAGACCCGCTGAGACAGAGGACACTCAACAAGAACGAGTGCGTGTCTGCAGCGTGGCGCCAGCAGCTCCTGCATGGGGGCGTTTGCGTGTGTCTGTGCTTTCACACCAGGTACACGTCTGGAAGAATCCATCGGAGCTGCCCACGAAGCCCCTCTGGGCACGGGATTAGGTAAAACCAAGTCGCAAGCCTCTCGACTCTGGTGGTTGGTGCGGTGATCAGGAATTACACCTAAAATAATTTGTTTTTAAGGTATGTTCTGTGCGGGAGGGCTGAAGGCCGCGGATCCCAACCGAATCTGCCCGTTTCCTCCTTCAGAGGTGGCGGCCCGTCTGCCAGGTGGGCGCAGGCACTGGCCCGCCCCGCCCAGGGTAAGTTAAGACAAGAACTGAAGCACCGACAGAGGTATTTCCCGCCCAACCAGACGGATGCGCCCAGGCCTCGTGAGGGGACTGTTCTTTCCGGGGGGACACGAGCGGAGTGGGGGCTCCGGGCCCAGAGTAGCTGGCGAAAGCTGGACGGAGGCCGCGCTCTGGGCGGCGTTGCTGCAGCTGAGTCCCCTCCGCCCCCAGCTCCCCGGCGTTCATCCCGCTGGTTCCAGGCCGTCTCTCCCAGCCCCTGCCAATCTCTGCATTCCGACCTCAGGTCTTCCGTTCAGAAAGCAGCCGGGTTTGCTAATCTTCTCCGTAAACATGTATTACAGTCTTGGGATTTTATCAAACCGTGTCCACAGAGTAATTACAGAAAGAATAGTGCATTATTTGCATATCTCGTATGTAAAGGGTTACTTATGTAATTATCGAATGTAACTCAGAATAAGCTGTTTGGCTCCCTTTCATCGTGAGCCAAACACCGGCTTTGAAAGGAATGCCTTTAAACTCAATAATATAAAGGCACATGTAATGTTGAGTACAACTCCAGCTTAAGTGAGTCAGACATGAAAGTATTTAGGAATGGGATTCTAGCGCAGGTTAACTTTAGACCCTTTTTAAAAAGAAGGCAGGTATCTGTGGCCCCGGTAGACAGGGATATTATCTCCTTCAGGAATTCTTGCGCGCCGGCTTTTAGGCAGCGTCCAGTCCACCGCACTTTTGTTGTTTTAAGCTCCCAGCATAACAAACCTCAGCGCCTGCCGTCGGCACCTGGAACAGGTAAAAGCGAGGCCTTGATCATCGCCCCTCCAGACATTTGCTTTCCGAAGCTTCATACAGAGAGGGGCGGGAGAAGAAGAGAAAAACGAGGAGGCGTGAAAGCCCCCACAAGAAAGAGAGCAAAGCATTGAATGTTGTTTATCCTGATGGAAGAGCAGATTGGGGCTCAGCCTTTCCCAGACCAGACCAGGTGAGCATTTTCCAGGACGACGCAGCTGTGCTGCGGGGCTGCCCCGCCCGCAGGCACCTGGGACGTCCCTCAAAGGACGTGGGTGGGAGCCAGGTGAGTCCAGAGACCACTTCCACTGTCCGTTCCAAGTAGAGCTGGGGCTTGGGCCACAGCTGAAATTCACACATGTGTGTGCACATGTGCACACAGGCACTCATGCACATGCACACCCACACGGACACATGCACACAGAGATGCACATGTGGTCAGAAAATTCACATGTGCGTGCATACACATACATGCATACACATGAACTCATGAGCATGTGTGTCTATAAGCACGTGAACATATATGTGTGCACAGAGACGTGCGTGCATGCAGAGATATACACGCATACACACATGCTCACGCATACACACATGCGCGCGCGCACACACACACACACACTGCCCTATTTAAGTTTTCAACAAGAACTTAAATCTAAGCACCAAAGAGAGGAGCAAGGTTGAAAGGGACTGAACCTCAACTTTGATGTCAACACCCCGCTTTTTGGAGAGCAGCCATATCTTTGATCCTACACACACTGTTAAGAGTCAAGTGTCTTGAATCCTGATCAGTTGGAGTATAACAAATTGTGCAGTTATTTCCAGTTTAAGGTAGCTTGCAGGTGACTCACCGTGGGATAGAATGACAAGCAGCACCGTCTCCAGAATTCCTCCAGTGAACAGAGACAGTTAAATAAATTACATTAGTCCCAGAGTGTTGAAAAACTGGAGCGATTTCCATGACATTCATTTGACATCTGGTACTAGCCTTTCATATGTTCAAAGCATCTTCTCTTCCTTCCCAGGTTTGCCAGGGAGCATCCCTGCCCGGGGCGGTGCTGCTGCACGCGTGCGCTTCCCCTTGACAAGGGTGAAGTCAGGTGTTAGGACAGAACACGGAGCAGACGAGGGCTGTGCTCCAGGCTCCCACTCCGCTGGCTCTGGGCAGGCTGCTCTGCCCATAAAGCGGAAGGGTGACGCTGGGCGGGTTCTACGACTCCTCGTAGCCGGGAATGTTTCATTCCTTCTTGCCCAGCTGCCTGCCTGTCCCGTTGTGGATTCTAGTCCGACCGCCCTCCCCACGGTGGCGACCTTGAAAAAGAACCCCTCTGGTTCCTCGCAGACACTCATTGAAAGCTACTCAGGAGATCCCCCACTGAGAACTGTGGTCTAGAAGCAAGTGAGATATTGTTATTATTAGAGTTATGGTGTCAAGAAACTGATCAAGTCAGGATGTCGTCGCTGGGGAGCCAGCAAGGGCTGTCGGGGAGATGCAGGGGGTGAGTTAGGGAGCTGGTTCCAGGTGGACACAGCTGCCTCGGCCTCTCCTCAACTTTCCACCGTGTGGTCAGGCCGAGGGGCGAGCACGTGACCCGGGACATCTGGTCCCTCACTCCCCTGGACACAGGGATGGACTGGCTGGGAGGGCCCAGGGATTAAAGCGTATGGCTGGCCCTGGCTGGCGGCTCAGTTGGTTGAGTGTCATCCTGTGCACCAAAAGGCTGCGGGTTCAATTCCCCGTCAGGGCGCACATCTACGTGGCAGCTTCAATTCCTGGTTGGGGTGCATATGAGAGGCAACCGATCAATGTTTCTCACTCACATTGACGTTTCTCTCCCTCTCTCCCCCTTCTTCTCTCTAAAATCAATAAACATGCCCTTGGGGGAGGGTATTTTTAAAGCTACGTCTTTGGTGAGAGGTGCTCTCTCTCCCCCTCAGTGTCTCTCAGTGAGGACTGGCTGAGCTTGGCAAGGTTTCCCACAAGAAGGAGAATGCCAGCTGCCGGGCAGAGCTCACGAGGATCTGTGAACCCCTGGCCCTGACTGCGGCAGCCCCGTGCCAGGGATCCTCAATGCCACGCTGAACCCTTCCCTGTTCAGCTGCGTGAGGCCTCACCCGGAAGCCGGGGAAGCTCCGTGGCTCGGTCCAGGGATGACAGGGAATATGGTGAGACCCACCCCGGAGGCGGCACAGCCTGTGGGTGCCATGGGAGGTTGGAGAGAAGGGAGGTGTCCTGGGGAGAGGGCTCAGAGGCCCTGGTGGGGAGGACACGCTTCTCCCGCGGGCTCTGTGCTCAGGGCCTCGGAACCCGCCCCGGTCTGTCAGCTTCCCTGTTCCCGGCCTGAGCAGCCCAGCGCTCCGGCGCCCGGTGCAGAGTGGGCATGCTAGTGCTGGCCAGGCACTGAGGAAGGAGTGAGGCGACTGAATGAGCGGCCACGAGGGACCAAAGGGCCTGGGGTGCGCCGTGGGCTGTGCAGACACGCGCGTTGTCATGTCGGAGAGAGGGAGCTTGCTGGGCAATGAGGAGAAAGTCACCACAGCTGAGCATGACAGGCCCTGGGCCTGGGCGTCCTGCTGCGCCTGCTGCCATCCCAGCGCCGCGGGGCTGGGCAGTGACGCGGACTCAGTTCCCCGGAATTCCTGGTGGTGCCCCGCACTCAGAGCCTGGCCCAGCGGCTTGCCCAGAGAACCAGGAACGCCTACAGCAAAACTCTATGACCGTCAACTCCAAGGGGAAAGGAAGGCGCCGTCCAGGGGGGAAAGCAGCCCAGATGGCCGCCTGAAACGGGGCCGCCTTTGCGGGGACCTGGAGACTTGGATCTGCGAGGAGGGGTGGGAAGTGGGGTGGCACCTGTGCTGGGCCCCTGCGCGTGATGGCAGCTCTGTCGGCGTGAGAACCAGCTGCCTCCTGCAGGGACGGAGAGTGCGGGGCGAGCCAGGCCGCACGTCCATGCAGCCGCCCCGGACAGTGTACGTGGGCTGAGGTCACCGCTCAGCCAAGGCAGACGCTGCGCACCTCGTGTTGGAGGCGGCGGTTCTGCGCTGCTGTGCCTTTTCCCACTTGACCCGAGTTAACAAGCGTTCTGGCCCACGAGCAGCCCCGCATACGAGCAGGACACTGTCACGTGGGGAGAGGAGGCAGAGTGCGAGGATCCGGGATGGGACCGTGGGGCTGGGGCTGGGGCTGGGGCCGGGATGGCAGGGAGGCTGCCTAAGCCTGGGAAGTCACGTGTCTAGGGTCCTAGGTGCCCTGACCAGCCAGAGCATGGGACTCGGCTGCCACGGAGCAGGGGGAGGGAGGTGCGGTGACCTGGGCTGTGGTGGCACCAGATGAGGAGCCTGTGTGGGTGCAGGAGGGAGTGTGGGCCTGGCCAATGAGACGGGATGGCAACATCTCAGCACTGGGACAGGTGTTGGGAGCCGAGCATCCGTCAGCCCCATGCCCACGGAGAGCTGGGAGGGGCTCTGCGGTCTGGCCCAGGAGACCAGCCTGTACTGGCCATGCTGTTTCTGTATGCACAGAGACACAGAGAAACATGTACATATACATGTGTGCACATATGTGCATACACGTGCACATGCATACACACTCATATGCATGTGCATGCACATGCATAAACTCGCACATGCACACACTCACACGCACATGCATACACTGTCGCATGCCCGCACATGCACATGCACCGACATATGCATACATACTCACACACACATGCGCGCACACAGGCACATGTGTGCACAACCCCCAGGCAGCAGAGGACGTGGCCCACACGTGTGAGGAAGAGGCAGCAGCCAGCCAGCCTCTGGGAGCACCACTGAGCGTGCAGGACCCAGCGCCCTGGGCAGGTGAGGCCTCCCCAAGGCAACGCGGTCCAATCAGCCAGGGCGGGAGCCACAGTCATGGGCTCGACGGGGACCTGTGGGCCAGTGAGGTTTCACGTGTTTACAGAGAGAAGACCGTGTCCGTGGGCGGAGGGAGGTCCCCGGCGTTGGACGTGCTGGACTAAGACGCCGGGAGACACTCTTCCCCACGGGCAGTGCCCGGCACCTTCCTCGTTTCCTCTAAGGAGCCCCATCCAGGTGCGCCTGCACAGAGCAGAGGTAAGGGTCCCTGGTAGGACAGAGGGAAGATGCAAAGAACCAGATGCTGAAACTGCACAGAACAAATCTGGTTCGTGACCACCTGGGGGGCTCGTTGACATGTCCATTTCCCAGAGGACGTGGGGGACAGTCATCTCACGGGAGGGGGCAGCATGGCTCGGCGGTCTGGCTCCTTTTGTCTGCCCGGGGCTGCCAGACCCAGCGTCAGCGTGGCCAGAAGCAAAGCTCCCAGTCCCCGTGTTTGGACGACACGTCTGTGGAGAACAGGGGTCAGGTCACAAGGACGTTCACGGGCCACAGGCTGCAGAGCTGGCACATGAGCAATTTCTGAGTCTGGTTCGACCTCGAACCCGGGCACCTGCTGCCGCTCCTGAGGCTGCCAGTGACCGACGCCTGGCGCGAGGCAGTTACCACCGTGCATGATGGGAAAGGGCACACCGTCTGTCTGGCTTCAGGCCCAGCTGGACCTGGTTGCTCAAATTCTGGTGAGGTCTCCAGTGTCTGGGGGCCACGAGCGCCACACCCACCCTCCCGGCTCCGGGCGCCCCGCCCAGCGGCCGATGACATCGCCGCCCTGCCTCCCCCACCCCCGTCCTCAGTGCTCCTCTGGGACAGGCAGCAGGGGGCCTCTCCGCAGGTCTCTCAGGCAGGAACGGGTTTCCTCCAGGAAGCCCCGCAGCGGCAGCTCTCAGGGCGGCTTCGGGTGAGCGCTGAGGGCCACCTGCGTGGTCCATGCTGGTTTGGTGAGAACCTCAGGTGGAGGCAGCTGGTGCTGAACGGACGCAGGCCCCGCGCGTCTCCATAAGGCACTCTATAGGCAGCCAGGCCAGCAGCGCATCCGCTCCTCTGTAACACAGGAACCTCAGAGCCCGCAGTGCACCCCACAAGGGGGCCGAGGGGGCCAGGGGACCAAGGGCGCTGCGTTCCCAGGAGGGGGCCATGTTCCCGGGAGGGGGGCCTTGTTCCCGGGAGGGGGGCCTTGTTCCCGGGAGGGGGCTGTGTACCCCGGAGGGGGCCGTGTTCCTGGGAGGGGGCTGTGTTCCCGGGAGGGGGCTGTGTTCCCGGGAGGGGGCTGCACAGGAGGAGGCGAGGCGGCGGCGACTGGGAAGGGAAGTGGGAAGTGCCTGTGGTTCCAGAAGCAGGGCCTTTAGAACAGGCAGAGGCTCTGAGCGGCGGCTCCTCCCTGGGCCTGCAGCCTGGGGGTCGGGCCTCCTTTCTGTCAAGGACACAGCCGGCCTCTCTCCCTACTGCGCCTGGGGTGTGGGGGGGGGAGTGACCGAGGCTGCCAATCCTCCCACAGGCAAGTCAGGGCAGCGGGGTAGCACGAAGGCCATCTCTGGTCCTCCTGCCACCACTGCCCCGCAGACTACCTACCGGGCCAGCAGCCACCGGGTCGAGCCGGTGTGCGCTCAGGGCTGCTCCGGCCGCAGGGCCCCTGGGGCCTCACCTGGCCCTGCGATGGCTGAGCTCATGGACTGGAGGGAGGAGTGAGACGCCAGCCCCGGAGGCGGCGCTGGGTGTGACCACTGGGATGGTCACAGGTCACAGGTGGTCCTCCATCCGCAGGTGTGTCCTCCAGCTCTGTCAGCCAGGACAACATGGAGCTGTCTTTCTGGGTAGAGCCAAGTGCACGGGGTCATGTGCTCAGGGCGATCTGAAACGAATTCCCTCCGTCATTCCTGTGTGTGATGCCGCCTTAGCCCAGCAAGTAGGCAGCTGGCTCTACCCCGTGAACCTTAGGTGCCACGGAGGCAGGATGGACCCTAAGACACTCAGGTAAAAAGCCTGGTGCCGGCAGACATACCACTTACTGGCTCTGGAATCAGAGCATCAAGAAATAACAATTATCCTGAGACTTCACCAGCTGAACTAGGAGGTATTTGCAGAGTCGCTGCTGTCACGTTTGAAGGTTTAAAGGAGAGAGCAACATGGCTTCGTGATGTGAGCTGAGTAAGGCAGAGAGTCCTCAGAGCTGGGAAAGCTGAAGCCCGGTCTTCAGAGAAGATCTGGGGTGGGATGCCAGGACATCTAGGGTTTATTCCTAGGAAATAAGAATATTTTTAACACTCGTACATGCATGGGGACGAGATCTCTAGAGGGGCTAGAGGTTTTGCAAGAAAGAAAAGCAAACCCTCCTTTGTTTGCCTCTGAAACAGGGATGATAAACTCACTATTGCTCCCAACCAGCATCAGACAAAGTGTGCCAAATGGATGGAAGGAAGGAAGGAAGGAAGGAAGGAAGGAAGGAAGGAAGGAAAGAAGGAGGGAAGAGGGAAGGAAGGAAGAGGGAAGGAAGGAAGGAAGAAGGGAGGGAGGAAGGAAAGAAGAAGGTAGGGAAGGGAGGAAGGAAGGAAGAGAGAAGGAAGGAAGAGGGAAGGAAGGAGGGAACGAAGGAAGGAAGGAAGAGGAAAGGAAGGAAGGAAGGAAGGAAGGAAGGAAGGAAGGAAGGAAGGAAGAAGGGAGGGAAGGGAGGAGGAAAGGGAGGAAGGAAGGGAGGAAGGAAGGAAGGAAGGAAGGAAGGAAGGAAGGAAGGAAGGAAGGAAGGAAAGGAGGGAGGAAGGAAGGAGGGAAGGAGGAAAAAGAGGAAGGGAGGAAAGAAGGGAGGGGAGGAAGGAGAGAAGGAAGGGAGGAAGGAGAGAAGGAAAGAGGGAAGGAAGGAAGGAAGGAAGGAAGGAAGGAAGGAAGGAAGGAAGGAAGGAAGGAAGGTTGGATGGGCGAAAGGAGGGACAGAAGGTTGGAGGGAAGGTTGGATGGAAGGTTGGAGGGAAGGTAGGATGGAGGGAAGGAGGGATGGAAGGTTGGATGGACGGTTGGATGGAAGGTTGGATGGAAGGTTGGAGGGAAGGTTGGATGGAGGGAAGGAGGGATGGAAGGTTGGATGGACGGTTGGATGGAAGGTTGGACAGAAGGTTGGAGGGAAGGTTGGATGGAGGGAAGGAGGGATGGAAGGTTGGATGGACGGTTGGATGGAAGGTTGGACAGAAGGTTGGAGGGAAGGTTGGATGGAGGGAAGGTTGGAGGGAAGGTTGGATGGACGGTTGGATGGAAGGTTGGAGGGAAGAAGGGATGGAAGTTTGGATGGACGGTTGGAGGGAAGGTTGGAGGGAAGGTTGGAGGGAAGGTTGGACGGAAGGTTGGAGGGAAGGTTGGAGGGAAGGAGGGATGGAAGGTTGGAGGGAAGTTTGGAGGGAAGGAGGGATGGAAGGTTGGACGGAAGGTTGGAGGGAAGGTTGGACGGAAGGTTGGAGGGAAGGTTGGAGGGAAGGAGGGATGGAAGGTTGGAGGGAAGTTTGGAGGGAAGGAGGGATGGAAGGTTGGATGGAAGGTTGGACGGAAGGTTGGAGGGAAGGTTGGAGGGAAGGTTGGAGGGAAGGTTGGAGGGAAGGTTGGATGGACGGTTGGATGGAAGGTTGGACGGAAGGTTGGAGGGAAGAAGGGATGGAAGATTGGATGGACGGTTGGATGGAAAGTTGGAAGGAAGGTTGGAGGGAAGGTTGGATGGAGGGAAGGAGGGATGGAAGGTTGGATGGACGGTTGGATGGAAGGTTGGACAGAAGGTTGGGAAGGTTGGAGGGAAGGTTGGACGGAAGGTTGGAGGGAAGGTTGGACGGAAGGTTGGAGGGAAGAAGGGATGGAAGGTTGGATGGACAGTTGGATGAAAGGTTGGACAGAAGGTTGGAGAGAAGGTTGGATGGAGGGAAGGAGGGATGGAAGGTTGGATGGAAGGTTGGACGGAAGGTTGGAGGGAAGGTTGGAGGGAAGGTTGGAGGGAAGGTTGGATGGACGGTTGGATGGAAGGTTGGACGGAAGGTTGGAGGGAAGGTTGGACGGAAGGTTAGACGGAAGGTTGGAGGGAAGGTTGGACGGAAGGTTAGACGGAAGGTTGGAGGGAAGGTTGGACGGAAGGTTGGAGGGAAGGTTGGACGGAAGGTTGGAGGGAAGAAGGGATGGAAGGTTGGATGGACGGTTGGATGAAAGGTTGGACAGAAGGTTGGAGAGAGGTTGGATGGAGGGAAGGAGGGATGGAAGGTTGGATGGAAGGTTGGACGGAAGTTTGGAGGGAAGGTTGGAGGGAAGGTTGGAGGGAAGGTTGGACGGAAGGTTGGAGGGAAGGTTGGACGGAAGGTTGGAGGGAAGGTTGGATGGACGGTTGGATGGAAGGTTGGATGGAAGGTTGGAGGGAAGGTTGGAGGGAAGAAGGGATGGAAGGTAGGATGGACGGTTGGATGAAAGGTTGGACAGAAGGTTGGAGGGAAGGTTGGATGGAGGGAAGGAGGGATGGAAGGTTGGATGGACGGTTGGATGGAAGGTTGGACGGAAGGTTGGAGGGAAGGTTGGATAGAGGGAAGGAGGGATGGAAGGTTGGATGGACGGTTGGATGGAAGGTTGGACGGAAGGTTGGAGGGAAGGTTGGATAGAGGGAAGGAGGGATGGAAGGAAATAATCCCACCATCCCTGCAGAAGCCAGCCTCCAAATCCAACACGACACCCAATTCCATCTGCACACGCTGAGGACGGCTCTCGGTGTGAAATTGTCTAAAAGCCAGTGCTCCGGCCTTCGCTGGCCCTCTGAGCACAGCGGCCATGCTGAGGGCCGAGGGGGACTGTCCGCTGGGCACCAGTGCCTACACGAAAGGAAGGTTCCCCTCGGTGGGTGTTTGCTGTTTCCTCTCTAATTCACTCTCCGTAGCACCTCAGGTCACGACCTGCCCGGTGGGTTTCCACACCCACTGATGGTTCACAGCCCACAGTTTAAAAGCAATGCTGCAGAGGAGGGGCACGGAGGCAGCCGCCCCTCGGGGACAGCGGGGTGGCCAGATACACCCCAGCCGTGTCCTCTGCTCATGTCCATCTCACCTCTGACTTGAGCAGCCATTCCTGAAGCTCAGGGACAGGAAGGGACGTGGGGACAGCCTGCTGCCCCCGGGGCGGCCGTGACCCTGCACATGCGCAGGACGGACATGGCACCTCCTGAGTGGTCATTAACGGCACGCCCTCCCCTCACTCTGCGTCAGGGTCCGGAAGACCAGACGGGAGCTGATGCTGCGCACCTGGGCTGCAGGGTCCCGTTGCCCGGAGGACAGGTGTCGTTCACACGTGACAGGAGGGAAAGCTGAGGCTCAGGTGAGCCGCTAACTCCCTGGAGGTGCCCACCGTGTGGCCATTCGGCCCCAGCCCCGCAGGCCCAGGAAGCAGGAGAGTGAGATGGTCTAGGAGGCGGGGCGACGGAGAAGGATGTGCCAGACCGGACAAGCCTAAGCGAGCCAGGTGCCTGTGGACAGTGAGAGGTCATGTGGCTCCTGGCGCACAGCAGGTGCTCGCCGACACCTCTGAACAGCAGGGTCTCCGGTTCAGGGAGGAAGAGCTGGCTCTCTCCACGCTGCACCAGGCTGGAGGCGCCTGGGGAGCTGGGTCCCTCACCCCGTCCGCCACACCCCCTCCCCGGGCTGCATCTCAGGCCTTTGAAGCTGAGTCTGGGAAGCCCTTCAGGGCTGGGGCTCCGCCTTCAAAGGCCAGGCACCGGGATTTCCCAGGACAGAGGGGCCTAGAGGCAGGGGGTGCGGCTGGGGAACTCCAGGGGAGCCCAAGCGCCCTGAGAGCTGGGGGTTCCCCCAGCACCAGGCTTCCACACCAGGGCCAGAGCGACCCAAAGATGCCCCAGAGATGCCATCCAGGAGGCGAGGCTGGAGGTGGGGAAGGCCCACTGTCCTCACCTCCAGCATCCGGTCACTTGCTCACGGCTGCGCTGAGCTGACTGACAGCTTCCTCCCGAGACATGAGCTCCAGCCCTCACTTCCTGTGGCCATGGCACCTCCAGGAACAGTTTTGGGGTCACAGTCCCTGTCCAGTGCCACCGGGCGCCAGGCACTGTGCTGTCACAGGGACACCCCAGCGTGGGACTGCTTCTCTCAGAAGAAAAGCGTTTGAAAACCTGCAGGGGGTGCTAACACAGGGAGCCGGGGCACCGGCTCCACAGCTGAGGGCAGGGTCTGTGCCACCTCCTGCCCAGCCCCCGGCCCAGCCTGTCTCCGCCTGCGCAGCCTCCACACTCCTCGCTCCTGGGACTTAGCGTCTGTCTGTCTGTCCGGCTGTCCTAATAACCTCTGTCCAAAGCCCGGCACTCCCAGCCACTGCCCCACCTTTCTGCCGCCACGTTGTGGAGGGGCACCAGCGTCCATGCGATAACCTGCCACCGCGGCGCCCACGGCAGCTCGGGCGCAGAGCGTGGAGGTGGCGCGGGCGCTGTCAGTCACCGCGGGTCCTGGGGCCTCGCTCGCTCAGGGCGTCTCCTCACGGCGGTGCTGTCCCCACATTACAGTGAGGAGATGGGCAGGCCACCTCGGCCCCGGCTCCTGCAGCCAAGTGAAGGCCCGGAGCCTGGAGCCAGTGACCAGCAGCCCCAGCTGCCATTGAGCTCTCAGATGAGGAGGGAGGCAGCATTTCGGTACAGGTTGTTCCAAACGTTCAAGGGCGTAAGAAGAGAAAAGCAACCGCAGTTCCCCTTCTATATCATGAAATAGGACGCGGCCACAGTATCATTTCAAAAATAAAAACCCGCCCGGCCGGCGTGGCTCCGTGGTTGAGCGTCTAACTATGAACCAGGAGGTCACGGTTCGATTCCTGGTCAGGGCACATGCCTGTTTTGCGGGCTCAATCCCCAGTGGGGGGCGTGCAGGAGGCAGCGGATCAATGATTCTCTCTCATTGATGTTTCTGTCTTTCTCTCCCTCTCCCTTCCTCTCTGAAATCAATAAAAATATATTTTTTAAATTAAAAAATATTTTTTAACCCAATGTTGGGAAGGATGGGGAGATGGAGGAACCCTCACCCACGGCCAGAAGTAAACTACCTTCCACAGTCTGGAAGCCAACTGACAATGTGCTCAAAATACTCAAAATATTCATGGACAGCGGCTTCCCAACCCCACCTCCAGGAACTTACCCAGCGACCTGAAGAATGGTCCGTTACCGTGACAACGGCACTCACGGGGCATTGCTGGTAACAATGGACTCTGGAGCACCTTGAAAAATCTATAGTACAAAACCAGACAGGCAAGTCACCAGCCATGTGGGCAACACACACTAGAAAGATGTTAAATTGACCTAGAACACTGGATCATATGAAAAATGCACGTCATAAAATGAAATTCGAAAACAAGATCACACTAGGATCTCATTTGCAAATAAAATTCCTACAGTGCATATAAGCCAAAGGAAAGATGGAAACACGTTAAAGGTATTGTTCCTTAGTCATGGATTACACGCTGAATTTATGGTTTTCTTATTTGAGTGCTGTAATTTACATTTAATTTTAACTTTCTAACTTTTCTACAGTGAAACTGTTTTGCTTTTATCCATCCATCTACTCACTCATTTATCCATCCCCCCATCCACCCATCCATCATCCATCCATCCATCCTCCATTTTCTCATCCATTTTTTATCCATCCTTCATCCATCCATCTATTCATCCATCATTCATCTATCCATCATCCATCCACTCATCATCCATCCACCCATCCATTCATTATCCATCTATCCATCCATCTATCTATTCATCTATGATCCTCCATCCATCTATCCATCCACCCATCATCTGTCTATTTATCATTCATCCATCATCCATCCATCCATCCATCCATCCATCCATCCATGCTAGTGATTTTCAACCCTTTTCATCTCAAGGCACACATAAACTAATTAATAAACCTCTGTGGTATACCAAGAATATAATATTTTTGCCAGCATGACAAAAAATAGGTATAATTTGAATTCATTCACACCAGACGGCTATTGTGATGTTGGCTGTTGTCATTTTTTTATTTGACAATCTAAGGGAAGAGAGGTCAGTGCCCCTGACGAAATAGTCAGTATTGTGTCTTTTAAAACGTCTTGTGGTGCAAAATCACTGCTCTATGCCATACATTAGCATGGTGGGGAGGCGGTCGTCAAGGGGCACAGAGTTTCCGGTCTGAAGGTGAGTGCTTCGGGGTGCAGTGTGGCGGTGTGGGTATGGTCACAGTGAGAATGTCGGATGTGTACTTGAAATCTACTCAGAGAGCAGAGCCTCCCTGTCCTCACCCAGAAACAACGGTAACCAAACGAGGTGTCGGATGTGCTAATTAGCTTGATGTGGGAGCATCTCACAATGTATCTGTCTGTAAGCCGTCACGGCGTGCACCTGAATACATACACTTTACTTGTCAATCAGCCTCAATAAGGCTGGGATCGTCATTAGTTCCCCTTGTGCCTAGCCCTGGGAGTCCGCTCGCTGGCTGCTGGTGTCTAACCAGGGGCACAGGCAGCAGGCCCCACGGTGCGGGCCGGGCATGCCCCGCGTGGCCCTCTAACCCTTGTCCAGTCAGAGGTAAGACCCCAACTTCAGGCGTCACCATGAACACAAGGGCAGAATGACACGCCCAGCCCAGCCACTAACAGCCGTTAACCTTTAGTCTGGGAGTGAGACCGGGCCACGTAAAGCAGGTGCTAGTCACAGGCTGTGCCGAGAGCAGAGGGGCACTCCCCGGGAAGCCGGCCGCGCATACCTTCTTGGGGACGTGTCAATCACACCTGCTGGCCCTCCGCTCGCTCAAGCGGCTTCCTCTTAATTGTGGAGAGCGGGTGGCATTCCCTTGAGAAATGTATGAACCTGTCCCACCTTGTTATTAAATGCAAGTGCAGTCCAACCGTTTTCTCAAAACTGTTAACCATCTGAGGAGAGCACTGCCCTCCTGAGTAATTCTGACTCAGTGGGCAGCCAGTGCCTGGCAAGGACGCGAGGACGTTAATCCCAGCGTGTCTGAAGTCACTGAGACCACGGCGACGTCAGGACAGGTCACGTGGGGACAAACCGACCCTAGCTTCTAGCCGGACTTCAGCTTTAATATCACTGCTGCTAATGAAAGGAACAGAGTGAGATAGAATAAGAGAAGCCTCTGCTTAGGTACTGGCTGTGGCAGTGGGCACGACGCACTTCCTGTGGGCCATCTGCCTTAACCCGGCGACACTAAGAGCAGGAGTTTACCATTCGGATTTCTTGGGTGCAAGCCTGACCGTGGGGGCTGAAGAAGTCACCCACACTGCACTGGGGAGCGAGGTGCAGACGAGGCCAGGCCTCTCGACCGTGAACCTAGA